>NC_143549.1:33861250-34486666 GCF_054136105.1 Typopeltis vanoorti
GTCATATCGTTAAGTATTAGAAGAGTAAACATTTTTAAAGTCATAATTAAAGATATTAATTCAGAAATTCATATAATAATCTTAAATAACATTAGACTAATATAGGAAATTTACATTAAAAAAAAAAAAGAATTAATGTGTTATCCTGATTAAACTTTCCAAAATTTTTGATATAGATATACAGTCATTACAATTCAAGTTAGAATGTTGAAGTAAGGCCTCCACACTTTCTTTAAATAAATGTTCAAATTTGTAGTGACATCTGTGTAGCGACTCTCCTCCTACACAGATGTCGCTACAAATTTGAACATTTATTTAAAGAAAGTGTGGAGGCCTTACTTCAACATTCTAACTTGAATTGTAATGACTGTATATCTATATCAAAAATTTTGGAAAGTTTAATCAGGATAACACATTAATTTTATTTTTATTTAATTTTATTTTTTTAAATGTAAATTTCCTATATCAGTCTAATGTTATTTAAGATTATTATATGAATTTCTGAATTAATATCTTTAATTATGACTTTAAAAATGTTTACTCTTCTAATACTTAGCGATATGATCATTCTATGTGTGAATGATCAATTGTTCGTATTCCACCTTGTTTTTTAAAACTATTCCTATGTAGCCACTGAAGATGGTCTGTAATATTCAGACCGAAATATTTGGCAAATTAAACATTATTCTTGTGTAAACGTGTATATATTTCTAATCTTACACATTATTATTAATCTCCAATCAACAATTTTCCTCTAAATTAGTTTTTGACTTGTCAGCACAGAAATAGTGTCATATCTAACATTCTTTCTTCTAAGACAATTCTGACTGAATCAATCTACATGGACCTTGGTCCTCCTCTGGGGCTTTTTCCTACAATCCATCTTGGCATCAAACACCTGTTTGGTTCATCTTTTCTCTCCCATTCTATTTAACTGACCATACCACCTGCAAACAATGTCAAGCTCCTTCCTAATGCCTTCACTTTTAACATGATTCTGCTCAGGCCCCTAATTTTTCTAAGAACTCTCATATCTTGGCCTCTAGGTGTTCGATTAGGTGCTTTATTTCTAACAGAACTCTTAGATCCATAACTTAAAACTGGTTTGAAACACTGTCTTGTATACTGCTAGTTTAGTGCTTTGGCTAATTTCTCTCTTATTCCATATAAATTTATTTAACCAGCTCCCGCTCCACCATACCAGCTTTGCTCATTCTGTTATCTATTTCCAGATTTAACTTTCATCTTCACTGAAAACTGTCTAAATAGCTAAATTATTTTACTTGTTATATAGCTCTCCATTCAGAATGCAGCTGAAGTTTTCTGTTCCTGCCTATCTTCATAGTCTTGGTTTTTTTTCTTTTAATTGCTAATGTACCACCTTGCTACAGTCCTGAAGATATTTTCAGGTGCAAACTTTGTTTGCTCACACTTGGATAAAGGATTAAACTAAATTTATTATATTTTAACATTCTAAATTTGTTACAGCTATTATTCAATCTAGTTAGAGAACCTTGGAGACTTTTACTGGATGTGTTTAGAAGTACAACATCATATAGCAAAGAGCAAAGTTTGATATCTCCGATTCTAATATCAGGTTTAATGTCACTTTCTTTCATAATATGATTCACAGAAGATCAATAAGAGTAGAAATAATGTGCATCCTTGTCTTACACCTGATTTTACAGCAAACCATCTTCCTGTATTTCCTTCAATTCTAACTAGTGACTTATAACTTAAATATAGACTACGTATTGCTCTGTATGATGTACCATTTACCCCATATAACTGTAGTGTTTTGAAAAGCTTGTCCCTGGGTAATTTGTTATGTGCCTTTTCCAGATCAACAAAACTTTAGTACAGCTCGTTGTCATACTCCCATGATTTCTCAACTATTTGCTGTAAAATGAAAATCAGATAACTTCTATTTGGTCTGATTTCAGCTTGTTCTTTTCCCAGCTTCTCTTTCATAATTTTTCTCAGCCTCTTTTCAAGTATGCTTGCATAAATCTTTACAGAGATTGCAGAAATTTCTCTGTAATTCTCACATTCAACTTTATTCTCTTTTTATAGATGGATACTATGAGAGTTAGGAAAGATAAGAAAAAACATTAAATTGAAGAAAGCAACATTACAGGTAGAACAAGAGATCTGTTTAGAAAGATAAATGAAGTTACAGGGAGGTTTATCCCTAGATTAAGAGCTGTCAAAAGTAATTCAAGGAAATGTTTGATTGAAGAACAAGCAGTGAAAAAAAGATGGAAAGAGTATGTAGAAGATTTGTACAAGAAAGATAATATTGAAGGAGAATTTGTTGAAGAACCCAAGATAATGAAAGACAAAGTGATATCAACATTAGAAGATGCTAAAAGGAAAAGCTCCTGGAAATGATGGAGTGTTGGTGGAATTATTGAGAGCAGCTTTGGATGAAGTAATGAATATACTGACTGAAATTTGTCAACAGGTTTCGAAGAAAATACACTGGCCTAGAGATTGGAAAACATCAGTATTCACACCAATTCAAGAAGAAAAAAAAAACAGATTGTAGAATTACAGAACTATCACTTTAATTTCCCATGCAAGTAAAGTTATGCTGAAAATGAGCTAACAAAATTTGGAGTCATGTGCAAATAAGAGCAATGCCACAAGAACAGGCAGGCTAAGGAGAGGTACAGACTAGATAGCAAGCATAAGATGGATTATGGAAAGAACAAAATTTCAAAAGGAAGTAGTCATCTGTTTTATTGATTATAGGAAAACTTTAATTTAGTGACTTCGATATTTGGTGACAAACTAGTATTAAAAAAAGCTCAGAAAAATTAAATAAAAAAAAAAAGACTTCAGATAGAATGAATAGAATTATATCAATTTTTAATCCTGTGATTACACAGGATGCATGTAATCCTTGATAGAAAGCTTCATGTGTTATGTCTCGTCATCATAATGATGATGATAGACTTAAGATAAGTAAACCTATAATTATTATAATAGGGGAATTATTCTGAAATCAGAATTTTCATCATCATCATCAGTATAATGATAATGATAGAATTAAGATAAGTTAACCTATAATTATTATAATAGGGGAATTATTGTGAAATCAGAATCAGAAATTTGAATGGATCACAACAGACTTTAGATTGTAGTGAGATCAATGGGAATACCAGAGCATCTAATTCTCTTGATAAGCAAGCTGTATGAAAACCAAGATGCTTCGGTGAAAAAACAGTCTTTGGAGAAGCAGACAGTGTTGCAGCAGAGTTGTATACTGTCACCCTATCTTTTCAGCAAAAACATTTGTTAGCAAAACAAAAGCGATGACTTCTGACAATTTAAATGAATTTATAATAGAGGGAGATAAAATAGAAATTGTTGAAAGTTATGATTTACTGAGGTCCAGAATCAGAAATGATGGTAAATGCAAAAATAAAATTAAAAGAAGGATAGTCATGGGGGAGGGAGTGATGTTAAACCTGACAAAAATGATGAAAGACAGAGGTCTGAGTAAGGCCACGAATGTTAGAATTGTCAAAGTAATGGTATTTCCATTAGTGATAAATGGATGTGAAAGTTGGATCATCAAGAAGAAAGACATAAAGTGAATTGATTCATTTGAATTATGTGCATGAAGGAGACTATTACGAATCCCATGAACTGTAAGAGCAACCAATAAGAATTTAGAGAGAGAGTGTACAGACAAATTGCTCCTTAGAGGTCATTATTGCTAACCAGAAATTGATGCACTTTGGACATATTATGCAAGCAGATGAATCATTGGAAAAGGTAGTAATAATATTTTTGGTTTATAGATGAAGTGTTGATCAATTTTATAAACTTAACCAACTAGTTTCGCCAAACTTACATTTCAGCTAATGTAGGTTGAGGAGCTGAAATGTAGGTCGCTACCTACATTTCAGCTCTTCTCATCACATCTCACATAAACTCAGCATTGTACACATGTTAAAGAAGAGAGCGATTCACATCACAACAGACAACAAGACCCTTCAAGATGAGTTAACATTAATTTCCAACAATCTGTACTTGAACGGCTATCCAAGAAGACTAGTCAATAAAGTCCTTTTCTCTGAACCACCACAAAAAGAACAAGAAGATATTCAATATATAAAAACTATTGCAATTCCGTTTGTAAGTGGCATCTCCTACAAGATCGCCAACCTCCTCAAACAACACAAAATAAGAGTAACATTTAAACCAATAGAATCTATTCGTAAACTACTAAGATCTCCAAAAGACAACCACCCTTTCTATAAATATGCTGGAGTTTATAATATTCCATGCTCGTGTGGCTCTAGTTACATCGGACAGACTTCGAGAAGCCTTGAAATCAGGCAAAAAGAGCACATTGGCTATGTCAAAAACAACAGACAGGACATTTCTGGCATATCGTCTCATTTCTCTACAACTAACCATGTCATCGAGTGGGACAAAAGTTGTTCCCCTTACTTAGAGGAAGATTACCATTCAAGAATTTTCAAAGAATCAGCCACAGACGCCCGTTCTACTGTCAACCTTAACAGAAATCAAGGCCTAATACTCCCATAGATATGGAAAACCCTAATCAAATCTTTAAAAACAAAAGAAATGAACTTTAATACAAACTACAGAAAGTTCCTTAGCAACAGCTAGCTAATGTTGTACACATGATACGTGTTTCATGCACGTTTGATACTATTTTATTTGTAATTATTCTAGTCAATTTTTTACAGTTATTCTTGTCAGTTTTATAGTTACACATAATTGTGAGATTGTTTCAGCTTATATGTAAGTGCCCTGAAGACGCCAACAGTTAAAGTTTGGCGAAACTAGTTGGTTAAGTTTATAAAATTGATCAACACTTGATCTATAAACCAAAAATATTATTACTAATTCTCAGGATCAAGAAAATAAACCTTCATTATTGGAAAAGGTAGTTATGTTAGGGAAGAGTGAGAGCATGAGAAGAAGAAGAGGAAGAACACAAAAGTGTTTAAACCCACATACCTTGGAAAACTATCCACTCAGCCAATGAGGCTGGTAAGATATTTTAGTAGAGCATTACGATCCAGCTGTTAAGAATTAGAGTGACACCTCTGTGACAAGCAAAATATAAAATGCTAAATTTAAATAGTATATAATAAACATGTAGTATTGTACAAATCCTTGAACTATGAACTCATTTTCTTCCTTTTATTTTATTACAAACTAATAAAATAAAACGAAAATGTAACTTTATCCTTTGCAGTTCTAAGGTATTTTCTGAAGTCATAAGTAGAACAAAATGTTTTTCTGCATATTCTGTTTCGTAGTTACATATCAAGTTGCAAAAGCAGTCAAGGAGATCACCAAAAAAATTAAAACAAAATGGAAACAAAAGTGCATTATTTTTAAATATTTTGACACAAGATTTATTTAATAAGTAAACAAACAGGGAATAAATAACAAAAATCTAAGAAATAAAAACTTATTAAAAAATAACAACAAAATTCATGTTTGCAAAGAGACTATGCACATGAAAACACTTTTAACATTATTTAAATAGTATATGTTTATAGGAGAAAAGCAATCCTGTGTACATTAAAAATAAAAAGGAAAATCATCAACAGTTAAGTAAATATAACTAATCAATGTATGTGGAATACTTTCCTGCAACAAGAAGAAATAGAATAAACTTTTTTTTTCTATTTATGAGTTTTAGTAACTAAATTATTTCAAAATCAAAAATATGATTCCTGCATGCCTAATTAAAATTCTTTACTGTTCCTCATAAATGTTAATAGAAATCTATGGTAACTATAGCAAAGCCTTTCAAAATGAAAAGAGGTGTGTGTGTGTGTTGTGGCTGCATACTTTCACTATGCTTTTTAGCCTATATTTGGAATATATAATCATGTGGCAGTGAGATTGAAGCCATCTGATGGGAGGTGGAATCTAACAAGACAAATTACATAGTGGAGTGATGTTACAGACGTGGTGGATCGGTTGTTGGTGATGAAGAAATGCATCATCAAATAGAAAAGGTGAGTGCGAAAAGAGTAATCATAATAGGAGACTTTGATTATCCAAATATTGATTGGATAGCAGTAGAATCTCATGAGAAGAATGAAAATGCATTTATTGAGCTGTTTCAGGACAATTTCCTCAAGCAGCATGTGACAGAAGGAAGTCGAGGTCAAACAGTACTAGATTTGATTATAGTGTCAGAGGGCATTTCAGTTAAAGACGTAACTATCCTGCCTCCAGTTGGTGACAGTGATCATGCGGTACTCACTTGGGAAGTGACTAAGTTTATGAATGTTCCATTCAGAAAAGGTTACACGTTGAACTACAAAGTAGGAAATTATGACCAACTGAGGAGTATGCTGAAATCAGTGAAATGGGATCGGTTGCTGGATGGAAAGAATATCGAGAGTGCATGGGATGCATTTAAACAATACTTAAATGATGTGATATCAGAATGTGTTCCGCAAGTTCGAAGAATAAATAGAGTAGGAGTCAAATGGATGTGTAATCTTATTAAGCAAGAGATTCATAAGAAAAGGCGATGTGAAAGGAATACATTTGCATAAGGATGACATCCATTATGAATGTTATAAGCAGCAGGCTAGAATAGTCACAACTGTTGTATGGAAAGCAAAGTCTGATTATATGAAAAGAAACTGGCTCTGCGTGCTAAAGACAACCCACAAGAATTCTATCGATATGCTGCAAGTAAAAGAAAGAATGAATATGAAAGAATAACTCTTCTAAATGCAGATGGCATGAGGGTTACAGGTGCAGAAGAGATTGTTCAGTTAATGAGTCCCATTTTGTTAAAAGCTATCAACCTGGTGAATGCAACATTGAGCTCACTGTTACCTCTTCATTAGATGAAGAAACACAGGTGTGTGTGAGGCTGAGGTATTAGAGTTGTTGCACAAACTGAATAAGAATTCAGCAATAGGGACTGATGGAATATCGGCACGTGTGCTAAAAGAGTGTTCAGCTGAAGTGGCCATTCCTTTGACCAGGATGTTTAATATGAGTCTCAGAACAGGGAAGATTCTGCAGGAATGGAAGGAATGTATGTTAATTCCATTGCACAAGGGGATGTATCCAACTATTAACCAATTAGTATCTCAGGAGTGGTGGTGAAGATTTTGGAAATATTGGTAGCCCGCATTCAGAAATGGGTTGACAGTGAATATCTACTCTGCAATGAACAATATGGGTTTATTAAGGGAAGGTCATGTTTTAGCAACTTGCTCACATTCTATAACAATGTTACCATTGAACTAGACAACGAGAATGGATACACCATGATACTTTTAGATTTTGCTAAGGCTTTTGACAGAATACAGCATGGTAGACTGCCACATAAATTGGAGAAAATGGGTTTGGGTTATACAATATTAGAATGCATACATTGACCTTATTAGGACAAGGATCAATGCCCTGCCTACTCGAGCCCGAACAGCTCGATGGGGTAGTGACGACTCAAACTGTAGGGCTGGCCGCCAACTACAGTGAAACATTGTCTCACTGTTGCTTCCACACCCATGGAGTCCACATGCGGAGTCATGACGCCGTGGTCTCCATTCTGAACAACCGCTTTAAGAACAAAGGTTGGGTGACTGCGGTAGAACCACATTATAGGACCTCTGGAGGTTTGCATAAGCCAAACTTAGTGATTAAAAGAGATGGTGACGTTTGGGTAGTTGATGTCCAGGTGGTGGAAACAGGGTGCCCACTAGCCTATAGCCATAATAATAAAGTGAACTACTATAAAAACCAAGCTCTAGTTAGTAAGATACGGGAGGAGCATGGGGCAACTCCGAGGTTTACCAGCACCACCATCTCTTTGCATGGCATATGGAACACAAATAGTTATAAGGACTTAAAACAGCTTGGGCTTATGCAGAAGAATATAAAAGTTCTTTCCTTGAGGGCCCTACAGGGCACACTGGTGGTATGGCATTGCCACCAGAAAATGACTACAATGATAACTAGAACAGGCATAGGGTAAAACACTTGTAAAGGCTTAGGCCTATATCAAATCTGTACGTGATGTAAGTGTAGTACTGCCCATAACCAGTACAAAGATTAATAAAAATAAAAATAAATAAAATAAAAATAACACTGTTATTCAATGTTATTCAAGCCTGGTCCACTGTTATTCATTCTGTACATTAATGATATTGGGAAGGATTTGACAAGTGACATACAGTTATTGCTGATTATGCAAAGATAGGTATGGTAATCAGGAATGCTGCTGATATGCAATCTTTGCAGAATGATTTGAATAGGCTGGAAGTGTGGGCATGGGAAAATGGGTGTCAGTTCAATGTCAGTTTCACATATTGTGGAATTCAGTTGAAGAGAATTAGAATTTCAACTCAACAATTGCAGGTTGTCTTTGGGTTGCGTGACCTTTTGTTAATACTGCACCAATCATATGTACATCTTCATAGCTGCTCTCTGGTGTAAAACAAAATTTAACTTGTAAGTATTGTAACAATTAAAAAAAAAAGTTGAATAACTTATAAGATATAAAAGGATTTCACCTATAAATCGTTGACGTGCCAGCAAAATTCTCGGGCATGTCATAGGTTCGCCTATGACACGCAATTAGAATATCATAGCAACCCAATTAGAATATCATGCCTTTCTATATAAAATGAGCTGATAATAGTTTGAATTACAGTCCTGTTATTTCGTGTATGACAATAAATAAATATAAACTCACAAACTGACAATAAACATATAAACTCACCACTCTGTGTGCCATCCTCTCCTGTTAAAATGATTTGCCCATCTTGATTGATTGTGGCTTCTGCTAAAGTTGCAACTGCTTGAGCAGTTGCTTCTCCATTAAGGTCAACATTCACTGCACTGATAGGAGTTACCTGAGCTCCAGCTGTTGAAACTTGCTGTGCTGCAGTTGCAACTTCTGTATCACCTTGTGTGTTTTGAATCTAAAGTAATATATTATAATAAAATAATTTGGATGTGCAGATTAAAAATAAATAAATAAATAAATAAAATAATAATAAGCATGTGTGTATATGTGTGTGTGTTGCAAATTAATAGAGCATAAAAATAATGGGAAAAAATATAATATGTAATAAATGAATTGACTGCAGTATAAGCTATGATAAGAAATATACTGTTAATCTCTCGAAAGATTGATAGTGATAAAAATAATAAATTTTATAACAAACAGTTAAAAGATTACATGTCTTATTTCTAAAAGATACTCAAAGCAAGTATTTAAATATTTTAATAGTTTTGACTTCAGTATCTATATGTTGTATTAAAGTTTAATATTTATCCTTTGATAAATAGAAAATGTATTCTGAAAGTGAGAATGAACTGTTGTTAATACAAGAATGTTAAATGTAATTGAATATAGTGAATTTTTTAAAGAAGTTAATCCTAATCTAGTTATTCCTACATATTCAGGAGATGATAATGAAAATGTTGAATCATATTTTAAATATGTAGAGAAATTTAAAGATTAGGGAAACAGTCTGAATTTCGCTTGTTAATTATTCTGAGGGAGGAGTCAAGCCAGAAGGCAAAACTGGCTGTCTTCAATACAGTCTACGTCCCTATCCTCACCTATGGTCATGAGAATTGGGTGCTGACCGAAAGAATGCAGACACGAATCCAAGCGGCTGAAATGAGGTTCCTTCCAGGGGTTGCGGGGCTGACAAGACTCAACAGATTCAGAAGCTCTGCAATTCGGGAAATCCTTAATACTCAACTGCTGCTTCTCCATGTTAAGAGATCACAGTTACGTTGGAACGTGCACTTGGTCAGAATGCCACAAGAGAGGCTCCCTCAGCAGGGCGCATGGAAGGCCAAGGACTCGCTGGATAGATTATATCCAATACCTTGGGTGGACACGTTTGGGAATCCCACCAGAACACTCGAGCTTGGTGGCAGAGGATCGTGACTATTGGAAGTTCCTCTTGCAGCTGTTGCCCCCACAACCCAATTAGAAAAGGTGGGCCTTGAAGATGTATGTATATGTATGTAATTATTCTGAGAAATAAGTTAGTAGGTTATAACATTTTAACATTTTAAGGATTCAAATTTATAAGTTAATAAATTATTAATCTTAGAATTTTCAAAGGTTAGAGATGCAAGTCCAAACTTATGGAAGTTACATCAATGCATTCAAGGTATAAAGAAACAGTTTGAGTATTATTAATAGATTGTTAAGTATAGGTCATAAGTGAAGTGTCTCAGCTGATGAGAAATTACATTTAGAATAGTTTATATTTCACCAGTTTAGAGTAGATCTAAAAGGTGATTTAAAGGGAGTACCTTAAAAGAAAAAATTTAAAAATTTAGAAGAATGTTATAAAGTAGTTAGGGAAAGAGAGGAATGGCTTAAAGATATATACCAATTGTTGAATTCCAAACAAGTACATTCATAGGAACAAAAAGTTCTGTTGCAAGTAATGTGGCATGTATTAGCCAAAATGAAAGTCAATATCTCAAGTTAATTAAAAAGGAGAGATATTAAGAAACATTTTAAGGATTCAAATCAAACTCCATGGAATCTCGTGAAGTATGAAGGTATAAAAGTCTTACAGTGGTTGCATTGCATAGTTCAGAAGGTCTGGACAGAGGGATGAATTCCAGATGATTGGAGTAGAGCTCTCATAGTACCCATATATAAAATGGGAAATAAAACTGAATGTGAGAATTACAGAGGTATTTCTTTACTGAGTGTTCCTGGTAAGATATATGCAAGTATACTTGAGAAACAGTTGAGACCGATCGTGGAAAGGGAAAAACGAGCTGGATTCAGGCCAAATAAATACTGTCAGGATCAGATTTTCACTTTACAATGAATAGTTGAGAAATCATGGGAATATAACAAATTCTCTATTTAAGTTTTGTGGTTCTGGAAAAGGCATATGACAAGGTGCCAAGAGAGAAGCTATTCAAAATGCTATAGTATAGTGTCAATGGGACATTATTTCATGCAATACCTAGTCTTTTCTTGAGTTGTCAGTCAGCAGTTTGAATTGAAGGAAGTACAGGAAGATGGTTTAATGTTAAATCTGGTGTCAGACAAGGATGCACATTATCCCATGTTATTCATTATCTATATGGATCACATTATGAAGAAAAGTGGTATTGAACCTAATATGAAAATATGAAATGAAAATTGGAGATGTTAATCGCAGCTCTTTGCTTTATGCTGATGTTATACTTACTAAATAAATATGCTACAGTTTTCTGCAAGATTCCTAATTAAATTGAATAACCACTGTAATAGATATGGTATGAAGGTCAACAATAACAAGACAAAGACAATGAAAATAGGCAGAAGCATTGAAAATATTAACTGCATTGTGAATGGAGAACACTATAGAACAATTAAAAGATTTCAGCTACTTAGGCATGATTTTTAGTAAAGATGGTAAATTAAATATGGAAATAGACAACAGAATCAACAAAGCTGTTATGGTAGAAATCAACTAAATAAATTTATATGGAATAAGAGAGAAAATAGTCAAAACACTAAATTAGCTATATACAAGACGGTGTTCAAACCAAATTTAACTTAATGGATCTGAGAGCTAGGTTAGAAGTAAAAACACTTGAGCCAAAAGACTAAGGAATGTAGATATGAGAGTCCTGTGAAAGATTAGGGGCATGTATACAGATGGCATCAATGGCAATATCATATTAAAAACAAGGATATTAGGAAAGAACTCGACATTGTTAACATCCAGGAATGTGTTAGCAGAGCTAATTTCAGGTGGTATGATCACTTAAACAGAATGCGAGAGGAAAGATTAGCAAAACAAGTGTTCTCTGTCAGGTTGACAGGAGAACTGTTGTCTATTTCCAAAAGACCCAGAGGAAGACCATGATATAGGTGGATTGATATGGTAAAAAAGTATCTTATTGGATAGAAAGATAATGTCTGATAATGTTGCAGTCTTAACAGATAACAGATCGATTTGAAGGAAAATTGTATTTAGGAAGTTAGTAATTACGTAGATTTTTCATGTAGTACTATTGTTGAATTTTGAATGAAAATATTTTAACTAAGAAATATCTTATTCAGAATTTAACAAGAAAAAAAAAACTAAAAGGAGAAATGCTTGTAAATAAGTAGAGATACTAATTTGTTTAAAGAATTATACCAATACAAATTTTGAAATATTAATTGAAGGTGAAAGATGTCATTTAATTGTAAAAGATTATAATGTAAGAAGTTTCTCTATAAGATATATGTTAGAGGATAGTAACGAAGGTTCAAAGTCCACTGACAACAACTTCAGATAAATTGTGTAGCCACCGGCAAATTGTTTACGTGCGAACAGCATGCACATGGTGTTTTCCAGAAGACGCGACACACGTAAGAAGTATTCCAGGAAGATAGAAATGAAAATAGGAGCCGGGCGCAAAAAGAAAGTGTCGGGCAGAAAGGTTTGGTAGTGAATAGGGCGCTAGAGATACGAAGTATAAAACAGGTTTGCTGGAGAATTTTTTGTGGAGTCGGGAGTTCTAATTCGGGATCTAATCGATAGCGGGCAGCTATTCTCTGCTGTCGGTTCTTGATGTCGTATGGAAAGAACAGACAAAGAAATATTCAGTACTCTTCCGAGTAAGCTTGAAGAAACTGGCCGCCACATACATCCACGTGGGCCGACCTGAGCCATGCTGTTTCCAATCGAGAATGCAATGGAAGGACAGAACAATGAAGTCCAAATCTAGCCAGTGAGTCAATCACCAAGGATGAAATCGAACATTCGGAGGGAAAATATAAAAGAATGACAGACTGAATGAGTTCCAGGAATGTGGCAATGTAAAACCCTTTTATAATTCTTTTGTTAAGAAAGAACGGAATATTGTGTTATGGAAGAAAAGAGATGTTATGTTATAGAACTCTATAAACTTGTAGGAAGAAGGACTATAGTGAAATTTAGATACCAGTGTCTGAATGAGTAGTAGTTAATTTGCTATGCGTAATGATCTATAGAGTTATTGATGTGAATGTTTTAAGAATATGTATAAACTAGTAAGGATATTTAAAAGATGCTAGCAAGAATTGTGTAGTGAAAATAGCTTATGCTTGGATATGATGTGTGAATTACAGTTGCTATGTCTAACCTTATAACTTGGGATAACTCTTCCTATTGATGTTTTTTTTTTGTAAATGTGTAATCTTAGAAAGCAGACTATCAGATGTACAAGCAGGTTTCCTGAAGTCCAGAAGTACAATCAACCATATTTTTACAATACACATACTAGGCGAAAAATACATAGAACATAACAAAATAATCTGTCACAACTTCTTAGACCTTCAAAAAGCTTTTGAATCAATATGGCACGAGGCATTATGGAAAATTTTAGAACATTAGGGTATTGACAACAAAATCATTAGGATTATTAAATCTCTTTATTCCTCATCTGATATGAGAATTGAAATTAAAAAGTACAGCAGTGAACCGTTCTGGGCAGAATGGGGGGGGGGTAAGACAGGGATGCATCTTGTCCCCTCTTCTTTTTAATTGTTTTCTGGAATATGTCATAGATGAAGCTCTTTATGAATATGGCACTGGAATAGTAGTTGGTGGACTAAGAATAAATAACTTGTGTTTCACTGACAATATCGATCTTCTGGCAGAAAGTGAAGAAGAAGAATTACAAGAGATAACCAGCTGTGTTTTTGGAACATCAAAAAAATATGGATTATACATAAACCTACAAAAAACAATGATAACCTCAAAATCAGACATTGAATTCTTAAAGATACAAATTGGCAATAAGCAAATTGAGAATGTAAAGAAGTTCACTTATCTAGGAAGCACGTTGAGTCAGGATGGTTGTTCAAAAACCGACATTAAATACTGAATTGCTAAGGCAACTGTGGCCCTACAAAAGTTAAAACCACTGTGGAGAGATAACAGAATAGCAATCACAACCAGACTAAGACTAATTGACACCTTGGTGAATTCTGTCCTCTTGTATGGTTGTGAGGCCTGGACTTTATTGAAGGTCCAGGCCTCACATTCGAAATGAAAGACTCCTGTCTTTCAAAATGAAAACTTACAGAAGACTTTTGAGAATTCCCTATACCGCTCACGAAACCAATGAAAATGTCTGAAAACTGATTGACTCAATAGATGGGAGAAAAGGGGAAAATATTCTGACAGTCATCAGAAGAAGACAGATGAAATGGTTCGGACATGTGGAGAGGGCTAATTGCATTCCAAAGCAAACCCTAGAAGGAATCATTCCGGGATCAAGGGTTAGGGGCTGACCTCGATTAAAATGGACTGATAACATCAAAAAATGGACAAATTCCTCCCTTTCTCAACTGACATCAAGAACAAGAGACCAAGACGACTGGAGGAGGCTAGCAAAGAGTATCACCTACCAGCCATGAATGACCCAATGGTTCATTTAGGACTATGGGAGAAGAAGAAGCTTAGAAATCTAATAAATGTATCTTGATTATCTTAACCTGTTTTGTGCCTTGAAATGAATCCAATGCACCGCTTGCTAATATCTGATTCTGAGCAGGAGAGAATTATATGATGGAGACCACGACTGCAAATTAAAGTATTTTAAGAGAGATAGATAAAATTGAGATAAAGAATAATTAATAGATTGATTTACTTAGTATATTTTCTGAGGGTTACTCCTTGGTTAAGAGGAATTTCTAACCTAGGGATCTGACTGGTGCAGCTTGATCAAATAAATATTGCCAGAACCTGATTAGGAGGTAACTCCAGACCATTATTGCTGAGGATCTGACTCTATTCAGAAGTCTACTCTTTGTTAATTTATTTAATATACTTAATCTTTCTAAGAATCGGCCAATTGTGTGAATAGATTTAACTGTAGATAAGAGAGTACAGAATTCTGATAGTCTCGTGTGTATAGACCATAGAAATATATAGTTAAAGTAATAACACTACACAGTGACAATCTAAGATAAGTGATATAAGTAGGAGAACACAATAAAGAATAAATTAAAGAAATGTCACGACATAACACTATCATATCCTGTACATCCCGTGAGGGTATATATCAGGAATTTGATTATGATGATGAGAAAAACCTAATGGAAGTTTTAGATTTGCTTTTTTGATCTGAGAGAGATATCAATAAAGTCACAAAACCAGCTGATTTTCTTTTGTGTAAAATTGAGTCTCTAAACTAGATATTAACTCTGGCTATTTCCAGATTCATTTAAAGAAGGAAGATAGAAAATATTTTGCCTTCACTACAAGATGCCAGAGGTACCAATTATGTTGACTCAGTCATCTTTTCAGTCACTAATGAATTCTGTTCTAGCAGATATATAAGGTAAAGAAGTTTTTTGTTTTTAAGATGATTTGCTTATATACTCAAAGGATCTATTACAGAAATATTTTAGTGAAAGTTCTTTCAAAATTAGATGAAGCTAATTTATCCTTGAAGTATTCAAAATGCAGTTCATTTTAAAGGAGATTGAATGTTCAAGTTACAAAGCAGGAATAATTCCTGCTAAATCTCAGAAGAATTTTAAGAATGAGGATTTTCAAATTAACAAGATAGATTAATTGAATAAGATTAAAAGGTAAATCACCTAATTGCAAAACTGGAAAATGTTTCTCATAGTTAATGCTCAGAAAGAAAATCCCATTTTGAAAAATGTATACAAAAAAGCCCAAAGGGGTGAATCTGTTCCTGAAGAATTTTCTTTCCTTCAAATGCTCTATTTAGATGAGAATGATTTACTTCTATCAAGGCAAATGGATGAGGATGAAATGATGAAATAAAAGTAAAAATTTTAGCTCCAGTTATATCATGAAACCTTGGATTCTCTATACTTTTCATAATTCTGATCTAGCTGATCATCAAGGATCTGAGAGAACCTGGCACAGAATTAAGGACAGGTATTTTTTGGAAAGGTATGAGAAATGAAATTAACTCATATGTGAAATCATGTCATTTATGCAAAACTAGGTCTATCTTTAGAGGTAAAGCACCTCTACAACCCTTTCCAATTTCTAGTTAGACCATTTCAAGCTGTAGCTATTGATGTAATTGGACCCTTACACACACCAAAGGAAGGAAATAAGTATATTCTTGTAGCTATTGATATGCTATCATGCTTTCCAGAAGAATTACCTATGAAGAATTAGACTGCTAAAACTGTAGCTAATAAATTTTTAAAGATGATTTATCTCAAGGTATGGTACGCCTCAAACACTTATCTGATCAATTAGCAAACTTTACAGCAGAACAATGTTTCAATTATGTAAGTTACTAAATATCAAGACACTTTTTACTACACCTTATCATCCTCAAAGTAATGGAATGTGAGAAAGGTTAAATAAGACTTTAAAACACACACCATCTAAACTAGCTAATGATAAATTATCAAATTGGGATTCTTGTAGGACAGCAGTTCATTTTGCTATTAAAGAAAAACCTGCTTTTGTAATATGTGTGTGTAATATGTTTCGATCCTAACTTTCCAAATGAGATCTACACATATTAATTCAGGTATCTCAGATATTTATGAATATCTTGAGGATATAGTAAAAAGAAATTCATTTGTTCATGAGCTTGTAGCAGAAACTAGTAAATTTATTTCCCATAAAACATGGGCATTTATAGATTCAGAAAATATAATGAACTTAGTCTTAGAAAGGGTGATAAATTAAGAAATAAGACTTCAGGTCCTTATAGGATATGAACAATTATCTCCTGCAAATTTCAAAATATGAGATATAAAGAATACAGGGTATAAAATATATGCAGGAAAATTAAAAGAGAAGCTAAACAGTATTGTAGAAAACAAACTACTAGAACATCGGTTCCCAACCGGTGATACGTGCTGGGCCGATCGGGGTACATGAAAAATAATCAGTAATGGCAGAAAAACAAGTAAAATAAACAATTTTCCATTAAGATAGACTAAAAAAAAGTGTCAGTATTTAAAAACAGCTATTTTAAAAACAAGGGGTACAATTTATAGGAATAGGTTTAAAAGGGATACACAAGTGCAAAAAGGTTGGGAACCACTGTACTAGAAAAACAAAACAGCTTCCAAAAAGGCCGATCCTGATAAATCCAATTTTTACTGTAAAATTATTAATAGAAAAGAGAAGAGAATTTCAAAAAGAAACCCTCATGGCCTTTATTGATTATGAAAAAGCCTTTCACAAAATTAGTAGACAAAAATTGTTTATAATATTAATCGATTTAAATATACCAAAGCAAACATTTGCAATCCATTCAAGAAATATATTTAAAAATAGCAGTTAAATTAGAACACATCTCAGAATGGAAAGATATATCAAAAGGAGTACGACAAGGATTTTCATCATCATCATCAAATTCCTGCCATGTACCCTCAAGGGGTGTACAGGATATGACAGTACTACATGAAAAAATTACATCATTACTAACTTCCTATCTACAATTTTCCTCCAAATCAGTCTGTTACTTGTCAAGACTCCAACATTATCAGATCTTATTCTTCTAACGTCTAAGGCACTTTGTACCGTATCAATCTACCTATATCTTGGTCTTCCTCTGGGTCGTTTTCCAAACAACCTGGCAGAGAACACTTGTTTTGCTAATCTTTCCTCTCCCATTCTATTTAAATGACCATACCACCTGAGATTAGCTCTGCTAACGCATTCCTGGATGCTGACAATGTCAAGTTCTTTCCTAATATCCTCATTTTTAATATGATATTGCCATTGATGCCATCTGTTCACGCCTCTAATCTTTCTCAGGACTCTCATATCTGCGGTCTCTAGTCTTTGGTCAAGTGTTTTACTTCGGACCCAGCTCTCAGATCCATAAGTTAAAACTGGTTTGAACACTGTCTTGTATACAGCTAATTTAGTCTTCCGACTAATTTCTCTCTTACTCCATATGAATTTATTCAATTGACTTCCCACCATACCAGCTTTGCTGATTCTGTTGTCTATTTCTATATTTAATTTACCATCTTCACTAAAAATTGTGCCTAAGTAGCTGAAATGTTTTACTTGTTCCACAGGTTATCCATTCACAACACAGTTGACATTATCAATGATTCTGCCTATTTTCATTGTCTTTGTCTTTTTATTGCTGACCTTCATACCATATCTATTACAACAGCTATTCAATTTAGTCAGAGAATTTTGCAGACTTGTAGCGGATTTATTTAGAAGTATAACATCATCCGCATAAAGCAAAGAGCTGACATTAACATCTCCAATTTTGATATCAGGTTTAATACCACTTTCCTTCATAATGTGATCCATATAGATAATGAATAACAGAGGGGATAATGTACATCCTTGTCTCACACCAGATTTAACATTAAACCATCTTCCTGTACTTCTTTCAATTCTAACTGCTGACTTACAACTCAAATAAAGACTAAGTATTGTTTGATATAATGCCCCATTGACACCATATAACTGTAGCGTATTGAATAGCTTCTCTCTTGGCGCCTTGTCATATGCCTTTTCCAAATCGACAAAACTTAAATACAGATCTTTGTTATATTCCCAGGCTTTCTCGACTATTTGTCATAAAGTGAAGATCTGATACTCTATTTGGCTTGAATCCAGCTTTTTCTTCACCAAGCTTTTCTTCCACAATTCTTCTCAACCATTTCTCAAGTATACTTGCATAGATCTTGCCAGGAACACTCAGTAGGGAAATACCTCTGTAATTCTCACATTCAGTTTTATTTCCCTTTTTATATATGGGTACTATGAGAGCTCTACTCCAATCATCGGGAATTCGTCCCTCTGTGCAGGCTTTCTGAACTATGCAGTGCAGCCACTGTAAGACTCTTATACCACCATACTTCAGCATTTCTGGTCGAATATCATCTACTCCTGCTGCCTTTCCACATTTCAAGCCTTTGATGGCTTTTTCTACTTCAAGTATGGATATGTATTCCTGACTGCATGCCTGGTCAGTGTTTTTTATCACTGTGCTGTCATCACTGCTTGTTTCATTTAGCAGTTTTTCAAAGTAATTACTCCATACTTCAAGGATATCTTTTTATCCTGTTTTCATGTCACCTTTATCATCTCTAACTCCTTTTACAGCACTCTTTCCTCAATTCCTAAGCTTCTTCAACAACCTCCAGAATATTTTGCCACCTTCTTGATATTTATTTTCTATATTCTTGCCAAAGTCCTCCCATGACTTTTGTTTAGCTAGTTTTACACACTGTTTAGCTTTCTTACATTTGTCTCTGTATTCTGTAAGAGTAAAAGCTGACTTATTTGCCAGGAACTTTTGATATGCTTTCTTCTTTTCCTTCACTGTCTCTTTAACTTCCTGTGTCCACCAGGAAGTTCTGATTTTTTTATGCTTGCACACAACCTCACCACATGCCTCTCTGGCTGAATCAATCAGGGTTCTCTTCAAGGTTTGCCACTGAATCTCCACGGTTTGGTTCTTGTTCTCAAACTCTTTCATTTTTTCTCCAAGAATCTCTGTGTATTTTAGTCTACAGTTCACATAGGCGAGCTGCTCAACTTTTATTTGCTTTAAAACTTTCTTACATGTTATTCTTTTCAATATGAAATTCAATTTTATCCTGCTCAAGACTAAATAGTGATCACTTCCAATTTCAAATCCTCTGTACACTCTGGTGTCCTGCACCAGGGAGAAAACACCACTATTAACAATAACATAGTCAATGAGACTTTTCTTATTCCTAGCCTCTTCTCTCCATGTGAATTTGTGCACATTTTTATGTTGGAACATGGTGTTAGTAATAACCAGTCCATGTCCTGAGCAGAAATCCAACAGATATTTGCCATTATTATTAGCTTTGCTCTTTTCACCAAATTTTCCCAAAATATTTTTGTATGTCTCACAATCATTTCCTACTCTGCTATTTAGATCCCCAACAAGGACCAACTTTTCCTTTTTCATTGTGTCAGTTGCTTTTTCTAAAGCGTCAAAAAATTCCTCCACTTCTACCTTAGTAGAACCTTCTGTGGGACCATAGGCACAAATAAGTCTCATTGTCCAGTTCCACATTCTCATATTTGCCCACATTACTCTACTTGAGACTGACTGCCATTCAAGAAGATTAGCCTCGTATTTTGTGTTGAATACTATGGCTACTCCTTCTTTTCCTTGATTGTCATTGCCTTATTATAACATTTTGTATTTATTGCTCAGAAAGATCTCACCAGTTTTGGTCTTTTTTGTTTCAGTCACCCCTATTATGTCGATCTGGTACTTATCTAATTCCTCAGCTAGCTCCATTTCTTTGTCTTTCAGGCTTCTTACGTTGATAGTACTGATCTTTAACTCTGGTGATGTTGAGTTGGGGTTTGTTTTCAGATTTTTTCCAGTAGCTGACTTTTCGCTGTTCGCCCTGGTTCCCTGGCGAAAACAACGGGGGCCTTGTTTAACCGGGCGACGCCCCAGCCAGCATGAAATTTTGTCATGTTGTGTCATCATTTTTTATTTTGGTTTAACCAATAAGAATACAATTTGGTCGGCTAAATCCCAAATTGCCAGCCCATCCTCGTTCGTTCAGTATCAAAGTAGATACCCAACAGGGTACATCACGAGAAGGTGAGGATTGGACATTAGGTCAGAAGCCCTGGTTGGTTCTCCGCATTCCTTTAAAGGCTATGTGGAGGTCTCCTCTCAGTTATACAGCTTTGACCCTTAAGCACCCCCAAGGATTTTCAAGATATATATATATATATATATATATATATATTAATTACTTTAAATGACTGATACCAAGAGATAAAGAGGTGACATGGTTTATTTAAAAAGATATTACTAGTTTCGTTGAATGGATCAACTTCTTCAGGTATCACAATCAAAGAAATATACAAAAAATAACAGAGACTTAAAAATTGCATTAACAGCACTAGTACAAAAAACAGTAGTACATTTTGAAAACAGTAATGCGAGCTTGAGTTCCAAATAAAAGTTGACTATGTGCAGTCATGAGTGCACCAGTACTGAACAGAGGCAATGTGTGCATCAGAAAGATTGAAACTTAGGCTGTTGTTGATGTGGGTAGAATCTAAGGTAATTTCTCTAGATTCGACAATCTGTCTTTCAAGTTCATCATAGCACACATGGATATTAGAAGTTTCTATCCAGTCCACAATGTGTTGGCGGCATTCATCTGAGTTAACAGAAAAAAGAACGTGGCTAGAGAGAGAGCGCTGGCTCTAGTCCTGTTGTAAGAAATATCTCTACGGTGTTCTTCCATACGTAAAAGGATAGATTTAGCAGTTTGGCTTTCCGTAATCAACAAAATCTTGTAGACTCCTGGAAACTGAGTGGGAAGGATGTTTCTCTTTAGGTTTACTAAGTATGGAGCGAAGTTTTGGGAGCATAGAGAAGCAAGTTCTGAAATTAAATTTCTTGAGAATTTTAGCTAGTTTTGGTAAAAGAGAGCTGATGTAAGGAAAAGAAATAAAGCTCTGTGGGGAAGAGGGATCTTCAGAAGCAGTTGAGTGATGGAGAGAAAGAAATTTATCAATCTTATTAGGAGAGAAACCATCATTAATAAGTCTGCCTACCATTCCTAGATCTGAAGCTTACCAGATGTTCTGAAAGTATTAAAATCTCAATTTTTAGAAAACCTACTCATACTGATGACAGATTCCTTCATGCTTCTTCCCATCACTATCCTCCGCAAAAATTTGGTATTATTTCCACCTTTAGCACACCGGGCCAAATCTTTACTTACAGAAGAAACATAAATTGAACTCTTTTTCTTAAAAATACTTCTCATCTCATCTCATCTTCTTTATACCCTCTTTTACCTTGCGGTGTCGAGGGTCCATTGATCATCGGACCTCACTCAGTTTACAGGATAAGGTTGTCAGCCTTATGCCCCGGTGTATCCTATGGCCTGTAGTGTTGAGTTCTCGAGGCCAGTTTGCCTGCTTTGCGGGATGAAGAACCCCAGAATAAACTGGGGAAAAAACCCTGCTGTCCACGCCCAAGACTGGCTAACTTGGCTATGGCTGAGGAAGATCCTTCAGCTCCTCACGTCACCGACGGGAATCGAACCTAGTACTTAGTAAACCTAAAGAGAAACATCTTCCCACTCAGTATCCAGGAGTCTACACAATTTTATGTGATTGTGGAAAGCCATACTATGGCCAAATGGCTAAATCCATCCTTTTACGTCTGGAGGAACACCATAGAGATATTTCCTACAACAGGACTAGAGCCAGCGCTCTCTCTCTAGCCACGTTCTTTTTTCTGTTAACTCGGATGAAGGCCACCAACACATTGTGAACTGGACACAAACTTCTAATATCCATGTGTGCTATGATGAACTTGAAAGAAAGGTTGTCGAATCTAGAGAAATTACCTTAGATTCTTCCCACATCAACAAAAGCCTAAGTTTCAATCTCTCTGATGCACACATTGCCTCTGTTCAATACTGGCACACTCGTGACAGCACGTAGTAAACTTTTACTTGGAACTCAAGCTCACATTACTGTTTTCAAAATGTACTACTGTCTTTTGTACTAGTACTGTTAATGCAATTTTTAAGTCTCTGTTATTTTTTGTATATTTCTTTGATTGTGATACCCGAAGAAGTTGATCCATTCAACAAAACTAGTAAAATCTTTTTAAATACACCATGTCATCTCTTTATCTCTCGGTATCAGTCATTTAAACTAATTAATAATATTTTCTACTGAGTAAAAATGAACAATCACAATATATATATATATATATATATATATATATATATATATATATATATATATTAAGGGATAACTATATAGGGATATATATTTATTTATATATATATATATTAAGGGATAACTATATAGGGATATATATTTATATATATATATATATATTAAGGGATATATATATATATATATATATATTAAGGATAAGGGATAATTATTAAGGGATAACTATCTGCGACAGCATGTAATGGAAAATACTAGGGGTCAGAGAGTGCTTGACCTAGTAATTACATCTGAGGATTTGGCTGTAACAAATATGACCACATTGCCACCAATCGGTGAAAGTGATCATAGGGTCTTAACTTGGGAGGTGGCTAAAGGTGTAGAATTTTCAATTAAGACAGGGTGCATGTGGAATTATCGGGCTGGAAAGTATGATAAGCTTAGGAGTTTGATTGGTTCAGTGCCATGGCATGTACAACTGCAAGGACTAGAAGTTGATAGTGCATGGGAGGTAGTTTAGAAGTGCTTGCATGAAGCAATGGCTGACTGTATACCTAGAGTCCGAATAATAAATCAAGTAGGGGTTAAATGAATGAATAACACCATTAAGCTTGAGCTGCAAAAAAAGAAACAACTATGGAGGGAATTTAAGGAGAAGGGTGACCGGCAGGCACATGAACGGTATAAAGCGCAGGCCAGAAGGGTGATGAGTGTGGTAAGAAAAGCAAAAATGGATTACGAAAGAACATTGGCCATGCAGGCTAAAGAGAATCCTAAACAGTTTTTTAGATATGTAGCAAGTAAAAGGAAAAATGTACATGGCAGATTGATTTTAAAGATTGCCGATGGTAGAGAGGTAACTGAATCAGTTGAGATAGTTGAGTTACTGAGTGAGCACTTTGCAAGAGTATATCATCCAGGTGGTGACATTGCAGAAACGAATAAACCAGTAGATTATACGGGAATTGTGGTTAATGAAGTGGAGGTGAGTAGTCTATTGCATAACCTCAATGTCAATACATCTGTGGGATTGGATGGTGTACCAGCTCGTGTTGTACGAGAAGCAGCTAAAGAATTGTCTGTACCCTTGACCATTTTGTTTAATTTGATTCTCGGGTCTGGGTTAGTCCTGAGCGGGTGGAAAGAGGGGAAAATAGTTCCACTGCATAAAGGTGGTTCCAAGACTGCTGTTGTAAATTACCGACCGATTAGCATATCAGGAATCATTGTCAAGGTCTTAGAGAAATTAGTCAAGAAAAGAATACAGGATTGGATAGATGAAAATGGGATATTGTATGGTGACAACATGGTTTTGTGAAGGGTAGATCATGCCTCAGTAACTTGCTCACGTTTTATAACACAGTGACGGCTGAACTGGATAGGGGTAATGGGTTCACAGTGATACTACTGGACCTTGCCAAGGCCTTTGATAGGATACCACATGGAACCCTAATCAGTAAACTGGAGCAGATGGGTATAGATATAGGGTTGGTGAGATGGATAGGAGGGTGGTTGAAGGAGTGATATCAAAGAGTGGTTTATTCAGGAGTGGAGTCTAAAAGACGTCTTGTGACTAGTGGAGTGCCACAGGGCTCTGTTCTTGGACCACTGCTTTTCAATTTGTTCATCAATGATATTGGAAAGGATCTGAGAGGAAGTGTTCACTTGTTTGCTGATGATGCAAAGTTGGGTAGAGCAATTGTGAGTGCACAGGATGTCAAAATTTTACAGGATGATTTGGATAGTTTGGAGGACTGGGCTAGGAAAAATGGATGTCAATTTAATGTGGCAAAGTGTAAGGTTATGCACTTTGGGGTGAAAAGAATAGCAGCAGTTTATCGCATTGGTGGAACCATACTCCAGGAGATTGATGAGGTCAGGGATTTGGGAGTGTTGGTGGATAGGGAGTTGAAGTTTAGGGGGCACATTGCAAAAGTAACTAAAACAGCTCACCAAATCACTTGGCTTCTGAAAAATACTTTAACATGCAGAGACGAACAAGTTGTTGTTCCTCTGTATCGAGCCTTGATAAGACCCCATCTGGACTTCTGTGCCCAGTTATGGGTACTAGGGTTTCTTCGTGATGGGGAGGAAGTGGAGAGGGTCCAGAGACGAGTGACCAAGATGATAGCAGGTCTGTGGAATGAACCTTATGAGAATAGGTTGAAGATTTGTGGGTTGCAGAAATTGGACGATAGGCGAAGGAGGGGTGATATGATTGAGACATTCAAATTACTGAAGGGTTTTTATAAGATTGATCCAGAAGATATTTTTGAAAATATGACTGGTGGTGGGAGGACTAGGGGCCATGCATGGAAGCTGGGCAAGAGTGTGGTTGACAAGGGTGTTAGAGCTAGGTTCTTTACTTGGAGAGTGGTAAATGAGTGGAATAAGCTTCCAGAGTCTGTTGTGGGTGCTACGACCGTGAATGAGTTCAAGGCAAGGTATGATAGATACTGTGTGAATGTTGAATAGTTGTTCTTGACATGATGTTAGGGCCTCCCTTGATGAGTCTGTCGACTCCTTGGAGTTTCCCGGAACAATAATAATAATAATAATATATATATATATATATATATATATATATAATTATAACAATCTGAAAACAGTATAACCCATTTGGTATACAAATAATCCCACAAATGAAGATGATCAAATAGTACTAGTTCCATCAGAAGATAATTATTATTATCTGAGACCTCCAGGGAGTCAATGACTTATCGAGGGAGGCTATAAATCACCCAAATACCTTCCGTTAAATTCATTCATACTAGATGCACTAACTACCCCTGAAGGCAAACTATCCCACCCACTCACTGCTCTGTGAAAGAAAAACCTAGCTGTTACCCCTTTCTTGACTGAACAAACTTCCATGGATGCCCCCATGTTCTCTCCCAACTTTCAAAATAACAAAAAATTTCATCAGTTGATATCCTATAACACCCATTCAAAAGTTTATAGACCTCTATCATATCACCCCCTCTTTCTCCTGTTAACCAGTCTGCAGTCCACATAATTGCAATCTGTCCTCATAATCTAAATCCCATAATCCAGATATAATCTTGGTAACTCTTCTTTGCACCCTTTCCACATCTTCTTTATTCCCTTGGAACCTGGGAGACCAAATCTGGACACAATAATCCAGGTGTGGTCTTATATAGAGGCAAAATGACTTCCTTATCCTTACATGTCAAAGTTCGCTTCAACATCGTAATTATCCTCTGAGTCGTATTTGCAACTTTTTGCTATGTGACCTTTGAACTTTAAATTGCTATCCACCAATATGCCAAAATCCCTTGCCTCTTCAGCGTTTTTAATTTAATATGAATATGCCTCTGGAACTCAAATCACGTCAAAGTGCTTAACTTTACACATAACATTAAATGACAGCCATTTTCGCTTGCCCAAATTCCCAGTCTATTCAAATCATTTTGTAATTGCTGAATATCGGTAGCACCCCAATTTGCCCTGCTTATCTTTGCATCATCAGCAAACAATTGCACATCTGATGTTTGATCCTGCCTGATATCATTAATGTATAGATTGAACAATAATGGCCCAAAGACCAGTGGTATACCTCAGGGTATACCACTGGTCACCTTAAATCTGGCAGATTCACACATGCTGTATACCACTTTTTGATATCTGTCTGTCAACCATCCCTTGATCCAAGTCAAGATGATTTACAAAGATCATTAAATGATATCTCAAAGCAATATAATATGACAATATCTAAAGAAAAAATAAAATAATGGCATTCAAAGGAAAAAACCCAATAAGAAGTAAAATAGTGATAGATAATAAAATATTACAACAAGTAAATATTTTCAAATACTTGGGATGTGATTTATCATAAGAAGAAGAAAAAGACAAACACTAAAATATCAAACTTTGTCAAAGTAAATGGCATAATAAAAAATATATTTAAGCCATCCCTAGTACAAAACTCAAATCAATCAGACTATATAATGTCTTGTTAAAACCAACTTTACTGTACTAAAGTGAAACATGGACCACAAAAAAGGAAAGATGAAAAATAAAAATTCATACAGCAGTTATCAGAAAAACAGCTGGATATACCAAGTGGGACCATAAAACAAATGAAGAAATTTTACAATCCCTGAATATAAAACCAATTAATTACTACATAAGACAATAGAAACAAAAATGGATAGAACATTTAAATCGAATGGACAACAGAAGACTATCAAAAATATTATACAGATATAAAATAAGTGGAAAAAGAAGAATCGGAAGACCAAGAAAGAGATGGCATGAGACCAGAACAGGCCACCTGGCCTAAAATCCATGTTAAGAAGAGGAAGAAAGAATCCAACTAAAATACTCATTGTACATTCTGATAGGTTTAAGATTATACATGTTAAGGAATGACAGTTTAGTATGTTCAGGAGATGATTTAAATAGAGTATTAAAGGATGAAGGTTTTCATAACCTAAATAATAAGAAAGTAAAGTTTTATAATAATAAAATAAGATATCAATCTAATTCTTCAGAAAGTTCAAGACAACAAAGCCATAATAATTACAAAAGATCATCTAGTTATGTACGTAAGTATAAACCTAAGTTCTCTAAGGAGAAAGTAGATAATAAAAATAAGCAATGTAATTCAAGTCATGAAAGCAATTGCACTTCAGAAGACTTAATATCAGAACATCATAAGTGTGTGTATGAAGATTCAATAGGTATTAAAAAAACTACAGTGGTATCTCGTTAATCCGAACCTCTTTAGTCCGAACCCTCCAGTAATCTGAACTACGGTTTGAAAGAAAAAAAGTTTTATTTATTATGTATTATTATTTTGTGTACTATTATTTTGCCTCCAAACTCTACTCCATCGTTGCAACCAATGGATCAGAACATAATACAATCCATTAAATTAAAAGATCGTAAAGACCTACTTTTAAATATAATTTCCCAAAATTATGATGTTACCACATCAATAAAAAATATAAATTTGAAGGATGTAGTATTCTCAATTGATGTTGCTTGGGAATCCTCAAACCTGAAGCAATTCGAGCATCATGGAAAAAACTGTGGCCTTCTAGAATTTACCTGGATGACTACGGTGATATACAAAAAGAAGAAATTCAAAACGCGCATAATTTAGTTAAAAATAAATCCAGATATTGATATTTCACAAACAGATGTTATGGAATGTATTACAGGTAGAACCGAAAGTGAAGTCGAAATCAAATCAGATGCTGAAATTATAAATATGATGCTACAGAATGATTTAGAAGACGATGATGACGATCAAGAACTCGAAGAAAAAAAAAGTAAAACATAAAGAGGCAGTTGACAGTTTTAATATGTATATAGAATGGGTTAAGCAGAATAATGATAAGTTCCACAAAATTTTATTGCTAATGCAGCTCCGAGAAGAAGCATTCGAAAAACGTTTAGCTTCCAAAAAGCAAATCAGCGAATTTTTAAAGAGAAATAAAAAAAAAAACTTTTTTGTGTTATTTTGTGAAACTTTTTTTTGTGTGTTGTGTACAAGAAAGTGATATTTTTTATGCAAATTAAGTTATGTACTGAACTATGCAATTTTATTAAATCAGAATCCTCAACAATACAGGTACATACAAACTAAATTTTTTACTAAAATAAACTTGTATTATTATTTTTTAAGTTTTACATTACAGTACAGTAGCTTTTTTTCTATCAGTTAGTTCATTTATTTACAGAATGAAATTGATGTACCATTAGAATCGGATTATTTTTGTCTTAAACGTTAGTTGTTATTGTATCTCGGGGGGGGGGGGGGGGATTTGCTAATCCAAACTTTTCCCTAATCCGAACGATCACGGATTTTATTACTTCGAATTAGCGAGACGAGATACTACTGTACATCTTCTGCTGTTAATGAAGACAACCAAGCTTCTGAAAAAACTGCTAATGAAGACTTTGCACTAACAAATGATAAATCTATCATTTGTTAGTGATGATAGATTGTTAGAAGAAGAAGAGAGCTGAATAAATTATTAGAAGAATATAAAAGAGATATGAATAATTTTGAGCATATTAGTCACATAGATTTGAATTGATCAGACTCTTCTCAAGGAAGTAATAGCTCACAAATTACAGTTGATAAATCTATGAAAATAGGCAAAGAAGAGATAATTTGAGGCTTAGAAATCATATTCATAAGATGTGTGATTTTGTTAAAATTAGAAGATAATATATAAATTTTTTAAAAAATCATTTTTTTTCAAAGAAATACTAAGCTATTGTAAAAATCCCACAGATGTTGCTTATTATGTTAATTTTTTAGTTTCTATATATGTTTGGTGAGAATTTTATTTTATGAGAAATACGTTTTTTATGATAAGATAATCTAAAGGTATATATGTGATTTGTCATTTAGTATTGCAATTATATGATTAATATTATCATAGCTGCCATGTGATTAAACGGTAGTGATATAAAATAATTTAATTGCAGTTACAAGTAAGTAAACTTGCTTACCGTAGATTGTAATCCTCAGGGAATAACACAGCAATGTTGAATGCATATTATAAATTATGCTGTTTACCATAATGTTTCTATATCAAACACACGTAGCATGTGAGCAATGTAGTAACAGCAGCCATTTTGTTGTTTTTTTAGAACAGCTTTCATTTGGAAACAGGAATGCTGAGAAAGTAAAGAACACGTAAGCAAAGGAGCAGAGACGAAGTGGTTTAATAAACCACCAAGTTAAGTTCTAAAATTTTGGTAAAATTTTCATATAAATTTTGAATTACTTTCCGAGGATATGGCACTGTGAAGCTAATAAGGATATGGAAATGTGAAACTAATAAAAACGAGTGTTCAGCTGAACTAGCTGAACCAGAAACTCCTTTGACCAGGTTATGTAATTTGAATAACAAGGAAGATTCCTCAGGAGTGGAAAAATGTATGGTAATCCCATTGCACAAGGATGGTACAAAGATTGATGTATCCAACTGTACAAAAATCAGCCTCTCAGGAGTGGTGAAGAAGATTTTGAAAAAATTGGTTAGGGCTTACATTCAGAAAGAGGTTGACAGTGAATCTCTACTTTGCAATGAGCAACATGGGTTTACTAAGGAAAGGTCGTGTTTTAGCAACTTACTCACATTCGACAATAATGTTACCATTGAACTAGACAAGAGGAACGGATATACCATGATACTTTGGATTTTGCTAAGGATTTTGACAGAAAACAGCATGGAAGACTGTTGCATAAATTGGAGAATATGGGTTTGGATTATAAAATATTAGCACAGATAAGAGGATGGTTGACTGGCAGATATCAAAAAGTGGTATAAGGGGGATGTGAGTCTGCAAGATTTAAGGTTACCAGTGGTGTACCACAAGGATCAGTTCTTGGTCCATTGTTATTTCATCTGTACATTAATGACATTGGGAAGGGTGGGGTTTGACAGGAGACAGAGTTATTTGCTAATGATGCAAAGATAGGTAGGGTAATCAGGAATGCTGCATATCAGCAGCATTCCTGATTACCTTAATAATCATTCTGCAAGTAATGTGATATGCAATACTTGCAGAATGATTTGAATAGGCCAGAATTGTGGGCATGGGAAAATGGATATCAGTTCAACATCAGTAAATGTAAAGTCATGCACTTGAGCATAATTAGATATACAATGTCGTATTATATTAGTGGGATAATGCTAGAGGAAACTAATCAGGTTAGAGATCTTGGAGTGTTAGTAGGGAAGCTGAAGTTCAGGAACTATGTAGCAAAGATTGCAAATACAACTCAAAAGATAATTGCAATGCTGGAATGAACTTTCACATGTAAAGAGAAGGATGTCATTTTGCCTCTATACAAGGCCTTGATAAGATCTCATTTGGACTATTGTGTGCAAGTCTGGTCTCCTGGTTACCATTGTGTTCTGATACAGTGGAGAATGCAAAGGACAGTGTTAAAAATAATATCATAATCATGGAATACTGATTATGAATAGATTGAGAATTTGTAGATTGCAAACATTAGCAAATAAGAGAAAGAGGGGTGATATGATTGAGGCTTACAAACTTCTGAAAGAGTCGTATAGGATTTCAGCATGACCTTTTCAGAAATACAGGATTTCAGTTGATGGAATTTTTTATTTTATGGAGGTTGGGGAAAGGACAAGAGGGCATCCTTGGAAGCTGAGAATGAATACTGCTAAGAAGAGGACGAGAGATAGATTTTTCTCTCATAGTGGCACATGATTGGAATGGATTATCATTGGCTGTTGTATATGCAAGCAGTGTGAATGAATTCAAACGATAGCTGGTGTGTGTGTATGTGGCCCCCTTGATGAGTCCCTGACTATCTGTAGGTCTTTCTTAATAATAATAATTGAAGTTCAGTATGATATATCAAGCCTTTGTATGTGAAAATATTTTGTGCAATTAAAGGCAAATGATATATATTCCATGTAGCAATTTGGAATCTGCAGTGAAATTTATAGTATTGGAAATGAATTTGGAACTGCTCAATTAATATATTCCTGCTGTTTGTGAAATTTTTCTTCATGCCTACATTCGGAAAACTGAAAGACAGATGCAGTAAAAGAAACTACAGAAACTTTTATATTCAGTGAGACTACTGAATGTTTAACTAAGTGCTATTTTCAGTTTGTTTTTGTAGAAATATTTTGTTTTGTCTTTCACTATTGAATAGAATATGAGAGAAACTTGAGCTCATTTATGTTATTTTAAATTGGCCATTTAATCTTTGTATGTGTTATTTATTGTATATAAATATGTTTAAAGTAAATATTTTAATTTTTTTTTTATACTGAGGTTCATTATTTAGAACACACATATAGATCCTGAAGTTAATGCACTACCATGGATACAAATCTGGAACATTCTAACAAACAAAAAAAAATAAATTTAAATATACTGCTATTTTACTCCACAACTGTCTTTAAATATAGGTTGGACATAGGCAGGAAATAAAATAGATGGAGTAGATCAAGCTCAACATGCACACATTCAGGGCCATTTTAAGGTAACGGTGAACCTGGCGACTGCCGGGTCAACGCTCTTTAGGGGGCCCCATTCTCTTATTGTGAACTAAAATGAAATTACTAAAAAATGAATTAAGAAACAGCATGGCACAGTCACGATTAAACCACCTAAGTTTAATGAGTATTGAACATGAGATTTTACAAAATATTAACTTTGATGGCCTAATACATGATTTTACCACATCAAAATGTAGAAAAGTCACTTTATAATGTTAGTTTTGCTATAGGGAAGCATGTGGATGGGAAGGAGTGAATTGTTATGTTATTTTTATTTTGAATATTGCCTTCACATCCACCAACAAAATTACTTGGGACTTCAAAATAGATGAGTATCTTATTATTATTACTGAACATTAGGAAATGTGATAGGGGGCATCACATTTCTTACTACTGGGGGCCCAAGATGGTGTTGATTCGGCCCTGCACACATTCAAGTATAACTATCTTACACAATAATATATCAAATTAATACAGCCAGTAGGATGTGAGAATGAAGTCTTCAATATAACAAAAATGTTGCAGCTAACAGGATTGGTGATGTGCAGCCTACAAATTTAATATAACAAGGATGTGTTTATGCATTACAGTGTATTTGTGAATGTAATGAATCTTATTTTTCATTATCATCAATTTATTGATATGTACACTCAAGAGGTGTTCAGGCTACTATGACAGCACTACATGATTAAATTTATTTTATTATTAATCTCCTATCAACAATTTTCCTCCAAATAAGTATATTACTTGTTAGCACTCCAATAATGTTGTATTTAACATTGTTTTTCTGAGGCACTTCTGAATGAAACAATGCACCTAGACCTTGGTCTTTCATTGGGTCTCTTTCCTGCCATCTTGGAATCAAACAACTGTTTTGCTAACCTTTCCCTCACTCATTCTATTTAAGTGACCATACCACATTAGAATCAGACCTGCTCACACATTTCTGAATGCTACCAATGCCAAGTTCCTTTCTAATATATTCATTTTTACTATTATTCTACCATTGATGAAATCTGTTCACTCCCTTAATTTTTCGGAACTCTCATATCTGTGGTCTCTAGTCTATGACCAAGTGCTTTATTTCTAACTCAACTCTCGGATCCATAACTTAAAACTGGTTTGAACACTGTCTTATATACTGGTAGTTTCATATTTTCACTAATTTCTAAATAATGTATAAACAATATTGTGGTGCTGTGATTTCCAAGGTCCTTTCAAAGTGAACATTTAGAGTTCATGAGATGTTCAATTTTCAGAAAAAAGTAGTGATATACCCAGGGTGAGTGCACAGATCTCTAACTAAGGGGAATTCTAAACTGTTTGTACACCTGAAATATCTTTTTGATGCAGCCTATTATGAAGTGAAGTTAAATTCAATGAATCAATTTACAAAAAAACATCAAAGACCCAATAGTCAAATTATTGCACTTAATTTGAATTTGGCTATTTTAAACTACGAAAATGACATGCAATGTAAAGAATTCATGTCAGTTATTGCTGATGCCATTAAACAAAAATTAGACAAAGAAATCAAAGAATTCAGTAGTGAATCTAGATGCTTCAAAGGATATTTCAAATAGAAAGAAAGTTGTCCATTATATGAGATGAATAGATGAAAATCATATAATTCCTTTCCAAATCTCAGATACATTGTACTTGAATAAAAGAGAACAAAATGAACAAGCTTCTTTTTTTTTTTTTTAACTGGTAATTGTTTAGCAGGCATTTGGAACAGAGACAGCATGAAACATGCTGGGATAAAAAAAAAAAAAAGTAGTAGTACTAGGATAACATTAAAGAGAGCCATGACTGATCTACAAATTATTGCACAGATTATTTGAGTTTTAAATTCTATTAAAGATGTTCCCTTTGTTTCCAAAATTGAAATTGTGTTTTATATATATATACACACACGTTTTATGACGGTGGTCTGAAAAATTCTCAGCCTAACAATAAAAAAATGAATTCATAATTTTTAAATTATTTTTATTTTTCAACATAATCTCCCTTAAGACTAATTCATTTATTCCAGCGATGCTCCAGCACGATTATCTTGTCCCCGTAGTAGTTCTCAGTAAGATCTGCAAAATACCCCTCTACAGCTGCAATTGCTTCTTGATTTGAAGAAAAATGTTGACCAGCGAGGAAGAGTTTTAGTTTTGGGAAGAGATAGAAGTCAGAGGGATCCAAATCTGGGGAATAGGGTGGATGTTCCAACAATTCATAATGCAGCTCCCTTAATTTTCCCATTGCCAAATGGGAAAATTAATGTCGGCATTTGCATTATCCTGATGAAAGATAATTTTTTTTCTTCTGCAAACCGGGTCTTTTCTCATGAATTTTTTTTGTCTAGTCTGGTTAAAAAATCGGAATAATATTCCCCAATTATTGTTTTACCCTTTTCAAGATAATTAATACACAAAATGCCTTTAACATCCCAAAACACTGATGCCATGACCTTTCTTGCTGATGGAACCGACTTTGTCTTCTTTGGCACTGAACAATCAGCTTCTGTCCACTGTTTTGACTGCTGCTTAGATTCTGGTGTGTAATGGTTAAACCCAAATCTCATGCATAGTAATAAATCGACGCACAAAATCAGTTTTATTCTTGTTAAAACGCTCCAAGCACTGTTTAGAGATTTTCAAGTGAGTACATTTTTGATCTGCTGTGAGCAAGTGCAGCACCCATCTTGTGCAAAGCTTTTTCATTTGCAATTCTTCATGCAAATATATCCTACATGTTCTTTTGAAATGCCTGTAGTCTCAGTTTTACACGCTTTGACTCGCTGGTCATCCAATACCATATTGTGCACTTGATCAATGATTTCTGGTATTGTTACACTTTTTGGACATCCTTCACGTGGATCATCTTCAAAGCTGGTACAGTCACATTCGGCAGCCCATTTCTTAATTGTCGAAAAAGAAGGAGTGCCAATAAACTTTTATGAACTTCGAATGAATTTCTTTTGGCGTTAAACCTTCTTTTACAAAGAATTTTAAAACCGAACGTACTCAATTTTATCCATTTCAAGTGATACAGACAACACTTTTGCTTCAGACAGCTGTATAAAACAAACTACTTGATAGAATGACTTGCAATTTCACATTGATGCTTATGACAGATGTACCAACTTAGGGGAGAAAAAAAAATCTTCCCGATAGTGCTGCCATCTATGGTCAAAGCCGAAAACTTTTCAGACCACCCTCGTACCAGAATTCATACTATGGGAAAGTTTTTTTTCTTTCTGTGTGTGTGTGTGAGAGAGAGAGAGATTAGCAGATATAAGTGGTATTTCTGGAGCCCTAGATTAGTGTCAAGAAAAGACAGTTATTTGATTAATTTTCTAATGTTAAGTGCATTTTACAGGGTGTTCGGGATAAATTTGACAGTTTCGTAAGGAAAAAGAAAATCTTCTTTGTATCTATTAAATTTAATGAATTGACAAAAAAACATTACAGGCAGAGTTAATTACAATACTATCAACAAGATTTACTCAAAATAACCACCATTAGCATCGATCACAGCTTCAATTCTGCTTCGGAACCTCGAACAAGCTGATGCTACAGTCTCCCTGGGAAGGGCCGCAAAAACTGTTTTAATTTTTTGTATTACTGGAAGTGCGATTGGTGTCTTTTTCAACTGCGCCCCATACAAAATAATCCATGGGGTTAAGGTCTGGGGAGTTTGGAGGCCAAACATTTGGACTGGTGAAGTCGTAGAAATTTTCAGACAACCATTTTTGACTTTTCCCAGAGGTGTGGCAAGGGGCCGAATCCTGCTGCCATACATACGGCCTACCGTTGGCTACCCTTGTTATCCAGGGCTTGACTACAGTTAGCAACTCCACGAACAAAGCCCGAATTCCAATGCCAGGGTTCTTCAACACCTGTTCCTGCAGATTTGCGAGGAATTCTGCTGTACGAACGCAATCAGATCGTCTGCTAGGGATCTTTCTTCTTGCTACATCCTCGTAGTCACCATTGCAAGTCTCTAGTTCATGCCTGATTGTTTTTACTGTATTCAGGGAGCATTGGGCAGCAGTCGTAATATCCTTATTTTGATGGCGGGCACGAATCATCATGATACAAGTTATTCTCTTCCATGATTCAGGTGGGTTCCAGCTATCCATCCTTTCTGACATCTTGTATATGAATGAAGAAGTGTCCAAACTTTTAAATGAAGAGAAGTGTGTGTTAATACATGTAACTTACGGAAAAATATAATTAATTATAAATATGTCAAATTTATCCCGAACACCCTGTATGTCAGCTTTTAGATGAGTTAAAAGAGAATCTAAGGTAGATAGGACACAATGGGTTTCTTTCCATTCTCCTCTCCTCAATTTGTGTTGAGCACTGTTCTCTAAATGTTCCATTTAAGAAATTAGGCAGAGGAAAGGAGAATGGAAAGAAACCCATTGTGGTCCCATCTACTTTATGATGTAATCTGCACAATACTGTAAATTTGAATAATTTGAAATGTCTCTAAGCAAGACTTTATATCAATGGTCTCTGTTATTGATCATTATCAAATTCCTGATAAATGGAGCTAGCTGAGGAATTAGATAAGTACCAGATCGACATAATAGGGGTGACTGAAACAAAAAAGACCAAAACTGGTGAGATCTTTCTGAGCAATAAATACAAAATGTTATATTCAGGCAATGACAATCAAGGAAAAGAAGGAGTAGCTATAGTATTCAACACAAAATACGAGGCTAATCTTCTTGAATGGCAGTCAGTCTCAAGTAGAGTAATGTGGGCAAATATGAGAATGGGGAACTGGACAATGAGACTTATTTGTGCCTATGGTCCCACAGAAGGTTCTACTAAGGTAGAAGTGGAGGAATTTTTTGAGGCTTTAGAAAAAGCAACTGACACAATGAAAAAGGAAAAGTTGGTCCTTGTTGGGGATCTAAATAGCAGAGTAGGAAATGATTGTGAGACATACAAAAATATTTTGGGAAAATTTGCAGAAAAGAGCAAAGCAAATAATAATGGCAAATATCTGTTGGATTTCTGCTCAGGACATGGACTGGTTATTACTAACACCATGTTCCAACATAAAAATGTGCACAAATTCACATGGAGAGAAGAGGCTAGGAATAAGAAAAGTCTCATTGACTATGTTATTGTTGATAGTGATGTTTTCTCCCTGGTGCAGGACACCAGAGTGTACAGAGGATTTGAAATTGGAAGTGATCACTATTTAGTCTTGAGCAGGATAAAATTGAATTTCATATTGAAAAGAATGACATGTAAGAAAGTTTTAAAGCGAATAAAAGTTGAGCAGCTCTCAGATGTGAACTGTAGATTAAAATACAGAAAGATTATTGAAAAGAAAATGAAAGAGTTTGAGAACAGGAATCAAACCTTGGAGATTCAGTGGCAAACTCTGAAGGAAACGTTGATTGATTCTGCCAGAGAGGCATGTGGTGAGGTTGTGTGCAAGGATAAAAAAATCAGAACTCCCTGGTGGACACAGGAAGTTAAAGAGGCAGTGAAGGAAAAGAAGAAAGCATATCAAAAGTTCCTGGCAAATAAGTCAGCTTTTACTCTTACAGAATACAGAGACAAATGTAAGAAAGCTAAACAGTGTGTAAAACTAGCTAAACAAAAGTCATGGCAGGACTTTGGCAAGAATATAAAAAATAAATATCAAGAAGGTGGCAAAATATTCTGGAGGTTGTTGAAGAAGCTTAGGAATGGAGGAAAGAGTGCTGTAAAAGGAATTAGAGATGATAAAGGTGAAATGAAAGCAGGAGAAAAAGATATCCTTGAAGTATGGAGTAATTACTTTGAAAAACTGCTAAATGAAACAAGCAGTGATGACAGCACAGTGATAAAAAACACTGACCAGGCATGCAGTCAGGAATACATATCCATACTTGAAGTAGAAAAAGCCATCAAAGGCTTGAAATGTGGAAAGGCAGCAGGAGTAGATGATATTCGACCAGAAATGCTGAAGTATGGTGGTATAAGAGTCTTACAGTGGCTGCACTGCATAGTTCAGAAAGCCTGGACAGAGGGACGAATTCCTGATGATTGGAGTAGAGCTCTCATAATACCCATATATAAAAAGGGAAATAAAACTGAATGTGAGAATTACAGAGGTATTTCCCTACTGAGTGTTCCTGGCAAGATCTATGCAAGTATACTTGAGAAACGGTTGAGAAGAATTGTGGAAGAAAAGCTTGGTGAAGAACAAGCTGGATTCAGGCCAAATAGAGGCTGTCAGGATCAGATCTTCACTTTACGACAAATAGTCGAGAAAGCATGGGAATATAACAAAGATCTGTATTTAAGTTTTGTCGATTTGGAAAAGGCATATGACAAGGTGCCAAGAGAGAAGCTATTCAATACGCTGCAGTTATATGGTGTCAATGGGGCATTATATCAAGCAATACTTAGTCTTTATTTGAGTTGTGAGTCAGCAGTTAGAATTGAAGGAAGTACAGGAAGATGGTTTAATGTTAAATCTGGTGTGAGACAAGGATGTACATTATCCCCTCTGTTATTCATTATCTATATGGATCACATTATGAAGGAATGTGGTATTAAACCTGATATCAAAATTGGAGATGTTAATGTCAGCTCTTTGCTTTATGCGGATGATGTTATACTTCTAAATAAATCCGCTACAAGTCTGCAAGATTCTCTGACTAAATTGAATAGCTGTTGTAATAGATATGGTATGAAGGTCAGCAATAAAAAGACAAAGACAATGAAAATAGGCAGAATCATTGAAAATGTCAACTGTGTTGTGAATGGAGAACCTGTGGAACAAGTAAAACATTTCAGCTACTTAGGCACAATTTTTACTGAAGATGGTAAACTAAATATAGAAATAGACAACAGAATCAGCAAAGCTGGTATCGTGGGAAGTCAATTGAATAAATTCATATGGAATAAGAAAGAAATTAGTCGGAACACTAAATTAGCTGTATACAAGACTGTGTTCAAACCAATTTTAACTTATGGATCTGAGAGCTGGGTCAGAAGTAAAACACTTGACCAAAGACTAGAGACCGCAGATATGAGAGTCCTGAGAAAGATTAGAGGCGTGAACAGATGGCATCAATGGCAATATCATATTAAAAATGAGGATATTAGGAAAGAACTTGACATTGTCAGCATCCAGGAATGCGTTAGCAGAGCTAATCTCAGATGGTATGGTCACTTAAATAGAATGGGAGAGGAAAGATTAGCAAAACAAGTGTTCTCTGCCAGGTTGGCAGGAAAACGACCCAGAGGAAGACCAAGATATAGGTGGATTGATACGGTACAAAGTGCCTTAGACGATAGAAATATAAGATCTGATAATGTTGGAGTCTTGACAAGTAACAGACTGATTTGGAGGAAAATTGTAGATAGAAAGTTAGTAATGATGTAATTTTTTCATGTAGTACTGTCATATCCTGTACACCCCTTGAGGGTACATGGCAGGAATTTGATGATGATGATGATGATATCTTAAATGAGAATATAGGATACAATGACAGTAATAATGTAAACTTCCTTCCTATAAAGGAAGAAAGTGATGTTAATTGTTCAGCAAGTTTGTAATTGGGATTGCCTAAACTATGAAATTTGCACTGTATAAATGCAAACTTATACGGAGTGATATAGAAATCATACCTTGGTTGCAAATAATCACCATGTCAAACTATAGGGTGTATGAGAAAGAGTAAAATATTAAATCAATCATTCCTGTGTTGCAACACAGGAATGTAAAATATCTTCAATGCTATTCATAATCTACATAAATCATATTATTAAGTATATAATATTAAACTTGATATTAAAATCTGAGGTGTGCTTTTAGGCTTAAATGGTTAAAACTAATGCTGACAGTTTAATGACTACACTATCTCTCACAGAAACATCACCACCATGAAACTAACATATACATGGACAAACAAAAATGGAAATGATTAAATTTAAAAGTTAAAGTCCTAAGAAGTGCCACTATGGATACCAGCAGTAAGCTTTATAGATTCTTGATTGTTTGCTGAGTGAAAGTCTAAGCATTATGATTTCCTATATCTTGGAGAGCTTCACACAGCAATATTTATTCAGGTTTAAATTGGTTTATAAAAGAAGCTTCTCATTTCAAGAAAACAAAAGTTTTATTTTCACACTGGCTTACAATGAAGTATCTGCTCCCTCGTCCCCTTTTGATTCTACACATGGTTCAATAAGCATGATCTGCTGGATCTCACTGTCCATATTCAGAGTGGTATTTATATTTCTTTCCAGACAGATGTAGAGAGAGAGATCTTCCATTGTGTGTCCATAATAAATAAATTTGCAGATATTAGGAACACACATATATATATATAGTAACTGGTATTTACTCGGATTGTAGACATTTTAAATCATAATTTTACTGACTAGGAACATCGAGATAAAGTAAGATAAAAACTTTAATTCAAGCACATCTAGTTTTGTTGGAATGCCGACTTCTTCAAATTATCTTGCTATTTTCCAGTTTGTGATAATTTGTACACTTGAAGAAGTTGGCATTCCGACGAAACTAGTTGTGTTTCAATTAAAATTTTTATCTTACCTTATCTCAGTGTCCCTACTCAGTAAAATTATGATTTAAAAAAAAAAATATCTATATATATATACACACAGTAAAACCCCTAACAACCCGTTTTTAAGTTCTCGCAATTTACGTTTTCCTGCCATTTATGTCATTTTCTGTTGGTCCCATCTTAAGGCCTATTCTTACAATATATTATTTTCCTGCCATTAACAACTTGATGTGGACATTATTTCCTGTGATTTGCATTTTTTTTCTCGGGTGACAATACTGATTTTCGATTCAGTTTCTGGGGAAATCTGAGCATTTCTGTTCCCAGATAGCGTTGCTTTCAGCTGCAGTTTCGTTTCTGCCATCACAGTGACCTGCATGATTGCAGCAGTAATGTAGTGATGACCGATACAGTGATTTTTCAATCACAGTACGAATTGATATTGCAGAATTTCTGCTACATAATTTAGCTTGTGAAAGTTGCGGTGGTGGATTATCCATGTCCAGGGCCCCGCCAACCCGAGGGTACAAGGGGTGCACCGCACCCGGGCAGTATTTTATGTAGCTAATATCTAAATTGGATTATACAATGCGGTATTAGGGGTGGCCGATAAATACCCTTGGCATGCCCCTGTCCATGTTAGTAACATGGAGAAAAAAGACAGAAAATGTATTTCAGTAGAAGAAAAGATGGAAATTCTGCGACATGTAGATTGGCATGCCGGAACACGTGTGCATTTAATAAAAGATCTTGGACTCTCCATGTCCACCTTGAACACGATAGTAAAAAACAGGTCAAGCATTGAACTCAATGCAAAGCAATCTGGCGCTATGTCAAAAAAAAAAAAAAAAGCAAAAACAATCGAAGATTTTTTTAAATAGATAAATGTAAGTAATTGTAAATTTTATAATCGAGTATGTAGACTCACATACTAGCAGTAAGTCATCTTTTAGCCTTTTTTAAATGTTTTTTTTACATTTCCTACTATTTACACTTTTTTCCATCAGTCCCCTGAAAAGTGTAAAAAAGGGGTTTTACTGTATATATATATATATATATATATAACATACTCTGCTATACAAATGAGAACAAATGGGGATGGATATGACACTGGTTATGTGGAGGAAGAGAAGAGTCCAGGCAAAAGGGTGACTAGTCGTGTGTGTCCACATGGTTCAGTGCTAGGACCACTACAGTTTAATTTGCATATAAATGATACAGGATGCAATCTGAAAGGAAATATTCAGTTGCTTGCTGATAATGCAAAATTAGATAGAGTAATAGTGAATCAAGGCAGTGTGTCCATAATAATAATAACAAAAGATAATGGGTATCAGTTTAATGTGGAGAAATGTAAAGTTATGCATTTTGGAAGGAATAGAAGCTGTGTACAAAACTGATGGAACTGCTGTTAAATTCTGAATGACACTGAAAATAAATCCATTTATGTTTCATTCATATTTAACATGCAATAACATTCCTGGGACCAATATCAGTATATCAGAAGAAATAAAGCTAATTGTAAATTATAAGCAACATTAGTAATTTAAGTAAAACTTGTCTATGCATCATGTTGTAAATAATTATTGTAAATTTTCTAATGTTTAAACTATGTGGATTTGGTGCAAATACTTGTGTATTGCCGGGAGAAAGATAATCGGATTAGATAGTGATGGCCTGAAACTAAACACGTTCACCAATGCACCAAGTAGGACGCACACGCGGGTTCCCTCCGTAAAGCACGCTAGGGGAGAGTGTGGCGCTAAGTGCTGGAAAAAGTAAGGTGTCATGGGAAAAGGGAGAGAGCAGGATGATATATAGAGGAAACATCGGGCATGTGATTTAAAAAGGGTAGCAGTGCTAGTTTGTGGCTTTTTTTTTCTCTTCCCGTTGAATTGAAGTGGTCATCGAGATAGAGGCCATTGGAGCATGCTGAAGTGTCTATGGCAAGTTCGCCAGACAACGAGTAGCCCAGCGGAACGGAGGTCCCGATCACCACAGAGATCGATAAGCCATGCCGAGCTAGTCTACCTGAGAGCGGCGAGCCAGACTCACCTTTTGGCAGAGATGTGTCTAGTCCGAGTCCATCAGTTGAATAGTGCAGATGAAATCAATTATGAGAAGGATCAAGGAAATGAAGTTCTGTCGAGATGCATGCGAAGGTCGGATAATTCCCCAGCCTTTGGTAATGTAGAATTTTGATCTGTTATATAATTGTGTTGAGGGGAACAACCTGTAATTGTAAAAAGGACTTTAGATTTATAATGTTTTGATTAATGAAAGGACTTTAGAGATTATGCTAAAGTAAGCAGTGGAACTTTAAGTTTTGGATGAAGGAATTGTGTGGAAGCTTGTTGCGATAATTTTGTTATTGATAAATGAATAACCTTTAGCATTGTTATGTGTAAAATGGATAATTGACCTTTGATAGAATTTCCTACTTGAATAATGTTTTAACTTATTACAGGAGAATTAGAAATTTTAGTTGAGTATACTCATTCCCTAAAGTTAGTGCAATTCTGTCAGAATTTGTTCATAAAGTGTAAATTGTCTGATTTTGTAATTAAATGTTTTACTTTAGTATTAATTGATGACTTGCCTGATTTCCTTTCTATTGCACTGCTCATTAAGTTAGAACCAAGACGGGAGGTAAAATACAGGGGAGGCTACGACTGCGAAACGAATTTTAGTTATTTGATGATTTAGAAATTAATGGAAGTGTTTAAGAGATATTAGACAGTGTACAAAACTGAGTTCTGGTTCCTTGATTTTGCATTGTTCAATAGTCTAGGATTTAGGGTGGCACAGTATAATAGAAATTTTCTCTGAATCTTAATAGGAACTGGCACCAGCTCTGAAACAAAGGAATTGGCACTATCTAACAGCAATCCCTTTGCCTTCGATCCACATGCACTACTCTTAAGAAGGTTTAACGGCCCAGATTAAATATTGAGACTGCATAGGAATTAAAGTATATTAACTTGATGCACATCGAGCAAAGAACTTTTATTGAAATTAGGTTAAGGAAATTATGTGAGGGAATAAGTCAGGATTAAGATCATAAACCACGACACTAAAAGAGAAAAGAATAAATATTACACTGCCCTCCAGGAAACATATGAGGCTAGGGATTGAGTGGTGGTGGTAGTAGACAGAAAGTTGAAGTTTAGACGACATATTGCTAAGGAAAAAAAAAAAATCACCCAAACATCCAATTAGCATTATATAAGATGGTTCGGGGTGCTTAAGCGTCAAAGCTATATAACTGAGAGCAGACCTCCACATAGCCTTTAAAGGAATGCGGAGAACCGACTAGGGCTTCTGACCTAATGTCCAATCCTTACCTTCTCGTGATGCACCCTGTTGGGTATCTACCTGGATACTGAACGAAAGAGGATGGGCTGGCAATTTGGGATTTAGCCAACCAAATTGTATTCTTATTGGCTTAAACCAAAATAATGGTACAAAGTGACAAAATTTCATGCAGGCTGAGGAGTCGCCAGGTTAAACAAGGCCCCCCATTATTTTTGCCAGGGAACCAGGGCGAACAGCGAAAAGTCAGCTAACGGAACAAATCTTAAAACACACCCCAACTCAACATCACCAGAGTTAAAGATCGGTACTATCAACATGTTATTTTTATTTTTATTTTTTTTATTACCCCATGGTATTATTACACCAGATCATACAGGTCAAGTTCATGTATTTTATACAGCACCTTTTCTGGGTTGTTATAGAGTTCACATTTGGAAATATTCATACAGTTTAGCAAATGCATTGGTGATGCTTTCTCGATGTTACAGGTTTTGCAGGTCGGGAAGACTTTTATGCCATTGCTAAACTTGATTGGTCTTCTGTGGCTGGTCTTGAGGCGAGAGATCATAGTAGTGGCACTGCGATTAAACTTGGAGTTGATGGTAGCTCCTGGATTTTCTGCTGAGTACCAGTGGTGAGTCATGTCCTGAAGAATTGTTCTTTTTATGTTTTCTTTTTGGGTGGTTTTAAAAAGATCGAAATCTGTAGTATCACTTGATGTTGCGGCCATTTTTGCTACTTCATCTGCAGTTTTGTTTCCCTTTAATCTCACATGGGATGGGATGGGATCCATTGGAAGATTAATTCGGAATCCTTATGTAGTTTGTTTATGTTTTTTGCTATGTTTCTAAGTATTTCTTGATGGCTAGTGTAGCAGTTCTTAATAGTTTGAAGGGCTGTTTATAAAAATATAAACTCCTTCGGGTTTTGTTTGTCCAAATATTGCAGTGCTGCGTTAATGGCTATTAATTCTGCATGGTATGAGTTGCATCCAATACTGTTAGTTGTTTTTAGTTCTATATTATCAGAGCCATAGATCAGTATGCCACTCCCAGAATTGCCATTTGGATTTTTGGAGCCATCTGTGTAGATCTTTATTGAGTCAGGTCCATATTCCATTATTTTTGAAAGGGCTAATGATCTCAAGATTTCAGGGTTTTCTAGGCTTTTTTTTTTTTCATGTTTCCCTATTTCAGAGTTGATAACTATATTTTTCCTGTCTTGATTTGGAGGAAATGCTGGGTAGTCGGCTATTTTATTTTTACAATAAGAAGCCTGAATGGCAAAGAAATGGAGCTAGCTGAGGAATTAGATAAGTACCAGATCGACATAATAGGGGTGACTGAAACAAAAAAAGACAAACTGGTGAGATCTTTCTGAACAATAAATATAAAATGTTATATTCAGGCAATGACAATCAAGGAAAACAAGGAGTAGCCATAGTATTCAACACTAAAGACGAGGCTAATCTTGAGTGGCAGGCAATTTGAAGAAGAGTGATGTGAGCAAATATGACAATGGGAAACTGGAGAATGAAACTTATTTGTGCTTATGCTCCCACAGAAAGTTCAAGGGTAGAAGTGGAGGAAATTTTTGAGGCTTTACAGAAAGCAACTGACACAATGAAAAATTGGTCCTTGTTGGGGATCTAAATAGCAGAGTAGCAAATGATTGTCAGACATACATTTTTAATTTGGAAAATTTGGAGAAAAGTGCAAAGCTAATAATAATGGCAAATATCTGTTGGATTTCTGCTCAGGACATGGACTGGTTATTACTAACACCATGTTCCAACATAAAAATGTGCACATATTCAAATGGAGAGAAGAGGCAAGGAATAAGAAAAGTGTCATTGACTATGTTATTGTTGATAGTAATGTTTTCTCCCTGGTGCAAGACACCAGGGTGTACAAAGGATTTGAAATTGGAAGTGATCACTATTTAGTCTTGAGCAGGACAAAATTGAATTTCATACTGAAAAGAATAACATGCAAGAAAGTTTTAAAGTGAATAAAAGTTGAGCAGCTCTCGGATGTGAACTGTAGACTAAAATACACAAAGATTATTGCAAAAAAAAATGAAGGAGTTTGAGAAAAGGAACCAAACCTTGAAGAAAACCCTAATTGTTTCAGCAGGAGAGGCATTTGGTGAGGTTGTCTGCAAAAACAGAAAAATCAGAACTCCATGGTGGACACAGGAAGTTAAAGAGGCAGTGAAGGAAAAGAAGAAAGCATATCAAAAGTTCCTGGCAAATAAGTCAGCTTGTGCTTTTAAAGAATACAGAGACAAATGTAAGAAAGCCACACAATGTGTAAAACTAGGTAAACAAAAGTCACGGAGAACTTTTTCAAGAACATAGAAAATAAATATCAAGAAGGTGGCAAAATATTCTGGAGGTTGTTGAAGAAGCTCAGAAATGGAGGAAGGAGTGCTGTAAAAGGAGTTGAGATGATAAAGGTGATATGAAAATGGGAGAAAATGATATCCTTGAAGTATGGAGTAATTACTTTGAAAAATTGCAAAATGAAATAAGCAGTGATAGCACAGTGGTAAAAAACACTCAACAGGCATACAGTCAGGAATACATATCCATACTTGAAGTAGAAAAAGCAGCGAGTAGATGATATTCGACCAGAAATGCTCAAGTATGGAGGTATAAATGTCTTACAGTGGCTGCATTGCATAGTTCAGAATGCCTGGACAGAGGGACGAATTCCCGATGATTGGAGTAGAGCTCTCATAGTACCCATATATAGAAAGGGAAATAAAGCTGAATGTGAGAATTACAAAGGTATTTCTGGTAAAATTTATGCAAGTATACTTGAGAAACAGTTGAGACCGATCATGGAAGGGGAAGAACGAGCTGAATCAGGCCAAATAGGGGCTGTCAGGATCAGATTTTTACTTTACGATGAATAGTTGAGAAATCATGGGAATATAACAAATTCTATATTTAAGTTTTGTGGATCTGGAAAAGGCATATGACAAGGTGCCAAGAGAGAAGCTATTCAATACGCTACAGTTATATGGAGTCAATTGGGGATTATATCAAGCAATACTTAATCTTTGTTTGAGTTGTAAGTCAGCAGTTAGAATTGAAGAAAATACAGGAAGATGGCTTAATGTTAAATCTGGTGTCAGACAAGGATGTACATTATCCCCTCTGTTATTCATTATCTATATCAGGGGTCGGCAAACTGCAGCTCACGAGTCACATGCGGCTCTTTGGGTACATACATGTGGCTCTAAAGTAAAATTGAAAATGAAAATAAAACTATCATAGTTTCATTTAAAAAATTTTAAAGGATTTTATTCACATAATGGTGACTAATGAGGATTAGGTTTTAGAGTGCCTCAACACCTGAGGTCATTTGCAGAGCAACCAAGTTACTAGTAAGTGAGCGCACGAGTCAGGTAGACTAATATAGTCTACCTGACTCGCATAGTTCTGCCATATTAGATACTGGTGTACGTGTGAACTCATACGCTCGCATTTGCACAACAATAGAACTACAGAACAGACTATAACGACAATTTAAACTTACTGTATATTATCGCGTATAATGCAAACTAGAAATTTTGTTTGAAAACTAGCCCTAAAATGCCATGTCCACGTATAATGTGATCTGTTAATCTTGTTCCATAACATTATAAATAATACAATACAAATTAACGAAAGAAATATTTATTTAAAAACAAAATGTCAAAATACAAGACGACTTAACAAAAGAAATATTTATTTGAAAACAAAATGTCAAAATACAATACGAATTAACAAAAGAAATATTTATTTTAAAAAAATGTCAAAATCTTTTAAATTCTTCATCTTTTGAGTCATCAAACATTTCATTTATAAATTCATCTGTAGGGATTGCGTCATCAGTGTAGCAGTTGTCGTCATCGTCTTCATGCTCTCCAATTTGTTGTGCAGCATCCTCGCTTTCGTATATGACGTGATCTTCGGATCCATCCATTGAATTACTTATTCCACATTTAAGAAATGAGCGTTGAATCATTTCAGATGGTTTCGAATCCTATGCTTCTTTAACCACCCTTTGTCATCTTCACTAAACCAGATGACATCCATTCTCTCCATTTTTCATGTAAGTGATCTTTAAATGGCTTATTCAAGCTGACATCAAGCGGCTGCAAAACAGAAGTTAGACCACCCGGTATGACTGCTAGGTCTGCATGTAGCTCACGTGCTTTCTCTTTGCTTGCCTCTGTTAAATGCGCCCGGAACATATCCCAGACAAGCATGCTTTGTTGACGTAACAAGCTACCTGGATGTATGTTCCATACTTGATCCAGCCACGATTGTGCACCTTCTTCATCCATCCAACCTTTCTGATTGGCATGAACAATTATACCTGGTGGAAATTTCATATGCTTCGGAATTTTCTTCCTTTTAAATATCACTGTTGGCTTTAATTTGGTTCCGTCTGCAATGCATGCTAGAACAACGGTAAAATGCGTTTTTTCATGTCCCGTTGTTTTTATGAAGACACCCTTTTCACCAACTGAGTTTACTGTTCGATTCCCAGGCATATCAAAGTACATGGGTGTCTCATCCATATTGCCAATTTGGGAAAGTTAATATCCGTGACACTTCCGTAATTTTATGATAAATTTATGGAAGGACTGCACTTTTTCTTCAAGCTGCTTTGGTAACTTCTGCGCAATTTTTGTTCGGTGTCGTAATGTTAATGCTTTGCGTTCCATAAATCTGTTGCACCACCTAGGTGAAGCAAGAAAAGATGAAATACCTGGTGTGTCCTTGAATTTACCATTCTTGAGTTGTAGAGCTTGAAAACGAATTGCATTTCTTGTTACTATAATGCCATGTTGTCGTTGCGTCAAAATCGATTCATTTAGCTCTTCTTCGAGTTCTGGAAAGGATGCTACATCTCCACGACGGGCACGTTTCGTTTTGGGGATTTTTTCAAGACTGTCTTTTTGCTTACGCCAAAGTCTAATATTACTCTCTGCTACACCAAATTCTCTCATAGCAACACTGTTATTATGTTCTTCTGCAAACTGCACGATACGCAATTTAAATCCTGCTTCGAAAGATGAATGTTTACGTTTCTGTTGGCTCATTTTCAGGCTAGGTTTGTTTAACGAATAATATTTAAAATGAACTGTGGTTAAACTGATATACCTAACTGTCGGCGACGGAGAGCGCATGCGCAGATACGATGCGAGTAGGTCAAGTAGATTTGGTTGCATAGGCATTAGGTAGTAGATATTGTGTGTGCAAGTCTAATAAGATGTTATATTTTTTTAGGATCCGCATATAATGCGAACCCCTAACTTTAAGTAGTATTTTTACCATAAATTTTTCGCATTATACGTGATAATGTATGGTAACTTCAGTTCATAAGTCTGTTATTATAATGGCACAGTGTTTTTATGATTTTTTTAATTTGCTTTAAGTGTTAAAACACCTGAAGAAGTCATTTTGCCGAAACATATTGTGTGCTCCATTAAATTAACTTATCTATTTTCTCGGTTTCAGTCAGTCAAAAACATTGTAAATTGAGGAGCCAAATTACTTGGAATTGTGCCTTAAATTAAAAATGACTAGTTACAAACAGGACATACAGAAACTTTCTAAGGAAATGCAAGCTCATTTCTCACACTATTAAAACTGAGAGCAATTTTTTGTGTGATTTTTTTCTTCATTTAATAAAGATATAATTAATATTATAACTTGTTATATATTACTATAAATTTACTATAATATTACTTTAAAGAAGTTTAAAGTTTATTTTGCACTTGGTTAGACTATAATAAATTTAGTTTAATCCTTTATCCAAGTGTGAGCAAACTAAGTTTGCACCTGAAAACATCTTCAGGACTGAGGAAAGGTAGTGCAACACCAGGTAATTCAGAGCAAAGGTGGACCAAGCTATCATCACTCCTATCTCAGTATTTCCCATAATGCAAAACACATCTCCTTGCAGATATGTATAATGTTATGCATTAAGGGAAGGGAAACTACCCAGACTGGTTTCGACCTTTATTAAGGTCTTGTCAGTGGGGGTCAGGCCCAGAGGTGAAGATACCAAGGCAGAAGCAATGGATAGGTCATCTTTACCTATAGGAGTTGCCAAAAAGGTGTGCTGCCTTATTATTAAATTACTCTGGATTTAGAGAAAGATGGTGACAGTTTATTTTGCACTTGGTTAGACTATAAAAATAAAATGAAATGGCGTACCACTTACACATATCTAAACTTGATCTGCCCTATGAATAGTAGATTGGGTTTACACAACTCATATTGACTCCCTTTCTCCAGTTTCACTGATCAAGCAGGCAGGGATGTTAAGATGTTTGCCATCAGCAATGACCTATCTCCGATCATTAATCCACCAGAATACCAGACAATCCCATCCAATTTGCCAACACTTCTTCCTAACAAGCTCCCCTTTGGCACTACAAGGGTGCCAAATGGGAGGACTTCTGTGACTTCTATTCCTTCTGCCCATGGTCTGACTACTGCTTCAGTTCCAAATAACTGCTCAGATGAAATAACAGAAATCATCCTCACAGGCTTTCATCCCCTATTCCAGTCCAAACTCTCAGCCACCATCCAAGGCCTGGTTCTCAAAAAAAAAAAAAGTGTGGCAATACTGTAAAATAAAAAACCTCTGTTTACCACAAGTGGCTCAAGACAAAACTCCAGCTGCCCTCTCTGCCTATACCGCAGTCCACAACAGTTGTAAAAGAATCATCACCAAGTCTAAGTCAGACTTTGAAAAGGCCAAATGCAGCAAACTCACATTCTGCCCAATCGTCAACTTTCTCACTGGTCGCTCACTACATGTCATGGTGGATGGCTTACTCTCCTCAGATTTCCCCACCAATGCAGGAGTACCCCAGAGTTCTGTTTTTTTCACACTCTCTTCCCTCTTGTATATAAACAACCTGCTCTCACAGACTTCCAATATTATCCATAGCTTTACTGACAACAGTACACTCCATTCTTCCTTATCATTCAACAACGTTGTACTGCTCAAGTATTAGAATCCTCAAGACCTACCATGACCAGGGAGTTGAACTCACATCTCTTAGCTATATCCCAGTGTGAAAAGGACAACCTTGTAAACTTCAATGTCACCAAAGCTCAGTTCTTTCTGATCTCTCACAAGAAAGAGTATGCATTCCCCCCCCCCTACTTTCAGTAATATTGAGAAATCCTATATAATAGATTTCTCTACTCAGACTGACTTGCACCTCCGATCTTTCCTGGCACAACCATATTTCAACTATATCTTCTGCAGCTGCCAAAAATATGGTGTACTTTTTTCGCACAAGACACTATACCTTCACAGCTGCTAACTCTATACAAAGATCAAATTCACCCACCCATGGAATATTGTTCCCATATTTGGGATGGTGCACTAAAATCCTCTCTTAAGATTACTCGATTCTATCCAGAAGAAGGCAATTCAGATAATTAATGATCCTCTCTCCCACACACACACAGACCCACTTCAATCCCTCTCTCATAGGTGTTCCGTTTCTGCTGCCTCTTCTACAGATACTTTTATGGACAGTGCTATGCTGAAATCGTGACTATTATCCCTCCACTCTCCTCCAAAATCAATAAAACATGAGCTACTGCTAACAACCAACACCCTTTTATAGTTCATTGTAAACTCACTGAACCAACTTCACTGCCTCCTCTTTTATTCCATCTACTTCTGTCCTTTGGAACAGTCTCCCCCCACTCTATCTACTCCAAAGATTAGAACTCTCAGCTGTTCAAGCAAAATGTGAACAGACTCATCCTTTCTTCTGTTCCTATTGCCCACACTAGTGGGCAATAGGTCATGTGACCTTTCATGTGTGGATGTGATATTAAAAAAAATTTCTGTTTGTCCATCTTTCATGCTTCTCACATACAGATGATATGTTATAACATTACCCAAAAATAAGGCTGACCTCAGAATCATTCTTCTCCAACTCCTTTAATGATGATCTAGGCAAAGTATGACCAACATAATGAAGAAATTTCACATGACATGCCTCCTCTTGTCTTTGTAAGAAGAACATTACAAGAATTTGTACTCAGCTGGCATATACCCTTCAGCATGGAAAGAAGCCTATATCCAATCAATCCCAAAGAAAAGAGAAAAAAATCCAACCATCATTTCACTGCAATTACCTCATTTCTATTGAAATATAGCAATGGATAGAATTATCAATAATCAACTTCATTACTTAAGAAGCTCATAAATTAATTAGTATTCACCAATATGGTTTACATCATTATTCGTCCACCAAAGAACTCCTTGTCAATATTACTCATCTAGGACACCAAGCTTTGGAGATACCGTGTTATCATTCTACCTAGTCTAGCCATAAATACTTTTAAAACTTGAACAGTGCATAAACTTTTAATCTATCAGTACCACATGCATATAGCAGCAGTCTCCCTTTTGCCTTCTCACATGCCTGAAATCTGAGGCCACATATGATGGAATCATGCACAACATTCAATGGAAATACTGCCACTACTTGCTAAAAATTCACCTTCAATCCAGCGTTGCTGGGGTGCCATTTCTTGCAGGCTATTCTCTCAAGCACCAACTACAATTTGAAGTCTAACAACCACCTGTGTGGCCCTCGCCTTGTGTGCAAGGGGCTCACTCCTATTGGAAGGTCCACTGCTTACCATGGAAGAAGACGTTGTCAGTGACCATATAGGTTCCAACACAGTGTCTTGATATACTTTGGCAGAAGTTGTAATCTCTTTCTTGCAGAAATGCAACCTGGATTTCTGCAAGCCAACTCTCCCTGATACGTCACCCCACCAGACCATCACTGATGCAGGGGATGATGACTTCTCTGAATCCTGGGTGGCACAGCATGTGCTGTGCAACCATTCAGGGCATATATGCGATCATTTTGGTGGTTAAATGCCTCTTCAAAGATGAAAATTAATTTATCTGTGAAAAGGATATTTCTGTGTCTGTTGTTTGCGTACCAAAGGAGAAGTGCCTTTGATTTTATCTCACACTGCTGCATAAGGTGTGGTGTTTGGAAGTGTCCAGTAGAACAATGATAGGCTCTCACCCCAAGTCATCAGTTAGGACATGTGACATTGTTCTCTGTGAAATTAATCTCTCATAACGTCGCTTTCTGTTTTCACAGGATTAGAGCAGAGGTGTGTCTTCACAAGCTGTTGCATACCAACATGGCATGGTCAACTTGTTCTTTGATGGTTAGATATATCTTCTAAGTCATTATAACAGTTAATAGTCTAATGCACATCCTACTGTTCCTGAGTGTTTTTAGTGTGTTGAAAATAACAGATGGCTGCATTCCAATCTTGTGAAGTTCTATTATAGCTACACAGTTCTCATGATCTCTCCACGGAATATTGACCTATACAGCTAGCCAACTCTCCCTCTCTCTCTCTATTGAGAAACACATGAATGTTGGCTGTGAACAGCACCAATAATGGAACCAGGCTCATGCAATTCTGTGGGGGAGCGCAAAAGTTGCAACAGTATTTGTGGCAAGACTGCATAACTGTTTCTAAGGCTTTTTGATCAACCAATTACTATCATATGGCCTGCCATCAACCTTTGCAAATAGATTACCAAATTCTTTCTTACTCTCTCCCTCTCTTGTTATGATGGATGGTTTACTTTCTTTTACCAATGCCAGAGTACCCCAGGGATCAGTACTCTTTCACCCTGTGGAAAAATGATTCAAAGATAAATAAGCCTTGCAATGCCCATGTTTTTTAAGTACCTCCACCTGTGAAAGGTTATAAACCTATGGCACATTAGTACTGTCAATAGGCTAAGGATTTCTTTTATATAATTTTTATTTTATCATTTTTTGTACGGTTTTAATTTATTTTAAATAAATTAGATTAATTTATTAAAAATAAATTAAATAGTCTGGAAACAGCCTGCTCTAGAGACCAAACATGGAACTTTTTCAAGTCTCCAATAAGCTGAGCAGTGACCTCACACCAGGCAACAAAACTCATCTACCAAAAGTTCACCAAAACATCTGCACCAACAACATGATTTGAATCCTTTCTCTTTTATTTATATAAACCCTATTCATGAATGGTCACAAGACTTATAACACTATGTATAGGTAAGTGATTAAAGAGAAAGAAGTAATGTTTCTTAAAGAGTTGGGGATTGTACTCAGTGGAAAAAGCAGCATGAGAGAGATTTGTTTAGTATTTTTCGAGATAGACAACATATAGGTATTGACCAGTAGCTGCTCTAGTTCTCTACAAAAAGTAGAGGAATCATAGTGGCCAGTTCAGCAAAGTAATGACCATAAAAGTACTTACAAAAAAGGCACAGTGCAGAAACAGAGCCTATGGAAAAGTGACTGAAGAGAGTCTGAGAGAGAGGGGTCACCTATTAAGTGGATTAACCCTCCTCTGTATATCATCAAGAATTCTAAGGAGGGTTTTGGATATACCACCCCAAATATGAAAACAATATTCTGAGTTGGTCAAACCTGAGACATAAAGTGTTAGAAGTTCAGCAGGAGAGAAGTAATTGTTTTGAATAAAAAAAAACAAGCTTTTTTTAGAGACTGATGAAGCTACTGATGTAATATGTTTGTGCCAGCATAAGCTCAATGTGATAGTCAGCCCAAGTGAAAACTGATTCTTGAAAGGATATTGAAACATTATCAAAAGTGAAGCAGGAGCATTCTTGCAAGTAATAAGATAGGGGTCAGTTTTAATAGCATTGAAATTCACTAAGTTGTCTTCATCTCATTTGAGAATGGTGAAGATATCAGTATTTAAACAATTGGTTATGGATGATCTTGAGGCTTCCATCATTTGAGCACTGCAGAGTTTCTCAAATAAAGAACAAGTACAGAGAGTACTGTCATCAGCAAAACTATAAACAGAATTTGAAGTCAGTGAGAGAGAGAGAGAGAGAGAAAATGATGTAAAGGAAGAAGAGCATAGCTGAGAGTGAAGAACTCTGGAGTACAATAGTGTTGATAAAGAAATCTGATAAAGAGAAGCCATTCACCATGATATGCAATGAACAAGCAGAGAGAAAGCTGACAATTCAGTCACAAAGTATAAGAGGGAGATCACAAGATATAGTTTATTCAGGAGGTCATGATGCCAGACATAATGAAATGCTTTTGAAATATCAAGACCAACCACATAGATTGCTCCAAATCTTTCCATGGCATATGTCTAAAGGTGAATTAGAGAGAAGGTCTATTGTAGAATGGGATGGCAGAATTCATATTGGTGATTGCTAATTAATTGATGGATCGATCTCCAGATAATGAAAAAGCTTGTGACCTTTGCCATCACTTGTAAGGGTAACAAAGTGAGAGCAATGGGACAATAGTTTGATGACTGACTTATCTCCCTTTTTTAGGTACAGGCCAGGTAAAGGTTTGCTTCCATGTCTGTAGAGTAGATGACAGATGAATATGACAGCTTATATCTAATCTAATCCTGTGGCCTCCTCTTTAAGAGGGTTGCAGCTGATGAACACTCTGCTTCCATGCTTCTGTAAGATTCTTGCCCATCCAATCTTTGATGTTGACTTTCCACTGCAGTTGGGGTCTTTCCTCTCCTTCCCTCCGCCATCCCCAGCTTATATATGCAATACAAAATGTTACTTCTGGAAAACAAGTTTTGAACACAACTGGAGGAATACCATCTGATTTTTCTGATGTCCCCTTCTTGTGAAAGAGATCAGAGTAGTCATGCAATGAGATTTGTCTTAGTCATATAAACAAGAGTTAGAGAAAAATACTGATGCCAAGAGGGTTGGCTTATCTTGGGTGGCCAACAAGCATATAATTCAAGCTACAAGGTCTTCTATAGTCAGCACCTTAATCAATAATCATCATCATCAAATTCCTGCCTTGTACTCTCAAGGGGTGTACAGGATACGATAGTACTACATGAAAAAAATTACATCAGTACTAACTTCCTATCTACAATTTTCCTTCAATTCAGTCTGTTACTTGTCAAGACTCTGACATTATCAGATCTTATATTTCTATCGTCTAAGGCACTTTGTACCGTATCAATCCACCTATATCTCGGTCTTCCTCTGGGTCGTTTTGCTGCCAATCTGGCAGAGAACACTTGTTTTGCTAATCTTTCTTTGCCCATTCTGTTTAAGTGACCATACCACTGAGATTCCATATGATTAGCTCTGCTAACGCATTCCTGGATGTTGACAATGTCAAGTTCTTTCCTAATATCCTCGTTTTTAATATGATATTGCCATTGATGCCATCTGTTCATGCCTCTAATCTTTCTCAGGACACTCATATCTGCAGTCTCTAGTCTTTGGTCAAGTGTTTTATTTCTGACCCAGCTCTCAGATCCATAAGTTAAAACTGGTTTGAACACTGTCTTGTATACAGCTAATTTAGTGTTCTGACTAATTTCTCTCTTATTCCATATGAATTTATTCAGTTGACTTCCCACCATACCAGCTTTGCTGATTCTGTTGTCTATTTCTATATTTAATTTACCATCTTCACTAAAAATCATGCCTAAGTAGCTGAAATGTTTTACTTGTTCCACAGGTTCTCCATTCACAACACAGTTGACATTTTCAATGATTCTGCCTATTTTCATTGACTTTGTCTTTTTATTGCTCACCTTCATACCATATCTATTACAACAGTTATTCAATTTAGTCAGAGAATCTTCAATAATCTCCTTACTATATTACATTAGGTATTGATAATACTCGGATCACAAAAAATTGGACTGAGTTATACCTCTAGCCTCTTCTGGCATAAGCACATCTATAGTCTTCCCCTCTCTCTCACACACACAATGAGACTTTTCCATTCAAGACATTATTTCTCATCTGCACAACTCCTAACACTATAAATCTCAAATATACCTTGCTCAAGAATACTGTTCTTGCATGTGAAGTCATACAAGAATAATCTTAACCAGAAAACTTCTCTAAAAATGCTTAATGATGTCCAGAAGAAGATGGTGATGTGGTTACTGGTGACTAACTGCTATCTCCTCAATACACACAAATGGGGGGGGGGGGGGTATTTAAAAAACTATCAGAACATCCTGTACTAAGTTCCATCTGGATGAATCAACTACATGGTTCTCACTGCGAAATTTATGATACAGGCATATATTAAATATTACCAGTAATAGTAATCAAACCTACAATTGATGCTATGTTAGCAGTAATTTAATAGTGATGAAAATTTCCTGTAAGTTAATGATCCAAATTAAACAACTAATGCTGACCTTTAGATTATGCTAAAGAAACAGAAAAAATTACAGTAAACAAACATTAAAATTATAACTAATTACTGGAAGTTTTTCTACTTGGTTATACTATAAATTAAAGATGCCAAGAAATTATATACTTTGTTTAATCCTTTATCCAAGTGTAAGCAGAGGCATACCTAGAGAGGGGTAGTCCACCCCAGGTGGCACTTTGAACCTTTTTGAACTTTTGCAGTTAATTCTAAAATACAGTATCGAGAACTCATTTCCAAATATTGTAATACTACTGCAAATTTTCCTGTGAATCGCTGTAACTGTTGCTAGTTGTGAGAGGAGTTTTTCTAAATAAAATTGATTAAGAATTACCTACATTACTATGAAATAGACTTCGCCAATGTCATCGACGATTTTGCTAACAGAAAAGCAAGAAAAATAACATTTTAGAATGTTGAAAATAAAATTTTACTTCGAAAATAAACATAGTGTTTTAATTTATTTCCCTATAATGTCGGTTTGACTTTTTGTAGTATTTTTGATGTGTATTGAGAGGGCTGCAAACTTAGGGACTGCCCCAGGCAGCAAAAGCTCTAGCTACACCACTGAGTGTAAGCAAACAAGTTTGCACCTGAACTATTTTCAGGACTGGAGCAACTCGTATACAGAAGCTGAAAAATTCACATCACTTGCCTTAGTATCCATAATGCAAAGCACATATCCTAATGGGTATGCATAATGCTATACATTATGGGAAGGTCACTACCCAGACTAGTTTTGACCTTTATTGAGGTAAAAAAGTAAAGGGTTGCTCATCGTAGAGCCTGATAGTATTAGGAGAAAGAAAGACATAGATAGCATGAGAGATAGAGAAAAGGCCTCAGCTCTTTTATATCATCATATAGCCAAAGGCTATCAGTTTTCCTTTTCCATCAATCTCATACAGATGAACAACCAAAAGACCAATTGAAACTAAAGTACAAAGATGACCGATACCCAGGTGGTTAGCCCCATCTGGGTTAACTGTCTTGAGTTGGCCTTCTCTGTCTGGGATTGCTCTCCAGTCATCCCTGCAATTGACTAAGACCACATTGAATTAAGAGGATGAAACTATTTAAAAAACCTCTCATAGCATAGACAGAATTTTATCTCCCCCTGGTGAATATTGCATAATGTGGGTGGTCTACACCATCTAGTGATAAATTTGATATCTCCTAGAATGCTTCTTTCTAAATACAAAAATCGTCTGACTGAACAATAAAATTTCCACAATACAATATTATAAAGCATTTAGATGACATATTGCTGGTTTTCAAGTCCATGTTTCTTTCTAACCTTCCATAAATGGTATTTTAATTCATTAATTATAAAAATTAAAATTCTCTTTCCATTGCTGATAGGTGGTGGGTATTGTAAAAAAATAACTTGGTCTGTTGTAAGTAATGGAATGCCCAGTGCATTACATAATTAAATAATGTTCCAAATACGCAGGGCAAGAGGGCAGCTGTAGGAAACATGTTCTACTGTTTCCAATCGGTAACAGATGTCATAGATTGGATCCCCAATGTTAAAGTACCTCCATTTGGATTTCCAATTGGTAACAGATGTCACAGATTGGATCTCCGACGTTAAAGTACCTCCATTCGATGGTATTGACTGGAAGGTGGCCATATGCAATTCTCCAAGCAAGATCTCTCCTGTTAGGTTATTCTTGGAACTTCATCTAGTTATGAAACAAAATATTGTTTTCCGTACCTAATCGTGGAACTTCACAGCAAAAGAAGCAAAAGAAATTAAAGATTTCTTTATACCAATTTTTACTTTTTTAATGGAAAGAATGTCAATTTAAGAGTGTTTTAGCAGTCTTAGAGTTAAGTTTAGAGTTGATAAAGAGTGCAAAGACTTATCCTGGAGCAGATATCTCATCAGACTGCAATCCCATAGTTACGGAAATACATCTCAGATTAAAATTAGCTAAAAATCACAAAAGAAGATTGAAAAATAAATAAAAGAGCCAAGACACAGCTTAACCTGTGATTACAAGAGATTAACATAGAAGAAAATGAAAGAGTGGAATCTCTTTGGAATAGCTTAAAGAATGCCATCATAACAACAAGTTTTGAAGAAGTAGGTTATGTGAATAATATAAAACAACAGGAATGGATGACAAATGAGATTCTTTCTCTTACTGATACACGAAGAATGTACAAAAACAAAGACCTAGCCAAATATACAGAAACACATAATATCATCAAGAAAAAAATAAAAGCAAAGGAAAATTGAATGAAAAATTTATGTAACAAGATTGAACTTCTTCAGAAGAAACATGACATTTCAATTTATATAAGATAATCAACGAAATTTCCAGAAAACTCAGAAAAAAGCAAACAGTGTCTCTAAGAGACGAAAGTGGAACACTAATTCTACAAGAAGAGAACAAAGCACAGATTTGGATAAAGTATGTAACAGAACTCTTCAATGATAATAGACAGAAACCTATAAATATAAAAAATAACATACAAAGACCAGCAATTCTGAAATGTGAAACATAGAATGCTATAAGACTAAGTAAAACAGGAAAAGCCAGTGGACCAGATGGTGTGCAAAGAATTTTTAAAATTAATAGAACCAGATAACATGAAACTTCTTGAAGAACTGTTCAATAAAATACATGAAAGTGGCAATTTTCCACCAGATTGGCTCAAATCTACGTTTATCACTATCCCAAAGAAACTCAAAGTGAATTCCTGTGATGAGCCAAACATTAAAAATATTTTTGAAAATAATTCAGAATCGTATCTACAGTATAGGAAAAGTGACAAAACTCTAAGTGAAATGCAGTTTGGCTTTCGGAATGGTTTTGGTACTAGAGAGGCCCTTTTCTGTGCCCAAATACTGATACATAAATGCATAGAAAAACAGAACTCCGTCTTTATGTGTGTCATAGATTTCGAAAAAGCATTCGACAAGGTCAGACACACTAACTTAATAGAAGCCCTTCAACAAATAGGGTTAGACCAAAAAGACATAAGATTAATAAGAAATCTGTATTGGAATCAATTGTTAAATTGTGAATGAAACTACGTTGTGTAATTTATTTTTTTCATTCACATTTAACATTGCTTATTATGTATTAATCATGATTTGTATAAAAATTATTTATTATTCCTTAATTTAGGATTACTATTTAAATATTTATTCTAAACTTAACCTACTATTAATTTATTAAACAATAATATGTGCAGAATTTATAATAACTAAAATATATAAGATGTAATGAAAAGTATTATTATAATTAATTCTATACGTAATGAAAAAGCTGATTAATAGCTCAAATATTCTGTTTATTCTTATTTGTGAAAATATAACGTTATGTAATCACACATGTAGTAGTAGAGCATTGTACTACATTAGCGAAATGTTTGCGTTCATTTGTTGTCATGGAGACGCATGAAATAAACAAGCACGAGTCGAAGAGAGCGTGACCTTCGGACTGAAAGGAGAAGAAAAATAATAGAAGATTTTTAATTAGAGAGAAGAGAGGAAGTTTTTGCGGAGTGGGAAGGAAGGTAGAATACAAGTAAAAGAAGTTGAAGAAATTTATAAATTTTCTAGGGCAGAAATTCATGAGAATAGTGTTTAGAAGTGAGCCAGAACATAGTGAATCATATACTTAGCTGCAAGTGAAGTCAGCTGTGTTGAAAAGGAAAATTAATGCCGTAACCGGATAAGCAAAGAACTGGACATTCAATGGAAAATTCTGATTAGTTCCAGTTAGTCTAGGATTACGTCTTAATTCTATGTTGCCCTGAGAAGAATTATATTGAAATTAACTAGTTTAAGAAAAGTAAACAAGGAGAATTATCAGTGCCTTATTGATGTGCTTTTTTTTTTTAGAGCAGTGAAGCGCGATTAACAGTAGTTCAGTTAAATCATTGGAGAATCTTTATTAATGTGTTCCGCTAACGTAAATAAGTTAATTCATAAGTGTGCTCACAATTAATTGATGTATTGAAGATTGTATCTGGTAAGAGTAGTCATACTTGTTTGTTTATTCTAACATTAACATATCTTCGAAGTTCAAAGTCCGAAATAAGATTGCTTGGAATATTGTCTACCTTGATTAGTGCTTCCTGTGAATTTAAACATTAAGTACATCTGATAGATATGTGGAGACTGTTTAAATAAGAAGTTTCGTTTTATTAACTTGAGTTAAGAAAGCTTGTGATTTTGAAACTGTAAAATTGTATGTGAAAGTTTAGAACATTGAATTGGCATGAGTGACTTAGCAAGATGTATTAAGTTGATTATATTGTTTCATTTTAAAGCAGAATTCTTGTATTTGTTATATATATCATATATTAAATGTTTTATTTTGTTAATCTAAATATTGTGTTTGCCTGAATTCCTTTTTATTGCACCGTTCATAAATATTCGAATCTTGCAGGAACCCCAAGTGAAATAGTAATTAATTCGGCCTAAATAAATGAGGAGACTGCTAACTTAATTAAAAATTGTTATATTGATAAGAGTGACTTGAACCAAGAATAGAAGCCCTTCAACAAATAGGGTTAGACCAAAAAGACATAAGATTAATAAGAAATCTGTATTGGAATCAATACATTCAATTAGACAGCATTTGCACCAGTGATATTAACATTTAAAGAGGAGTGAGAAAAGGATGCAATCTTTAAAAAGGCATTAGAAGAATGTCCGGAAGGAATCACAATAAATGGAAAGATTGTTAACAGTCTATGATATGAGATGACACTGTGCTAATTCCAGATAACATCATGGATCTCCAAAACCTCATTGATAGAGCATACATAGAAAGCCAAAGAATGGGAATAAATATGAACATCAACAAGACGAAATACATAGTCATCGACACACATCCAACCTCATCAATGAAACTGACACTCGATGGGTAAAATATTGATCAAGTGTCAAGGTATAAATATCTTGGTTGCTGGCTTAATGAAAGGTGGGATCCTGAAATAGATATAAAAACAAGGATTGAAGTTGCATGGCAGTCCTTCATAAAAATGAGAACATTATTTTGTAATAAAAATCTAAACAGAGAAGTCAGATGCCAAATGCTGAAATGTTACGTCTAGTCCATTCTACTCTATGGAGGTGAAACATGGGCATTGAAGGCAACAACCATCAAGAAAACTGAATACTTTGAAATGTGACCATATAGAAGAATGCTAAAAGATATCATGGAGAGAAAAAATTACCAATGAAGATGTCTTAAAATCCATTGGCAAAGCTAAAGATCTCATACAAACAATCAAGAAATGAAAAACGCCATATTTTCGCCACATCATGAGAAACGGCAAATGCCAACTTCTACAAACTATTTTGGTAGGAAGAATTGATGACAAAGGAGCTAGAGGAAGAAAAAGAATATCTCAGTTCGACAACATCAAAACATGGACAGGAAAGAGCAGCATACAGCTGATCAGATTAATGCAAGAACACAGTTTGTTGGCCAAGATGGTTGCTGACTTTCGATAGAAGATAACACCATAAGAAGAAGAGTTAAGCACAGAGTGTTGTAGTATTCAGGAACAACTCAGCTTTTAGACCTGTAATCATTAACTCCAAAGAGGAGAAGATGAAAACCCAAGTAGTACCAGCGAAGGTCTGCACATGTGTGATCAAATCTGCAATATTTTATGGATTTTAGAAGCTATACTGCTTAAACAGCAAAATTTTAAGCAATACAGATCCTCCATGCTTCTTTGATAGTTGAAGAAATTCCTTTTAAACTTCTTGGTATCGGCTGGACCAAAAAATTGCAGATGTATTTTTCGAAAGTTAATATTTGGTCTTTTTCACTAAATATGATACATTATATTGGACCATGATTTTGATAAACATATATACATAATCGTCGACAAGTTTCACCAGCTGGGGTCTGTTTGGCTTTTTCAAGACGAGAAAGGTTATACTAACATTAAATGCTAAAACAAAAGAATGCAGTAACGACACTTAAAAATCAGTTAAACAAATTGAAGAGCATGTGTGACATTAAAAGCATAAAGCACGGAGACAGTCATTGTTATTAAACTGTGTTTTATAATTTTTCTATTTTATAATTTATCCCGTGATAAACAAATAATTCTACACCACCAGCAAATGCTTTATTTGAGCTACTATAAAATGATGGCCGTGATACCGCTAAAAGTAATCCCACAATGCAGATATTACCTGCGATACGAGCAATCTTAATATTTATTTAAAAAAAAAAAAAAAACAGTGCTAGCAGGGATGAAACCACCACTAGCACCAGCGAAATAAAATCAAAGTGAAAAACAAATGAAAGAAAACCAAAGTACTTATCTTGCCAAAAACCAAAATCTTATCTGTGGGAGCCAAACCCAGAGGTGATACCAAAATTAAAGTAATGCAGAAGTCATATTTTCATATACGAGTTTCCAAAAGGTGTCACATCGTATTATTAAAATACTCTGGATTAGAGACAGTTGTTGGAAGTTTTTCCACTTGGTTATACTATAAAGATACCAAGAAATTATATACTTGGTTTAATCCAAGTGTAAGCAAACAAGTTTGTGCCTGAACTATTTTCAGGACTGGGGCAACTCGAATATAGAAGTTTATGGGATACTAAGGCAAGTGATGTGAAGTTATAAGCTTCTATATACGAGTTGCCCCAGTCCTGAAAATAGTTCAGGCACAAACTTACACTTGAATAAAGGATTAAACCAAGTATATAATTTCTTGGTATCTTTAATTTATAGTATAACCAAGTGGGAAAACTTCCAACTATCTCTATTATTTCTAATTCAGAGTAATATGACTTCTGCATTACTTCAACCTTGGTATCACCTAGGTTCTGGTTCCCACTGATGAGACCTCAATAAAGGTCAAAACCAGTCTGGGTAGTGATCCTTCCCATAATGCATAGCATTATGCATACCAATAAGGATATGTGCTTTGCATTATGGGATACTAAGGCAAGTGATGTGAAGTTATAAGTCTCTATATATACGAGTTGCCCCAGTCCTGAAAATCGTTCAGATGCAGACTTGTTTGCTTACACTTGGATAAAGGATTAAACCAAGTATATAATTTCTTGGTTTCTTTAATTTATACAAATAATTATATAACTAGATACATACCGCACTTACAGCACGTACTTGGGTTCCATCAGGCAAAGTAACAAGTGCATGAGAAGGATCCATATGAATAATGGAGACAGTGCCATCAGGATTATTAATTGTCTGAACCATGGCAGGAGTAGTATAAGCAGCAATAGGATAGAGAGCCTTGAAATATAAAAAAAAAAAAAAAAAAAGGAAACAAACATCCTTGAAGTATCTGGTAATGTTATTTGTTTAATACTTCATAATTAATTGATTTGAATAACTCAATTCTTATTTTAAAGATAACTGCTGTTGAAACATAATTTGATTTAAAGACAAATTTACAGTATGAAATGAAAGATATATCAAGTATATCATCTATGTAATTGAGTACAAATGGATGGGTGAACAGAAGGATTATGCATATAAGAAAGCAAGTGCTGCATAATAAAGATGATATTATAATAAAACTATTTGAATTCTTCTAAAAAGCATTTGAAAACCATATTAAAAATAAAAAATACTGTATTATTTTGAATAACTTATGATAGCAATTTCCCAAACTTTGCATATGCTTACATTATTACTGTGATTCCAGTTAAGAACTGCACTAAATGGAACTTTCTTTGAGCAGTCTTTCATGTTTGTAACTGCTTCTATATAACAGCTGTATTTCTCTAACAGATTCTATATCCAGCTGTGCTAGTCCAGATTTATGTAGTATGATCAGTCTGATGTAGTTCTGATAGTTGTCAATGGTGGCATATCTAAACAGGATGAAGGATATTAAGGAAGTTCCAGTTATGAACTACTCTTAAAACTGTTTAATAAACTGGTTTTCTTGCTCTATCTCTCTCTCCCTCAAATATAAGCCCCATGCTCATGTTACTTGTTATCCAGCAGTACTGTGGGAAAGAGGACTAATGAGTATCATAGTTACATCAGCTTCATCAAACCACAAAAATCTCAAACAGCATAATTATCTGATGATTAGTACACCTTGTGTTGAAACATAAGTGTGGTCTTAGAATGCTCATTTGAAATCCTGAAAAATAACAGAGTTTAATAAATTATTATGTTTAGTTTGTTCGTATGGTGTTGTGTTGGTGCCATTAAAAAAAAATTCATTACTATCATTATCAATTCATGATATATATATATATATACAAGGGATATACAAGATACTATGATTACTACATAATCAAGTTTACATTACCCTACCTATCAACAACCAATTTCCTTATTTTAAAATTAATCTGTTATTTGTTAGGTCTTCGATACTATTAGGTCATATATATCATTCATCTAGAACACTAGATTACATCAATCCACCTAGATCTTAGTTTTCTTCTGACTGTTTAGTTTTGAAAAAATTAATATGCATAACCACCAAGAGAAATAAAAAATGAGTATTTTTACATATCATCCTAACCTATTAGGCCATCATTGTCATAATAAAAGTTTGTGGAGCTATTATCCTAAACTGTGTGAAATAATTATTTGTTTCAAACAATCTTTCCCGATTCCCTTTATGTGACTCTGATTCCCAGCCATGAATGGTTGTAAACCTATAACACATTAGTAAATTAAGGATATATTTAGGTACATACTGAGGTAAATTTAGATATATCAAGTGTTCTTATATACACTGAATGAAATATAGTCATCTTTCACTATAGTCAAGTTAGGCATTTCAGAAACTTTTTATGGTATAAAGTTTATTAGTGAAAATTTTTAGTGCTACTGTTTTCTGGTTGGAACATTTACTATCTTACTTGAAAAACAGAATTTCTACTCTCTTAAGGTGCTTTTAAAATATTATTTATTTCTGAAAGTTTCAGAAAGGAAAAACACACTTTTATTATAAATTTTCTCAATGGGCATTCAGATTAAAATTCATGGAAGCATACTTTGGAAAAAAATAAGGAAAACTTAAAGAAAAACTTGAGAAAGAACAAACTGGGTTCAGACGAAAATTGATTTACTGAGATGAAATTTTTACTTTAAGATAAATGCTAAAAAAAGGCAAGCATGAGAATAGAACAATGATCTGTATTTAAGTTTTGCGAATTTGGAAAAGCTATTCAAAATGGTGAAATCATACAATGTGAATGAAATATGATATATGGCAATATATACAGTGTGAACAAATTACTCTGAACAAACTGAATTTTCGTGAAGTTTTTGGTGTTGGTTTGGCTTTTGTTTCAGTTCACAATAATTTTGGTTTTGGTTTACTATTTTCGGTTTTGGTTTGAGTTTTGGTTGAGCGCTGCATGTTTTAACTGTCTCTACAATGTTTATTAATAGTGTTATATATTTTTAATAATATAAACAAGTTGACATTCATAGTGTTTAATTCATTTTGTGCAGGCTATAAAATGTATACATCTCCAAAGAAAGCATTCAAAAATATGTACTCTTTCTCAGCACACATCCATAACTCAGACAAATTACCAATTAGAGTTGTGTTGGTTTGGGTACTGTTCATGTGATTTTAAAGAGGTTAAAGAAGACAGGTACATTTTCTCCGGACAGAAAAGGAAAATGTGGACAAAAAAAAAAAGAAGAAAAAGAAACTACATTTACTCAAGACTGTTAGGAAAAGCAAAATGAATCTAAGATTTTCTGCTGTAGACTTAAATAGAGACTTGGCAGCTAGTGGAATTAATGTTTCTGAAATGACAGCCTGTCGAAGATTGTTGAAAGCAGGAAGGACTGCCCAAAGTCCTTCCTGCAATAGACCAAAAAAGAAACTGTTGACAAAGCTATGCAGAAAAAGAAGCTGCAATGGGCAAAAGTGTACAAAGATTGGACTGACTATTGAGAAGAGGAAGAGATCATTCTCAGATGAAAGCCATTTCTTTGTTCAAGGAGAGCAAGAACCCTACGTTCATCAAGCAGTGGCTGAGAAGAAGTTTCCAACCCACCTTTAACAAGCTCCTACACACCCAGCTAAAAAGATGTTCTGGAGTTGTTTTACACATGAGGGTTCAGGATTACCTGTGCCTGTTGATGGTATGATGAAAAGTGACCAATACATAAATATTGGAGAAAAGAATGGTCCCGCAGATCAAAAAAAAAACAAAGAACACATCTTCCAACAGGATCTTGCTCCATGAAACAATTCAAAAAAAGTAAAAGAATTCCTCAAAAATCACAACATCCAATTGCTTCAGTGGCTAGGTAACTCTCCTGACATTAACTCAATAGAAAATTTGTCTGCCATAGTGAAAAAGAGACTTGGAAAATTAAATTGTATGGTTTCGAGATGCAGAAATAAAAAAAAGTGTTCTACATTGGTAGAATCCATGCCTAAGAGAATTAATGAACTAATTAGAAACAGAGGAACACATAAATTATTAGATAAAATTGGGATTTAATTTTTGTACTATTTTCTTGCAAAAAAATTTTCTTTAAAATGTGTGTGTTTGGATCAATTTTTTCACTACCGTAGCTTATAATTAAGTTACAAGAACTAAAGATATACAGAAAGGTGACTGTAAAATCAAGGTGGGCAAGTATGTTATGTTAAGTAAGTTATGTACTATATCTGCTATTATTCATTCATTTATAAGAATCACATTATGAAAGAAAGCAACACGAAACCTGATATCAAAAATCAGATACATTAACTTGATGCTTTACTTTAAGCAAATTTCTAAAGTTCTTTACTTGAGGTAGATGAACTTCACTGGCCACTGTGAGGCCATTGCCTCTATTATTGGTGGTCTGAAAAATTCCATGTTTGGTCTCAAGCAGGCTTTTCAGATTATGTAAAAAATAGATAAAAAATACAAAAATAAATAAGAAACTTAAAAAAAATCTTAGTCCATCCACAGTACTAATTTACCATAGGATTACAATCTTTTATGGAATGGGATCACATAGTAGCAAATTTGATATGAAAATCAGCAATTAAAAAACATATTCAATGCCTCTAAGGATCCTCTCCCCAGTTGGCCCACCCTGGAATATACCATATCCATTGCACCTGTAACTTACCTTATATTGGTGAATCTAGAAGTACAATTCCTATCTGTAAAAAAAGAACACAAAAACAACATATTAAATTTAACAATTTTGGTGAAGCAGGCCTCTCAGATCATGCTCTTAACACCCTATATTTCTTTTTTTTTCTTTTTCTTCCACCAGATGTCAGGTCAGTAGTTGTAATGTTGACCAAATTACTCTAACTTTAGCATATCATGTAGATTGCAATATAGCTTTTTTTTTTTGTGTGTGTATACATGTATCTTCTTCTTCATGTAGCTTCCTCAGTGAGAGGGTGCAGCACCATGTCCTTCCAGTTCTCTCTGTCGGTGGCTTTCCTTTTTGTTTCTGCATAGCCATGTGATCCTGTCCATGATCTTATATCTTCAAGCCATGTCCTTCATTTTTTGCCTCTTGATCCTTTTCCCATAATTTTTCCTTCTAAAACTGTTAGTATCCTCTGTCCTGCTAAACCTCTCAGTACATGTCCTGCCAATCTCATCTTTCTCTGGATCATTTCCTGTAATAAAGATCTCTGTTTTCTCATTCTCTGTAGGACATCTATTTGTCACATGTTCTGTCCATGCGATTTTCAGAGCTCTCCGATGGCACCACATTTCAAAGGCCATTATCTGTTGTCTTACTCTCTTCTTGAATATCCAGGTCTCACTTCCATATGTGAAAAATTGGCCACACTAATGTTCTTATCAATCTTTTCTTTGTCTCGATACAGAACTTCTGAGCAGATCTTTATTTTTCCAGAATGCATCTTTAGCCATGGCTGTTCTTATTTTTATTTCTTTATCTTGCTTTCCATCTGCAGTAAAGTAGGTGCCTAAATATTTGTATTCTGTTGTATGTTCAATTTTCATATTGTTTATGAATATTTCTGGCTCAGATCTGCTTTCTTTTGAGATTTTCATAAATTTAGTTTTTTTTGCATTAATATCTAATCCAAATTCTTTACCTTCTTCAATTAGTAGCTGCAATAATTTGATTAATTTGTTTCTGTTTTCTGCTATTAGAATAGTTTTCTACTATATGGTATCATCAGCACATCTAAGATTGTTGTATTTTATACCATTGATACTAATTCCTGTTTCTTGTTTTTCAATCTTTTTCATCACTGTCTCATTATAGATATTAAATAGATTTGGTGAAAGGTAACAACCTTGTTTAATTCCTCTTTTTATTTTCACTTCAGAAGTCTCAGAGTTAAACAGCTGCATTTTCTGTTATTATATGTGTATACACAAAATTAATATCAAGGTCACCAGATGATGACCTTGATATAAAGGTCAAAATGTCGAGTGATTATTTGGGTTTCTATTAAACTGCAATTTTACTATAACATGGTATTGCTTCCATAAGTTTTAATAATGAATGCTGATCACCATATAACTATGAAGGAAAGTTTTGTCAAATTTAATAATAATGGGAAATTGGGCCTTGGATACTCTTTACACAATGGACTAGAAAGGTACTGTTCCTGATATTATATCAAAACTGGGTATGAACACAGATTTAAAGAAGTCCATGAGATTCTAATCAACCATCTTACTCTCTCAAAAGTAATGATGGTCTGTCAATCTCAAGAATATGGCCCAATTAACTTGTTTCAAAAGGACGGCAATATTTCTTAATTTAAATGAGAGGATTCTAGGTTAAGCAAGTCACTAAAAATTAGGTCTTTAGGTCCCAAGCAATACCTAACTCCAGGTTTCTAAGTACTAAACAGTAATAATCTAAGTCCTTATTTTGGATATAAATACCTTAGAATAATTAGGCCATCACTAATGCTGCTAGCATTAAATTAGTGTCTTTTAAAACTAGTGGATAATATGACTGAAAAACTGAACAGTTTGATGTGGCACTTTCTTTTCACCAAGAGGGACAGGCTAGTAGTGCCAACAGTCAACCAAATTAGTAATACTTGGGTATACTGTATATTGAAAATGTTGCTTTTTTTTTTCTTTTTGGTATAAATGTGTGCGCATTCCAGTTGATGACCTTAATATAAATGTCAAAACATTAAGAAAATAATTCAGTTTATTTTAAATGAATGTTTTACTGAAACATGGTATTAGTCTCTATAATTGCTACAATGAATGTTTCTTTAATACTAGTTTTTTATTATTATTATTATTATTAAAAATTTAAGCCTGCCAAGAAGGACTTGAATATTTTAAATGTACTGTCAATGCAATTTATAAATGATAACAAACTGGTGAAATTCATAATAAATTATAACTGATGTGGGTGAAGTTCTCTAATTTTTTGCTTTATCATAATATCACTTCTGGTCACTGTCTGAAAGGGATATAACATTTTTCTTCAACACAACCCACTAAGCTCCACAGAAAATTTTCAAAGACTAAAATATATACTGATAATTTAAAGTATGACCACATAGGTGCACATAATAAAATTCTAGCAATCCACAAATGTAATATTGGTGGATCACCTCTTGTATTTAATATAAACTATCTTGAACTAACTGAAATAACAGTATTTCAATAAATGTCATGTCAAAAATGTCTGCTGTAGCAGGGACAAAATTAAAAAGGTCCTCAACAATGGAAGTTAAAGACAATATGTAATATCTACATCACTTACCCCATGTGCTCCTACAAGAGCAGAGTCAACACTGGCTGAACCTGTAGTTCGAACATGAACTACAGCCTTAACTTTCTCCTTGTCATCCTCATCTGTAATTGCAGGGATTAAGTCTTCTCGACCATGGTACTTATAACAGTTAATCTGCCGTAAAGCATGGGTCCAAGAAACCTAAAAGAAATAAAGGGCCCCTGGCAACTCAGTTCATAAGAACATGGTGCATTATGCAGAAGTTCTCAAGTTCATTTTCAAGCCCATGGACATTGCTTTTTTTTTTCTTTTTTCCTTTTCTTGAAGACATAAATTATAATGAGAACGTGATTTATATTTGTAACTTAGGGGAAAGGGAAAATATAGTTAAAATCAGCCTTGTGCTCTAAGTAAAAGAAAGTGTTTATATTTCTGTCTTCAGAACACAGCACATCCAGTAATAGGAATAAAAATTATGGCAAAACATCCAGAATATGCATCCAGATAGCAAAATGTCCAAAACTAATGACAGGTATGCATAACAGTCCTCTTTAAATATACATTCAAATCTTTGTTTTTACTAATACTATAATAACATTAACAAAAAATCAAAAGCGAAAAACTTCCAAGAGATGTATCAAATACAGGTGTGCACCATTGGTTTCTCTATTCATATTTCTCTATTCATATTTAGGGACACAAAACACATGTGTTGAAATGATTATTTTACTTATTATTAATAAAATAACAATTTGATGTTTCGACCCCTGTACTGAGGTCATCATCAAAAGGATACATGAGTATAGGGAGCCAAGCTACATGCTCTTGCACTCTGTACTGGTAAATTAAATCTACGCTGTTAATTAATCTTTTTCTTAGCCTGACCTCTAGCGATAATCAAAAAAAATAATTAAAAATAAAAGTTGAAAGAAAAAAAATAATAAAATACATATATATATATATATATAAAAAATATATATACAGGTATCCCTTGCTTAACACGGTATTTGATTAATATGGCGAAATTAATTGCGGCAATCCCGTAATATATGCAGCAAGAGTTTTGATTAACGTACCTTTAACCCTGTGGAGCTCGCAGCTGATCTGACAGATACATGCAAAATGTTTAATATAAATATTACACAATTCAGTGTATATATAGCTTGGAGGTCATGAGTAGCTGTGCATTCATATGTTACGAGTGATATTCCACACTGTTTTTACTGTCAGTTTGGTTTAACACATGCTATGTAAAGGTTTGTGACATTTGACAGTAAATTGTACCTGAGAGATACAGCGACCTCCGATGTCAGTATAGTATGGTTTAGTTTTTTTTTTTTATTCTTTGTTCAATAATTTCTAGATTGTAACTGAAACTATCATGTATTTCTGAAATAGAGAACCAAAGGCTTATTTATCATACATGTCCTCTAGGAGATGTGCTTTATATTATGAAAACTACAGTACTAAGGAAAGTGATCTTGTGAATCGCAAGAATTCAAAAGATCCTCCACAGAGATACTAGTAAAAACAAAAAAGATTTCAAGAATGCTATTGCCATACCTTATGTTAGAGGCATTTCCAAAAAAAATAGACAGAACACTACACAAATACAACCTCAAAACCACATTTAAACCCCCAACAAAATTAAGACACCTACTCAGTTCTTCTAAAGATCCTCTTCCACACCTGGTCCACCCAGGAGTATACAAAATACAATGCACATGTAACCTACCATACATAGGGGAAACAGGATGAACCATCCCAATTAGGAAGGATGAACACAAACGACACATTAAATACCTCCATTTTGGAAAAACCGGCCTTTCTGACCACACACTCCAAACATATCACAGAATTGATTGGAAAAATACCAAATCCCTACACCGCACCAAAACCTGGTTCGAGAGGAAATTCAAAGAAGCATGTGAAATGCTCAAACATAACCCAAATCTGAACAAAAATGATGGCCTAATCATTCCAAGAATGTGGAGAACCCATCTGCAACCTTTATAGTAACCAGAACAAGGCAAAGAAAAATCACAATACAAGAAGACTTGAAGTTTTTTTTCCCCCTTAACATTCCATAGCAACTTGAACTGTACAAGGCCTGAAGAAAATATAGTATAACAATCTGAACTGTACAAATCCAGAAGAATCTTAGTACATGAGAACTTTAGCAGAGTTTATTGTAGTTTTTTATTTATTTTATTTATTAATTATAATTTTTAATATGTATATATATTTTTTAATTTTTATTTATTTATTTATTTTTTATTTCAATTTTTAATTATCACTAGAGGCCAGGCTAATAAAAAGATTAATTAACGGCATAGATTTAATTTATCAGTACAGAGTGCAAGAGCATGTAGCTTGGTTCCCTATATGATGACCTCAATACAGGAGTCAAAAGTTCAAATTATTATTTTATTAATAATAAGTAAAATAATCATTTCAACGTGTGTGTTTTGTGTCCCTAAATACGGAAATATGAATGCTGATCACCGTGTAACCTTAAAAGAAAGAATTGATTTCTCTAATTTCATGTAAAAATAACTAAGAATGCATAAAAATTAATATGCCATAAAGACCTCTTTCCTGTTCCTCCTACCTATGTTTTTCTATCTCATGAGCACTACGATCTACAATGAAAGGTTTAAATTTTATCCTTCATTCATAAAAAAATTTTTTTTTGTTTTCTCTGATATTTTCAAGTTACAGTTTACTTATTTATATTTTTAAATTTACTTTTAAATTATTTGAACAAAAAGAGCTTTTAAATTATTTGAAAAAACTGCCTGCTTAGCATAAGAATATATTTAAGCAAAAATACACACGCACGGGCTCAAAAAATTATACAAAATCCTACTCGCCACACCAAACATGTACTCCCAATTTTAATATGTCTCTATAAGCCAAAAATAAGTTCCATAAAGTGATTAGTGATGTTGCAGCTGTGTTTTCTTAAAATTAAAAATATTTGGTGTTTTGTATAAATATTAAATATAAAAATAACTTATTTATTAAGTAAAAATAAATAAATATTTTTTTTACTTAATAAGTTATTTTTATTAAGTTAAAAATATTTTATCCAGTCTGTTCAGTCAGATAAAAAATATTTTATCCTTTTGTCCAGTCTGCAGCTTCTCATCATCATGAACATATTTGTCAAGGCCCTGTAGTGTGTGTGTGTGTGTGTGTGTGTGTGCGCAACAGATTTACTAGACTATATGACATGAAGATATTTAATAACTAGAAGCTGAGATATAACAAAATAGAAAAAAAAAGCTGTTTATTTGAATGCAGAATTAGCCTCATCTTCTTAGAAGATGAGGCCAATTCTGATATTTGAAGGTATTTGAAGATATTTGAAGGCATTCTGGATAACATAGTATTGTTGGGTACATTCACACGGATATGATCTCACGTATGCCAAAGTTGGAAAGTCAAAGAGTGACAATCAGATAGGTTATTATTATTGTTATTATAATTGCACCCACAATGGAGCAGCAGACTCATCATGGGAGGTTCATTTGGCTGACAACATATTTACCATACAGACTCAAAATCCTTAACATTCCTTTCATTAACAACACATTCTGGTAATGCATTCCATTCACTGACAATGTTCCATGTAAAAAAAGAGCTATTCCTCACACCCCCTCTTCACCACACTCTTACATAACTTCCAGGAATGGCCTTCTGGTTTTTCCCATCTCACCTTGTACTCTTTTTATAATCTCATCTAGATTAATCTGATAAAATCCTCTCACTAATTTAAATGTATCTATCATATCACTTCTTTTCCTCCTGTCCACTAAACTCTGCAAACACATTTCTTCAACCACATTCCAAAGTCCTCATATAGTCTTACGCACTCATCTCTGGACCCTCTCCAATGTTTCTACATCACACTGAAAACCAGGTGACCAAATTTGAGCACAACAGTTCAAGTGTGGTCTGACCAGTGATTTATACAGTGGCACAACCCCTTCCTTATCCCTACATGTTAGAGTATCTCTTATCATAGCAGCACTAAGACATCCAGCCTTTGCAAAACAAGATCGAAGTTTAGACAGCAAGTTGAGTAGCAATATATGTCCTCTAAACTTCAGTCTACTGTCAAATCTCGAATCTCATCCATTTCCTGCAGAATGGCACCATCACTTATTAATAGTAAATTGAATTGACAATTCAATTGTCAATTTACACAAAAGTCTATTCAAATCTTCCCGAAGGAATTAATATCAGCAGTGCTACTTACAATTGTCCCCAACTCATCAGCAAATAACTGAAGATTCCTAGTCAGTCCACATGATATATCATTTACAAACAAGTTAAACAGGAGGGGGGGCAAGAACAGAACCCTGGGACATGTTACTGGTTACCCTCTTCTTTTGAGGCACCGCTCCATCATACAAAACCTGCTGGTATTGTTCAGAGAGCCAATCTCCGATCCATCTATCTAATATACTATCTATTCCCATCCTCTGCAGCTTGTACACTAACTTATGTGGTAATCCATCAAACACTTTTGCAAGATCCAAGAATATCACTATATAAGATTCTCACTTATCTAACACACACTCATTACCTTATAATAAAATGCAAGTAAATTGCAGAACCTACCCTTTACACATTTGTGCTGACTATGGGCTGGATTGAGGACAATTTTCTGTCGATTCCACAATTCTTCTTTCCAGCTCATCATAGCATTTAAAAATGTTTTCTGATTTGTTCCAGATCACTGGATGAGTGATAGAATCTTCACTGTTAGGGTGAGCAGAATTAAGAACTGATAGTGCAGCAGCTCTATTTGTGCCACTGGTGATGTTTCTCACATGTTCTATATATATATATATATATATATATATATATATATATATATATATATATATATATATATATATATATGAATGTATATGTTAAGATTAAAGTAATAAATCCGGTTATTATTAATAATTACTGGTTAAAGTGAATAATTTACGAGAATTAATCACTTTAACCGGTTAAAGTGAATAATTCCTAGAGGAGTCTGGTAAATGTAATAAAAAGATGTTTATAGGTTTTATATATGGATTTTCATTCTCAATAGAAATTATAACAGCTTAGGTTAGTTTATAATGAAAAAAGTAAGGAAAGTACTTCTTTGCACTCAATGAAATCAGAAATCATTATAACCTAAACTAACCTAACCTTTATCGGTTGGAAATCATTATAAACTAACCTAACCTTTATTGGTTAGAAATCATTATAAATTAACCTACCTTTATTGGTTAGGTTAGTTTATAATGATTTCTGATTTCATTGAGTGCAAAAGAAGTACTTTCCTTACTTTTTTCATTATAAACTAACCTAACCAATAAAGGTTAGTTTAGGTTAGGTTAGTTTATAATGATTTCCAACCGATAAAGGTCAGGTTAGATTAGATTATGATTTCCAGCCGATAAAGGTTAGGTTAGTTTATAATGATTTCCAACTGATAAAGGTTAGGTTAGGTTATAATGATTTCTGATTTCATTGAGTGCAAAAGAAGTACTTTCCTTACTTTTTTCATTATAAACTAATCTAACCTATTATAATTTCTATTGAGAATGAAAACTATATATAAAACCTATAAACATGTTTTTATTATTTATTACATGTTTATATAAAACATTTACCGGACTCTTCTAGGAATTATTCACTTTAACCGGTTCAAGTGATTAATTCTCGTAAATTATTATTAGTAATAATGACCGGATTTATTACTTTAACCATAACATACATACATATATATATATATATATATATATATATATATATATGTGTGTGTGTGTGTGTGTGTGTGTGTGTGTGTGCGTGCACGTGTGCATATATACTGGCTCAGCTCATGGTTAAATATATGAGTTCATATATTAGGGCAGTAAACCAGAATAAGGTACAAATAATTACTTACTAAGTAATTAATAATTCCATACCAAGAATATGTCATCAACATGTTCTTAGTTTGGAACCATCGACTATCTTCACTTTTGAATTTCCATGTGTACCTTTTCCATAAACAACATCCTAAAGTAAAATTTACCTACAAGTTAGAATGTAATGGTTCACCCCATTTTAGGATCTTCAACTAAGGAATCTGGTAAATTAAAACTCTATATTTCAAAAACCTATACACACTGACAGATTTCTACATCCCTTCCCACATTACAAACCTCAAAATTTGGGCATCATTCTAACACTAGAAACAAGAGCACACATCTCCTCATTACTGAAAAAGATAAGCTAAACTAAGGAACTCCAATTCCTAAAAACACCCCTCTATAAAATGGTAACAATGAATGTCTTGTTTCAAGACTTCTGAACCAATGTACTATTCGAGGTGCTTCCGATGACAAGGAAATCAAAAAGTTCATTACCCTTCCATATATTAGCCCTATTTCCATAAAACTCCAAAAATACTGTGATTTTATGTTTTCTAATGACTTCCCTTTATAAGGATGAGATCTTTACTCCAATAGGTAAAACCCTAAAATATCCAGGTTTTTATTGACAGTGGCATTGCAGGACATCATATTATGACAGACAGAAAAATCTATTGAGCAGTGCATTGAGGAACATATTGAAAATACTGAGCAACAAAAGAGTGAGGCCTCAACTCTGTCATCACATGTACTCTCTTCAGCTGATCCGAAAGATGCTTTGGAAGTGAGTCATCAAGTCTTATGAGAAGAGTTTGAACTATTACACTGTTGCAATAATGTAACCAAGAAAGAGAAAAATTTGGGAATCCATTAAGATGGCACTGGATCCCAAGCACCTATGTATAAACTCTAGTATTTACTTGTCAGAATACATCCTAACCATAGCTAGCCAAACCGTTTTTAAAAGGCAGACAGTTAATAAATTAAATGGAAAAACTGGTCCCTGTTGGAGATCTAAAAAAGCAGATTTGGAAACGAATCCCACCAGACATAAAAAACATTTTGGGAAAAATATGGAGAAAAGGGCAAGGCAATAATAATAATGGTATTTTCTAGACATCAGCTCAGGATATGGACTAGTTATTACTAATATGATGTTTCCACATAAAGATGTACACATGAACTGTAATTACTATCAACAATTACTATGTAATTGTTGATAGTAATATCTTCATGCTGGTTCAGGATAAAGTGTACAGAAGATTTGAAATTGGAAGTGACCATCCATTAGTTCTAAGTAAAAATTAAAAGAATCAAATTGAAAAAATAGTATGTAAGAAAGTTTTAAAAAGAATGAATGTTGAACAACTTTTACAGGTAAATGGTAGACTCAACTATACAAAAATTATTAAAGAAAAAAAAAAACTAAACAATTTTAAAACAAGAACCAAATCTTCAGCTAAAGAGATATGTGGTGATGTTGCCTGAAAGGATAGAACAATAAGAACACTATTAGACACAAGAAGTTAAAGAAGAAGTACTGGAAAAGAAGAAGAAGAAGGAAAGCATACCAAAAGTTCCTAGCAAATAACTTGGCAGATGCCTTAAAAGAATGCAGAACAAAATGTAAGACAACTAAGATATGTGTAAAAATGTAAATAGAAGTAATAGAAACACCAGTAAGAATATATAACATAAATATCAAGAAGATGGCAAAATGTTCTGGACACTATTCTGAAAAAGCTTAGATTCAGGAAAGGTCACAGGAAAAACAGAAGATAAATATATCCCAGATGTCTGGAGTAATTATTACTTTGAAAGACTGTTAAGCAAAATAAGCAGTGACAGAACAGTAGTAGAAAATTTTCAAAAGAAATGCAACAGGAGTACATATCAGTAGTGGAGGAAGGAATGGCAGGGACATCAAAAACTTAAAATGTGGAAAGGCAGCTTGATTAGATTCTATGCGATGAGAAATGCTCAAATATAGAGGTATAAAAGTTTTGCAGTGGCTTCACTGCATTGTTCCAAGGACCTGGTCAGAAGGTCGATCCATAGTTCCCATCTATTAAAAAAAAAAAAAAAGGAGCTGGGGAGGAAAGAAAGCTGAATGAGAATTATGTGATATATATGGAAGCATACTTGAAAAGAAGCTGAGAAAAATTCTAAAAAATAAACTTGCAGAAGAACAAACTGGATTCTGGCCAAATAAAAGTTGTAAGAACTAGATTTTCACTTTACAGCACACAGTTGAGAAATCATAGGAAGATGACAAGGATCTGTACTTTACAGATCTGGAAAAGATATATGACAAGTGCCCAGAGAAAAATGTTTTTCAAAATAGATAAAATTATATGACATAAATGGAACATTATACAAAGTGATACATAGTTTATGTTTAAGTTGTAAGTCACCAGTTAGAATTGAAGGAAATACCAGAAGATGTTTTGATGTAAAATTAGGTGTAAGACAAGGATGCATATTATTTCTACTCTTCTTAATCATCTATGGATATTATGAAAGAAAATGGCATTAAACCTGATATTAGAATTGGAGATATCAAACTTAGGTCTTTGCTTTATGCAGATGATGTTGTACTCTTAAACACATCCAGTGAAAGTCTCCAGGATTTTCTGACTAAAATAAACAATTTAGAATGAAAATCAACAACAAAAAACAGAATTATTTTAATAAACATAAATTAAAGATACCAAGAAATCATATTCTTGGTTTAATCCTTTATTCAAGTGCAAGTAAACAAGTCTGCATGTAACATTACATCACAACTGGGCTACTTGTATATAGCAGCTAATGACTTCCCATCAATTGCTTTAGTATTCCATAATGCAATGCACATAGCGTTGGAGAGTTATGTTAACCTGCAGGAGATACCTCTCCAAAAACTCTGAGTGATCTACAAGATCACTCCAAATCTCCCTGAGTAACCCCAAAGAAATCTGACAGGAATCTCAGCAGCAGCTCCATTCACTGACAGGCAAAAACCAGCACACCATGAAGAACCTCTCTACTCTCCCTTGGACACAAGTTACCATCAGTGGAAGTCAAACCCCCAAAGAGATACCAAGGTTGAAATAATGCAGAAGCCATATTTCCATATATCAGTAGCCAAAAGGTGTCACACCTTATTACTAAAATACTCTGGATTAGAGAGAAACAGATGTTAAAAATTTTTTGCTTGGTTATGCTATAAATTAAAGATGTCAAGAAATTATATTCTTGGAATCTTTAATTATGCTTATTAAAATAGTATAATGCATAATGTATAATGCTATTTGCATAATGTATAATGCTATTTACATAATGTATGTAAGTGGGACTACCTATAGAATCCACAATAGACCTAAGTGGACAGTCTTGATTGCTTTTATATAATTTCGGTGAGCCATATATTTTATGACTCACCGAAATTCTATGGCCTTGGGCGGACTTGCATGGCATCCTCTGAGTTTTCTGATGATTTTTTGATCTACAGATGTTGTTTTATCCAATAACTTGTTCAGATTTTGAGTTGACATTTGGTAGAATCCATTAAGTTCGGCATATATATTGGGATCACAAAGAAGTCATTTCATTTTTCAATCATAAGATTTGGCATCTAAGACTTCAAAGGTATTCCCCCTTGTCAGGTTTGGTGATAACTAGAGTAGGTTATTATTTTGTTTTAAGGACTCCACAGCTTTCAATTCTGATGGCAGGATATTTACTTATGATGGTTATGTATCACAGAACAACTTGGGTACTTCAAAACGTAGTCTATTAGCTTCATTACTAGGCAAGCAACTGATATTCATTTCAATGTTGTGCATATAATCTAAATATGGAATTCGTTTGGGCAAAACAGCAAACTTGTGGACCAGTGCCAGAACACTCAGTTCATCTTCAGTTTTAGAGAATGGCTGGATAAGTTAATCAGCCATTTGTCCATAGGTAATTTGGTAATTTTTTTTATCATTCTAGTAAGGTGGAGTATTTCTAATCAAGATTTATGATACCGTTTTCAAAGGTTTTAGTACCTGCATTTTTAGATATATTAATAACCATTTTAGATAGATATATTAATATAAGTTATGGTTTAATGTTATTTGACAGATCAGCTTCCAATCTGTTGTTTTTATATTTAATGCCAATTCCTTTATTGAAACTTTTAACTGATTAAACACCAAAGAATGGCCAGCTTTTAGATAAATTTTATGAGCTGGAGATTTAATGACTTCCTTCAACTTAGTGAAAGTCTGTATTAGTTTAGCATGTCTTCACCTCTTCAAAAATGAGATTTTAGCATGCAGCTTACTCTGCTTCAGTTGAAGTTTTCCTAAGTTGCTCTTTTGTACTATTGACTCATGTGAAGGAATAAGACTTTCCATAATTATAGAATCACACACGTACCACATTAAAAATTAAATTTGTTATGCAGATATTTCAATTTATGTATCATAAGACACCATCAGTACAAACAACAATAAAGAAGTTGAATAAAGAAACAGTAAAGCTCATGCATTACATTGGAATCCCTTTATGTAAACAGTCAGTCACATGTTCATGCGTTAAAACTATTGGGCTGAAAAAATTAAAATAGATTAGTTAAAATAAATATGAGATTACAAATTTATTTAATACAGGTCAGGATAACAATTTCGCACACTTTTGGAATAGTAAGGCAGTCATTATATTTGAGGTTAGGTTAATGAAGTAGGGTTTCAGCACTTTCTTTGTATAAATGTTCATGTTTATATATGGATCTATGTAGCAGCTTGGTGTTTTCGCACTGAATTGTAGCTAGTGTTTTTAATTCCATGTTCTGCCAGATTTGTGAGATTTGATAAGGTATGTGGTCTCAATGTTCAGAGATACATTTATTGACAGATCTTTCTGTTTGTTCATAGTAAGACAAGTTGCGCAAACCTAGTACTTTATATATGTACAAGTAGCATCAGTGGTGAGAGTTTAAATTCCCTTCCCTAGCAGGTGCCTTGATATCACATTATTTACTTTTCAGTTACAATTTAAATCATTTCTACTACACTCTAATTAAATGGTGTATGTTTTACCACAGTTGTAATTTATGCTCTGAAGATTCTGGTTAGAAATCCAATAATATTAGTAAATTCAATAAAATAATTATTTATTTTCTCCTAGTGTGTTAATGATAGCATGAAGAGATATAAAGCACATGAATAACAACCGATACCAAAGTCAATCTGTATATATACACCTAAAAAAAAAAAAAGGAGGGGGGGGGGGGTTTCTTCATCATCTTCCCCCTTCGTGAGAATACAAAATCTTTATCACTAAAACATACTTGATATCTCATGATGTCTGTTAGTTTTACATATAAATTGCATAATATCAGTATATATTCAATAACACAAATACAGAAAGGATTTTAACCATGAGTGCAACACATAAATCAATGGAACAAAATTTAACCAGAAATGCTTAAATATGGAAATATCATTTCCTAATATGTATCCAGTTGTAATACATTGGTAAGTTAACATTATTATTAGCTTCCCACTAACAATGGTTTCTTGCAAATCAATCTGTTATTTGTCAAACCTTATATTTAGGTCTTCTAAGGCATTACTACTGAATGCTTTAGAAGACCTAAATCAAATTTAACCCCACATTCTTGAATGCTAATAATGTCTTTTTTTTTTTTTTTTCCATTGTGAATCTCGCCCACAAGAACCTGTTGGTATTAGTATCTTGGATAGGCTATTGATATACTCTTATGCTATGAGTATTTTTTATTGATTTTTTTTCAAATGAATATTAAATGTATTAAATAATATGCATAATTGCAGTTAATTTTAATGCGATATCTGAGCTTGATATTGTTTCAGAATGTATTTTGTGCGAGGTAGAATTTTAGATATGCATACTCTTAAATCATCTTCCAAGGCTTCCAATCACGATCTATTTTTGTTTTTAATAATATTCATTGCAGAAAAGTTTGATTTGCACAAATATGATGTGGAGAATGGAAGAAGTACTTCTATTGCTTTTTTTGGTAATATTGGGAAATTAACTTCTTAGAGATAACCAAAACGAAGTAGTATCTAAAGTGTATTTAAAGATTGAAATAAATCAGCAAGAAATGCAACCTTACTGCACCAAAGCTTGTCACTTAGAAAATCTGATAACTCAGATTGTTGAGTTGTCAAAAAAATTAGAATTTCCCTCTTTTAATTCATATAATCTTGATGAAACTCGTCCACGAGATAACCATCTCACTTCTGTATGTATTAACAACTGCATGTAAGAAGGAGAGCCTGGTGCTGCAAACAATCTCAATTATAACGGCCTGTCTTTTATATAATTGACAATCTTGATGGTCTCGTCTATTACTTTTTTTTAAGCTCAGGTACCAATGATTTTGATGCTAGTACTTCTCTGTGAAGAAAATGTGTAAAAATAATTACATTTCCTGACATCTAGTGGACACCATCCATGCAAATACTAATGCAAGAATCCCAAGTTATGGCAAATTAAAGTAATTATCAACAACATCAAAAATATCTTGGCCCTTCGTTGTTTCCAGGAGTGGTCGACAAATAAAAACTGTTCTATAATATCTTCCTTATAAATAAATCTACTGAAGGCTAGAAGTTGAGCTTTACCAGTTACATCAGTTGATTGTCTAACTGAATAGCAAACATATCTGCTTCTTTAATATGAGATACCACTTGCAACTCAACATCTTTGACCAAATCCTGAATCCGTCGATAAATGGTGTTATCTGACATAAGAATTTTTAAAATCTCCTTTTCATATTCCTCGCCAAACAATTTTACAGCATGCTGGCAGAATTACAAATTCTGCAATTGTGTGAGATTTCATTTTTTAGCAATGATTTCTACAATTGCGTAACTGGCTTCTTGGGCTTTTTCAGACACAGTTACAAATTTAGTCCATCTTTTTTGCTTGTACATCTTTGCTTGTATATCCAGTACAAGTCTTTTAAAATATTCAGCCAGTTTTTTGCTCAAGTGAGAATGTTTATATTGTAAATGTCTTTTTAATTTACTTGGAACCATAGCATTGTTTGCTAATTTTTCACCACAAACTACATATTTAGGACATGCTGGATCTTCTTGACTGGAAATAAAGCCAAATGACAAATAATTTTCATCATAATGGCGAACATTAGTTTTTAATTTAGTTTTAGAAGAACCAGTACTAGATATGGTATCAGCTGCTGATGTGCTGGGCACTAGCTTCACTTTCTTCATTGTCTTCAAATTTTCATTTTTTTATTACAAATTTATCCATGTTAAAGGAAGACTATTGAATAAAATTAACTGAATGAAAAAAGAAAGCAATAAAAGAACTCTTACCAGTTACCTTAAAAATAAGAGAATTAAATGAAGTTATTTGTGAACACACTTATCAAAAGATTAAAGCTAATTAACACACAATTTTAAACTGATTCATCAACCGTCAGTTTCGTAAAATATAAATAAGGGAGCTTCAGGTGCAGATGGAAGACCAGACACTAATAAATAAATGCGCAAATTATGACATTATTTCTTTCAATTAATTTGTTTTCACAAATCTCATGGCACACCTGAAGACTTCTTGCGGCAAACCAATGTGCCAAATCAGCAGTTAGAAAGATAACTGTTGTTGAATCAGTTATAAGGAAGGGTTGTACATTATTTCCACTGTTATTTATAATCCATACATTTTTAATCTGCATTATTAATGAAAGTGATATCAAATGTGTTATTCAAAGAGTGGCTAATACAATGCTTAGTTCTTTATGGGAATGATGTTATGCTCTTAAATAAATAAATCTGCTACAAATGTTCAGGAGTATTTAACCAACTAAATTTCTCATTTATTTAATTTATCATTAAATAAATGACAAATTTAATATGAAAAAAAAAAACCCTCTCTTGACAAAATACATCAAGTCAATAGCTTCCTCAGCTTTTCAAAAACTAGGCATTCTTCTCTGCTCAAGAAGCTATTTTACACCCAGTGGCTACTAACTCCTATATAAATCCCAAATCCACCCATCTGCAGAATACTGTACACACACATTTGGGATGGTGTACCTAAAACCTCCTTAAAAATTCTTGATGCTGTCCAGAGGAGAAAAAGTTCAGCTCATAGATGACCCGTCCCTCACAGGCTCACTTCAGCCTCAGGTACTTCCATGGTCACTGTTCCAATGAATTGGAAAAAATCATTCCTCCACTTGCTGTTAGGCCAGTTAAACAAAAGTGGCTGCTCTCCAACATCACTTTATAGTACAATTACAAACTCATTGTACCTGCTTCTCTTCTTCCTCATTTATTCTATCTACCTGTCCTCTGGAACAGCCTTCCTCATGATGTGTTTCCCAACAATTTCACCCACAGCTCATTTAAAGAATGTCAACAGGACTTTTTAAACCCTCATCTTCACCTCACACAAAGCACTAATGCTATAAGTTCTTGTACTTCTCATGTGTGGGATAAAAAAAAGTTTAAAAGCACAGATATGAGAGTAGGATTAGAAACAAAACAACTTACCAAAGATTAAAGACCACACACACATATAAAGAGATCTCAGGAAAATTGAAAGAGTAAACTTGGTACCTTCAATGAAGAACACATTAAAATTAGATTAGTAGAAAATAAATGAACATTATCAGTATTCAAGAGTTTTTAGAGAAGCTAATCTAAGGTGGTATGGTCATTTAAACAGAATGAGATACAAAAAACAGATGTTTGAAGCAAAAAATGACAATGGAAAGACTCAGATCAAGAAACCAGAATTGCAAGAGCTGATGCAAAACTAGTAATGAACTCTTAAACGTGTTGGACTAACATAGAGTTCTGTACCTCTTTTGAGAGCACACACACTGGGAAATGTTAATATGCTCTCATATTTTTTCTAAAAGATCACATCATTACACAGTTTTTTAACAAGATGAAATACTTAGTGAAGTATTGCTACAGATCTAATGGATCAGTTATTGATGATAATGAAATACACTGGCAAATCAAATTGATGGATGCTAAACAAGTAATCATCATCATGGATGATCTTATTTATCCAAACATTGATTGGGTAGTGATGAAATCTCACGAGGAGAATGAAATGGAATTTAATAAGGTATTGCAAAAACAGCTTCCTCGAGAAGTAATTTAATGTCAAAGCTGTTAAAAGTTTTTCACTTGGTTATACTATGAATTAAAGATGCCAAGAAATTATATTCTTCGTTTAATCCTTTATCTGAGTGTAAGAAAACAATGCCTGTACATGCATGAATCAACTTCATAACTGGGCTACTTATATGAAGCTAATAACTTCACATCAAATACCTTAGTATCTCATAATGCAAAACACACACCCTTTTGATGATGTTTTTTTTTTTTTTTTTCATTTTACACAAATTATGGACTCTACAACATGGTTGTAGAGTCCATAATTTGTGAATTGAATTGAAAAATGAATGCTGATCACTGCGTAACAGTGATCAGCATTCATTCACTAAAGAAAAGGACACACCCTTTTGGATATGAATAATATGCTATGCATTATGGGACGAACCACTACTCAGTCTGGTTTTGACCTTTATTGAAGTTTCATCAGTGGAAAACAGACCCAGAAGAGATGTCAAAGTTGAATATGAAGATTCCAAGATTGTGTATACGGAAAACATATGATTTCTGCATTACTTCAGCCTTGGTATCTCTTTTAAGTCGGGCTCCCACTGATGAGACCTCAGTAGGTACGGATAGTTGTCCCTTCCCATACTGCATTGCATTATACACATCTGTGTTTGTATTATGGGATACTAAGGTAACTGATACAAAGTCATTAGCCTCTAAATACAAGTAGCCTAGTCATTAATTACTTCACACACAAACATTGTTTTCTTACACTTGGATAAAGGATTAAACGAAGAATATAATTTATCATCTTTAATGAGGTCCAAGATTGTGTCAAGGGGGAAGGGGGAATACAGTTAGAGAAGTAACCTCTAACTCCAGTTGTTGACAGTGATCATGCACTTATCTGGGATAGCCTAAGTGTATAGATGTTCCATTCAGTAAAGTTTATATGCTGGACTACAAAGCATATAAACTTTATTGAAATTATGACAAACTAAGGAGAATTAGGTTCAGTCTCCAGGTATCAGTTGCTAGATGGAAAGGATATCAGCAGTACATGGGCAGCATTAAAAAAATACTTATACAATGCAATAATCGATATAGGAAACTGTAATTAATGATATACAAAAGATCTCAAAAGAATTGCTCAATTATTTGCTGATTATGCAAAGTTGGGTAGATCAACAGTTAATTCAGATGATGTCAAAATTTTGCAGGATGATTTGGATAGATTGGCAGACTGGGCAAAGGAGAATGGTCAGTTTAATGTGGCAAAGTGTAAGGTTATGCATTTTGGGATGAAAAGATTACCAGCTGTATACCACATTAGTGGAACTGTACTCCAGGAAATTGATAAAGCCAGAGACTTGGGAGCATTAGTAGATAAGGAGTTAAAGTTCAGGGGTTGCAGAGCAAAAGTGGCTAAAGTAGCTCGTCAGATTATTTGGTTGCTGTAAGAATACGTTGACGAGCAGAGACAAGCAGGTTATTGTTCCTCTTTATCGAGTCTTGATAAGATCCCATTTTGACTACTGTGTGCAGATCTGGATGCCAGAGTTTCTTGGTGATGATGAGGAGGAGGTGGAGAGGATCCAGAAGCAAGTGACCAAGATAGTAGCAGGTCAATGGAATGAACCTTATAAGAAGAGGTTGAAGATTTGTAACAGAAACTGGTTGATAGGAAAAAGGGTATGATATGATTGAGACATACAAATTACTGAAGGGTTTTTACAAGGTGAATTCAGAGGAAATTTTTCAGAATAGGTCTTGTGGTGGGAGAACTAGTGGCCATCCATGGAAACTGAGTAAGAGTGTAGTCAGCAAGGGTGTTAGAACTAAGTGTTTTGCTTGGAGAGTAGTGAATGAGTGGAATAAGTTGCCAGAATCTGTTGTGGGTGCCATGACTGTGAATGAGTTCAAAGCAAATTATGATAGATAATTTGCTTTGATATGCACAAATGTTGGATAGTTCTTGACATGATGCTTAGGGCCTCCTTTGATGAGTCTAAGGACTCCTTGGAGTAGCCCGTAATAATAATAATAATAATAATGGAATGCGTTCCCAGAGTTCAAAGAATAAATGGGGATAAAAATGAAATATATGTACAATATTATTATGCAAGAGATTCTTAAGAAAAAAATGATATGGAAGGAATACTGTGTGCATAAGTATGATTGCCAGCTATGAAAATTATAAGCTGCTGGTACATAGAAAGCTACACCTGTGTACAAAAACAAACTGGCATTGCAAACTAAAAACAACCCAAAAGAATTCTATTATGCTGCAAGTAAAAGAAAGAAAATGTGAAAGAATACTCTGCTGAATGTACATAGTAAGACAGATGCAAAGTGCACATTTTCCTAAGAGCTACCAACCTGATGCAGTGTAGCTCAATAGCTGCCCAAATGCTATGACATTTGGATAGTTTCCAAGGATACCAGTGACAGGATATATCATGAAATTAATTATCAAAATTCTCACATTAAAAAAAAAAATAATAATAATAAATAAATAAATAAAACATAGCTAAGAATATACCAAAGATGCCAAAAACCTAGCTACATTTCTGTCCTGTGAACTGAAGGCTCTTACTGGATGAATGAGGAAGTACTAGAGCTGATGCATAAACTGAACAAGAATTCAACAATAGGGGATGATGGATATCAGCACGGATGCTGAACAACTGTATAGCTGAACCAGCTGTGCCTTTGATGTCTCAGAACAGAGAAGATTCTGCAAGAGTGGAAAGAATGATAATTCCACACAGGAGTGGTGCAAAATACTAATGTGATTTACTGTCAATCTATCAGTATCTCTGGAGTAATAATAAAGATTTTAGAAAACTTGGTAAGAGCTTGCATGCAGAAATGAGTGACATAGAATCTATAATTTGCAATGAACAGCATGGATTTACTGAGGTTAGGATATGTTTGAGCAACTTCTTATGTTTTATGATGTTATGGTTGAGTTACAAATCTGAAAATAAACCCCAATTCAACATCACCAGAGTTAAAGATCGGTACTACCAACGTAAGAAGCCTGAATGGCAAAGAAATGGAGCTAGCTGAGGAATTAGATAAGTACCAGATGGACATAATAGGGGTGACTGAAACAAAAAAGACCAAAACTGGTGAGATCTTTCTGAGCAATAAATACAAAATGTTATATTCAGGCAATGACAAACAACGAAAAGAAGGAGTAGCCATAGTATTCAACACAAAATACGAGGCTAATCTTCTTGAATGGCAGTCAGTCTCAAGTAGAGTAATGTGGGCAAATATGAGAATGGGGAACTGGACAATGAGACTTATTTGTGCCTATGGTCCCACAGAAGGTTCTACTAAGGTAGAAGTGGAGGAATTTTTTAAGGCTTTAGAAAAAGCAACTGACACAATGAAAAATGAAAAGTTGGTCCTTGTTGGGGATCTAAATAGCAGAGTAGGAAATGATTGTGAGACATACAAAAATATTTCGGGAAAATTTGGAGAAAAGAGCAAAGCTAATAATAATGGCAAATATCTGTTGGATTTCTGCTCAGGACATGGACTGGTTATTACTAACACCATGTTCCAACATAAAAATGTGCACAAATTCACATGGAGAGAAGAGGCTAGGAATAAGAAATGTCTCATTGACTATGTTATTGTTTATAGTGATGTTTTCTCCCTGGTGCAGGACACCAGAGTGTACAGAGGATTTGAAATTGGAAGTGATCACTATTTAGTCTTGAGCAGGATAAAATTGAATTTCATATTGAAAAGAAAAACATGTAAGAAAGTTTTAAAGCGAATAAAAGTTGAGCAGCTCTCAGATGTGAACTGTAGGCTAAAATACACAAAGATTATTGAAGAAAAAATGAAAGAGTTTGAGAACAGGAATCAAACCTTGGAGATTCAGTGGCAAACTCTGAAGAAAACAATGATTGATTCTGCCAGAGAGGCATGTGGTGAGGTTATCTGTAAGGATAAAAAAATCAGAACTCCCTGGTGGACACAGGAAGTTAAAGAGGCAGTGAAGGAAAAGAAGAAAGCATACCAAAAGTTCCTGTCAAATAAGTCAGCTTGTGCTCTTAGAGAACATAGAGACAAATGCAAGAATGCTAAACACTGTGTAAAACTAGATAAACAAAAGTCATGGCAGGACTTTGGCAAGAATATAGAAAATAAATATCAAGAAGGTGGCAAAATATTCTGGAGGTTGTTGAAGAAGCTTAGGAATGGAGGAAAGAGTGCTGTAAAAGGAATTAGAGATGATAAAGGTGACATGAAAACGGGAGAAAAAGATATCCTTGAAGTATGGAGTAATTACTTTGAAAAACTGCTAAATGAAACAAGCAGTGATGACAGCACAGTGGTAAAAAACACTGACCAGGCATGCAGTCAGAAATACATATCCATACTAGAAGTAGAAAAAGCCATCAAAGGCTTGAAATGTGGAAAGGCAGCAGGAGTTGATGATATTCGACCAGAAATGCTGAAGTATGGTGGTATAAGAGTCTTACAGTGGCTGCACTGCATAGTTCAGAAAGCCTGCACAGAGGGACGAATTCCCGATGATTGGAGTAGAGCTCTCATAGTACCCATATATAAAAAGGGAAATAAAACTGCATGTGAGAATTACAGAGATATTTCCTTACTGAGTGTTCCTGGCAAGATCTATGCAAGTATACTTGAGAAACGGTTGAGAAGAATTGTGGAAGAAAAGCTTGGTGAAGAACAAGCTGGATTCAGGCCAAATAGAGGCTGTCAGGATCAGATCTTCACTTTACGACAAATAGTCGAGAAAGCATGGGAATATAACAAAAATCTGTATTTAAGTTTTGTTGATCTGGAAAAGGCATATGACAAGGTGCCAAGAGAGAAGCTATTCAATACGCTGCAGTTATATGGTGTCAATGGGGCATTATATCAAGCAATACTTAGTCTTTATTTGAGTTGTAAGTCAGCAGTTAGAATTGAAGGAAGTACAGGAAGATGGTTTAATGTTAAATCTGGTGTGAGACAAGGATGTACATTATCCCCTGTGTTATTCATTATCTATATGGATCACATTATGAAGGAAAGTGGTATTAAACCTGATATCAAAATTGGAGATGTTAATGTCAGCTCTTTGCTTTATGCGGATGATGTTATACTTCTAAATAAATCTGCTACAAGTCTGCAAGATTTCTGACTAAATTGAATAGCTGTTGTAATAGATATGGTATGAAGGTCAGCAATAAAAAGACAAAGACAATGAAAATAGGCAGAATCATTGATAATGTCAACTGTGTTGTGAATGGAGAACCTGTGGAACAAGTAAAACATTTCAGCTATTTAGGCACGATTTTTACTGAAGATGGTAAATTAAATATAGAAATAGACAACAGAATAAGCAAATCTGGTATGGTGGGAAGTCGATTGAATAAATTCATATGGAATAAGAGAGAAATTAGTCGGAACACTAAATTAGCTGTGTACAAGACAGTGTTCAAACCAGTTTTAACTTATGGATCTGGGAGCTGGGTCAGAAGTAAAACACTTGACCAGAGACTAGAGACCACAGATATGAGAGTCCTGAGAAAGATTTAGGCGTGAACAGATGGCATCAATGGCAATATCATATTAAAAACGAGGATATTAGGAAAGAACTTGACATTGTCAGCATCCAGGAATGCGTTAGCAGAGCTAATCTCAGGTGGTATGGTCACTTAAACAGAATGGGCGAGGAAAGATTAGCAAAACAAGTGTTCTCTGCCAGGTTGGCAGCAAAACGACCTAGAGGAAGACCAAGATATTATTATTATTATTATTATTTGACACCTCCAGGGAGTCCAAAGACTCATCGAGGGAGAGTGTGCCAACAGCATCGAACAATTGGTCCCCTTCCAACTACTAACCGCGCTCAAACTTACTTAACTGAGCCATTAGTAGCAGAGGCTCTACCAATCGACCAACCTTTGCCGGCTGAGGTTGATTGATATAGGTGGATTGATACTGTACAAAGTGCTTTAGACAATAGAAATATAAGATCTGATAATGTTGGAGTCTTGACAAGTAACAGACTGATTTGGAGGAAAATTGTAGATAGGAAATTAATAATGATGTAATTTTTTCATGTAGTACTATCATATCCTGTAAACCCCTTGAGGGTACATGGCAGGAATTTGATGATGATGATGATGGTTGAGTTAGAGAAGGAATATACCATGAGACGTTTAGGCTTTGCTAAGGCTTTTGACAGGCAAAAAGTAATATATGAAGGGGGGGGGTTTGCAAGATTTAAGGTTACCAATAGTGTACCATAAAGATTAATCCTTGGTTCATTGTTATTGACTCTTCATTAACGAGACTAGGAAGAATTTCATTGGTGACATATAGCTGTTTGCTAATGATGCAGAGATAGGTGAGTAATCAGGAATGTAACTCATGCAACATTTGCAGAATGATTTGAATAGGCTGAAATTGTGGGCATGTGAAAATGTCTATCAATTCAATGTTAGTAAGTATCAAGTTATGTGCTTTTATATAATGAGTTTTCAAATGTTGTAACATATTGGAGGAATTATGTGTTAGAAGAAACTAATCAGGGTAGGTGTCTTGGAGATTTAGCAGGAAGTTGAAGATCAAGGGCCATGTATGTGTGTGGGGCGGGGGGGTCTAGAAAGTTCTGATAAAAATAGAACAAAAATTACATTAAAGCAACTGATATAACCACAAGAAAGAATATATCTTAAAACCCTTTAACACCCATGTTTCATCAAACTGTAATAATTTCTTCTTTTTCTTTTAGGATATATAAGAAGACATAAAATTTATCATCGTCATCATACGTATCAAGGATTTAGGCCTAGTATGGCCTGTTCCGACCTTAGAAGTCATCGTTGAATCGTTTAAGAAGACGTCCTGGTTTTCTTTTTCCTAATGGCTTAATATTTATATCTTTATTTAACTTAAACTTTATATATTTTTATATATCAATCATTATAGATTATGAGGACAGACTGAGAATTTGTGGAATCCAGACACTATCAAAAAGGGAAAAGAGGTGATATGATAAACCTACAAACTTCTGAAAGGTTCATACAGGATATTAATAGATGAAATTTTTCATTTTATAGAGGGTTGGGAGATGATGAATGTCATTTATAGAAGATGAGAATGAATGCAGTCAAGAAAGGAATGAGAGCTTGATTTTTCTCTCATACAGCAGTGCATGACTAGAAGTGGAAGCAGTGTGAATGAAATCAAGAAAAGGTATCAATAACTGATATGGATGATATATGTCCTCCTCAATGATTCCCTGGAGGTCTCTGATAATAATATTTTACATAATGAAGAGGTCTATGCATGTTAGAAAGTGTGTGTGTGTGTGTGTGTGTGTGTGTGTGTGTGTGTGTGTGTGTGTGTGTGTGTGTGTGTGTGTGTGTGTGTGTGTGTGTGTGTGTGTGTGTGTGTGTGAAAGACAGAGCATGTACACTGACTGTAAAGCATAATACCAAAGGAATAAAACCAAACTGAATGTTCCTCCATGCAGTGAACCTGATAAGAAGCAAATCTCAGTTAGCACGTAAATTGTGTATAACAAGAACAATATGCACATTTAGAGCACAAAAATCATCATTCAAATATACTGAAAATTCACCCAGAGTATATGCAAAGTAATTTGTAACCTAAAAAACAATGTAAATATGATAGCAAAAATGACTTTCATAATATATAGACCTTTTGCTAAGCAAAAGTTCCATGCATTATTGATTCTTCATGTATTAAATTAAACTATCCAACCATAGTGGGAGAGCATCTTGATAATTGAAGGGTTGAATAATTAATGTAGCCCACTACATTTATTTTACAGAAGCAATGAATAAGATACAGCCAAATCAGAAGCATTAAATCCAATTAATACAGAACTAAAACACTTAAAACTATCAAAAAAAAGCAGCCATTTTCTTTTTTCTTCTCAACTTAGCATGCTCAATCTATTTGTCACGTTACATAATATTTGCTTATTTAGTAAATTACTAATTACTAATAATTATTAATTATGTAAAATAATACATAATTACATGAGATCTCCAATTACATGATGCTAGAGATTTTGGAGTCGTGGATAAAAAACTGAAGTTCAAAAGTGTCACATTGCAAAAAATGCAAATACAACTTAGAGGATAATTGTGATGTTGAAATGAACATTGATATGTAAGTATAAGGATATAATTTTGCCTCTTTACAAGACCTTGATATGACTGCACCTGAATTATTGCGTGCAGATTTGGTCTCCTAGGTTTGGAAGCGATAAAGAAGTTGTGGAGAGGGTGCAAAGAAGAGTAACAAAGATAATATTGGAATTATGGAATGTAGTGTAGATTATGAGGACAGATTGAGAGTATGTGGACTGCAGACATTGGTAAACAGGAGAAAGAGAGATGATATGATAGGGGATCTATAACCTCTTAAAGGGTATTATAGGTTATCAACTGATGAAATTTTTCATTATATGGGCAGCAGGAAGAGGACAAGGAAGCATCCATGGAAATTAAGTTTGTGCAGTTAAGAAAAGGGTGAGAGCTAAATTTTTCTCTCACAGAGCAATCGGTGAGTGGAACAGTTTATCTGTTGAAGTAGTGGGTACATCCAGTGTGAATGAGTTTAAGAGACAGTATGACAGCTTGTGTGGGTGACCTACAGACTCCTTGGCTCCCCTGGAGGTACTGGATTATAATAATAATAATATAATACATTTTGTTTGATTTAACAGCTATTTCAAAAATTAAAGAACTGATCAGCATGCCTGTACAGTGCAATAAGAACTAGGCCTAATTCCCAATGATATCATTAATATGTAGATTAACTGTACTAGAATCTGTTTATAATGATCTTTACCCTTTGAATGGGACAAAAATAACATGTGTGAAACAGATGTTTTACATAGAACAAATGTTTCTACAGAATTTAATTTTTGTAAAGAAAAGAAATAATTTTTTAATGCAATTTATTAGCTTTCAATTTCAGAAATACAATTTATGTAATTTCTGCTGGAAAACTGCATCCCATCACTGCTATGTGGGATCAATGGCTGTAGTGAGATCAAACTTCTTTTATAAACTCAAAAAGGGATGGTCAAATTAAGATCAGAGAAGGAGAAATGTATTGAGTTTATTTGAGCATAATAACATTAAAAAAATGATAGCCAACTAGTTTTGCTGCAGATGCTTGTGGCTCCATCTGGGTTACAATAAAAAAAAATACAACAAAAGGCTAACATGAACATTACTAGCATTATTAAAATACAAAACATGTAAGAACTGTTACAATATAAGTTGGAAATAGCAAATCATGTAGAGTGTGGGATCAGGCACAGGTTAGCTATTGTTCAATGATACAAATGTGACACATGCAAATATTTGGCTGAAAAGCTAATCATATGTGTAGAAAGATCTAATGCACAAGTTCCAAATATCACACTAGGATCATTCCTTGATTCCTACTGAGTGTTGTGAAAAGATGACCATAGTAGATTATGTTATGTTGCAAGAAGTAAAGTTGTCTTCCATGTAAAGCATGGAGCTCTTATCTCTTCAATGTTGTGATGAGTGCAGGAAAAGTGAAAGGCTAGGCTTGAGTGGTCTTAAGTTGTTATTAATGTCTCCAATATGCTCTTTCTGTCTAATTTCCAAACTTCTAGATGTCTGCCCTATGAAAGCCACAAGAACATAGAATATCAAACTCCAAGATACTTGTGGAAAGAGTTATGGTCTTTAGGTAAATGCAATAAACTTTGTATAGTCAAAATGAGCTTGAAAGCCACTCTTATGTCATGAGATTTGAGGAGACCAGTAATCTTGAGAGAAGGTCTATTGACATAAGGGATGGAAACAAAAGTTCTGTTGAGAATGTTGGGATTTGGTTGTGGAGCATGAGTAGAAAACAGTATTTTTTGGACCATTTTCTTAGAATACCTGTTTCACTTCTTCCACATGCATCATAACACTGAATGAGATAAGAACTCCATGCCTTGCATAGAAGACAACTTTACTTCTTGCAACAAAAAATAATCTACTATGGTCATCCATTCACAAGGTATGTAATAGGAACCAAGGAATGATCTTGTGTGATATCTGGAAATTGCTCATTAAATCTTTCTGCACATCAGACTTACTTTTCAGCCAACTATCTTGCACACATTTTATGTAGCTTCTGTTTACACAGGCTTCTTGGCCTGATAAATAATGCCTTGAGCAACTAAAATTGCCTTCTCTTCTGTCAAGTTAAGCACTGAGTCATTATAACAATTTGCCATTGGGACAAAGTCTATCAGTTTCTTCTTTAGACATGAAATGCAATTCAAACAGTTCTTACAAATCTTCTTCGGTTTAGAGGTAGTACATAGTAACAAGTCTTATAAGCTTTTCTTTTCTTTTTTTTTTTTCCCCACAGCCAGTTTTTACCATGGCAGACTAAAATGTTTTATTTTTTTTTTTTTGTTCACAATTTCAAAACTATGTTTTTCTCACCCAGAATGACAAAACAAAATCACTACACAATTTCAAATTCCATTTGAAAATGGAATTTTTCAAAACCATCCCATTTTCACAAAATGAGGTGACCACCATTTGCTCCACATTGAAGCAGTGTCAGATAGATAGATATAAGCCAAAGTGGGCAAGACATAATTACTCATCACCTGATTTTATAAGGAAAATGCTGTGAGTTTATTTCTACTCTCCATTCTAAAAAAATATTTTTATATTCTCATTTTGTTTTTGTTCTTCTAGATTTGTCCCAATCCCAAATGGTTACCAATTAATTGGGATCTACTGTATTTGTGTCATAATTATCACGTATAAAACATCATGAAATTTACAAGAAGAAAGTAGCTGTTTACATAGATGAATGTATTTTTGTCTGTTCTGTTTTGTATTATATAACATGCTGTTTTTTTTTCTTGTTGTCTTAATACTGTTGGCTTCTTTTTAATTGTGTTTCATGCTATGTTGCTATAAATTATGTGATATCCACTCCCCCCTTGAAATTTGTCTTTTTTAATTTAACTTTAGAAGAGTACCTCAAATTTTACAGAACTAGCAGAATGAAACAAAAGCATAAAAGTTAATCTGAGTATATCACTTATTTCTAAAGCAAAGTAAGTCATCACAGAAATTTAGACAGAAAATATTATAAAAATTTCACTGGAAAAGATGAAATAAAACTGCTCAAGTTATATATTATGTACCTATAAAAATTATGTTGTTAACAAAAAAAAAAAAAAAAAGAGAGAGAGAGAGACTGTGTGCCTGTGTAAACACATACACATAATTCATTTCACTTACCCCTTGTGCTCCTGCTAAGGCTGAGTCAACAGCTACAGCATTGGCTGTACGAACATGAACCACAGCTTTGACTTTCTCTTTATCATCTTCATCTGTGAATGCAGGAAGCAGATCATCTCGACCATGATATTTATAACAATTAACAACTATTTGTCTTAAAGCATGAGTCCAAGAAACCTATAAAACAAACAAATTGCTCTGATTTATTTCAAATTATAAAAATTAAATAAGGAAAACAGTTGTACTAAAAAGATTCTATTTAGTTTTCAAATTAATATTTCCATGTATCAAAAAAATACAAAAGAATAATACAATAATATTAATGTCCACAATCAGCATTAAAATTATACAAATTAAAAAATATTTTGTTGCTTCTAAATGATTAACAGATTGGTTGACTAAAAATTTTTAAACAGAAACAACTTCAAATATGATTGAATGCATACAGATTTTTTTTTTTTTTTAATTAAACTGTTCATTTCATTCTTTCTTTCTTGAATACATTCCCAAAAATAATGATGCTGTCAGCAACAGAGATGTATATAGTCAGGTTTCAGTATAGTAAAAACAAAAAAATACTTATTATATATAATGGGAAATTTGTTACAGCAAATTTCTTTTAGAAAACAGAATTAATATTATGAAGCTTTTGCCAGGACTTTTACTAATAAAGATGATTTTAGCACTATTATTGAGTCAGCTATTAACAGCATTTTTAAAATAAGAGCTAAGTGTTTAAAGTGAAAGGTGATTTATATAAGCTACATTACAAATGTAAGAAACACTGACTAGATATCAAACAGGAACCTCCAAAGATCAGCAAAAACAATGACCTTTACTTGGAAAAATCAAACGTTATCATCAGTGAATCTCATTTAAGATGCAAACTTTTGTAAGGTCATATCAAACGAAGGCAAGATAGTCAATCTCAGACAGAAGTGGTAGAGTTGTCAAGTCTCAGAAACTTGGAGTTTTCATTCTATAAGAGACAAAGGCAGTCAGGTAATATACACAACCAACAAGCACATAGCAAATTTATGTAGAAGAATTTACTGCCCTATCATAGCATTAATTAGGTTCTTATGAAGCCAACTTAACTGGAAATAATAAGCCATTCAGCCATAGTAAGGTAAAAATGAAATAAGATTTTAAAAAAATGACATTATAATCGGTTACTTTTTCCATACACCAATTATCTATATAGATGAAAAAAATAGAGAGAGAAAAGCTGGAACAAATCACCTAGTGTGAGACTATGACACCACTTACTGGAGACATGAAGTGGCTTGAAGAAAGTTTCATGTTTTGTCTCTAGAGCATGATTCTTGAACTATAAAAAAAAAAAAATAATAAATAAAGAAAAATACAAAAACAAAAAAGAGCCTCTGTAGTTTAGTTGGTATAGATGAAGCCTTTTTGGTCAGAAAGACCAGAGTTCGATTTGTCCATGATGTGAAGAACCTTTATCTGGTTTCTTTCGATGATAGACGAGTTAGCTGCTCTCATACAAAGGTTGGATTTTTTTTCATCCAGAAAATGAGGTTTCGTCCCCCAGAATAGGCAAACCAGCCACATGAATACACACATCTATAGACATAAGGACACTCTGGGAATAAGGATTGACCGACCTATTCACTGGGATTTCCGGTTTTGAATCTTAACAGGCCATAGGCCTAACATGTAAAGGAAGAAGAAGAAAATTCAAAAAATATATATATATATAATTTATTTTAAAAAAATGAAAAAACCTAACCAACCCGTGGCCCTAATACTATAGGTTACAAAACCTTGAGTGGGTGAGAATCGTAAAAAAAAAAAAATTTAATGCTGAAAAGAAATAAAGCAGTACATCAAAATTTGTTCAAAATTAGCAGATCATGCAATGTAGCATAACACTCACTTCACATGAGGGAAAAGTGTGCTCCTCATAGTAATTATGCTTAGTGCTAATTGGAAGATAATGGTGACACATCAAAATTTGTTTAAAATTCACACCATCAGCACTGTTGCAATTACCAGAGTTCTATAAAACTTTAGATACTGTCAAGTACCTTTTATTTGCAATTTGAAGTGAACTTTGTGAAATAACTTCACTTATTTCTATAAGATGAAGTGACTATTCTCCAAGGAATAAATACCGTGCTTTTGAACTGTCCATGTTATGGACAACTCAAAAGCACAATTATGTTCAGAAATACTGGAAAATATTGATAGAGTACTGTAAACAGAGGAGAGGATCCTGGAAATCTTTAATTTGCATCAGGAGGAAAGAAACTTTGCTTAGTGGTTTGGAGATTGCTTTCATGTGATTTTTTACTCATTCCTTGTCCTATCATTACATTTCCTGTCTTTAATGAGTATGTGTATCTTAAATATCTAGATAATGCTAGCCTTAATTAGTGAAATATTAATATATAAACATTTCCAAACAAAGCCAATTACTGCCTTGTTTTAACTATCGGTAATGAAAGGGAAATTAGCTGCTTTTAATAATGCTTGTTATAAATAATTCTTAGATCTGCTTCTGAATTTATGGTCTTAAAGCATCATCAAATTCTGTTATGTAATTCAAGGGCTATACTGAATACTATGACACTACTACTATGATTATGTTTAAATTATTAACTACCTTCCTATCAACAATTTTCTTTCAGATCAGTCTCTCTCTCTCTCTCTCTCTCTCTCTATTTTATTTATTTTTAATTTTTTTTTTTGTCAGGACTCCAAAATATTTTATTTTCTAAAAAAACGTTTCATGCCAGATTGTTTTCTTGTCATCTGGCATAAACTTTTTTTTCCCTTCAATTTCTTCAGTACCTTAACCACAACTCCTGAGATACTCGCTGGCCTATAATTTGATACTTCGGTCTGGAAGCCTCTTTTATGCATGGAACTATTTTGCTGTCTTTCCACTCCACTGGCACCTTCCTAGTATCAGCATCAAATTCCTGACATGTACCTTCAGGGGGTGTACAGGATATGATAGTACTACATCAAAAATTTAAATCATTACTAACTTCCTATCTATAATTTTCCTCCAAATCAGTCTGTTACTTGTCAAGACTCCAACATTATCAGAACTTATATTTCTATCGTCTAAGACACTTTGTACCGTATCAATCCACCTATATCTCGGTCTTCCTCTGGGTCGTTTTCCTGCCAACCTGGCAGAGAACACCTGTTTTGCTAATCGTTCCTCACCTATTCATGACTTATTTTTCACGGTATTAACAACACCACAAACACTTTTATCAACAAAGATGTTTTATTAACGCTAATATTTCGCTGATTTTCAACTCGGCATCATCAGAGCACAACACACATGTAAACGCGACAGTGAGTGAGTGAAACAATATAATTGCAAAAGACAAAAGATCTAAAGTCCTATTTTTGGCACCCTCTAATGGGGGGGGAGGGGGTAAAAAAAAAAAAAAAGCAGTTATCCAGGAGTTTTTCTTAGGATAACCATCTCCCAAATTTCTGGCAAATTAATGCAACCATATTTGTTAAGGTTGGGAGAATTCTTCAAAGCCATTGCTGACTCAAAAAATAATCTTTCAGATCTATAACGACTCCTAAATAGCAAATTCGTTTTCCTCCATCTAATCCTGTGTGAAGGAGTGTCCAAAGCGTGGTCTGCCAGTCCCGACTTGCCATAGTAATAGTAGCGAATGTATCTTTCATGTTCTTCCAGGCGGATGTTCACTGATCTTCCTGTTTGCCCATAATAGGCCAAGTCACAGTCACATGGAACTTCACACACTCCTGGGTGTGCTAAAGGGTGAAGTTTATCCTTTGGCGAGCGGATCAGAGTTGCCAGCTTGACATGAGGTTTGAAGGTGGTGCGAAGGCCATGTTTCAACAATACTTTGGCTATCTTTTCCGATGTACCTCTGATATAGGGAATAGAAATGGTCATGTTGTATTCCCAAACAAATTCCTAAACTCGAAATTATGATGAAAGTAGAACAGGGTATCCACGATCTTCCGCCAGCAATGGCCAATAACGTGCGACTAGACATAGCAAGTATTATAAACAAGGCTAAGCCTCCAAAAAGCAATATGCCACGTAAGCAAATAACTGCCCTAAAAAAGTTATATAATAATAAAAATATTATTATTACAAAAGCCGATAAAGGAAATGCAACAGTTATCATGAATAAAGAAGAGTTTAACAGAAAAATGCAAGATCTCATATGTGACAGTTCCACGTATCAAATTATACATCGAGATCCTACGATGTCGCAAAAGAAAAAAGTCCGAAAATTACTGAAAAAAGTGACATCATGGCCCAAAGAAATCATCAGGAAAATAAAACCAATTCATGTTAAAACACCCCGTATTTATGGATTACCAAAAATCCACAAAACTAATATTCCCCTACGCCCCATAGTTGATAGCATAGATAGTCCCACATATAAACTGGCCCGGCATTTAGCCAAGTCGCTTGCCCCTCTTACTGGCAACTCCTCTACTTTTGTAAAAAATTCAATCCATTTCAAAACACTGGTTAAAAATCTAATCCTAAAAAATTCAGACATAATGGTTAGTTTCGATGTCACCTCCCTATTTACCAATGTACCACTTATAGACACTTTTGATTTAATCAAGTCTAAATTTCCCCCAGATATTTTTGAATTATTTCAATTTACCATGAATGCAAGTTACTTTATGGGGGTGGGGGATTCTACAAACAGATTAATGGTACTGCTATGGGTTCCCCCCTCTCTCCCCCGTTAGCAAATTTTTACATGAAACACTTTGAAAACAAAGTACTTACCACAGCTACATACAAGCCACAAGTGTGGTTGCGTATGTAGATTATGTGTTTGCCATCTGGCCCCATGGACAAGACACTTTGGATGCTTTTGTCACCTACCTAAACAGACAACACCCCAAAATTCACTTCACAGTAGAAAAAGAATCAAATAACTGTTTACCATTTCTTGACACATTAGTCACCCGCCTTTCAGATGGATCACTATCTTTTTCTATTTACAGAAAGCCTACACACACACACAGGAAGATACCTACATAAACAATCACATCATCATCCAGTCCAACAGTATGGCATTTTAAAAACACTTACACACAGAGCCAGAGCCATTTGTTCTAACGATACAGCTCTGACCACTGAACTCCAGTACCTGCGCCATACGTTCTTAGCCAATGGCTACAATCCCTACAAAATAGATAAAATACTACATAGGCCCATTACTTTGCCCTCCCCTAATACACAAGAATACAACATGACCATTTCTATTCCCTATATCAGAGGTACATCGGAAAAGATAGCCAAAGTATTATTGAAACATGGCCTTCGCACCACCTTCAAACCTCATGTCAAGCTGGCAACTCTGATCCACTCGCCAAAGGATAAACTTCACCCTTTAGCACACCCAGGAGTGTATGAAGTTCCATGTGACTGTGACTTGGCCTATTATGGGCAAACAGGGAGATCAGTGAACATCTGCCTGGAAGAACATGAAAGATACATTCGCTACTATTACTATGGCAAGTCGGGACTGGCAGACCACGCTTTGGACACTCCTTCACACAGGATTAGATGGAGGAAAACAAATGTGCTATTTAGGAGTCGTTATAGATCTGAAAGATTATATTTTGAGTCAGCAATGGCTTTGAAGAATTCTCCCAACCTTAACAAATATGGTTGCATTAATTTGCCAGAAATTTGGGAGACGGTTATCCTAAGAAAAACTCCTGGATAACTGAGGCCAGGGACTTGGGAGTGTTGGTGGATAAGGAGATGAAGTTTAGGGGGCACATTGCGAAAGTAGCTAAATCAGCTCATCAACTCACTTGGTTGTTGAAAAATACCTTGACGAGCAGAGACAAGCAAGTTATTGTACCTCTGTACTGAGCCCTGATAAGACCTCATCTCGACTACTGTGCCCAGATTTGGTCACCTCGGTTCCTTCTTGATGGGGAGGAGGTGGAGAGGATCCAGAGGCGAGTGACTAAGATGATAGCAGGTCTATGGAATGAACCATATGAGAACAGGTTGAAGATTTGTGGGTTGCAGAAACTAGTTGATAGGCGGAAGAGGGGAGATATGATTGAGACATTCAAATTGCTAAAAGGATTCTATAGGATTAATTCAGATGATATTTTTGAGATCAGGACTGGTGGTGGGAGAACTAGGGGACACCCATGGAAGCTGGCAAGAGCGTGGTTAGCAAGGGTGTTAGAGCTAGGTTCTTTACTTTTAGAGTGGTAAATGAGTGGAATAAGCTGCCAGAGTCTGTTGTGGGTGTTATGACAGTGAGCGAGTTCAAGGCAAGGTATGATAGATACTGTGAGAATGTTGAACAGTTATGTGAACATGATGTTTAGGGCCTCCCTCGATGAGTCTAAGGACTCCTGGAGTAGCCCGTAGTAATAGTAATAATAATAGTAATAATAATTACTGCTGTTTTTTTTTTTTTTTTTCCCGTTAGAGGGTGCCAAAAATAGGACTTTAGATCTTTTGTCTTTTGCAATTATATTGTTTTTTTTACTCACTGACTGTCGCGTTAACATGTGTGTTGTGCTCTGATGATGCTGAGTTGAAAATCAGCGAAATATTAGCGTTAATAAAACATCTTTGTCGATAAAAGTGTTTGTGGTGTTGTTAATACCGTGAAAAATAAGTTATGAATAACCATCAACGCCTAAGCTTATCTGTTAGATCTTTCCTCACCTATTCTGTTTAAGTGACCACACTACCTGAGATTAGCTCTACTAACGCATTCCTGGATGCTGAAAATGTCAAGTTCTTTCCTAATATCCTCGTTTTTAATATGATATTGCCATTGAGGCCATCTGTTCATGCCTATATTCTTTCTCAGGACTCTCATATCTGCGGTCTCAAGTCTTTGGTCAAGTGTTTTACTTCTGACCCAGCTCTCAGATCCATAAGTTTAAAACTGGTTTGAACACTGTCTTGTATACAGCTAATTTAGTGTTCTGACTAATTTCTCTCTTATTCCATATGAATTTATTCAATTGACTTCCCACCATACCAGCTTTGCTGATTCTGTTGTCAATTTCCATATTTAATTTACCATCTTCACTAAAAATCATGCCTAAGTAGCTGAAATGTTTTACTTGTTCCACTGGTTCCCCATTCACAACTGTTGAAAATATCAACACAGTTGACATTTTCAACAATTCTACCTATTTTCATTGTCTTTGTCTTTTTAATGCTCACCTTCATACCATATCTATTACAACAGTTATTCAATTTAGTCAGGGAATCTTGCAAACTTGAAACGGATTTATTTAGAATTATAACATCGTCTACATAAAGCAAAGAGCTGACATTAACATCTCCAATTCTGATATCATGTTTAATACCACTTTCCTTCATAATGTGATCCATATAGATAATGAATAACAGAGGGGATAATACACATCCTTGTCTCACACCAGATTTAACATTAAACCATCTTCCTGTACTTCCTTCAATTCTAACTGCTGACTTACAACTCAAATAAAGACTAAGTATTGCTTGATATAATGCTACATTGACACCATATAACTGTAGCATATTGAATAGCTTCTCTCTTGCCACCTGGTCATATGCCTTTTCCAGATCGACAAAACTTAAATACAGAACTTTGTTTTCTTCCCATTCTTTCTCAACTATTTGTCGTAAAGTGAAGATCTGATCCTAACAGCATCTATTTGGCCTGAATCCAGCTTGTTCTTCACCAAGTTTTTCCTTCACAATTCTTCTGAACCATTTCTCAATTATACTTGCATAGATCTTGCCAGGAACACTCAGTAGAGAAATACCTCTGTAATTCACACATTCAGTTTTATTTCCCTTTTTATATATGGGTACTATTAGAGATCTACTCCAATCATCGGGAATCTGTCCAGCCTTTCTGAACTATGCAGCGCAGCCACTGTAAGACTTTTATACCACCATACTTCAGCATTTCTGGTCGAATATCATCTACTCCTGCTGCCTTTCCACATTTCGAGCCTTTGATGGCTTTTTCTACTTCAAGTATGGATATGTATTCCTGACTATGCCTGTTGAGTATTTTTAAGCACTGTGCTATCACTGCTTGTTTCATTTAGCAATTTTTCGAAGTAATTACTCCATACTTGAAGGATATCTTTTTCTCCTATTTTCATGTCACCTTTATCATCTCTAACTCCTTTTACAGCACTCTTTCCTCCATTTCTAAGCTTCTTCAACAACCTCCAGAATATCTTACCACCTTCTTGATATTTATTGTGTACGTTCTTGCCAAAGTCCTCCCATGACTTGTGTTTAGCTAGTTTTACGCAGTGTTTCACTTTCTTACATTTGTCTCCGTATTCTATAAGAGCAAAAGCTGACTTATTTGCCAGGAACTTTTGATATGCTTTCTTTTTTTCCTTCACTGCCTCTTTAACTTCCTGTGTCCACAAAGGAGTTCTGATTTTTCTAGGCTCAAGACTAAATAATGATCGCTTTCAATTTCAAATCCTCTATACACTCTGGTGTCCTACACCAGGGAGAAAACATCGCTATCAACAATAACATAGTCAATGAGCTTTTTCTTATTCCTTGCTTCTTCTCTCCATGTGAATTTGTGCACATTTTTATGTTGGAACATGGTGTTAGTAATAACCAGTCCATGTCCTGAGCAGAAATCCAACAGATATTTGCCATCATTATTAGCTTTGCTCTTTTCTCCAAATTTTCCCAAAATATTTTTGTATGTCTCACAATCATTTCCTACTCTGCAATTTAGATCCCCAACAAGGACCAACTTTTCCTTTTTCATTGTGTCAGTTGCTTTTTCTAAAGCATCAAAAAATTCCTCCACTTCTACCTTAGTAGAACCTTCTGTGGGACCATAGGCACAAATAAGTCTCATTGTCCAATTCCCCATTCTGATATTAGCCCACATCGCTCTACTTGAGACTGCCTGCCATTCAAGAAGATTAGCCTCGTATTTTGTGTTGAATACTATGGCTACTCCTTCTTTTCCTTGATTGTCATTGCCTGAATATAACATTTTGTATTTATTGCTCAGAAAGATCTCACCAGTTTTTGTCTTTTTAGTTTCAGTCACCGTATTATGTCGATCTGGTACTAATCTAATTCTTCAGCTAGCTCCATTTCTTTGCCATTCAGGCTTCTTATGTTGATAGTACTGATCTTTAACTCTGGTGATGTTGAGTTCGGGTGTGCTTTCAGATTTGTTCCAGTAGGTGACTTTTTGCTGTTCGCCCTGGTTCCCTGGCGAAAACAATGGGGGCCTTGTTTAACCGGGCATCGCCCTAGCCAGCATGAAATTTTGTCATGCTGTACCATCATTTTGTATATTGGTTTAAGACGATAAGAATACAATTTGGTCGGCTAAATCCCAAATTGCCAGCCCATCCTCGATCGTTCAATATCCAAGTAGATACCCAACAGGGTGCACCACGAGAAGGTGAAGATTGGACATTAGGTCAGAAGCCCTGGTCGGTTCTCCGCATTCCTTTAAAGGCTATGTGGAGGTCTCCTCTCAGTTATACAGCTTTGACCCTTAAGCACACCCCATTTTCATTGTCTTGTTATTGCTGAGCTTCATACCAAATATATTACAACAGGGATATCTAATATCCTTGTTTTTAATATGATATTGCCACTAATGCCATCTGTTCATCCCTCTAATCTTTCAGATGACTCTCATATTTGTAGTATCTAGTCTCTGGTCAAGTGTTTTATTTCTAACTCAGTTCTCATATTCATAAGTTAAAACTGGTTTGAACACTGTCTTCTATACAGCTATTTAATGTTTTGACTAATTTCTCTCTTTTCCATATAAATTTATTCAGTTGACTTCCTAATATACCAGCTTCATTGATTCTGATGTCTATTCCCAATTTTAATTTACCATCTTCACTAAAAAGTGTGTGGCTAGGTAGCTGAAATGTTTTATTTATTCTATAGGCTCTCGATTCACAATGCAGTTAATATTTTCAATGCTTCTGCCTATTTTCATTTTCTTTGTCTTCTTATTGCTGACTTTCATTCAGACTAAATCTATTACAACAGTTCTTTAATTTGTACAATTTATTTAAAAGTATAACATCATTTGCATAAAGTAAAGAGATGAGATTAACATCTCCAATTTTGATATCGGGTTTAATACTACTTTCCTTTATAATGTGATCCATATAGATAATGTAACAGAGGGGATTATGTACATCCTAGTCTAACAACAGATTTAACATCAACCCATCTTATTGTACTTCCTTCAATTCTAACTGATGACTTACAACTCAAATAAAGACTAAGTATTTATTGATATAATGCTCCATTAACACTAATAACATTTATAACAATAATAGCATTTTGAAGCTTTTTTCTTGCGACCTTGTCATATACTCCATATCTACAAAACTTAAATACAGATCATTGTAATATTCAAACAATTTCTCAATAATTTGTCGTAAATTGAAAATCTGATCCTGACAGCTTCTATCTGGCCTGAATTGAGCTTGTTCTTTACCAAGCTCCCCTTCCACAATCCTTCTCAACCATTTCTGAAGTATACTTGTATAAATCTTACCATGAACACTTAGTAAGGTACTATGAGAGCTCTGCCACAATCATGTGGAATTTGATCCTCTGACCAGGCCTTCTGAATTATGCAATGCAATCACTGTAAAATCTTTATACCTCCATATTTTAGAATTTCTGATCGAAATTTATTCTACTTCAAGAATGGATATGTATTCCTAATTGCTTGTCTGATGAGTGTTTTTTTTTTTTTACAACTGTGCTATCATGGATCTGTTTCATTCAAAAAATTTTTGAAGTAATTACTCCATACATCAAGGATATCTTTTTCTCCAGTTTTCGTGTCACCTTTGTCATCTCTAATTCCTTTTACAGCAGTCTTCTCTCCATTTCTGAGCTTTTTCAGCAACCCCCAGAATATCTTGCTGCCTTTCTGATATTTTTTTGATGTTCTTACCAAAGTATTCCCATAACTTTCGTTTAGCTAATTTTATACAGTGTTTAGCTTTCTTACATTTATCTCTGTATTTTCTAAGAGCACAAGCTGACTTATTCCCCAGGAACTTTTGATGTGCTTGCTTCTTTTCCTTCACTGCCTCTTTAACCCGGCATTAGTAAGGTGACGTCGAGTAGCGGGTTACAGAAGATGAAGCTTGGGGTCTGTGACACCCCACCTTACTAACACCAGGTTAATTTCTTGTATCCACTATGGAATTCTAAATTTTCATGGTGGACAATGTTTTCTTCAGGGCTTGCCACTGAACCTCCAAGGTTTGGCTCCTGTTCTCAAACTCTTTCATTTTTTCCCGAATAATGATTGCGTATTTTAGCTGCAGTTCACATCTAAGAGCTGCTCAACTTTTATTTGCTTTAAAACTTTCTTACACGTTCTTCTTTTCAATATGAAATTCAATTTTATCCTGGTCCAGACTAAATGGTGATCACTTTCAATTTCAAATCCTCTGTACACTCTGGTGTCCTGCACCAGTGAGAAAACATCACTATCAACAACAACATAGTCTATGAGCTGTTTTTATTCCTTGCCTCTTCTCTCCATGTGAATTTGTGCACATTTTATGTTGGAACATTGTGTTAGTAATAACCAGTCCATGTCCTGAGCAGAAATCCAATAGGTACTTGCCATTATTATTAGCTTTGCTCTTTTCTCCAAATTTTCCCAAAATATTTTTGTATGTCTGACAATCACTTCCTGCTCTGCTATTTAGATCCCACAAAGATCAACTTTTCCTTTTTTCCTTGTGTTGTCAGTTGCTATCTCTAAAGCCTCAAAAAATTCCTCCACTTCTATCTTAGTAAAACCTGATGTCGGACCATAGGCACAAATAAGTCTCATTGTCCAGTTTCCCCATTCTGATATTTGACCATATCACTCTACATGATATTGCCTCCAATTCAAGAAGAATACCCTCATAATTATTGTTGAATACTACAGCTACTCCTTTTCTCTGATTGTTATTGCCTGAACATAACATTTTATATTTATTGCTTAGAAAGATGTCACTGGTTTTGGTCTTTTTTGTTTCAGTTACTCCTATTATTACATCAATCTGATACATATCTAATTCTTCTGCTAGTTCCACTGCTTTGCTATTTAGACTTCTTATGTTGATAATACCAATCTTGAACACTGGTGATGTTGAGTTTGGATGCATTTCAGGATTTTTTCCAGTAGCTGACTGGAACAAATTCGCTGTTTGCTTGGTTCCCTGGTAAAAACAATTGGGAACCTCGTTTAATCTGGTGACACACCAGCCAGCATTAAATTCTCTCATGTTGTACTATCATTTTACATTGTGGTTTAAGCCAATAAGAATACAATTCGGTCAACTAAATCCCAAATTGCCAGTCCATTCTAGTTTGTTCAGCATCCAGGTAGATAGATACCGATAGGATGCACAGAGAGGGTAAGGATTGGGCATTAAATCAGAGCCCTGATCATTTTTATGCATTCCTTTAAAGGCTGAAGGTCTCCTCTCAATTATACAGCTTTGAACCCTTGAGCACTCATCTATAAAAAGGGTAATAAAACTGAATCTAAGAATTACAGAGGTAATTTTCCTACTGAATGTTCTGGGAAAAATTTATGCTCGTATACTTGAGAAGCTATGAAAAATTGTGAAGAAGAAGCTTGGAGAAGAACACACTGCTTTCAGGCCAAACAGGGGTTATCAGAATCAGATTTTCACTTTAAGACAAAGTTGAGAAATTATGGAAATATAACAAGGATCTGTATCTAAGTTTTGTAGATCTGGAAAAGGCATATGACAAGGTGCCAAGGGGAAAGCTATTCAAAAGCTTCAGTTATATGAAGTTAAATGGGACATTAAATCAAGAAATACTCAGTCTCTATTTGAGATGTAAATCACCAGTTAGAATTGAAGGAGGTATGGGAAGACGGCTTGATATAAAATCATGTGTGCGACAATGGTGCACATTATCTCCACTGTTATTCATTATCCATATGAATCGCATCACGAAAGTAAGTGATATTAAACTGATATCAAAATTGGAGATGTTAATCTCAGCTCTGCACTTTATGCAGATTATATTATACTCCTTAATAAAACCCAGACAAATCTGCAGGATTCCCTGATCAAATTAAATAACTGCTGTAATAAATTTCATATATGAAAATCAGCATTAAAAAGACAAAGACAATGAAAATAGGCAGAAACACTGAAAACATCAACTGCATCCACACTCCCAAGCAATGAAATGCATTGCTTGGGAGTGTGGTGTTTGCAGAGAATGTGAATGTACTTAAGGTATGATGAGATTAGTCAAAACACTAAACTAGCTGTATACAAGAGTGTTCAAACGAAGTTTAACTTATGGATCCAAGAGATTTATTAGAAATAAAACTCTTAGTCAGAGACTGGAGACTACAGATATGAGAGTACTGAGAAAGATTAGAGGACTGAACAGATGCCATCAATCGCAGTATCATATTATAAATGAGGCTATTAGGAATGAACTTGACATTGTTAGCATTCAGGAATGTATTATCAGAGCTAATCTCAGTTTGGCCACTTAAGCAGTAAAAATTGATACAGTTAAAAGTCTTAGAAGACAAAAAATAAGATCTAATAATATTGGACTTTCATCCCAATCATGGATACTGTGGAGATCAGTGTTTAAGGTGCTTATTACAGTTGATCTTTAACTGTTAACAGATAACAGGCTAATCTGGAGGAAAACTGTTGATAGGAAGCTAGTAATTACATAACTTTTCATGGAGTACTATCATAAGATCCTGTACACTTCCCGAGGGTATATGTCAGGAATTTGATGATGATTATATATATATATTTCTCTCACACATGAAAGGCAAAAGAGGTATAGCAAACAGATGCCCTGTGTGGGTAGGATCAGGAATAGAGTAATCTGTGGATATTCTTCTTGAACTGTTGGAGATTGTAATCCTTTGGAAATGCTTCATGAAGGAAGCTATTCCACAGACCTGAGCTGGAAGGAATGAAAGATATCTGGGAGTAAATGATATAATCACGTAACCACAAGAAAGATATTTATTTAACCAAATATTTCGGTCTGGAAATAGTAGACCATCTTCAGTGGTATTACAAGAACAGTTTAAAAAATACAATTGTTAGTATTGTTAGAATACTAACAATAGATCGTTAAAATTAGAACACGCCGCGTGATGTTATATCACTAAGTATGAAACGGAATATTCTGACGTAGAAACATGATTGGATTTGCTATTTAAAAAAAAAAAAAATTAATTAATTAATTAATGAGTAATCTTGATTAGACTTTCCCAGATTTTTGATATAGATATACAGTCATTACGATTCAGGTTGGGACAATGGAGTAAGTCCTCCACGCTTTCCTTGAACAAACGTTCGAACCTATAACGGGATCTATGTAAGAGGCGAGTCCTGGACCAAAAGATGCCTTGGTCGGTTTCAATCCTGTGTTGAGCCAATCCAGACTTTTCAGGTTTGTTGTGAAGAATGGAGGATTTGTGTTATTGGATTCTTTTTTTCAAGAGAACATCCAGTCTGTCCAAAATAAGAGGGATCACAGTTGCACAGAATTTGATAAACTCCAGGAAGAGATAAAGTCGAGTGTTTGTCTTTAGGAGAAGGAAAATGAGAAGACAATTTGTTAATAGGTGAATACGTAGTTGTTAAATCATATTTCTTTAAAATTCTTGCGATAGGTTCTGAAATACCGGAGATATAAGGAATAGCTACTCGACGTATTGAAACTTTGTTGTTTTGTGGAGGATTATAAGAATTGAGGAGACGTTGAGTACTTTTTTCAGAAAAGCCATTGAGTTTCATGTGTTGTTGGATAGTAGAAAGTTCTTTCTGTAGATAATCAAAAGTAGAACAATTAGTTTTGAATTATAAAATGCCTCTTCTGATGAGGCATTTTATAATTCCTGTTTTTTGACATGGATGATGGGCTGATTCTTTAAGAATATAACGACCTGTGAATGTTGGTTTCCTGTATACTGTAGTTGTAAGAATATTTGAAGGTGACCGGATGAGGAGACCGTCTAAAAAAGATAATTGGTTGTTTTCTTCTAATTCCATAGTAAACTTTATGCGATGATGCAAGGAATTAATACTGTTTAAAAAAAGAAGGTAAAGCGTTTTTTTGTGAGGCCAAATAGTTCTGCTATTTCCAGACCGAAATATTTGGTTAAATAAATATCTTTCTTGTGGTTACGTGATTATATCATTCAGTTTTATGTCACAAGTATCTTTGAAACAACAAATAACTAAGAGTAGCAGGCTCGATGAGTATACAGTTTGACTGTAAAAGGATGTTGAGCAGCTGTAGCATGAGTCCGTGTAGATCAAGCAGAAACGGGAGCAATAATGAATACAGAACTAGCATCTATTATTTCTCCCCGATGTACAAAACTTGATTTAATGTAAATGTAACTACATGAACAACAATGGCTATGGACATATTTGTAGAAGAGATACAATGCAGAAACTGATCTTCTAGGGGGAAAGTGGCTGAAGGGAGTCTGTTGTAAGAAAAATGTCATTTATCAACTGGGGTGCCCTTTTCTAAACAGCATCAAGAATTTTTAAGGCGGTCTTAAGTGTACCACCCCAAACATGAGCAGTATTTCAATGTTGGCCAGATTTGGGATTTATGCAGAGAAAACTGTTCAACAGAGAAGTACTGTCTTAAGTGGAAAAGAGATGCAAGTTTTTTGGAAGCTGATGATGCCATAGAAGTGATATGATTGTGCCAGAAAGGTTTGGAGTATGACTCAGTCTGAGAAGAAAGATTTGATCCTGACTGTCGAACTGGAACATAATGAAAAGTAAAGGGCACTCCAATTGATAAATGACATTTTTGTCATGTTGAGGTCTTTTTTAATGAGAAAACAAGTAAAACTGCATTTTGGAAGCATTGAAGTTGATTAGGTTGCTTTCACCCCCAATCATAGATACTGTGGAGATCAGTGCTCAAGGTACTTATTAGAGTTGATCTTGAAGCTCGAATGCAGTATTCGAACTTGCAGTTCGAGTAATGCAAGGCTTGTCTTATGAGTAGGATGAGCGGAGTGTGCTATCTTCAGCAAAACTATGTATATAATTTGCAGTGAATGAGAGCAGGTCATTTACATAAATCAAGAAGAGAGTAGGTGAAATGAAAAAGCCCTCAGTGACACTATCATTGCCAGGAATGTCTGAGGAGAGAACTATCCACCACTGCATGTAGAGATTGATCTGAAAGAAAACTGGCAAACTATTTACATAACAACAAGTAGTCTAAATGATGTTCCCTTGTTGAGAAGCCCTCAGTGCCAGACTATCAAAAACCTTGGAGATGTCAAGAGCAATGGCACAGACTTCTACATCTTTCAATGGAATTGACCCAAAAGGTGTGTGACATAAGCCAGGAGATCTGTGAATTCAGAGTGGCAAAATCCATGCTGGTGGTCACTAATTAGATAGCAGTTCTCAAGGTGTTGAAGAAGTTGACTGTTGATAACCTTCTCAATTACTTTAGACAAAACTAATGCGTTATTACTCTTAACACAGTAGTAGTTCAAAGTTTACCCAAATGAATGCGGTGTATCACATCACTTCTATAGAATCCTCAGCCTTCCGAAAAATTGTTATCCTCTTTCTCAAGATGTTGCTTTTCATCTGTCCAGTTACTCTGTACAAATCCCAATCTTGCCAATCTTAGAATACTGCTCTCATCTCTGGATGGTACATCCAAATCCTCTTTTAAAAATTCTTGATGCTGTTCAGAAAACAGCAGTTTGGTTGATTATTGACTCCTCTCTTGAAGCCTTTCTTTAGCCTATCTTACAGAACATCAGTTTCCACATTTGTTTTCTTATACAGATATTTCTAAGGGTTGTTCAGCAGAATGGTATTTTCCACTTCTTTCAGTACTTTCTGTTTCAAAATATACAGTAACATGATATTTGGCTGTTTGCCGATAGTGTAAGGTAAGGAAGAGCTGTGGGATGTGGAGCAGATGTTGTGGCTTTGCAGAAGAAGAGGAACTAAGTGAGTAGGCACAAGAGTGGGATTACCAGTTAAATGTCGCAAAGTGTAAGGTTTCAGGATTTGGAAAACAGAGATGGGATGTAGAGTATACACTTGGTGGAGATATGTTGGAGAGAGAGTGGAGGAATGGGGGGATGGAAGTGGTGGTAGTAGGTAGGGATCTTGATTTAAATGACAGATTTCTGGAATTGTGAGGACAACTTAAGTTCTGGTGGTGGTGAGGAACCTGACTTGTAGAGGTCATGAGATTCCTGTTCCATTGTGGGACCACAAATGCGCTGCATATGAACTACTGTGCACTAATTTTGTCTGGTTTTCAACAGGATAAAGAAGTGTTGAAGAGGGTCCAAGGGTGGTCGACTAGTGGTTTCTGGTCTCTGGAGTATTCAATGTGTGGAGGACGAGTACTTTTCATGGAGTGTAGTGAATGATTGAAATGCATTGCTTGGGAGTGTGGTGTTTGCAGAGAATGTGAATGTACTCAAGGTATGATGAGTTGTGTATATGACAGAGGGACCTCCTGCAATAAGTCTGACTTGATACAGGTCTGGGGATGGTGGTAATGGTAATAAAAAATAGATGAACATCATTTTATAGTTGAACTGCTGGCTCACTGAACCAGCTACTCTGTCATCTTTCATTCTATCTACTTTAGTTCTGTGGAAAATAATCCATTCTATGAAGTATTCACTCAGGAATAACATACAACCTCCAGCTTTTTAAGAGGAATACCTGTTGATTGCATTGAATTTGACCCCAACCCACAGATACACAATTTATTTGCTATAGACTTTGCAGCCTTCTAAGCAGTGATATTAAAAATCATTATTATTTACAGAATATATTACATGGAATTTAATTTTTGGTGAACTATTATAAATTGCCTCATCTAAGCTAAAGCAATGGGATAAAACTACTCTGCCTCAAAACTCACTTATTTAAAAAATAACTGAACACAGTGTCCATAATCAATTCTCTTTAGACCTTGATTATTAATTCTAAATTTATCAAGTCTTTCTTTCCCCCCCCCCAGCTTAAGCTCTCAAGAAACTAAACCACAACATTAATTCATAAAATATGGCATGACACCTTTTGTTTCTCTTCTTCTGTACGAACATCACTCCTGACATTAGCCCAAGGAAGATCTTTTGGCCACCAAACAGGACGCGTCGACTCCTTTCCCCATCCTGGCTTACCCCTTCCAGTAGAAAACTTTAACATTAGAGGAATAAATGCTCTCAGTTGTGCCTAGTCAAAAATCGAAAGTATATTATTTAATAGCATGACATCTAAGAAAAAAAAATAATAAAATAAATAAATAAGATAAAGTAAAGTAAATATAATATATTTATTTTAAGATTATATATATATATATATATATATATATATTCTGGAGGTTGTTGAAGAAGCTTAGGAATGGAGGAAAGAGTGCTGTAAAAGGAGTTAGAGATGATAAAGGTGACATGAAAACAGGAGAAAAAGATATCCTTGAAGTATGGAGTGATTACTTTGAAAAACTGCTAAATGAAACAAGCAGTGATGATAGCACAGTGATAAAAAACACTGACCAGGCATGCAGTCAGGAACACATATCCATACTTGAAGTAGAAAAAGCCATCAAAGGCTTGAAATGTGGAAAGGCAGCAGGAATAGATGATATTCAACCAGAAATGCTGAAGTATGGTGGTAAGAGTCTTACAGTGGCTGCACTGCACAGTTCAGAAAGCCTGGACAGAGGGACGAATTCCCGATGATTGGAGTAGAGCTCTCATAGTACCCATATATAAAAAGGGAAATAAAACTGAATGTGAGAATTACAGAGGTATTTCCCTACTGAGTGTTCCTGGCAAGATCTATGCAAGTATACTTGAGAAACGGTTGAGAAGAATTGTGGAAGAAAAGCTTGGTGAAGAACAAGCTGGATTCAGGCCAAATAGAGGCTGTCAGGATCAGATCTTCACTTTACGACAAATAGTCGAGAAAGCATGGGAATATAACAAAAATCTGTATTTAAGTTTTGTTGATTTGGAAAAGGCATGTGACAAGGTGCCAAGAGAGAAGCTATTCAATACGCTGCAGTTATATGGTGTCAATGGGGCATTATATCAAGCAATACTTAGTCTTTATTTGAGTTGTAAGTCAGCAGTTAGAATTGAAGGAAGTCCAGGAAGTTGGTTTAATGTTATATCTGGTGTGAGACAAGGATGTACATTATCCCCTCTGTTATTCATTATCTATATGGGTCACATTATGAAGGAAAGTGGTATTAAACCTGATATCAAAATTGGAGATGTTAATATCAGCTCTTTGCTTTATGCGGATGATGTTATACTTCTAAATAAATCCGCTACAAGTTTGCAAGATTCTCTGACTAAATTCAATTGCTGTTGTAATAGGTATGTATGTCAGCAATAAAAAGACAAAGACAATGAAAATAGGCAGAATCATTGAAAATGTCAACTGTGTTGTGAATGGAGAACTTGTGGAACAAGTAAAACATTTCAGCTACTTAGGCACGATTTTTAGTGAAGATGGTAAATTAAATATAGAAATAGACAACAGAATCAGCAAAGCTGGTATGGTGGGAAGTCAATTGAATAAATTCATATGGAATAAGAGAGAAGTTAGTCGGAACACTAAATTAGCTGTATACAAGATAGTGTTCAAACCAGTTTTAACTTATGGATCTGAGAGCTGGGTCAGAAGTAAAACACTTGACCAAAGACTAGAGACCGCAGATATGAGAGTCCTGAGAAAGATTATAGGCGTGAACAGATGGCATCAATGGTAATATCATATTAAAAATGAGGATATTAGGAAAGAACTTGACATTGTCAGCATCCAGGAATGCGTTAGCAGAGCTAATCTCAGGTGGTATGGTCACTTAAATAGAATATGAGAGGAAAGATTAGCAAAACAAGTGTTCTCTGCCAGGTTGGCAGGAAAACGACCCAGAGGAAGACCAAGATATAGGTGGATTGATATGGTACAAAGTGCCTTAGACGATAGAAATATAAGATCTGATAATGTTGGAGTCTTGACAAGTAACAGACTGATTTGGAGGAAAATTGTAGATAGGAAGTTAGTAATGATGTAATTTTTTCATGTAATGCTGTCATATCCTGTACACCCCTTGAGGGTGCATAGCAGGAATTTGATGATGATGATGATGATGATGATATATATATATATTTTTTTAAAGAATTGAATGACATAAACCAAGAGCAAATGAAAAAGGTTTAATAGTATCACACAACTAGTTTCGGCTTTTTTCAGCCTTCTTCAGTGTTTTCATAAAAGAAAAGAAAAAACATTAAACACTGAAGATAAAAAACTGCGAACAGCACAGAAAAGTCATTATACATATTTAACGTGAAAACGTTAAATCTCACCCAATAATGTGGCCAATGAAGGAACAGCTTTGAATACGTTTACTACAACGTGAAAACGTTGTAGTTTTTTATCATCAATGTTTAATGTTTTTTCTTTTCTTTTATGAAAACACCTGAAGAAGGCTGTAAAAAGCCAAAACTAGTCGTGTGATACTATTAAACCTTTTTCCTTTGCTCTCGGTTTATGTCATTCGATTCTTTTAAAAAATATGTTTAACAACAGAGTAAGTCAATCTCAATGCATATATATATATATAAAATTAGTTTGAATGACTATACACTGAGAATGAAAAAGAATAAAGGTTTAATGTTAAGATACTACTAGTTTCATTGAATAAATCAACTTCTTCAGATATCACAGGCAAAGAATTATATAAAATAACAGATATATGATAAAATTACATCAACAGAGCTAGTATAAAACACAATAGTACTATTGAATTATATAAAATAACAGAGACATGATAAAATTACATCAACAGATCTAGTATAAAACACAATAGTACTATTGTGTTTTATACTAGAACTGTTGATGTAATTTTATCGTCTGTTATTTTATATAATTCTTTGCCTATGACCTGAAGTTGATTCATTCAACGAAACTCATACATGGAAAAGCAAAGAAAAACCATTGTACATTGTATATATAACATAAATACTTCTACAGGAAAGAGTAAAAGAAAAACAGGATTTGACATCTCATATTACAAAACATTATGGTTAACAAATGGAAACCTGCCAAATGAGTTATATGAGTTCCAATAATTTTAGTATCTTCCTACCATTTTAGGAAAGGAAAAAGAGATATAAAGCTGAAGTAGAAAAGTATACTGAAATTTGTATGATATTTTAATAAATCTCACTTCATTATTTTTAATCAGCTGATGTATCACAGATTCCATGAGTACAGGGTTGTGTCGTGTTTTGGTAATTGACTAATTTTGCATTTAAAAAAATGTTAAATGTATACATATACTGTAGGTACATAAGCATACCAAACCACTTCATGTATTAACTACTAATAAAAAACTATTTTATTAAGGATTATTTTATCTCAAAATTTAATCAACTCACATTTCAAAAGCTGTGTGTTGAGGCTTAAGTGCTGTGAGGACATCATGTTGGAGGTTTAATGGAATATTTTCAGCACTGGGAAAGGATTAAAACTAATTTTAATGCTTCCAATATTTCATCTCAGTCACTGAGACATCTTCAGGGATTAAAAATAACAACAACACACTCAAATAGAATACAATACTAAGCAAAACACGTGGGTGACTCTAAAGTCCTATCTAGGTGGTGCACCCTCTATGGGCATTTGTAAGTGACCTAGAATATAATGTGGGAATCTCTGATAATTAATGTTTCCCAAATATTGGGAAATTTTATGCAATCATATTTATTTAAATTTGGTTGATTTCTGAGTGCCACCAGATTCTAAAAACAGTCTTTCTTTTTTGAATTTACTATGGTAGAGCATGGTGGTTTTTCTCCAAGAGATACTATGGGTTGTACCCAAAACATGGTCTGCAAGACGATAAACCATAGTCGTGATTGTAGATGTACGATTTGTGTTCTTCTGAATGGATGACTGCTGATCTGCCTGTCAGCAGTCATCCATTATGTTTATCCATTATATATATAGAGTGCCCTGTTCAGCTTGCAGGAACAGGGCACTCTATATACTCCAGAAGCTGAGAGAGGAGGGAGCCGATCTTTGGTTAAATGGATAAGAGTAGCAAGTTTACAGTGAGGCTTAAATGCTGTGGAAAAGGAAAATAACTATTGTTATTTTCCTTTTCCATTCGTAAACTGAATTCTTGGATGTAGGCTATTGAAGTGACTGAGGAAGGAGTCTAATATGTCTGGGCCATGAGGCCAAATAGATATCTTAGCCAGATAAAAGTTTTTTTTTTTTTTTGGGGGGGGGGGGGCTGAGTCTATGGCTTGTTTTTTAAAATTTTCCATGTAAAAATTGGCGGGGGGGGGGGGGGCACATAGCAGTTCCCTCTATCTGTTTATAGATTTTGTTCTTCCAAGATAAATAACCAGAAAAGGAAAAGAGCTCTATGAGATCAGAAGGAAAAAAAAATTTTAAGAGTGTTAAGGTGTCAATTTAAGGGAATATTGGTAAACAATGAGGTGATGTCAAAGCTTACAAATATGTCTGTATTATTTACAGTTAGATTTTCAATTAAGGTTTTAAAATCGGTAGTTTTTTTACATGGGATGTGGTAAGATGGGGGAGGGGAGGGGGGAATCAGAGAGTTAGCCAGCCGCTTTGACAGTTTGTAGCAAGGTGCATCAGTGGCATCTATTATAGGTCTTGGGGAGAGGGGGGGGGTTAGGTTTGTTGATTTTGGGCAAACCATATATCTGGGTGCACGGGGCAAGAAATGAAAGGTTTAAGTTTTTTGTAATGTCCAACAGCCATGAGGATACTTTTTAAGTATCTTCCTGATACTTAATAATATTTTAATATTTTAACTTGAGTTTTTGTGGGATCGTGTTCTAGTGAAATGTAGGTAGAGCGATCTTGGAGAATAATCTCCATTTTTCAATTATATTCTGTAGCATTAAGGACAACTGTGGCATTACCCTTATCTGCTCTGGTGATGACAATACTTTTTTCTTTCCATAATTTTCTGAATCAGCAAGTTGTCCGGAAGATAAATTACTTTTTGGAAGTGACAACTAGGCAAGGACGCTGGCAACATCAAGTCTGATGTTACTGGCTGTTTCTAGCACTAAATGACAGATTCCATGTTCGATGTTGTACATTATGTACAATTGAGCAATATCATGGATTTTGCTAATAATCATGGCTTAATCAATGGATGGCATGCCCATTCTGTTTTATACAGGGTGGCCATAAAATAACTTTCCCTCTTTGGAGGCATCTGTAGCTAAAACCAATAAACGGAATGAGACCAAATTTTATATTGAGACTTTTGAAGTCATGGGGAGATGATTTCTGCAAAAAAAAAAGATTTAGTACCAAAAGTCGCCGATAGGTGAAATTTTGGAGCTGGCAGAGCCAAAAACAAGCGGGTAATTACAGTAAAGGCAGATAAAATGGAATAATAACATTTCGACAGTGCAAGTGACAGCCGCATCACTCATTCCAGCTGGATATGTGGTGCGTTACAATGATAATAAGAATAATAATAATTAAATTAAAACAACAACTTGCAAGAGACTTGCAAGTTAATGTAATGACTGAACTGACAGGAAATAATGTTTTATTCATCAGAATCAGGGTCCCCTGGACCACATACATGATTTTCAATGTGCTTTCCATCCTCTGCCAGGTCTACCTCCTAGTGATCCAGTTACTTCAAACTTCTTAATCATAGCTCTCAGTGCTACAGCTGATTTAGGACTTGTAGGCAGGTTATGAAGTCTTCTAAATCTCAAAGAGCCGCTACGGCATTGCACTGTTTAAAGTAAAACAACTTAACAAGAGTAAAGCATGCTGAGGAAAGGTAAGGCGCATATTGAGCACAATTCTTCAGTCATTCGAATAACTGCTTGAACGTTCCCAATCCCTTTTTTTAAGTGGAATTAGTGGTGCTGCTGTCACGTACGCACAGTAAAATTTGCATAATCCTTTTTACCTGCATTTACTGCAAATATTTGACTGCTTTTGGCTCTGCCAGTGCCAAAATTTCACCTATTGGGAACATTTGGTACTAAATCTTTTTTTCGCGGAAATCATCTCTCCATGCCTTCAAAAGTCTCAATATAAAATTTGGTCTCATTCTATTTATTGGTTTTAGCTACAGATGCCTCCAAAGAGGGAAACTTATTTTATGGCCACCCTGTATTTTACCTTAGAATACATAAAAAATTAAAGAATGATAAAAAAATAAAGTAAAAATAAAAAAAAATACCTTGGTGGAATGATAAACTAATAGCTTTAAGAAAAATGTCTTAATGACCCAAATATCAGAAAACTCACAACAATCAAACCTTACTATTATGTCACACTTCCAAGAGTCAAGGGAGGTATTCTATTCCACTGCACACAACTCAGCGTTTCCGATACTTAATTCACCAAATAATACAATGCCATTTAATGTTCCATAAATTTGTGTGAGTGTGTGTGTGTGTCTGTGTGTTCGTTCTTCTGGCCAATTTGCCGATATAGGATGAAAAAACATTATTGAAATTAAGGGGATATTAAATCCCACATATCCCCTTAATTTCCACATGGGGTGATTAAGGGTCAAAGCTGTATAACTGAGAGGAGACCTCCGCATAGCCTTTAAAGGAATGCGGAGATCCGACCAGGGCTTCTGACCTAATGCCCAATCCTCACCTTCTTGTGGTGCACCCTGTTGGGTATCTACTTGGATACTGAACGAACGATGATGGGCTGGCAATTTGGGATTTAGCTGACCAAATTGTATTCTTATTGGTTAAACCAAAATAAAAAATGATGGTACAACATGACAAAATTTCATCTCAGCTGGGGTGTCACACAGTTAAACAAGACCCCATTGTTTTCGGGAGGAAACCAGGGCGAAAAGTCAGCTACTGGAACAAATCTGAAAACAAACCCCAACTCAACATCAAAAGAGTTAAAGATCGGTACTATCAACATAAGAAGCCTGAATGGCAAAGAAATGGAGCTAGCTAAGGAATTAGATAAGTATCAGATCGACATAATAGGGGTGACTGAAACACAAAGACAAAAACTGGTGAGATCTTTCTGAGCAATAAATACAAAATGTTATATTCAGGCAATGACAATCAAGGAAAAGAAGGAGTAGCCATAGTATTCAACACAAAATACGAGGCTAATCTTCTTGAATGGCAGTCAGTCTCAAGTAGAGTAATGAGCAAATATGAGAATGAGGAACTGGATATTAAGACTTATTTGTGCCTTTTGTACTTATTTTGTACATTAAGAATTTTTTGAGGCTTTAGAAAAAGCAACTGACACAATGAAAAAGGAAAACTTAGTCCTTGTTGGGGATCTAAATAGCAGAGTAGGAAATGAGTGTGAGACATACAAAAATATTTTGGGAAAATTTGGAGAAAAGAGCAAAGCTAATAATAATAGCAAATATCTGTTGGATTTCTGCTCAGGACATGGACTGGTTATTACTAACACCATGTTCCAACATAAAAATGTGCACAAATTCACATGGAGAGAAGAGGCAAGGAATAAGAAAAGTCTCATTGACTATGTTATTGTTGATAGTGATGTTTTCTCCCTGGTGCAGGACACCAGAGTGTACAGAGGATTTCAAATTGGAAGTGATCACTATTTAGTCTTGAGCAGGATAAAATTGAATTTCATATTGAAAAGAATAACATGTAAGAAAGTTTTAAAGCGAATAAAAGTTGAGCAGCTCTCAGATGTGAACTGTAGACTAAAATACACAAAGATTATTGAAGAAAAAAATGCAAGAGTTTGAGAACAGGAATCAAACCTTGCAGATTCAGTCGCAAACTCTGAAGAAAACATTGATTGATTCTGCCAGAGAGGCATGTGGTGAGGTTGTCTGCAAGGATAAAAAAATCAGAACTCCCTGGTGGACACAGGAAGTTAAAGAGGCAGTGAAGGAAAGAAGAAAGCATATCAAAAGTTCCTGTCAAATAAGTCAGCTTGTGCTCTTAGAGAATACAGAGACAAATGCAAGAATGCTAAACACTGTGTAAAACTAGCTAAACAAAAGTCATGGGAGGACTTTGGCAAGAATATAGAAAATAAATATCAAGAAGGTGGGAAAATATTCGGGAGGTTGTTGAAGCTTAGGAATGTAGGAAAGAGTGCTGTAAAAAGAGTTAGCGATGATAAAGGTGACATGAAAACAGGAGAAAATGATATCCTTGAAGTATGGAGTAATTACCTTGAAAAACTGCTAAATGAAACAAGCAGTGATGATAGCACAGTGGTAAAAAACACTGACCAGGCATGCAGTCAGAAATACATATCCATACTTGAAGTAGAAAAAGCCATCAAAGGCTTGAAATGTAGAAAGGCAGCAGGAGTATATGATATTCGACCAGAAATGCTGAAGTATGGTGGCATAAGAGTCTTACAGTGGCTGCACTGCACAGTTCAGAAAGCCTGGACAGAGGGACGAATTCCCAATGATTGGAGTAGAGCTCTCACAGTATCCATATATAAAAAGGGAAATAAAACTGAATGTGAGAATTACAGAGGTATTTCCCTGCTGAGTGTTCCTGGCAAGATCTATGCAAGTATACTTGAGAAATGGTTGAGAAGAATTGTGGAAGAAAAGCTTGGTGAAGAACAAGCTGGATTCAGGCCAAATAGAGGCTGTTAGGATCAGATCTTCACTTTATTACAAATAGTCAAGAAAGCATGGGAATATGACAAAGATCTGTATTTAAGTTTTGTCGATTTGGAAAAGGCATATGAGAAGATGCCAAGAGAAAAGCTATTCAATACGCTACAGTTATATGGTGTCAATGGGGCATTATATCAAGCAATACTTAGTCTTTATTTGAGTTGTAAGTCAGCAGTTGAAGTCAGAACTGAAGGAAGTACAGGAAGATAGTTTAATGTTAAATCTGGTGTGAGACAAGGTTGTACACTAACCCCCTCTGTTATTCATTATCTATATGGATCACATTATGAAGGAAAGTGGTATTAAACATGATATCAAAATTGGAGATGTTAATGTCAGCTCTTTGCTTTATGCTGATGATGTTATACTTCTAAATAAATCCGTTACAAGTCTCCAAGATTCTATGATTAAATTGAATAACTGTTGTAACAGATATGGTATGACGGTCAGCAATAAAAAGACAAAGACAATGAAAATAGGCAGAATCATTGAAAATGTCAACTGTGTTGTGAACGGAGAACCTGTGGAACAAGTAAAACATTTCAGCTACTTAGGCACGATTTTTAGTGAAGATGGTGAATTAAATATAGAAATGGACAACAGAATCATCAAAGCTGGTATGGTGGGAAGTCAATTGAATAAATTCATATGGAATAAGAGAGAAATTAGTCGGAACACTAAATTAGCTGTATACAAGACAGTGTTCAAACCAGTTTTAACTTATGGATCTGAGAACAGGGTCAGAAGTAAAACACTTGACCAAAGACTTGAGACCGCAGATATGAGAATCCTGAGAAAGAATATAGACATGAACAGATGGCATCAATGGCAATATCATATTAAAAACGAGGATATTAGGAAAGAACTTGACATTGTCAGTATCCAGGAATGCATTAGCAGAGCTAATCTCAGGTGGTATGGTCACTTTAACAGAATGGGCGAAGAATGATTAGCAAAACAAGTGTTCTCTGCCAGGTTGGCAGCAAAACGACCCAGAGGAAGACCAAGATATAGGTGGATTGATACAGTACAAAGTGCCTTAGACGATAGAAATATAAGATCTGATAATGTTGGAGTCTTGACAAGTAACAGACTGATTTGGAGGAACATTGTAGATAGGAAGTTAGTAATGATGTAATTTTTTTCATGTAGTACTATCATATCCTGTACACCCCTTGAGGGTACATGGCATGAATTTGATGATGATGATAAATCCCACATTGTTTTAAAACCGAATAAGAAACTCAAAGATTGGAATCAGAGTTTCATGCCAAATATAGTATAATAAACCATAAAAGTATCGGCGATTACTAGCGTGAGCTAATGCAAGTAGTCCCAGTATGTAGTACAAACTCTGGCAACTTGCAGCAAAGGTAGTAAAGCTCTGATTACCACTCTTGGTATTTTCCATAATGTAAAAACACATATCCTAGGAAATGTATGCTGTTATTACATTATGGTGGGAGGTCACTACCCAGACTGGTTTCAGCCTTTATTGAGGCTTCATCAGTGAGTAGCTAGACCAAATTAATACCAAAGGATATAGCAAAAAGAACTTATATACTATGCTATATGAGTTGTCAAAAGGTGCCCCATTAAGTTACTATAAACCTATAAAAGTGCCCCAAAAAGTTACTACCCATATCCCCTTAATTTAAATAATGTTTATATTGCCGAAATGAAGCCTATTGGCTCTTTATATTTAAGTGAAAAAAACATATTTATGTCCATATGAGATTGGCTAACTTGCCTTTAACTTTTTCTGAAAAAGCCCTATAAAGATTTCTCTCATCATGATGAGAATCAAATTCAGGTTCTTTCAAATTAAAGGAAGCAATATACTGATGTTCTTCTATTGCACATTGGAGGTGCATAAGGATAAAAAATTATCATAATGGCAAATGTAATTATTACTTAAAAATGACCAATGTAAAATCTGAATTATGTAAAAAAAAATCTGTAATTTTCAATTGGAAACTGTATGTGAGTTAGCAGCAGACAAAAAAAAATTCATGTTATCAACTATTAACAAAAAAGATGGATCGTTCATCATCTAATTCCTGATATGTGCGCTTATCAGGTGTACAGTACACTATGAGAGTTGTCTTACATAAAAAGGTTACATCATTACTTCCCACTGACAATTTTCTTCCAAATTAATTTGTCAGAACTACAATATTATCAGATATTATTTTTTGATCTTTTAAGGCACTTCTTACTGCCTTATTCTACCTAGATCTTGGACTTCCTCTAGGTCTTTTTCCCTGCCATTTGCCAAAAAACATTCATTTGCTAACATCTCTTCTTCATTTCTAAGAGACCATATCACCTCTGAATAGCTCTACTCACACACTTCTGAATGCTGAAATGTCAAGTTAATTCCTAATATCTCTCTCATTATTATTATTATCATCTAAGTAATGGTTTAATAATGTTTATAAACAGTCATATTATGTATGTAAATAAAACATTAAATTTACGTCAGATAGGCAAATGAAAAATTTAGAATATTTAGAATAATTTTAGCAAACAAACATTGAAGTTATTCTGAATAGTTTTGCTTAAGGGAACATGCCAACCAGTTCTGTCATTAATCCACACCATTAAAGTTTTTCCATTTCGGCAATACGGTTGTCACATTTACAGATACTGTAGCATTAACTAGTTTGGCACTTTTCACTTCATTAAGAATTTTATCTTTGTTTAAAACAACTATAACAATAATAATACAACGTAATTTTAGCCTATAATCTACTTCAGTGTTCAATAACCATCATCATTAAATTTAATCATTTTAATCTTAGTATATTATTATTATCATCTGAGACTTCCAGGGAGTCAAGGGCTCATCGAGGGAGGCTATAAATCACCCAAACCAACTGTTATACCTTCCCTTAAATTCATTCACACTAGATGCACTCACTACCCCTAAAGGCAAACTATTTCACTCATTCACTGCACTATAAGAGAAAAATCTGGCTCTTACCCCTTTCTTGACTGTGAACAAACTTAACTTTCATGGATGCCCTCATGTTCTCTCCCCACCTCTCATATAATGAAAAATTTCATCAGACGCTATTCTATAATACCCATTCAAAAGTTTATAGACCTCTATCATATCACCCCTCTTTCTCGTGTTAACCAGAGTCTGTAATCCACATACCTTGCAATCTGTCCTTGTAATCTAAATTCCATAATCGAGATATAATCTTTGTAACTCTTCTTTGCATTCCCACAGCTTCTTTATCCCCTTGGAATCCAAGAGACCAAATCCACACACAATAATCCAGGTATGGTCTTATCAAAGACTTATAAAGGCAATATTCCATATAAATATATTCAGCTAGCTTTCTACCATACCAGCTTTACTAATTTGTTGTCTATTTCCATATTTAATTTGCCATTTTTACTAAAAATTGTGCCTAAATAGCTGAAATGTTTTACTTCTCCAATAAATTTCTCCTTGAATGCAGCTGATGATTTCAATTCTGTACATTTTCATAGTCTTTGTTTTATTATTATTCCTTTTCATAAATTTATTATAGCAGTTATTCAATTTATTTACTGTGTCCTGCAGATTCAGCTGGATTTATTTAAGAGTATAATATTATTTGCCTAAAGTAAAGAACTGACTGAATATCTCTGATTTTAATTAATAAATAATTTTAATTAATAAATCCAATTTTAATTAATAGAATAATCATCACACATATTGTTCTTCATATCAAGGTCATCATCAAGAGTATACATATAAAGAGACAAGCTACATTACACAAATATTAAGCAAAAAGTCACACTAATTTGGTCAACTGTTAATCCTACTAGTCTGACTTCTGACATAAAATTAAAACTACATCAATAATAGAATCCTATTATCTGTTAGACTATTACAACTTTAATGCTACTTATAAACCACCTACAAAATTATAAAACATATTCAACTCCTCTGATGATTATTCCTCCTAGCCCAACCTGAAGTTACTGAATTCAGTGCTTTATTTTTAACTTGCCTTATATTAGTGAAATTGGACACACAATTCCAATCCATAAAAAGAACATAAACGGCACATCAAATTTAGCAATTTTGGTTAATCAGGCGCCTCTGATCATACTCCTAACAACATTCTATACCAAACTGATTGGAAAGGAACCTGTTCCTTACATTGCACAAAAATATAGTCATCATCATTAAATTCCTGTTATGTATCCTTTGGGTGGGGGAGAGGGGGTATAGGAAAATTATGGTGGTATTACATGAAAAAGTTATGCCATTATAAACTTCAACTATCAACAATTTTCTTCCAAATTAATCTATTATCTGTCAAGATGACAACATTATCAGATCTTATATTTCTGTCTTTTTAAGGCACTTTTTACTGTATCAATCCCTCTACATCTTGGTCTCACTATTGATCTTTTTCCTTCTAATCTGGCAAAGCACACTTGTTTTGCTAATCTTTCCTCTCCCATTCTGTTTAAGTGACCATACTACCTAGCGCATTCCTGAATGCTAACAATAGCAAGTTCTTTCCTAATATCCTCATTTTTAATATGATATTGCCATTGACCATCTGTTCACTGCAATAATCTTTCTCAGAACTCTCATATCTGCAGTCTTTAGTCTTTTATCAAGTGTTTTATTTTTAGCCCAGTTCTCAGATACAGAACTTAAAATTGGTTTGAACACTGTCTTGTATACAGCTAATTAAGAGTTTTGACTAATTTCTTTCTTATTCATATAAATTTATTCAGCTGATTTCTTACAATACAAACCTTACTAATTCTGTTGTCTGCTTCCATATTTAATTACCATCTTCACTAAAAATTGCATCTGAATAACTGAAATGTTTTACTTGTTCTATAAATTAATATAGGATAAGTTGATGTTTTCAATGTTTCTGTCTATTTTCATTGTCTTTGTCTTTTTATTATTGATGGCTCTCATACCAAATTTATAACAACAGTTATTCAATTTAGCCAGGGAATCTTGCAGACATGTACTGGATTTATTAAGAAGTATAACATCATCTGCATAAAGTAAAAAGCTAAGATTAACATTACCAATTGTCATGTGCCTTTTTAAGATTCATGAAACGTAAATAGAGATCCTTGTTGGATTCCCAAGATTTCTGAACGAAGAGCCAAAGTGAAAATCTGATCTTAACACCCTTCATTTGGCTTGAATCCAGCTTGTTCTTCTCCAAGCTTCTCCTCCACAATTTCCTCAGCCATTTCTCAGGTATACTTGCATAAATTTTTAAACGAATACTCAGTAGGGAAATACTTCTATAATTCTCAGACTCAGTTTTGTTTCCCTTTTTATAGATGGGTACTAAAATAGCTCTGCTACAATCATCTGGAATTTGATCCTCTGACAGGGGCTTCTGAATTATGCGACGCAATCACTGTAAAGCCTTTATACCTTCATATTTGAGCATTTTTGGTCGAATTTCATCTATCCAAGCTGCCTTCTCACATTTTGTGTTTTTTCATGACTTTTTCTACTTCAAGTATGAATATTCATTCTTGACTGCATTCCTGTTGGAATTTTTCTACCACTGTGCCTATGTTGTTTGTTTCATTTAGCAGATCTTCAAAGTAATTACTCCAAACATCTAGAATATCTTTATCTTCAGTTTTCATGTCACCTTCATCATCCTGGATTCCTTTTATAGCACTTTTCTTCCATTTCTAAGCTTTTTCAATAATTTCATGAGTATTTTGCTACCTTCCTGATATTTATTTTCCATGTTTTTAACATGGAACATAACAAAACTTAAACATAACAAATAAATGTTAACATAACAAATCTGAAAGCACACCCCAACTCAACATCACCAGAGTTAGAGATAAGTACTATCAACATAAGAAGCTTGAATGGCAAAGATATAGAGCTAGCTGAAGAATTAGATAAGTACCAGATCGACATAATAGGAGTGACTGAAACAAAAATGACAAAAACTGGTGAGATCTCTCTGATCAATAAATACAAAATGTTATATTCAGGCAATGATAATCAAGGAAAAGAAGAGGGTAGCCATAGTATTCAACACTAAATATGAGGCTAATCTTCTTGAATGGCAGGCAGTCTCAAGTAGAATGATGTGGGCAAATATCAGAATGGGGAACTGGACAATGTGACTTATTTGTGCCTATGGTCCCACAGAAGGCTCTACTAAGGTAGAAGTGGAGGAATTTTTTGATGCTTTAGAAAAAGCAACCAACACAATGAAAAAGGAAAAGTTGGTCCTTGTTGGGGAGCTAAATAGCAGAGTAGGAAATGATTGTGAGACATGCGAAAATATTTTGGGAAAATTTGGAGAAAAGAGCAAAGCTAATAACAATAGCAAGTACCTGTTGGATTTCTGCTCAGGACATGGACTGGTTATTACTAACACCATGTTCCAACATAAAAATCTGCACAAATTCACATGGAGAGAAGAAGCAAGGAATAAGAAAAGTCTCATTGACTATGTCATTGTTGATAGTGATGTTTTCTCCTTGGTGCAGGTCACCAGACTGTAGAGAGGATTTGAAATTGGAAGTGATCACTATTTAGTCTTGAGCAGGATAAAATTGAATTTCATACTGAAAAGAATGACATGTAAGAAAGTTTTAAAGCGAATAAAAGTTGAGCAGCTCGCCTATGTGAACTGTAGACTAAAATACACAAAGATTCTTGGAGAAAAAATGAAAGAGTTTGAGAACAAGAACCAAACCTTGGAGATTCAGTGGCAAACCTTGAAGAGAACCCTGATTGATTCAGCCAGAGAGGCATGTGGTGAGGTTGTGTGCAAGGATAAAAAAATCAGAACTCCTGGTGGACACAGGAAGTTAAAGAGGCAGTGAAGGAAAAGAAGAAAGCATATCAAAAGTTCCTGGCAAATAAGTCAGCTTTTACTCTTACAGAATACAGAGACAAATATAAGAAAGCTAAACACTGTGTAAAACTAGTTAAACAAAAGTCATGGGAGGACTTTGGCAAGAACATAGAAAATAAATATCAAGAAGGTGGTAAGGTATTCTGGAGGTTGTTGAAGCTATCAAAGGCTTGAAACGTGAAAAGGCAGCAGGAGTAGATGATATTAGACCAGAAATGCTGAAGTATGGTAGCATAAAAGTCTTACAGTAGCTGCAATGCATAGTTCAGAAAGCCTGGACAGAGGGACGAATTCCTGATGATTGGAATAGAGCTCTAATAGTACCCATATATAAAAAGGGATATAAAACTGATGTGAGAATTACAGAGGTCTCCCTACTGAGCGTTCCGAGCAAGATTTATGCCAGTATACTTGAGAAACGCTTGGTGAAAAACAAGCTGGATTCAGGCCAAATAGAGGCTGTCAGAATCAGATCTTCACTTTATGACAAATAGTTGAGAAAGCATGGGAATATAACAAAGATCTGTATTTAAGTTTTGTCGATCTGGAAAAGGCATACAACAAAGTGCCAAGAGAGAAACGATTCAATACACTACAGTTATATGGTGTCAATGGGGCATTATATCAAGCTTAGTCTTTATTTGATTTGCAAGTCAGCAGTTAGAACTGAAGGAAGTACAGGAAGATGGTTTAATGTTGAATTTGGTGTGAGACAAGGATGTACATTATCCCCTCTGTTATTCATTATCTATATGGATCACATTATGAAGGAAAGTGGCATTAAACATGATATCAGAATTGGAGATGTTAATTTCAGCTCTTTGCTTTATGCAGACGATGTTATACTTCTAAATAAATCTGCTACAAGTTTGCAAGATTCCCTGACTAAATTGATCAATATCGTTGAAAATGTCAACTGTGTTTGGAAAGGAGAACCTGTGGAACAAGTAAGACATTTCAGCTACTTAGGCACGATTTTTAATGAAGATGGTAAATTAAACATGGAAATAGACAACAGAATCAACAAAGCTGGCATGGTAGGAAGTCAACTGAATAAATTTGATAAATTCATTCACTTGATAAAATTAGTAGGTAAAATTAGTCAAAACACTAAATTAGCTGTATATAAGACAGTGTTCAAACCAATTTTAACTTATGGATATGAGAACTGGGTTAGAAATAAAACACTGGACCAAAGACTAGAGACCGCAGATATGAGAGTCGTCAGAAAGATTAGAGGCGTGAAGAGATTGCATCAATGGCGATATCATATTAAAAAAGAAGATATTAGGAAAGAACTTGACATTGTTAGCATCTAGGAATGTGTTAGTAGAGCTAATCTCAGGTGGTATGGTCACTTAATAGAATAGGCGAAGAAAGATTAGCAAAACAGGTGTTCTCTGCCAGGTTGGCAGGAAAACGACCCAGAGGAAGACTGAGATATAGGTGGATTGATACAGTACAAAGCGGCTTAGACGATAGAAATATAAGTTCTGATAATGTTGGAGTCTTGACAAGTAACAGTCTGATTTGGAGGAAAATTGTAGATAGGAAGTTGGTAATGATGTAAATTTTTCATGTAGTACTCTCATATGCTGTACACCCCTTGAGGGTACATGTCAGGAATTTGATGATGATGATGTTTTTAACAAAGTCTTCCCATGGGTTGTGTTTAGCTAGTTTAACACAGTACTTCACTTTCTTACATTTTTTTTTCTATATTCTCTAAGAACAGAAGCTGACTTATTTGCCAGGATCTTTCGATAAGCTTTCTTATTCTCCTTGACTGCCTTTTTAACTTCTGTTTAACTGAGTTCAGCATGGAGTTCTGATTTTTCTATCCTTTTTTTTTTTTTTTTTTTTAATGTTGGCCTCGCACATGAAAGTTCACAAGACCTATAACAGTATGGTCCATGTGTGAGAAGTGATTAAGGAGAAAAATGTACTCTGTTGATATGTTTCTTAATTAGTGAGAGGTTGTATTCAGTGGGAAAAACAGTATAGGGGAGATTGTTGCAAAGAACAGAGGTGGATAGAATGAAGAAAGCTGATGAAAAGTTATTTTGGTGTGTTCAAAGCTGGACAGTGTATGGATGTTGGCCAGTGGCTGCTCTAATTTTTCTATGGTTAGAAGAAAGTGCAGGAATGGTAGCAGCCAATTCGGAGGAGCAATGCCCTTAAAAGTACCTATAATACAGGCATGATGCTAAAACAGAGAACTTATGATAAAATGACTGAAGGGAGTCTGTGAGGGAAGGGTAATCTATTAAGCAGATTGTCCTCTTCTGAATATCATCAAGAATTCTTAGAGAGGTCTTGGATTTTCCATCCCAAATGTGGGAACAGTACTCAAAACTTAAAGAGTTGAGAGGAAGAGAAATAATGTTTAGAACAGAAAAGAACATAAAACTGTTTTGATACCAAGTAGGCTATGTAAGTACTATGTTTGTACCAGGATAAACTGGATGAGACAGTCAACCCAAGAAAATAAAGCTGATCTTGAAAGGAAACTGGAACATTATCAAAATTGAGAGGGTATGGGATAGAATTTTTATTGCGGGTAATATAGGAAGCGTATTTTTTTTTAGCACTGAAATTTACTAAGTTTCTTCATCCCGTTTCAAGATGCTGAGGTCAGTGTTCAAGTTTCTGATTATGGAAGATCTTGAGGCATCTAACATTACAGTACTGCAAGGTTTATCATATGAGAAAGAGGAATGAAGAGTACTATCATTGACAAAGCTGTGAATAGGATATGAAATCAGAAAAAGGAGATTGTTGATGTGAAGGAGAAAGAGCATGGGTGAGAGCACAGAAGCCTGAGGCACTCCAGCATTGATAACAAAATCTGATGAGAAGAAGCCATCCACCATGGCACACAATGAGCAACCAGTGAGGAAGTTAGCAATCCAATCACAGAGTGTAATAGGGAGGCCATAAAATGGCAGCTTTTTTTTTAGGAGGCTTCAGTGCCAGATACAATCAAATGCCTTAGAAATATCAAAAGCAATAACATGATTCTCTCCAAATCTTTCTATGGTCTGAGTCCAAACTCACCACATGCCTCTCTGGTTGAATCTATGTTTTCTACCGAGTTTGCTGGTGAATCTCCAGGGGTTTGGCTTTTGTTTTACAAAAACTCATTCATTTTTGTTTCAATGATGTTTGTATATTTGAGTCTACATTTCACCTCTGAAAGCTACTCAACTTTAATTTGTTTTAAAACTTTCTTACACATTCTTCTTTTCAATATGAAATTCAATTTTATCCTGCTCAAAACTAAAAGGTGATCACGTCCTGTTTCAAATCGCCTGTATGCTCTTGTATCCTGAACTAGAAGGAAAACATTACTATCAACTATAATATAGTCAATGAGACTTTTCTTATTTCTTGCATCTTCTCTTCAAGTGAATTTGTGCACATTTTTATGTTGGAACATGGTGTTAGTAATAACTAATCCATGTTCTGAACAGAAATCCAGCAGGCATTTACCATTATTATTAGCTTTGCACTTTTCTCCAAATATTTGCAAAATATTTCTATATCTCTGGTAATCATTTCCTACTCTGCTGTTTAGATCTTCAACAAAGACAAACTTTTCCTTTTTCATTGTGTCAGCTGCCTTCTCCTCATCATTCTCTAATGCCTCAAAAAATTCTCCCATTTTTTCCTTGAATAGCAGGCAATATCTACTTGATATTGCCAGCTATTCAAGAAGATTATTCTCATATTTATTGTCGAATAATATAGCTACTCTCTCTTTTCCCTGATTGTTATTGCCTGATAACATTTCGTATTTGTTGCTTAGAAAGATTTTACATGTTTTTGTCCTCTTTGTCAATTATGCCTATTATGTTGATCTAGCACTTATCCAAATACAGTAATCATTCCTCTATTTCTAAGTTTTCTTTCAATAACCCCAAGAAAAAAATATCACCTTTCTGATATTTATTTTCTGTGTTCTTACCAAAATCTTCCTATGACTTTTGTTTAGCTAGTTTACTACATGCCTTCGCTTTCTTACATTTTTCTCTGTGTTCTATCAAAGCACAAGATGATTTACTTGTCAGGAACTTTTAATATACTTTTTTCTTCTCCATAGTTGAGATCAATAGAATAGTATATCTAACAGGATGCTGTTATAGGTCAGGGAATATGGAGAATCTTGACTGTAAAATGTTTAGCCAAATTAGCTGGGCCAATAAAAAGATGATCCTAATGGGAGATTTAAATTATAGGAATGTGAATTTGAAAGAAGAGATAGTGTTGTAAAATTTGTACACGTATTACATATATGTGTACATATATATACATAAATATATGTTTATGCTATGTCTTATCTCCCACACTCTATAGTCTAGCAAATTAATTTTTGTTTATCGACTGCACCAGCTAGACTATGTATTGAAAATGAGGGTAAAAGATATTATTCAAAGAAAATGCAGGGATCAGAAATCATATTCGTATTCCCCCACTTTAACTTAATTTATCATTTAGTCAGTAGTGGTGATTACATAAGATCATACATATTACTTGCACACAGATCTGAAATTTGTTTGGAGATAGTGCATTGGCACCTCACAGTTCAGTGTGTTGTTTACAAACTATTTATTAAGATCCAAAGAATATTTACAGTATACACATTAGATAAATACAAATTCCTCATTCCTCTAAACTTTGATTCTGAATTATCACAACACCTAAACATAACATCATATTCATATGATCATGAGACACACACAAACACACTGGTCTAGTCTAATTAACTAATTTCTATACAATATCCCAATGACACATTACATACAATAGATTCATGTACATTCCACACATATTTTCAGAAATATAGTTACAAGTTTCTCCTTCACAATTTGCATTAATCAAATGTTCTATAGGAATCTTCCTGACCTTTCTTTCATTCACTGTGTTGATTTCTGACTTCCTAACATCTTGTCACAATGTCCCCCTTCATGTAGGTGATCCATGTAGATGATAGCCAAAACTTCTCTTCTATTCCTTTCGATCACGAATGATTGAAATCTTCAAATATGAGCTTGAGAATCCTGAAGGCAAACAAATGAAGCCTCTCTTTTCTTCTTCTGACCACAGATGATGGTGATTACAAGCAAGAGCAAACATTGAGAATCCTGTAATAATTTTGCTTATTGTTGAGGTGCCTTATACAGGGTGTTCGGGATAAATTTGACAGTTTCGTAAGGAAAAAGAAAATCTTCTTTGTATCTATTAAATTTAATGAATTGACAAAAAAATATTACAGGCAGAGTTAATTACAATACTATCAACAAGATTTACTCAAAATAACCACCATTAGCATCGATCACAGCTTCAATTCTGCTTCGGAACCTCGAACAAGCTGATGCTACAGTCTCCCTGGGAAGGGCCGCAAAAACTGTTTTAATTTTATCCATTAACTGGGCTTTTGTATTACTGGAAGTGCGATTGGTGTCTTTTTCAACTGCGCCCCATACAAAATAATCCATGGGGTTAAGGTCTGGGGAGTTTGGAGGCCAAACATTTGGACTGGTGAAGTCGTAGAAATTTTCAGACAACCATTTTTGACTTTTCCCAGAGGTGTGGCAAGGGGCCGAATCCTGCTGCCATACATACGGCCTACCATTGGCTACCCTTGTTATCCAGGGCTTGACTACAGTTAGCAACTCCACGAACAAAGCCCGAATTCCAATGCCAGGGTTCTTCAACACCTGTTCCTGCAGATTTGCGAGGAATTCTGCTGTACGAACGCAATCAGATCGTCTGCTAGGGATCTTTCTTCTTGCTACATCCTCGTAGTCACCATTGCAAGTCTCTAGTTCATGCCTGATTGTTTTTACTGTATTCAGGGAGCATTGGGCAGCAGTCGTAATATCCTTATTTTGATGGCGGGCACGAATCATCATGATACAAGTTATTCTCTTCCATGATTCAGGTGGGTTCCAGCTATCCATCCTTTCTGACATCTTGTATATGAATGAAGAAGGGTCCAAACTTTTAAATGAAGAGAAGTGTGTGTTAATACATGTAACTTACGGAAAAATATAATTAATTATAAATATGTCAAATTTATCCCGAACACCCTGTATGTATCTAGCTTCCTTTGTTTTCACATTCGCGTGCTTTCCAAACATGTCACATGCTTACCTCCGGGTGTGTTGACATCATCTTCATGCACTTTTCAACTTCTTTGTCTTTGGTACTTGTTGACCTTTTTATGCAGTGATGTCATCTTTTGCAAGTCTCTGTAACTTTTTTCTCTCATGATCTCTTTGTTCTTTGCTAATCTCACCATAAATTTGCTGATTCATGTGTAGTAACAAAGAAAATTTCCTTTTGCTTAACACAATAACATATAGGGAATAATATTTCATTGAACAATTTACATATCCTGAATCAAAACCATTGAAATCGAGCATGATAAGTTATTGAATTACTTATCATGACAGATTTTATAGTATATAGCAGTGGTTCTTAACCAGTGTTCCAAGGAACACTTGTGTTCCGTGAACTGGTTACAAGTGTTCTGCCAGTGAAAGGTGTCACATGACACAGTTCTGAGTGTAATTGGCTACTCTGAATAAAAATGTCGAGGGAATTATTTCCGTTATAACAGAACAATTAACAATATTGTAAGAAAAGATTTCAAGTTACTTTCCATCCTTAAATACACATAATTATGACTGGATACGAAATCCATTTGGCACAGTTAATACATGATATTGTGAATTTTCGTTTCAAGAAGAACAATTAATTATCTTGTCAATGGATCGTATTCTCAAAATGAAATAACTCTTGAAGAATTTTGGGTTTTTGCCCAAGCTGAATACCCAGTGTGAGCTCAGTTTCGCAATCTTAACCCATATAAAAACTAAAAAGTGTGAAAGACTTACTAATATAGACAAAGAGATGAGGGTAGCTATATCATATATTAGACCTGATATTGCTGAAATCTGCAAAAGCTGACAATCTCAAGTATCGTTAAAATAAGTTCCATTTTTTATAAAAGGTAAGTACGTGCATATTTTTATTGTTAGTTTTATGAACCTATTGCTTTTGGTGTACCCCAAATTTTTCTTATAATCAAAAGGGTTCCGTGACTTTGAAAAGGTTAAGAACCACTGGTATATAGTAACAAGGAGAGTAAACTTGTTGAGTTTCTGTGAGATAACTATTTAAAGCAGCATGTGATAAAGCAAAAAGGGTTTACCAGTGTTAGATTTGGTGACATCCTCACAGGATGTAGCTGTGAATGAGGTATCAACACTGTCACCTGTTGGTGAAAGTGATTGGGTTGATGAATTGTGTAAGAAAGATATCAACAGTGCATGGGAAATGATAAGGCAGTATCTAACACAACAATGCATAGCTGCATACCAAGAGTTAAGTGAATAAATAGAACAGGAATGAGATGGATGAATGGTGAAATCAAGCAAGCAGTGTTACAAAAGCAGTTGTTAGGGAGGAAGTACAAAACAGCTTGCAGTGAACAGATGCATGAAGAATATAAAGTGAAGGCCAGAAAACTGACAAGCATGGTTAACAAAGAAAAAATGGAATATGAGAGGAGGTTGGCCAGTGAGGTCAAAGCTAATTTAAGAGAATTTTTCTGCTTTGTGGCAAACAAAAGGAAAAATAATTATGACATGTTGATGCTGGCAGATAGTTAGGTTAGCAAAGTAACCATAGTAAATTATATATTGGAATTATTTAACAAACACTTCGGTGTATATCATAGTGGTGTGAATTAGGAGAATTCAAGGTGAAAGAATCTGAGATCTATCAAGTGTTGCTCAGGTTAGATGTTAATAATGCTGTGAGAATGGATGACATATTACCATGTATTTTTAAAGAATATGAAAAGAAGAGTTAGTCATATCCTTGTCCTAGTTATTTAATGAAAGTCCTGCAGTGGGAAGGTGCCTAAGGAGGGGAAAAGAAGGCAAAATAATATCTCTCCACAAGCATGGCTCGAGAACACAAGTTTTCAATTATAGACTAGTCTGGATATCTGGAGTCATGATCAAAGTGTTGGAAAAATTGGTTAGAAATAGAATAAAGGATTGGGTTGATTGACATTAGATTCTCAATGATAGTCACATGTCAGAAGTTTTTTCATTTGGTTATACTATAAATTAAAGATATCAAGATATTATATACTTGGCTTAATCCTTTATCCAAGTGAAAGCAAACAAAGTTTGTGCCTGGATGACAACTTTATATGAGCTGCCCAGTCCTGAAATATTTTCAGGACTGGGCAACTGTATAAAGAAGCTAAGACTTCACATCACTTGCCTTAGTATCCCATAATGCAAAGCACATCTCCTTGCAGACATGTATAATGCTATGCATTATGGGAAGGGTCACTACCAGGACTGGTTTCACCCTTTATTGAGGTCTCTTCAGTGGGAGCCAGACCCACAGGTGATACGAAGGCTGAAGTAATGCAGAAGTCATTTTCATATATGAGTCGCCAAAATGTATCACACCTTATTATTAAATCACTCTGGATTAGAGAAATTTGTTGGAAGTATCACCTCTGGGTCTGGCTCCCACCGAAGAGACCTCGATAAAGGTCGAAACCAGTCTGGGTAGTGATCCTTCCCATAATGTATAGCATTATACATGTCTGCAAGGAGATGTGTTTTGCATTACTAAGGCAGGTGATGTGAAGTCTTAGCTTCTTTATACGAGTTGCCCAGTCCTGAAAATACTTCAGGTACAACCTTTGTTTGCTTACACTTGGACAAAGGATTAAGCCAAGTATATAATTTCTTGGTATCTTTAATTGATAGTCACATGGATTTGTGAAGGGCAGGTCTTCTTTTAGCAATCTGCTTTTAGCAAGCAGCTTTTATATTTTATGATAAGGTGAAACCTATGTTGGACAAGGGAGAATCATATGCAGTGATATTCTTGGACTTCACAAAAGTGTTTGATAGATTACCCCATGATGATTTGTGTACAAGCTGCAGAAGATAGGAATGGACAATATATTGGTTAGATGGATCAAAGATTGGCTCTCTGAATGATACCAGCACAGCAAGTTGCGTATGATGGAGCCATGTCTCAGCAAAGGAAATGATCAGTGGCATGCCTCAGAATCCTGTTCTTGGGCCCTACTCTTTAACTTGTTTGTTAATGATATTTCATGTGGATTGACTGGAGATCTTCAAATGTTTGCCAATGATGCAAAGTTAGGTAGAATGATCAGAAGTAGTACTCATATTTATTCTCTACAGGAAGATTTGAATAGATGTTTAGCTTCGACAAATTAGTGAGGTTGCAGTTTTAATGTTAATAAATGCAAAGTGTTACTCTTTTTGATACAGAGATATAAGGATATATACTGTATTGATGGAACTGTACTTCAGGAAGTAGATGGGATTTGGATCTTGGAGTGATGATGGACAGTGGACTGAAGTTCTCAGGCCCATTGCATGGGTTGCAAAGACTGCACATTGTATTGCTACTAAGATAAAAAAATACACTGACATATAGGGATAAGGAAGCGATGGAATAAGGCTTACCAATACCTTATATCCATATAAGGCATTGGTAAGTCATATATGGACTATTGTGCTCAGATTTGGTCACCTGGTTTTCACTGTGAATTGGAAACACTAGAGAGAGCCCAAAGACAAATAACCAAAGTCTATTCTGTAGTGCTGGTTATGAAGAGCATTTGAGAGAATGTGGATTACAGAGGTTGGTGGATAGGAGGAAAAGAAGGGATATGATAGAGACCTTCAAGTTAGTTAACAGATCTATCAGATTAACACAGAAGAAATTATAAAAAGAGTGGATGTTAAGAATGAGAGGCCATCTCTGGAAGTTGTATAGAGATGTGGTGAAGAATGCAGTGAGGACTAGATTTTTTACATGGAGAGTTGCTAATGAGTGGAATATATTGCTTAGTGCATTGTGAGTGCAGGTAGTATGAATAATTTCAAAACTCATTATACAGACATGTTGTTAGTTGAGTGGGTCTACCACAATAAGTTTGTTGACTCCATGGAGGTTACCAAATAATAATCATAATCAATTATAATACAACGCTTCACAATTCTGATTTTTTTTTCTATCCTTGCAGACAACTTCAGCACCTAAATCTCTGGCTGAATCATTCGATATTTTCTTTAAGGTCTCAAAAGGCCTGGTTGTTATTTTCAGACTCTCATTTTTTTCTTTAATAACATTTGTTTATATGAGTCTACAGTTTATCTCTGCAAGCTGTTCAAACTTTGATTCACTTTTGAAACTTTCTTAAATACTCTTCTTTTCAATAACAAATTCAATTTTATCCTGCTGAAAACTAATTGATCACTTCCAATTTCAATCGTCTGTATACTCTTGTGTTCTGAAACAGCATGAAGATAAAGCCATCCACAGCAATACAGTTAATGAGATTTTCTGATTCCTTGTATCTTCTCTCTATATAAAATTGTACACATCTCTATGTTGGAACATAGTATGATAACTAGATCATGTCTTGAACAGAAATCCAACTGATACTCACCATTATTATTAGCTTTGCTCTTTCCTCCAATTTTCTCAACATATTTCTATATGTCTGTTATTCACTTCCTACTCCAATAATGATCAGCTTTTACTTTTTTCCTATACCAGCTTCTTCTCTAATGACTTGAAAAATTTTTCCACCTCTTCCTTAGCATAACCTTTTATGTGACCCTAAGCACAAATAAATCTCATCATTCAATTCCCCATGTTTATATTTGTCCAAATCACTGTACGTGATATTGCCTACTCCAAGGAAATTATCTTTGTGTTTGTTACTGCATACTATAGCTACTTATAAATGGTATTATAGAAACAAAGAAAGCAAAAACAGGCTAGACTTTCTTAAATATCATTGGATGAACATCCAGTTGTTATTTAAGAAAGTCTAGCCTGTTCATTGTAAACTATATTTGGTCACATAGATAGATAATTTAAACCGAAATATATTGATTTATTAATTGACCAGATTTTAAAACATATAAAATGCCTACAAGTTTCGCCAACTGAGCTGTTTGGCTTCTTCAGGGCTTATAACAGTAAAAGAAAACTCAAAATCGCTAGTACAGAGCAAATAGAGTAAGAATATCATATAAATTAAAAATTAAACAGACGCATAACATTACACGCATGGAGCGTGTTGTATTAGTCACTGTTGTGCGAGCACGTTCTGTAGTTTTTAGTTAAATGAAATTCTGGCAAACTGAGTGATCTTATTAAAGATTTCCATATGTCAGATATTATCATTCCCTGGTTTCTGTTCAGATTTTCTCCAGAATGGAGAACTACTACAGCTTCCTTGAAATTTCTTCCTTGAAACGGAAGTCTTCTTCTACATAAAGCATGGAACTCCTATCAAAACAGCTTAGTTGGTGAAACTTGTAGCCATTTTATATGTTTTAAAATATGGTCAATTAATAAATCAATATATTTCAGTTTAAATTAAAGTCTAGCCTGTTTTTGCTTTCTTTATTTCCAAAATACCATTTATGCTAACATGGTGCTGTAATTTGCTGCCAGTTCCACTTCTTTTCTGTTGGTACTACTTCTTATGTTAGTGATGCCTATCTTGAATTCTTGTGCTATCAAGTGTGAATTTGTTTGTTTCAATAGCTGACTTTTCACTTCTAGTTCCCTCATGAAAATAGCAGGGACTTGTTTAACTGGAAAACACTCAGGCAGCATGTGGCATGACTTTTCATGTTGTTGTACCATTCATTGTCTTTAATAATAATAATAATAAATAAAAATTAAATTTTGATTAACTTCAGCTAAATCATTTCAGCCAAATCACAAAGAAAAATAATAATAAATTAGTGTAGTATTAGTTTGTTATTATTTCACTAATAAACCATTAATGGGACAGCTAAACTTTCATTATATACTATTAAATTTACCTGTGTCATTTTTTCGACAGGTGTAGGGATTCCATCTATTACCAAAGGAGGTAGTTCATGAAGAGTGGGATCATCATGAGCTTGAGGTGGTGCTTGCTGTGCTAGGGCTGATTCAAGTTCTTGTATTATTACATGCTTACAACTTCTTATCTGTAAAATAAACTAAGTCTGAAGATAAGCATGATAAGAGTAAAACTGAACTTAACTATTAAGTTAATAAACTAAGAATAAAAATGTAGAGCACTTCCATAATGATGATGCCCTTTGGTTCAAATCTTGTGCAGAACACAAGAAAGCATTTAAAAGAACTTTTCAACTATGTTGGTCAGTCTCATATGGAGATGGTAAAATCCTCAGCTTCCCTCTTGGAAGCTGAAGATTTTCTTAGTAAAAAAAAAAGAGACAAAATGGCTAGAGCACACATACACTAACATACCCAACAGATTATGAAGATTTTTTTTGCTTTTTTGATTATGAAGAACTGCTCTTTCAATACAAAAATTAGATACAAAAGAAATCAAGTTATATGGAGTAACAGCCCACTATATCTCATTCCTAAAAGAAGATGTGACAAAAATGCAAAGTTTTGGAATAATTTCTCAATTTTAAATATTCACTGTTTTTGAATGGTATACAGGATATAGTCAAAACTATACAAAATTTGAAAGGCAAATTTAAAAAGTATTATTTATAATATACACAATGACATGAATAATAAGTTACTGTACAATATTAAAAGGATTTTCACAGTACAGTACAATAATGGATTGTACATTATTATGTCCCAAATAAATGAATGTGTGAAGCAAAATGTAAACTTTATCATGGGTGGTCCAAGAGTTCACCTCTCTATTCAACAGAAAGAGAATTGCCAAATAATCTGGAAAACATGCTTTATGTTGCCAATTTCCATATCAATCACTCATCTCACTTATTCCAAGCACTTTCTCCAGCAATCCTTTCCAATTAAACATGGTGTCAGTGCTCATGTTCACTCTGTAATAACTACAAAGCTTTTCTCTCTTTTAGTGCCTTATGAAGAGATCAGCTGAACTTTATAAATGATCTTTTACCATTATTCATTAGTCCAGAACTGGAATTATCATTTAAAAAATATATATAAAATAAAGCTCTTTTGATGTGAAAGTCTTCTCATAGAGAAAGTCAAGAATAATTTTGGATAGTAATGACCTATTAACTGATATGAGATGATCAATCTGTTAACTGAAAGATTGAAATACCATAAAATACTACCATGTTTCCACTCTAGCCAGGGAAACCGGATTGCCTAATTTTAGACAACCAGAACTACTAAAATATATGGTAGGTTTACAACTTTTAATGAATAGGATTCATGTAATTAAAATACAAATTTCTGTCATTAGCCTGGAAAAGAGCAAAAGAAAATTAAACTCTTCCATAAGGAAAAAGAATTAGCTTCAAGTCTTACACAGCCACATTAAATGTTCCTTGAATGAGAGTTGTTGATGTAACTAAATGTGCAACAGTGTTCACCTGTTAATTTATCATTAATTAATATTTAAATTCTCCTTTAATAGATAACTCCAATCAATAAAATAAAATTTACAAATGATGATTAAACCACTTAATGTGTCTCTTCCATTAGGATTTTATGAGATCATTCCTGTTGCAACATTTGTGTTTCATTGCAACATTGAATTTCATATTGAAAAGAATGACATTGAATTTCATATTGAAAAGAATGACATGTAAGAAAGTACAAAAGCGAATAAAAGTTCAGCAGCTCTCAGATGTGAACTGTAGACTAAAATACACAAAGATTATTGAAGAAAAAATGAAAGAGTTTGAGAACAGGAATCAAACCTTGGAGATTCAGTGGCAAACTCTGAAGAAAACATTGATTGATTCAGCCAGAGAGGCATGTGCTGAGGTTGTCTGCAAGGATAAAAAAAATCAGAACTCCCTGGTGGACACAGGAAGTTAAAGAGGCAGTGAAGGAAAAGTTTATCAAAAGTTTCTGTCAAATAGCATATCAAAAGTTTCTGTCAAATAAGTCAGCTTGTGCTCTTAGAGAATATAGAGACAAATGCAAGAATGCTAAACACTGTGTAAAACTAGCTAAACAAAAGTCATGGCAGGACTTTGGCAAGAATATAGAAAATAAATATCAAGAAGGTGGCAAAATATTCTGGAGGTTGTTGAAGAAGCTTAGGAATGGAAGAAAGAGTGCTGTAAAAGGAGTTAGAGATGATAAAGGTGAAATGAAAACAGGAGAAAAAGATATCCTTGAAGTATGGAGTAATTACTTTGAAAAACTGCTAAATGAAACAAGCAGTGATGACAGCACAGTGATAAAAAACACTGACCAGGCATGCAGTCAGAAATACATATCCATACTTGAAGTAGAAAAAGCCATCAAAGGCTTGAAATGTGGAAAGGCAGCAGGAGTAGATGATATTTGACCAGAAATGCTGAAGTATGGTGGTATAAGAGTCTTACAGTGGCTGCACTGCATAGTTCAGAAAGCCTGGAGAGAGGGATGAATTACAGATGATTGGAGCAGAGCTCTCATAGTACCCATATATAAAAAGGAAAATAAAACTGAATGTGAGAATTACAGAGGTATTTCCCTACTGAGTGTTCCTGGCAAGATCTATGCAAGTATACTTGAGAAACGGTTGAGAAGAATTGTGGAAGAAAAGCTTGGTGAAGAACAAGCTGGATTCAGGCCAAATAGAGGCTGTCAGGATCAGGTCTTCACTTTACGACAAATAGTCAAGAAAGCATGGGAATATAACAAAGATCTGTATTTAAGTTTTGTCGATTTGGAAAAGGCATATGACAAGGTGCCAAGAGAGAAGCTATTCAATACGCTACAGTTATATGGTGTCAATGGGGCATTATATCAAGCAATACTTAGTCTTTATTTGAGTTGTAAGTCAGCAGTTAGAATTGAAGGAAGTACAGGAAGATGGTTTAATGTTAAATTTGGTATGAGACAAGGATGTACATTATCCCCTCTGTTATTCATTATCTATATGGATCACATTATAAAGGAAAGTGGTATTAAACATGATATCAAAATTGGAGATGTTAATGTCAGCTCTTTGCTTTATGCGGATGATGTTATACTTCTAAATCAATCTGCTACAAGTCTGCAAGATTCTCTGACTAAATTGAATAGCTGTTGTAATAGATATGGTATGAAGGTCAGCAATAAAAAGACAAAGACAATGAATATAGGCAGAATCATTGAAAATGTCAACTGTGTTGTGAATGGAGAACCTGTGGAACAAGTAAAACATTTCAGCTACTTAGGTACAATTTTTACTGAAGATGGTAAATTAAATATAGAAATAGACAACAGAATCAGCAAAGCTGGTATGGTGGGAAATCAATTGAATAAATTCATATGGAATAAGAGAGAAATTAGTTGGAAAACTAAATTAGCTGTATACAAGACGGTGTTCAAACCAGTTTTAACTTATGGATCTGAGAGCTGGGTCAGAAGTAAAACACTTGACCAAAGACTAGAAACCGCAGATATGAGAGTCCTGAGAAAGATTAGAGGCGTGTACAGATGGCATCAATGGCAATATCATATTAAAAATGAGGATATTAGGAAAGAACTTGACATTGTCAGCATTGAGGAATGCGTTAGCAGAGCTAATCTCAGGTGGTATGGTCGCTTACACAGAATGGGTGAAGAAAGATTAGCAAAACAAGTTCTCTGCCAGGCTGGCAGGAAAACGATCCAGAGGAAGACCAAGATATAGGTGGATTGATGCGGTACAAAGTGCCTTAGACGATAGAAATATAAGATCTGATAATGTTGGAGTCTTGACAAGTAACAGACTGATTTGGAGGAAAATTGTAGATAGGAAGTTAGTAATGATGTAATTTTTTGTCATGTAGTACTATCATATCCTGTACACCCCTTGAGGGTACATGGCAGGAATTTGATGATGATGACATTTGTGTTTCATAATGTTAGATGATAAGAAGAAAGACTAATAAAAGTTTAATTTTAGTCACTGATGAGAAGAACTCTTTCTAGGTCTCTTTTTCTTGCTAGTTTTTGAATGAGTTGATCGTTAGTATAAACAACTACATTTCATTGAATCAGAAAAAATTAAGAAACTTTGAAAAAATGACCCCAGAACCTCCATCCTAATCATCGTCTAATTTCTGATATGTACCCTCAAGAGAACAGAATACAGTGATACTAATACATAATAATAATACACAAATTTCCTCCACAGTCTGTTTAACTTTGAATATTTCCATAAATATTCACAGCCCATTTATTAGTGAGTTGAAAATACTATAACTAGTGAGTTGGCTTCAGCCTACGCTTGAAAGTCCCAACAGATTGTGTTTGATGTTAAGCAAAAAATTATGCATGATTTTGCTTTGGTATCTAAATCAATTCCATATCTTTATTTTTTTTTGCATAATATCAAATGCAATCTGTCAGGACTTTCAGGCAAAGATGCTAATAAAGTATGCTTTGAAGTTGCTGCTTGACTCTTTAAAAGCAAATTACCTCCATGTAATTTATCTAGTGCTGAAACCTATTCACTGTTTTCATTAAGAAAATAGAATCATATATCTATTTTGAAAGTGAATAAAGGAAAAACTGTAGTGGTAATGAATAAAGCTGACTATGTGAGGAAGATAAACTGCCTTTTACAGGACAACTCCACCTATCAAGAAATTAGTTATAACCCTACAAAAACACAAATTAAATAATTAAATAAGATGCTGGATGAAGTTGTTAGGCTGGGATCAAAATACTTTGGATAAGTTATGTACTCATTTGGAAGAACTCTTCATTTACATGGTCTCACAAAAATTCAAAAAGAAAGTTATCCAGTAAGACCCATCATGAATTGTATTGACTCTCCCACCAATAGAATTGCTAAATTTCTTTCATGTTTATTAACTGCTCATACTGGACAATCTAGATCATTCATCAAGAAATCCACACATTTTTTGAGAAAATCAAGAGTATTCAAATACAAGAGTCGAATTTGTTAGTCAGCATTGACATTGTTTCGCTCTTTATCAACATTCCATTATCTGACACTGTTAAGTTACTATATGAAGATTACCTTCTGATATTGTGAAGATTTTTTGAATTTTTCCAGCTGAAATATCCTGATTCTATAGAATCAGGATATTTCAGCTGGAAAAACAAGATCTATAGATAGGTTATGGCAAAGTATTTTTTGAACCATCTGGAAGATACCTTGTTCTTATCCATTCATTCCCAACCCTCTAATTGGTTTTGTTATGTTGATAATGTTTTTGCTGTTTGGCCTCATTCTGAAAATGAACTTATCACTTTCCTACAATGGATCAATAGCCTTCATCCACACATGCAATTCATACCATGGAAAAAGAAAAGGCTGGTAGTTTACCATTCTTGGACATCCTTCTTACATGCACAGCTTCCAGTAATTTATCAACCAGTGTTTATCAAAAACCTACCTTTACTGGCAGATACGTTTATCAAAAGTCTGCTCATCACACCTCTCAAAAAATTGGTGTTATCAAGTCTTTAATTAATACAGCACATAATGTATGCTCCTCTCCCTCAAGCTTATAACAAGAACTTCTCACTGTCAAAACTTTAATAGAATTTAATAGTTACAACCTTCAAATCCAGCAGATAATCGACTCCTATGTTACAACACCTCAGGATTCTTCAACAGACTACAGGGTTCCAATCCCTTATATTTCTGGTATCTTTGAATCTATTGGTAGAATTTTGAAGACATATCACCGTATTCCCACATATTTTCTTATCAACAAAATTTCTCATCTGTTACCATCTACAAAAGACAAACTGTCACCTCTACAATTAGCTGGTGTTTACCAGATACCTTGTGACATGCTATAGGCAGACAGGCCATCCTGTGGAAAAATAATTAATGAACATCAATATTATATTGAATATATGAAACCTCAAAAAACCTGGTCTGGAACAACATGGTATTATTGACACTAAACACAGTATCCAGTGGGATGAAGCTCATCTTCTCCATAGAAGATTTTAAATTTTAAATTTTAAAACCAGTTAAAAAACAGTTGCTGCATGCTAGCAATGAATATATTAAACAACCTTTTAGTCCTAAAAGGTTGCTTACGCATGGACCTGCCGAAACTTTTATAGTTTCTATATTCGACATGAAACTCTTGTAGTGTTTATATATTCAGCTTTGAAATAATGTTGGATTCACTTAATTTGTATAATTTTGCGCCGAAGTGAAGCCTCTTGGCTCTTTATTTCAGTAAATTTAGATAGTTAATATTAGCTTTGGATGTCTGCTTTTCTATTAAATGACATAAATGATTCATCCTGCTCATTAAAAGCTACTCAACTTTGATTCTTTTTAAAACTTTCTTATACACTTTTCTTTCAGATATGATATTCAATTTTAACCTATTCAAAACTAAATGGTGATCACTTCCGACATCAAGTCCTCCATATACTCTTTTGTCACCAGTGTGAAAATATTGCTATCAACAATAGCAGAATCTGTCAGATTTATCTTATTTCTTGTATCATTGCTCCAATTTGTACATATCTTTATGATGAAACAGAGTATTAGTAAATGTGCTTTCCTCAAAATTGTTCAAAAACATTTCTATGCATCTGATATTCATTTCTTACGCTGTTGTCCAAATCTCCAACAAGGAACAGATTTTGATTTCTGCTCAGCTGCCTATTCTCTAACTTAAAAATTATATGTTTAATCCTTTATTCAAATGTTAGTAAACATAGTTTGTGCCTGAAGTATTTTCAGGACTGGGGTAGCATAGCCAAGTGAAAAAAACTTCCATCAACTTATCTCTAATCCAGAGAATTTTAATATAATAAGGTGTGACACCTTTTGGCAACTGGTATATGGAAATATGACTTCTCCATTACTTCCACTTAGTATCACCACCTCTGGGTCTTGCTCCCACTGATGAGACCTCAATAAAGGTCAAAACTGGTCTGGGTAGTGGCCCTTCCCTTAATGCACAGCATTATACATGTCGGCAAGGAGATGTGCTTTGCTTTATGGGAGATACTAAGGCAAGCGATGCGAACTTACTTATACCACCTTTACCACGAGTTGCCCCGGTCCTGAAGATACTTCAGGTGCAAACTTTGTTTGCTTACATTTGGATAAAGAATTAAGCCAAATAACCAAATGGCCTTCCCTTAATGCACAGCATTATACATGTCTCCGCAAGGAGATGTGCTTTGCATTATGAGAGATACTAAGGCAAGTGATGAGAACTTATACCACCTTTACCATGAGTTGCCCCAGTCCCGACTGTTTGCTTACACTTGGATAAAGGATTAAACCACACATATATATATATATATATATATATATATATATATATATATATATATATAATTGATAACATAGCCAAGTGAAAAAAAAACTCTTCCATATAACTTAAAAAAACATTTGTTTCTTCCTTAGTAGAACTTTCTGTGGGAACAACAGGTACAAATAATCGTCATCCAACTTCCAATTTTGATGCTTGTCCACACACACTACTCGATAAAGCTCACCGCTCAAGAAAATTATCCTTGGGTGTTGAATACTATAACTATTCCGTCCTTTCTTTTCTTTTCCTGATCATTATTGTCTCTATATAGCATATTGTGTTGGTAATTTAGAAGAATCTCACCAATTTTTCTTTTCTTTCCATAACAAGGTACTTTTCTAATTCTTTTGTGAGTTCCAATTGTTTTCATTGACACTTCTTATGTTGATGATCTTTCCCAAAAGTCTTTAAAATAATCTGCATAGCCAAGATCTCGACTATCAATGATACTACTACTAAGGCTGAAATGGAACTCTATCTAACTTGAAATTGATATGTAGCTCATTTCTTCCCTCCCTCAGTAATACATCATCGTCAAATTCCAGCCATGTACCCTCAAGGGGTGTACAGGATATGACAGTACTACATGAAAAAATTACATCATTACTAACTTCCTATCTACAATTTGTCTCCAAATCAGTCTGTTACTTGTCAAGACTGCAACATTATCAGATCTTATATTTCTGTCGTCTAAGGCACTTTGTACTGTATCAATCCACCTATATCTTGGTCTTCCTCTGGGTCGTTTTCCTGCCAACCTGGCAGAGAACACTTGTTTTGCTAATCTTTCCTCTCCCATTCTATTTAAGTGACCATACCACCTGAGATTAGCTCTGCTAATGCATTCCTGGATGCTGACAATGTCAAGTTCTTTCCTAATATCCTCATTTTTAATATGATATTGCCATTGATGCCATCTGTTCACGCCTCTAATCTTTCTCAGGACTCTCATATCTGCGGTCTCTAGTCTTTGGTCAAGTGTTTTACTTCTGACCAAGCTCTCAGATCCATAAGTTAAAACTGGTTTGAACACTGTCTTTATACAGCTAATTTAGTGTTCCGACTAATTTCTTTCTTATTCCATATGAATTTATTCAATTGACTTCCCACCATACCAGCTTTGCTGATTCTGTTGTCTATTTATATATTTAATTTACCATCTTCAGTAAAAATCGTGCCTAAGTAACTGAAATGTTTTACTTGTTCCACAGGTTCTCCATTCACAACACAGTTGACATTTTCAATGATTCTGCCTATTTTCATTGTCTTTGTCTTTTTATTGCTGACCGTCATACCATATCTATTACAACAGCTATTCAATTTAGTCAGAGAATCTTGCAGACTTGTAGCGGATTTATTTAGAAGTATAACATCATCCGCATAAAGCAAAGAGCTGACATTAACATCTCCAATTTTGATATCATGTTTAATACCACTTTCCTTTATAATGTGATCCATATAGATAATGAATAACAGAGGGGATAATGTACATCCTTGTCTCACACCAAATTTAACATTAAACCATCTTCCTGTACTTCCTTCAGTTCTAACTGCCTACTTACAACTCAAATAAAGACTAAGTATTGCTTGATATAATGCCCCATTGACACCATATAATTGTAGCGTATTGAATAGCTTCTCTCTTGGCACCTTGTCATATGCCTTTTCCAAATCGACAAAACTTAAATACAGATCTTTGTTATATTCCCATGCTTTCTTGACTATTTGTCGTAAAGTGAAGACCTGATCCTGACAGTCTCTATTTGGCCTGAATCCAGCTTGTTCTTCACCAAGCTTTTCTTCCACAATTCTTCTCAACCGTTTCTCAAGTATACTTGCATAGATCTTGCCAGGAACACTCAGTAGGGAAATACCTCTGTAATTCTCACATTCAGTTTTATTTCCCTTTTTATATATGGGTACTATGAGAGCTCTACTCCAATCATCGGGAATTCGTCCCTCTGTCCAGGCTTTCTGAACTATGCAGTGCAGCCACTGTAAGACTTTTATACCACCATACTTCAGCATTTCTGGTCAAATATCATCTACTCCTGCTGCCTTTCCACATTTCAGACTTTTGATGGCTTTTTCTACTTCAAGTATGGATATGTATTCCTGACTGCATGCCTGGTCAGTATTTTTTTACCACTGTGCTGTCATCACTGCTTGTTTCATTTAGCAGTTTTTCAAAGTAATTACTCCATAATTGAAGGATATCTTTTTCTCCTATTTTCATGTCACCTTTATCATCTTTAATTCCTTTTACAGCACTCTTTCCTCCATTCCTAAGCTTCTTCAACAACCTCCAGAATATTTTGCCACCTTCTTGATATTTATTTTCTATATTCTTGCCAAAGTCCTGCCATGACTTTTGTTTAGCTAGTTTTACACACTGTTTAGCTTTCTTATATTTGTCTCTGTATTCTGTAAGAGTAAAAGCTGACTTATTTGCCAGGAACTTTTGATATGCTTTCTTCTTTTCCTTCACTGCCTCTTTAACTTCCTGTGTCCACCAGGAGTTCTGATTTTTTTATCCTTGCACACAACCTCACCACATGCCTCTCTGGCAGAATCAATCAATGTTTTCTTCAGAGTTTGCCACTGAATCTCCAAGGTTTGATTCCTGTTCTCAAACTCTTTAATTCTCTTTTCCATAATCTTTCTGTATTTTAGTCTACAGTTCACATCTGAGAGCTGCTCAACTTTTATTCGCTTTAAAACTTTCTTACATGTTATTCTTTTCAATATGAAATTCAATTTTATCCTGCTCAAGACTAAATAGTGATCACTTCCAATTTCAAATCCTCTGTACACTCTGGTGTCCTGCACCAGGGAGAAAACATCACTATCAACAATAACATAGTCAATGAGAATTTTCTTATTCCTAGCCTCTTCTCTCCATGTGAATTTGTGCACATTTTTATGTTGGAACATGGTGTTAGTAATAACCAGTCCATGTCCTGAGCAGAAATCCAACAGATATTTCCATTATTATTAGCTTTGCTCTTTTCTCCAAATTTTCCCAAAATATTTTTGTATGTCTCACAATCATTTCCTACTCTGCTATTTAGATCCCCAACAAGGACCAACTTTTCCTTTTTCATTGTGTCAGTTGCTTTTTCTAAAGCGTCAAAAAATTCCTCCACTTCTACCTTAGTAGAACCTTCTGTGGGACCATAGGCACAAATAGGTCTCATTGTCCAGTTCCCCATTCTCATATTTGCCCACATTACTCTACTTGAGACTGACTGCCATTCAAGAAGATTAGCCTCGTATTTTGTGTTGAATACTATGGCTACTCCTTCTTTTCCTTGATTGTCATTGCCTGAATATAACATTTTGTATTTATTGCTCAGAAAGATCTCACCAGTTTTGGTCTTTTTTGTTTCAGTCACCCCTATTATGTCGATCTGGTACTTATCTAATTCCTCAGCTAGCTCCATTTCTTTGCCATTCAGGCTTCTTACGTTGATAGTACCGATCTTTAACTCTGGTGATGTTGAGTTGGGGTTTGTTTTCAGATTTGTTCCAGTAGCTGACTTTTCGCTGTTCGCCCTGGTTCCCTGGCGAAAATAACGGGGGCCTTGTTTAACCGGGCGATGCCCCAGCCGGTATGAAATTTTGTCATGTTGTACCATCATCCCTCTCAGTAATTACTAATGACTAAGGGAAGAAATTACTTTTGTCTAAAAATAGAAACAAGTTTATTTCCACAGGAGAAGAAAAGAAACAGATGGAACTCTTTGGGAAAGAAAAAGCATTGTTTTTGTAATAAAAAGCAGACATCTTTCATTTCATCTCCGACAAACTGAAGATGTAAACCACAGGGCATTACATCTTGAGTTTGTGGGAGCTGAAAGATAAGTTGTTTTAGAAAATAACCATCCATAATTGATCCTCCCCTCCAGATTATTATATTTACGAGTGTTTGTTTGCTTGTGTGATTTTCAGAGGTATTATATTGTAATATATACAGTACTGTACATATGTCATGGCACCAATGCTAGTAGTGTACTGCAGGGATCAGTTTTGGGACCATTGTTGTTCAATTTGTAGATTAATATTATTGGGATGGGTTTAACTAGTGATATGCAGCTGATATAAAATTGGAGAGAGTAATGCAGAAGTCAAGCAGATGTTATGGCCTTGCAGGAGGACTTGAATAGATTGCATGAATGGGCAGGTAAGTGAAACTTTCAGTTCAATGTTGCAATGTGTAAGGTTTTGAAATTTGCTAAGCAACGATCGGATGCAGAGGATACACTTGTTGGGGAAACTTTAAAGGAGGTAGAGGAAATGAGAGATCTGGGAGTGCTGGTGGACAAGGACCTGAAATCAGGGACCACATTGCACAATGTTGTGAAGACATCACAACTTGTGCGATGAAATAAAGAAGTTATAATGTCATTGTATAAGGCCTTGATCAGGCTCATATGGATTATTGTGCACAGATCTGGTTGCTGGGTTTTCATCGTGATGAGGATATGCTGGAAAGGGTTCAGAGAAGATTCACAAAGGTTGCCAGTTGTTTGAAATGGAAAGAGTACAAGGACAGATTAAGAGAATGTAAATTGCAGAGCCTCATGAATAAGAGAAAGAGGTGGAGGTGATTCAGACATAAGCTAGTCAGGGGTTGTTATCAGGTTGACTTGGAAGAGATTTTTCAAAGAATGAGAGGGGAGGTTGAAAAAGAGGCCATCGCTGGAAACTGTATAAAGAGGGTGTGAGCAGAGCAGTGAGGAGCAGGTTCTTTGCATGGAGAGTGGTTGGTGAGTGAAATACATTGCCTAAGTGTGTTGTGAATGTAGATGCATTGAATCATTTTAAGACACAGTTAGATGAGCACTGTGTGCAAAAGTGTGTGCTTCCCATGATGAGTCTCTGACTCCATGGGAAGCACACTTTTTGGATATATCATTCTGTGTAATTTGCATTACACAGAATGATATACCATCTGATCCCATGACCATGTTCATATTAAGGTTATGCAGTATTGATAGTGTCTCCAATTTATCTGCCCCCTCTTTTGCCATCAATCAGTGTCACATTTGGCACTGAAATATCTCCATCTGGTTGGTACGTGCATGTAAAATGATCACTCATTAACTTGGCTGTTATATTTGCTTCTGTCACCTTCCTGCCAGTAACACTTGTCAAAGTAATCTGTCTATGCTCATTCTTCATTTTATTTCTGAATTAGCTCAGTGTAACTAAATAGGCAAACGTTTACATAATAAATGCTTTTTAATACTGTTATTTAAAAATAGATTTGTCTTGCAAACACAAGTCAATGACCTGATCATGTGACTGAATGCATGTAAAGAGTGAGTTTGGCTTGACATCACATTGGAATAATGATAATAATGCAGAGGACCCTGACATGCAGAAATAAAGCGATTATGATGTCATTGTATAAGGCTTTGAATGTTACTTGCTGTCTTGTTTTTTGAATTTTATTATTTGTCTTTCCTATTAAATTATTTTATTTTGGATAATTTATATAAATTCATCCTTTATGAACTTTATCCTTTATCACTTTTTTCCTTTAACACCCTTTATCACTATTATAAACGTTACTGGCAGGAAGGTGACAGAAGCAAATATAACAGCCAAGTTAATGAGTGATCATTTTACATGCACGTACCAACCAGATGGAGATATTTCAGTGCCAAATGTGACACTGATTGATGGCAAAAGAGGGGGCAGATAAATTGGAGACACTATCAATACTGCATAACCTTAATATGAACATGGTCATGGGATCAGATGGTATATCATTCTGTGTAATGCAAAAATGTGCAAGGAAAGTGGCATCTTCTCTGATCAAGCTGTTTAATTTGGGCCTCAGTTCTGGAGAGGTACCAAATAAGTGGTAAGACAGCAAATAGTTCCACAGGATAAAGAACGTTCCAGAACAAAGGTTGCATATTATAGGCCAATTAATATCTCAGAAGTGGTGGTTAAGGTATTGGAGAGACTAGTAAAAGACAGAATTCAAGACTTGATGGACATGAATATGAAACTTTCAATAAATGTTTAATGCAGTGAAACAGCAGTAGGAAAATCGGAAGCATTTAATGCTTCCAATATTTCATCTCAGTTACAGCGACATCATCAGGCAGTATACAAAATGAGACTTGTAAGACACACCCACACACAGAGAGAGAGAGAAAGCACAAAACTGAAAAATGTAGACAAAAGACTAGAGTTCTAACTAGGTGAAACACCCTCTATGGCCACCTGTCGGGAGCCTATGATATATTGAAAAGAACATACAAGTTTTACAGCAAATAAAACTTGAGCAGCTCTCAGATATGAACTATAGACTAAAATACACAAACATTATTCAAGAAAAATGAAAGAGTTTGAGAACAGGAACCAAACCTTGGATATTCAGTGGCGAACTCTAAAGAAAACACTGACTGATTCAGCCAGGTAGGCATGTGTGCAAGGATAGAAAAATCAGAACTCCATAGTGGACACAGGAAGTTAAAGAGGCAGTGAAAGAAAAAAAGAAAAAGTTCCTGGCAAATAAGTCAGCTTGTGCTCTTATAGAATACAGAGACAAATGTAAGAAAGTGAAACACTGTGTAAAACTAGCTAAAAAAAAAGTCATGGGAGGACTTTGGCAAGAACATAGAAAATAAATATCAAGAAGGCAGTATGATATTCTGGAGGTTGTTGAAGAAGCTTACAAATGGAGGAAAGAGCTGTAAAAGGAGTCAGAGATGATAAAGGTGACACGAAAATGGGAGAAAAAGATATCCTTGAAGTATGGCGTAATTACTTCGAAAAATTGCTAAATGAAACAATCAGTAACAGCACGGTGGTAAAAACACTGACCAGGCAAGCAATCAGGAATACATATCCATACTTCAAGTAGAAAAAGCCATCAAAAGTCTGAAATGTGGAAAAGCAGCAGGAGTAGATGATATTCAACAAGAAATGCTCAAGTATGGAGGTATAAAAGTGTTTCAGTGGCTGCACTGATAGTTCAGAAGATTCCAGATGATCGGAGTAGAGCTCCCACAGTACCCATATATAAAAAGGGAAATAAAACTGAACGTGAGAATTACAGAGGTATTTCCTTATTGAGCGTTACTGGATTAAGATTTATGCAAATATTATTATTATTAGCCAAGACCTCATGGAGTCAAAAACTCATCTGGAAGGTCCTTTTATCACCCACACAACTCATCATACCATGCTTTGAACACATTCAGACTCCCTGCAGACACCACACTCTCAGGTAAGGCATTCCAATCATTTACAACTCTGCACAAAAAAAACCTGCCTCTCACTCCCCTACTCACACCTTCTTTATACAGTTTCCAGGGATGACCTCTGGTTCTCCCCCAATCTCCCACTATTTTCTGTAGAACTTCTCCAGCATTGATCCTATAACAACCCCTTACCAACTTGTAGGTCTCTATCATATTCCCCCCCCTCTTCCTGCTGTCCACCAGACTTTGCAAATTGCATCTTCTCAATCTTTCCTCATACTCGACATTCCAGAGGTCATAAACTACCTTAGTCAGTCGCTTTTGGACCCTTTCCAACATCTCTTCATTCTTCTGAAAACCAGGTGACCAAATCTGGGCACAATAGTCCATGTGTAGCCTAATCAAAGCCTTATACAACTGAACAAGAATCTCTCTACTTCTACACGTCATTGTCCTCTGCATCATTCCCAGAAGCCTTTGTGTTGTCTTAACAATTTTGGCTATGTGTTCCCTAAATTTCAGATCCTTATCCACTATAACCTCCAGATCTCTTATTTCTTCCACCTCCAACAATGCATCCTCACCAAGCATAAATTCTGCATCCCATCTTTGTTTTACAAATTTTAAAACCTTACATTTTGCAACATTGAACTCGCATCCCCATTTCCATGCCCAATCACTCAATTTATTCAAGGTCTTTCTGCAAGGTGACAACATCCTCACTACTCCTCATGGTTCATCCCAACTTGAGAAATGGTTGAGAAGGATTGTAGAAGGGAAGCTTTGTGAAAAACAAGCTGGATTCAGGCCAAATAGAAGCTGTCAGGATCAGATTTTCACTTTAAGACAAATAGTTCAGAAATTATGGGAATATAACAAAGATCTGTACTTAAGCTTTGTAGATCTGGAAAAGCATATGAGAAGGTGCCAAGAGAAAAGCTATTCAAAATGCTATAGTTTGTATGGTGTCAATGGGACATTATATCAAGCAATACTTAATCTTTATTCGAGTTGTAAGTCAGCAGTTAGAATTGAAGGAAGTACACGAAGATCGTTTAATGTTAAATCTGGTGTCAGACAAGGATGTACATTATCCCCTCTGTTATTCGTTATCTATATGAATCACATTATGAAGGAAAGTGATATTAAACCTGATATGAAAATTGGAGATGTTCATCTCAGCTCTTTGCTTTATGCAGATGATGTTACACTTCTAAATAAATCTGCTACAAGCCTGCACAATTTCCTGATTAAATTGAATAACTGTTGTAATAGGTATAGTATGAAGGTCAGCAATAACCATTAAGACAATAAAAAATAGGCAGAAGCATTGAAAATATCAACTGAATTGTGAATGAAGAACCCCTATAGAACAATTAAAATATTTCAGCTACTTAGGCACGATTTTTAATGAAGATAGTAAATTAAACATGGAAATAGACAACAGAATCAACAAAGCTGGCATGGTAGGAAGTCAACTGAATAAATTTATCAAATTTATTCAGTTGATAAAATTAATAGGTAAAATTAGTCAAAACACTAAATTAGCTGTATATCAGACAGTATTTCAAACCAATTTTAACTTATGGATATGAGAACTAGGTTAGAAATAAAACACTGGACCAAAGAGTAGAGACTGCCACAGATATGAGAGTCGTGAGAAAGATTAGAGGCGTGAAGAGATTGCATCAATGGCAATATCATATTAAAAATGAAGATATTAGGAAAGCACTTGACATTGTTAGCATCCAGGAATGTGTTAGTAGAGCTAATCTCAGGTGGTATGGTCACTTAAACAGAATGGGAGAGGAAAGATTAGCTAAACAAGTGTTCTCTGCCAGGTTGGCATGAAAAAGATCTGGAGGAAGACCAAGATATAAGTGGATTGATACAGTAAAAAGTGTCTTTGAAGACAGAAATATAAGATCAGATAATTTTGGAGTTTTGACAGATAACAGATCGATTTGGAGGAAAACTGTAGATAGGAAGTTAGTAATGATGTAAGTTTTTCATGCAGTACTATCATATCCTGTACACCCCCTTGAGGGTACATGTCAGGAATTTGATGATGATGATAAAATATTATGTTTAAGCATATAAACTTTAAAGTTTATATTCTTAAACTTTAAAATATTAAAATTTGCAAAATGGCCGAATACTGTAAAATTTTATTTTTACAGGAAAAAATAAACCAATGATCTGAAACATCACTTACTACATTTTCAAGAGGATGTGCTCCAAAGACTTTAAAATTATTTTGAGGCTTTCCTGGAGTAACAATTAACACAACACCCTGTTGACCTACCCTTGTTGTATATTCATCTATAGTTGCTTTGAGCTTCCTGTCAAAGTTCAAATAAAGAATGAATATACTAATAAATTGGGTACTAAAGATTTACAATTAATTTTACTAAAATTAACTGATATTTCTAACCAGTGGATATCATATTATATGTAGAGAGAACAATAATTCATGGACTAATTTCAGAGATTCTGATTTAACATAGAGGCAGTTCTCAACTTACATAAATTTGACTCATGCATATCCCGAAAGGACTAGAAAACTGGTGAATTATAAAAATTTTACTTAACTTGCCAACATTATTTGCACTCTATCTAATGGCAGTCTTCCACAAAATAGACAGCCCCAGTGGCATGTGTACACTTTTCTCAGTCTCACTTGCAATGAAGATATTCTACATTTTTATTATATTACAGCTGATGAAATCATGCAGAAATGATATATGAAATATATAGGAAAATCTAATAGACAAGTTCTTAGGTTTTGAATGTTATTCTTAACTTATTTTAACAGTGTTAACAATACCAAACAAACTATTTTATAAAAAATATGTTTATTGTTGGAGTTGATTTTAAAAGAAGTATCCCAATTTTTTGGCAAATTAAGGCAACCATACTTGTTCAGGTTATCAGAATTCTTCATAGCCATTACTGACTCTAAAAGTAATCTTTCTGATCTGTAACAACTTCTAAATAGCACACTTGTTTTCTTCCATCTAATCCTGGGTGAAGGGATGTCTAAAGAGTGGTCTACCAGTCCTGAATTGTTAATAATGTGGACATTAACAGATCTTCCTCTCTGCCCATATGGGTCCAGTCATACTCACAAGGAAAACTTCATAAATTCCAGCATATGCTAGAGGATGAAGTTTACCTTTAGGAAAGTGAATGAGAGTTGTTAATTTAACATGCAGTTTGAATGTGGCACAAGGGCCATGTTTTATTAGTACTTCAACTATTTTTTCTGATGTACTCATGATATAGGGAATAGTGATGTTTTGTTATGCATTAGAGGAGAAATAATGGACTGTATAGTATTTTATCTATTTTGTAGAAATTGTAGCCTGCATACAACTGTAGCCATCTGAAAGGTGGGTGACTAATGAGTCAAGAAAAGGCAAACACTTATTGAATTCTTTTTCTAATGTGAAGTCAATTTTGGGGTGTTAGCCATTTAAGTAGGTGGCAAAAGCATCTTGACCATGGGGCCAAATGGCAAACACATCATCCATAAAGAATAACCACACTAGAGGCTTGTATGTAGCTGTTTTTTTTTTTCCAAAAAGTGTTCATGAAAAAGTCAGCTAAGGTGGGGGGGGCATAACAGTACAATTAACTGTAGATTTTCCCCCCATGTAAAGTAACCTGCATACATTGTAATTAATAATTCAAAAATATCAGGCAAAAATTTACACTTTATTAAATTAAGAGTGTCTATAAGTGGTACATTAGGAAATAAAGAATTGACATCAAAACTAACAGTTATGTCTGAATATTGCAGGATATGATTTTTAAGTAATGTTCTGAAATGGGATGATTTTTTTTTTTTTTTTTTTTTTTTTTTACAAAAGTAAAAGAGTTGCCAGTAAGAGTGGCAAGAGACATAGATGTCGGTCTGGTTGAACAAGTGGTAAACATACCTCTCTCCAACCAACAGGGTGCAAGTTCGAATCCTGCCATGGACATGGATGTTTGTGATTTCTTTTTAGGTGGAAAATGAATTTAATTATTATTATTATCACCCCAAGACCTCATGGAGTCAAAGACTCATCTGGAAGATCCTTTTATCACACACACAGCTCATCATACCGTGTTTTAAACATATTCAAACTCTTTGCAGACACCACATTCTCAGGCAAGGTATTCCAATCATTCACAAATCTGCACGAAAAAAAACCTGCCTCTCACTCCCCTACTCACACCCTCTTTATACAGTTTCCAGGGATGACCTTTGATTCTCCCCTGATCTCCCATTATTCTCTGTAAAACTTCTTCAGCATTGATCCTATAACAATCCCCTACCAACTTGCAGGTCTCTATCATATCTCCCCTCTTCCTCCTGTCCACCAGACTCTGCAAATTACATCTTCTCAATCTTTCCCCCATACTCAACATTCTAGAGATCAGAAACTACCTTAGTAAGTCTCCTTTGGACCCTTTCCAACATCTCTTCATCCTTCTGAAAACCTGGTGACCAAATCTGGGCACAATAGTCCATGTGTGGCCTAATCAAAGCCTTATACAACAAAACAAGAATCTCCCTACTTCTACACGTCAGTGTCCTCCGCATCATTCCCAGAAGCATTTGTGTTGTCTTCACAATTTTGGTCCCTCCCCTAAATTTTAGATCCTTATCCACTATCACCCCAGATCTCTTATTTCCTCTACTTCCAACAATATATTCTCACCAAGCATAAATTCTGCATCCCATCTTTGTTTTCCAAATTTTAAAACTTTACATTTTGCAACATTGAACTCACATCCCCCATTTCCGTGCTGAATCACTCAATCTATTCAAGTCTTCCTGTAAGGCCACAATATCTTCACTACACTTCATGGTTCATCCCAACTTTGCATCATCTGCAAACAACTGACTCCATCAAAATCTTCACCTATATCATTAATATACAAGTTAAACAGTAATGGACCTAAAACAGACCCCTGAGGCACTCTACTAGTGACTTTCCTTTTCTTGGATATCGCTCCCCCCATACACAACTTGTTGATACCTATCAGATAGCCAGTCTCCAATCTAATGCACCAGTCTAATATCCAACCCCATCTGCTCTAGTCTGACTTTCAACCTATCATGAGGTACTCTATCAAAAGCCTTTGCGAAATCCAAGTATATTACTGTGTATCCTTTTCCTCTGTCCAAGGAAGCAGTCACTTTATTGTAATAAGTAAGAAGATTACTAAAACATGACCTCCATTTAGCAAATCCATGCTGTCCATCAAAGATAATACCATTGTTATCAACCCAACTCTGGATCCTAGTTCTCACAAGCTTCTCCAACAACTTAACCACAACACACGACACACAGATAGCCCTATAGTTTGATGCTCAAGTTCGATCACCTCCTTTATGAAGTGGCACAATCTTGCCCTCCTTCCACTCCCTGGGAACTTGACCGAGGAACTCCTTGCAAGACTCATATTAAAAAAATATGTCAAGGCAGATGTCAACTTCCTGGCACATTCTTTCAGAATACGTGGTGATATTTTATCAAGTCCCACAGCCTTATTAACATCTAGTTTACTCAACTCCCCATACACCTTTTGCTCACCTATAGTCAGTCTCTCCTCCCCATCATCAATTGCTCTCAATCCCTCCATGAAGTCACATTCACAAGATTAAAAGATCTTTAGGAACTGCTCATTAAGTATCTCCACCACACATTCTGCATCAGCTATCTTTATACCATTTTCTCCAATCAATGTCTTCCTTCCATAATTATTCTTTCTTTTGCTGGCTACATATTGAAAGAACTCCTCAGGATTCTTTTTGGCTTCATTAGCCAACTGATGCAACGTCTAAATGCATACCTCTTTAGCTACCCTCACCAACCAAGTCACCCTCCTTGCTTGGTCTTTGTAGACCTCATGGAATTGGTTATTTCCACTTCTCTTATGCTGTCTCTCCACAATGCCCTTTTTCTCTGTATCGTATGCTTAATCTCTTTATTCATCCATCTCACACGCACCTTATTTAACCCTCTCACCCTTGGAATACATTTAGACATTGCATCTACTAAACAGTTTTTGAAAATCCCCCAAGCTGCATTGATCTCTTTCCCAGCTAACTCCTCATTCCATGCGACACCCGCAAGCTGTCTCCTGAGCTCTTCATAATCGCCCCCCTCCTTGTAGTTCCACATATACCCTTTTCTCACAGAGGTCCTCGCACTGCTGGCAACCACCTCATGGTCACTCTCACCAATAATTACATCCTCCGATGAGATGACCAAATCCAAGACCCTCAGTCCTCGTGTGCCCTCTGTTACATACTGTCTGAGGTAGTTATCCCTCAAAAACTCAAGAAACTCATTTTCTTTACTTCCAGTTCCTATCTCATCATTCCAGTCTATATTGCCATAATTAAAATCACCCATAATGATCACCCTTTTCTTATTTACTTGGCTAATTTGATTGTACATTTCATTATCATCACCATCCACATTACCTGGTCTATAACAACATCCCACCAAGTATTTGATTCCATTCACCTCTATTTCACACCATACAGCCTCAAAACCACTGGCACTATTTCCCTCTTGCATCTCTATTTTATATGAAGAGTACTCTTGTCCCCATCTACAAGGGTAAAGGGGATGCACAAGACTGTAAAAATTACAGAGGAATAAAGTTGATGTCCCACACAATGAAAATCCTAGAAAGGGTTCTTGATGGTAGATTGAGGAAGGAGGTGGAGATTGCAAAGGAACAATTTGGCTTCATGCCTGGTAGATAAACAACAGATGCTATCTTTGGGTTACGGCAGATGATGGAAAAGTATCTAGAGAAACAAAGGCAGCTACATCTGGCATTTATTGATCTGGAGAAAGCATACGCTAGAGTGCCAAGGCAAGAAGTCTGGAGGTGTCCGAGGGAGAAGAAGGTTCCGGAGAAATATGTCACGTTGGTGCGAGAAATGTACAGAAATGTGAAGACAAGTGTTCGGACCTGTCTGGGACAGACAGGAAGTTTTCAAGTAACAGTTGGCGTGCATCAAGGGTCAGCATTAAATCCGTTTCTGTTTAATATTGTGATGGAGGTGTTAACAGAGGAGGTGAGAGAAGATGTGCCTTGGACAATGTTGTATGCAGATGACATCTTGCTGTGTGCAGATTCAAGAGAAGAAATGGGAACTAAACTGGAAAGATGGAGAACAGTACTGGGAGAGAGGTATGAGACCGAGCAGAAGTAAGACAGAGTATATGTGTTGCACAGTGGGCGGCAGACAGGAGACAGATCTGGAGCTGGAAGGAAATGTCATCAGGAAGGCAAGAGACTAGATATTTAGGTTCAACAGTGGAAGAAGAAGGAGGAGCCGAGAAGGAAGTAGGATGCAGGATACAAGCGGGTTGGAGGAACTGGAGGGAGATGGCTGGAGTGTTATGCGATAAGAGGGTGCCGATCAATCTGAAAGGCAAAATCTATAGGACAGTAGTGAGGCCAGCTATGACATATGCTATAGAAACTGTAGCCCTGAGGAAAAATAACATCAGCAGGATGGAAGTAGCAGAGATGAGAATGCTTACGTGGATGTGCGGTGTGACCAGAAAGGACTGTCTGAGAAATGACTATGTCAGGGGAACAGTAAAAGTTACGAACTTAGGAGCGAAAATGCAGGAAGCAAGGTTGAGATGGTTTGGTCATGTGATGAGGAGGGAGGACGAATATGTGGGAAGAAGGGTCATGCAGATGGATGTGCAAGGAAGGCTGAAGCATGAGCGACCAAAGAAGAGATGGAGGGAGCTGGTAGAAGAGGACTTGAGGATGAAGAACTTGGATGTGGTGACAGCCCAAGACAGGAAGGTGTGGAGGAGACTCATTATCAACAGTGGGAGAAGAAGAAGACGAATCTCTACTTTGTATGGACATAACTCTTTCTCTATCATCAATAGCACTCCCCCTCCCTTTTTACCCCTTCTGTCCTCATGAAATACATCATACTCTTCCATCTCTATTTCTGTCAGAATGTCATCCTCTTCCAACCATGTCTCACTTATTCCAACAATCTTTGAGTGAACAGATGCCATTAGTGCAACCATTTCATCTGCCTCGTTTCTTATACTTCTATCATTTGTATACAAACACAACAGCTCATTTCTGGATCTACAGCTAGTTCCACTGATACCACTCACTTGATGTGATCTCTCCATGCTCGACTGGGGCCATTTCCCTTTCCGCTTCTTCATTTTAAAACCCTTTTCAATTCCAACTGTTTCCTCTTGGTCATCCAATTCCTTTCCTGCCTACACATGCTCTCACCTTTTCTTGGAGCATCCACCTTTCTCATGCTGTGTACCCCTGTCCACCTTCAACCTCCCTGTTTCCCTGCTCCTCTTGCACACCCATTCTCTCATTTTCTATACTCATACCATTCACTTCCCCATTCATCACCTCTTCAATCTCTCCCGTCTTACTCTCCTGCTCTTCCACATCACTTTCTACTTGATCTGATTCATTCTCTCTATTCACTTCTCTACCTTCCAGCAGCAATCTCACCAAGCGACTCACACCATGACCACTCAAATGCAGTCAATCGCTCCCATACAGCTCACTTCGTCCCTCAAACTCATTCCACACATTAACAAACTGTACTCCCGTCTCCTCACACATTTCAGCCAGCATATCATTCATAATTCTTGCTCTCCACCTCATTTCACCACAGTCATATCTAGGCAACACGCTAACTACCCTTCCTGTCATCACACTTCTATTTTATCCTTCTAAGCAGCCTCCTGATATCCATTCTGACACACTCTTTGTCCTCTCTCAAATCATTCATACCTATTAATACTATTAAATTTTTTGCTCGCTCCTGCCTCATATCCAATGTCTCAATCACTCTACTCATTTTAGCACCTGGAAAACATACCTTGTGCATTTTATCCTCCAGTACACCTTTAATAATCAAGTCGCCATACAACGCCACTCGCTCATCTTTCGTTAACTCTTTTATGCCATCATTATTTATTTTAATAGTTTTTAACTGAAATTTCTTAATTTCATTCTGCATCCATTTCATTTCTTGCCTCATCCAATCCAATTCAACTTCCGAATCTCGCAACACATTCTGTCTATCATTCAATCTTTCTAACTCTCGACCCCCTCTTCTCACTTTCACACTCATTCGTCTTTCTTTGTTTCTGTACTTTCAGTCCAACATGCGTCGAACTTTTGCTATCATCCATTCTTTCAATTTATGCGTCACACCATTTCTAGTTTCATTCGTTTTCTCAATTTCGTTTCCTTCCACCACACTCACCTCACTTTCATCCCTTTTAACATCCATTATGATTTTCAAATCGTTCTTTTTCTTTTTTACTGATTTTTTAACATTTTTTCACCTCTCTTTCTCACCATCCCTCTCTTTCAAACGTGCACCTCATTTTCCCCATGACAATCTCGCTACTAACATTTTCTGTCATCAATTTCATATTTGCATTCATCAATTCCTCGTTCAGGTCACACTTCGCACACACTCTCCTTCCATCCGCACCAAATATCCACAAATTATTTATGTAATCGAAAGAATACATATAACAGACCTCACATTTAACGAAACGACTGAAATCTATATTAAAGTCATGGAATGACAATGCTGCCGCCTTTTTTTTGCAGGTTACTGAGTCTGATAATAATGATTTCGTAATTAAGTTTTGGCAAAAAAAATCCCCCACACTAATAAAACTGGTAGTACACAACATTTACAGCCTCTTTTAATCAAACTATTACGTATATATATATATATATATATATATATATATTTAATTATTCCTAGAAAACTTATCCCAATCAGGAGTTCTTATATATGTCACTGCGCTTGACTCACGAGTGCATATTTGCCTGGTGTAAGATCACCGTCCCACTTATTTAAGGTCTGAAGTGGCTGAAAAAGTTTCATGTTTGGTCTCTAGAGCAGAGTTTCTGGACTATGTAAAAATAAAAATTACAAAAGAATATATAAAATTGATATAAAAAAAAAAAGAAAAAGAAAAAATCCCCAGTCCATCCATGATACAAACTATCATCATCATCACTGGCTTTTAAGGGCCTTCCAAGTGCCCTTGGACTTCCTAACCGTAATACGAGGATACTAACCTAACCCATATTCCCTCTAAGCATTCTTGTCTGTAAATAGCGTGAGTTCTACTGGCCCATTTGTCTGGGAGAAAAAACCTTCCACCTCCATACGAGACTGGCTAACTCACCTTCCATTGAAAGAGACCAGATAAAAGATTTCTCACATCACTGAGAGGAATCAAATCAGGTCTTTCCGACCAAAGGGCTTCGTCTGTACTGACTGAGCTACGGAGGCTCTAATACAAATGTACTAGAGATTTAGTAATAATCTTTCATGGGTGGTAACCACACATAATAATAAAAAATAAATAATAATAAAAATAAAAAAAAGCAAAAGTAACTGTTGGACAAGTTTATAAGTAGGACTGTCTATGCTATCAACTATAGAACATAAGGGAATATGAGATTTGGGGATTTTAGGTACTCCATAAATATGTGCATGAACCAATTTTATTTTGTTAATGATTTGTTTGGGCTAAGAAGTTGCTTTTTTCAATAATTTTCTGACTTTTTCCCCCTCTGAGACAAAGTGGGGTCTCAATCTATAATTTGGCAAGTAGAACTGCCACATAGGAGATCTTGCATTTTATTGTTGTAATCGCCTTGATTCATGATAGCTGTTGCATTATCTTCATCAGCTTTAGTAATAACAATATTTTTATTCTTATATAACATTTTTTTAAAGGCATATTTCATTCTGTGGTATATTACTTTTTGGTGGTTTAGCCTTCGTTTAAGAAGTCTACGATGCCTAAATGTACATTATCAACCATGAAGGTGGAAGATTGTAGATGCCCCGTCACTCCATGATTTCTAGTATTGAAAACTGTTTGGATGCAATGGCAACGTTATAACCCAGACAGGGTGGTCTTAGCTTCTTCTGTAAGCAACTGCAATGATAAATTTATGACCATGTGATCTCGTTGAAGTTGCAGTCGAAAAGTAGTATGTTGGTACTGTTGTAAGATTTCAAATTTATTCAAGTGCCTGCTTTTAAGTTTTGTGATTTTTAATTTATTTTATTTTTTGAAAAACTTGAAATATGTGATGTAGGATGGTCCACAGTTCAGGATTTAAAACATTAAATATAATTATAAATTGCACAACATTAAATATAACTCTTCATGTAGAGAAGTTATAGAGCTGTTAAGAACAAAGCATCACTATTCCTATTCTCTATGTCAGAGGTATATCACAAAAGATAGTCAAAGTACTAATAAAACATGGCCTTTGCACCACATTCAAAATATATACAGTAAAACCCCATTTTTATGTTCCCGCAATTCACATTTTCCTGTCATATACGTCATTTTCCTTTAATCCTGTCGTAAGGCCTATTCTTACAATATATTGTTTTCCCGCCATTAACAACTTGATGTGGACGTTATTTCCCATGATTTGCGTTTTTTTCTTGGGTGGCAATACTGATTTTCAAATCGATTTCTCCAGAAATCTGTGCATTTCTGTTCCCAGATGGTATTGCTTTTGGCTATAAGTTTCTTTTCCGTCATCACAGTGACCTGCATGCTTGAAGCAGTAATGTAGCGATGAGCGATACCGTGATTTTTCAATCACAGTACGAATTGATATTGCAGAATTTCTGCTACATAATTTAGCATGTGAAAGTTTGCTTTCAAGTTGCGGTGGTGGATTATCCATGTTAGTAACATGGAGAAAAAAAAAAGAAAATGTATTTCAGTAGAAGAAAAGATGGCAATTCTGCGACATGTAGATTGGCATGCCGGAACACTTGTGCATTTAGCAAACGATCTTGGACTCTCTGTGTTGACTTTGAACATGATAGTATAAAACAGGGCAATACGTGGCTATTGCTTTGATACTCTTGCGACTCATTTTGCTACATCTAGCCCCCCCCAGTTCTTCTTTAATACTGTGCAAATAGTTGATGTAGACTTCTTATCTTGCGATGGCGGCACTTGCACACCTTGTTCGTGCTTCCCGATGATTTCCTTCTTAACTTCAACCGTAATCTCCTCCTTCTTACCACCTTCCTTTTCAACACTTTTCTTCATTGGGGCCATTGTTGTAGTACAGTAAATAAAGAACAATCACTACATTTGGACACAAAATAAAAAAATGCTTCACACACACACACACATGGTCACAACACTAGCACGAATGTTGACTGTACGAATGAGGTATGCCGACTGAGACCGAGCATGCGAGACAATTACCCACAATCCCGAGCGGCCTGTGATCACATGACGCTCGGCAGACAAAGCGTATTGGTAATACTCGTATTGCAAGACCTCGCTCGTTTATCAAGTTAAAATTTATTAAAAATTTTTGCTCGTCTTGCAAAACACTTGCAGACCGAGTGACTCGCAATCCAAGGTATCACTGTATATTTTATTTGCAGACATTTGTCTTTATATAGACAACTATCTGAACACTGAACATCTTTTTCATGTAATTTCACAGTTGATAAATAGTTACTTCACCCTTAAAATAAACATATATATATATATATATATATATATATATATATGGAAATGATACCTACTTTTGTGCAGGATAGTGATTAGTGATGTGAGGACGCATGTAGGTATCTATCCATGCGTGTTGATTTCCTGAAGATTGAGATCCTTAAAGAATCAGACATCTTAGTAAGCTTCAGGTCTAGAAATGAAAGGAAACCATTTTCTTCAATCTCAATGGTAAATTTTATGTCTTGGTGGAAGTTGTTTAAATGATTTAAGAAGATGTGAAGATTCTCTACACCAGCATTTCCCAACCTGTGGTCCGCGAGTAATTCAAAGGGGGTCTGCGGGATATTTTATTTTCATTAAAATTTATCTTATCATGTTGCTCACACCTGGCCTAATTGATGTTCATATTCTTCCAAATATCTCCATTTATAAAAGTATTGCATTGTCATAAAGGACACATTTAGGGTTGTAAAATTGTAATTTATTACTTCATCTTTATGATATGTAAAATATCATCTTTATGATATTTTACATAAAATCCAAAATGGAATTTTTTTTTCCATTTTGGATTTTATGGGAGTTGGGGTGAATTAATTCGCTACAGGGGGTCCGCGACATATTAACATTCGCTACACGGGGGGGGGGGGGGGTCTGCGACATAGTAGCATTCGCTACAGGAGGTCCGTGACTTCAAAAAGGTTGGGAAACACTGCTCTACACCATGCTCCCAAATAAGGAATATATCATCTACATAGTGGAGCCATGTTCTAGGTTTTAATGTTGCTTTAGAGATAGCTTTTTCCTCGAAATCCTCGAAGAAAATGTTGGCCAGTATTGGAGACAGGGGGGCTATCCATAGCTAATCCTTTGTTCTGTTTATAAATTTTCTCTTCAAACTTAAAATACCCTGAACTAATACAGTGTGAGAGGAGAGCAAAAATCTTTTTAGAGATCTTGTATTTTAAAATGTCGAGAATATCTTGCGTTGGAACATTTGTAAAAAGTGCCACAACATCAAAGCTTGCTATAATATCAGAATTCTTCAGCTTTATATCTTTGATTTTAGAAGCGAAGTCTACTGAATTTTTAATGTAAGAGGAAGACTTTCCTACTAGACCTTTTAAGGAGGATGCTAGATATTTTGATAATTTATATGTTGGTGAATTAATACTATCAACTAATGGCCTGAGCAGACAATTTGCTTTATGCACCTTTGGAAGGCTGTATAATCTGGGAATAAGTGGATGTGAGGACTGAAGAGAAAGACATGGATTTCTTGGAAGTTCGGTTGTCGTCGTAAGGAGATTGTTTGTTTGATTCTAGACATGAAGCTTACTACGATGTCTGATTCTTTAAGGATCTCAGTCTTAAGGAAATCAACACACACACACACACACACGGACAAATACCTATATGCATTCTCACATCACTATTCTGCACAAAAGTTAGGTATCATTTCCACATTGGCTCACCGTGCTAGTGCATATATTTATTTAATAGGTAACATATTACATATATCCACTTTCTGATAATGTACTCTACATGGAGTAGGGATACATACTGTATATTATGATATTATTACATCAAAAGTTTACATCATTACTAACTGCCTAAGAACATATTTCCTCCAAATTATTCTGTTATCTGACAGGACTCCAATATCATCAGATTTTATATTTTGACCTTCTGTATTAATCCATATAGAATTTGGTCTTTTCCCCTGCCATTTTTTCATTGAACACCTATTTCTGCTAACCTTTCTTTTTCCATTCTGTTTAGTGACCATATCACTTTAGATATGGTCAATTAATATGATATGGACCATATCACTTTAGATTAGCCCTGTTCCCACATTCTTGAATACTAATAATGTCAAGTTCCTTTCTAATAACTTCATTTTAATACGATTAGCCACTGATGCCATCAGTTCACTCCTCTAATTTTTCTCAGAATCCTCACATCTGTCGTTTGTAGTTTTTGTTCAAGTGCTTTATTTCTAATGCAACTCTCAGATCCATATTCAATCATAACTTAAAACTGGTTTGAATACTATCTTGTATACTGCTAATTTGGTGTGATTTTGCTAATTTCTCTCTTGTTCCATATAACCCCCCCACACACACACACACCCTCTGAATTATACAGTATATTTTAATAGTTTTAGGGGTTTTTTTCTTGCTGATTTTCATGCCAAATTTGTTACAGCTCGGATTTATTTTAGTCAGAAAATTCTGAAGACTTGCACTGGATGTGTTTAAGAGTGCAACATCTCTTGCATAAAGCAAAGGGCTAAGTCTGATATCGCCAATTTTAATATCCTGCTTTCTTTCATAATATAATCTATATATTGTGTTGGCAAATAAGTTCATTCGGTTTTTCAGAGTGGAACGAAACACATTTTATTAAATATATATAATACATACTAGTCGGTTATATATTGACCATCTTTATGAATGACCTCTTGCCATCTGACCAACTTCATTATGCCATGTTCATAAAACTCCTGAAGTTTACTGGCAGAAAACTGATCCAGGTGTCTTTTGAAAGCCTCCTCATTAGCAAAAGTTTTCCCATTCAGAGAATTCTGCAACGGAATAAAGAATTCGGAATAAGTGGTTACTGGAAGGTGCCAGATCCAGTGAATATAGAGAATGCAGCAAAACATCCCAGCCAAGACGTAACAATTTACTCCAGGTTGTTAATGATGTGTGGGGTCTGCCATTGTTGTGGTGAAAGACAACTCCTTTCCAATTTGCCACGCAGGACGTTTTGTACTAATTGCATGGGCCAGTCGCGTTAACTGTGAACAATAGACAGTTGAATCAATTGTTCTGCCTGATGGTAACACTTCGTAGTGGACAACACCTGATCCCACCACACAGAGAGCATGATCTTCTTTGGGTACAATCCTGTTTTCGAGGTTGTTTGCGTCGGTTTGCTCTTGTGCCCCATGATCTTTCACGTACCACGTTATCGTACACAACCCATTTTTCATATCCCATAATCATCCGCTTCAAAAATGGGTCGTTTTCTTGGCGACATCACAGCGAATCACAGATGGATATGTGAGCAGTCATATTGGCCTCAGTTCAATTCATGCAGCATCCAAACATTGAGTTTTGAAACATATCCAAGCTTGAACAAATGGTTTTTCAATGCTTGTATGGGATATGTTTAGTACTGCAGCAATCTCCCGCACTGCTAGTGATGGATTTTTGTCGACGATATCCTTTACAACACTCAAATCAATCTTGGTCGGGCGACCGGCACGAGATGCATCACTGACGTCGAAATCTCCAGAACGGAATTTGGCAAACCACCTTCGGCATATGCGTTCTGTTAAGGCACCATCCCCGCATACGCTGCATATTTTTTTTTATGGGCCTCCGCAGTTCGTTTGCCTTTTTTGAAATAAAAAAGCAAAATATGCCGGTAACGTACGTTATTTCCTTCCATTTCTAAAAATATGTTCCACACACGCAACTGAAGTAGGCCGAACGAAAATTCACTGAAAGGTTATGTGAAATGTCACTTTTCAACTGTGCAACAATAGTGACAGGCAAAACGGCATAAACTTGTACTAACGCATAAACCAAACGAACATATCTGGTTTATGCGTTCATTTGGTTTATGCATTAGTACAAGTTTATTCATTATCTATTCGTTTGGCAACCGAATAGACAATGAATAAAAGTGGAGAAAGCATGCACCTTTGTCTCATCTCCTGATTTAATATTAAATTATCATCCTATACTGCCTTCATTCCTGACTATTGACTTACAACTCAAATATAGACTATGTGTTGCTAGACATAATGCCCCATTTAGACCATATAACTGTAGCATTTTAAATAACTTTCCTCGTGGCACCATGTCATATGTCTTTTTCAAGATCTACTTAATTACAGATCCTTGTTATATTCCTATGATTTCCCAACTATTTGTCTAAAAGTGAAAATCTGATTCTGACGACCTCTATTTGGCCTGAACCCAGCTTGTTTTTCTAGCTTCACTTCCTCAATTTTAATTAGCCTTTTTTTTTTCAAATATACTTGAATAAATTTTATCAGGAACACTCAGTAAGGAAATTTCTCTGTAATCTGAAAAATCAGTTTTATTTACGAATAATATAAGCATGTAAACACAAGAAAGATATTTATTAAACCAAATATTTTGGTCTGGAAATAGCAGACCATCTTCAGTGGCACTACAAGAACAGTTTTAAAAAAAAATACAAGGTGCAATACTAACAATAGATCTCATTTAAAAATAGAACAAGCCGTGCGATGTTATATCACTAAGTATTAAAGGGAATATTTTAAGCAGAGACATGATTGTAATAAAGATATTATTTAATAATATTAAATAACAAAATTAATATGAATTAATGAGTTATCCTGATTAGACTTTCCCAGATTTTTAATATAGATATACAGTCATTCCGATTCAGGTTAGGATGATGGAGTAAGGCCTCTATGCTTTCTTTGAATAAACGTTCAAATTTATAACTGGATCTATGTAAGAGGCGAGTTTTTGACCAAAGGATGTTGTGGTTAGTTTCAATCCCATGCTGAGCCAATCCAGATTTTTCAGGTTTGTTGTGATGAATGGAGGATTGATGTTCTTGGATTCTTTTTTCAAGAGAACGTCCAGTTTGTCCAAAATAGGAGAGATCACAGTTGAGTAATTAATGAGTTATCTAATCAGGATAACTCATTAATTCATATTAATTTTATGTTATTTAATATTATTAATTAATATCTTTATTTCAATCATGTCTCTGCTTAAAATATTCCCTGTAATACTTAGTGATATAACATCATGTGGCTTGTTCTATTTTTAAATGATCTTTGTTTAGTATTCCGCCTTGTATTTTTTAAAACTGTTCTTGTAGTGCCACTGAAGATGGTCTGCTATTTCCAGACCGAAATATTTGGTTAATTAAATATCTTTCTTGTGTTTACATGCTTATATTATTCAGTCTTTATGTCACAAGTATCCTTAAAACATCAGTTTTATTTACATTTTTCATGTGGATACTATAGAGCTATATTCAATCATCTAGAATTTTACCTTCTTACCAGGCCCTCTGAAATATGCAGTGTAGATTCTGTAAAACTTTACATCTAAATACCTGAGAATTTCTGGTTGAATATCATATTACTCCAGCTGCCTTTCACATCTGAAATGTGAAAGGTTTTTGATAAATTTTTCTACTTCAAGTATTGATATGTATTCCTGATTGCATTTCTGTTAGGTGCTCCCTACTATTACTGTTCTGTCACTACTTGTTTCATTTAGCAATCTTTTAAAGCAGCTACTCCAGATATCCATGACATCTTTATCTTCCAATTTCATGTCTTCTTTATCATCTCTGATTACTTTTACAGTAACCACATACAGAAAGGCTTTAGGTGTCGCTGATTCATAATAACATTTTACAGCAACACCATTTAATAAAAATATATTTATTAAACTCACTAATATTTTGCTGTTTATGATCGCTATTAGATTAAAAGGTAAAAGAGAAAAATGCTCACTTTACAATAATTCAAATCTACAAACCTGACCAGTCACATGAATATGAAGAAATCGATACTTTTTATGATGAGTTGCAAGATTTAATAGACAAGACTAATAAAAAATATATATTAATCGTGATGGGAGATTTTAATGCCAAAATTGGGAAGTTCACCCTAGGCATGGAGGATGTGATGGGCAGGTTTGGAGTTGATAACAGAAATGAAAGAGGAGAAAGATTATTAGAATTTTGTAAAGCAAATAATCTATTTATCTGTAATACCCTTTTTTTCCATAGACCTTCCAACAAATACACATGGGCCTCACCAGATGGTACAATAAAGAACTGTATTGATTACATTGTAATCAAACGCAATTGGAAATCATCAGTGCAAAATGTTAGAACTTTATAAACTCCATGAACTGCTTATAAAACTGTATATAAAATTATAAAAGAATTAACTAAGATCTATAAAGATAAACCACTAACAATGAAAGATAAAAACAATCTAGAAACTGGATCAATACAAAATATTAAAACAATTTGGAAGGACTACTATCAAACATTATTTCAAAAAGAATATGAGGAGGAAAGTATAACAGAAGAGATGATATATGAAAAGGCACCACCCACCCATAACTGCAGCAGAAATTATAAATGCAATAAACTAAATAAAACTTTCAAAAGCTATGGGCAAAGATGACATATCTATAAAACTCTGGAAATGGTGGCAAGAAAGCCATTAACTTCTTAATGAAATTATTTAATCAAATTCTTTATACTGAAGTAATCCCAACTGACTGGAAAACAGGAGTTATTATACCAATTCACAAAAAAGGAGACAAAAGAATATGTGAAAATTATAGACCCATAACTCTTAAGTCATAGTTATAAACTATTCATTCGAATTATACAAAAGAGGATACAGGTGCTTACAGAAAAAAATCATACAGGAAAACCAAGCAGGATTCAGGCCACATAAATCCACTATAGATCACATCTTCACCATTAATAATACAGCAGAAAAATATTGGGAATACAACCTACCCATATACTATTGTTTTATAGATTTCAAGCAAGCCTTTGATTCAGTTAATAGAAACAAATTGATCACTATCTTAAAAAAAAGTAAAAATGGATTCGAATATTTCAACATTTATTACAAATTATTATGGAGACTCCAAAGCTTTTGTTAAAACAAACAACATTAAAACCGAAGATTTCAGAGTTGAGAAAGGTGTAATGCAGGGTTGCCCTCTCTCACCTCAACTCTTTATCATCTTCCTAGAAGCCTGTAAAACCATAGCTGATGAGCCAGGTGTAAAAATCAATGGTACCAACATTAATCACATTAAATAAGCTCATGATATAATTATCCTAGCAGATTCTAAATCACAGTTAGAAAAAACTATTAATATTATAAATGACGCCTGTAAAACTTATGGTATGAAAATAAATCTTCATAAAACAAAAATAATGAAGATAGGTAGAGAAGAAGGAAATATTTCCATAAATCTTGAAAATCACCCATTGGAACAAGTTAATAAATATGTTTATCTTGGCAGTCTCATTTCTAGTAACCCGAACAATATGGAAACAGTAAAACACAGGCTAAACCTAGGATGGACCAGCATGAATAAACTAAATAAAATATGGGAAAATAAAAAAATCCCAACAAGTCTAAAATTAAAATTATATAAAACAATTATCATCCCCTCAGCTACTTATGCTTCAGAAGCCTGGAGATTAACTCAACAACCAATCAAGAAACTTCAAGCATTTGAAATGAAATGCCTCTGAAAAATTAATAACACCCACTGGATGCAACAATGATCAAGTCAGAATAGATTTATACTTCCCAGATGACATAATAGATACAATCATTAAGCATCAACTGAGATGGTTTGGTCACATCCAGAGAATGGCCCCCCTCATAGACTGCCATATTTAGCTCTGAATGGATATAGAGGAAGTAAAAGACCTAGAGGCAGACCAAGAAGTACTTGGATAAAGTTGCTGAAAGAACATTCCCATCTGCCCACCTATAGAGTCATGACCAAGATGGCTAAAGATCACAATAAGTGGAGAATCCTTCTTCCTATTGGACTCAACCCATTATCAAGTGGATGAGATGATGATGATATGATGCTGGCTAGAAAACTACATCATCAGTGAGTTTAATTCCCCCCCCCTCTCTTGGTATTGTTTTTACCATAAAACATTATTATGTTCCATGTTCTTACCAGTCTTCCCATGACTTTTGTTTAGCTAGTTTTACACAGTGCTTTGCTTTTTTACATTTATTAATTATTAGTGAGTTTAATAAATACACTATCTACCAATAATTGTCTGGAGACACTTTAGCAATTTACAATTTACATTTGATGTCAGAAGGCAAACCCTAATATCGGATATGCCCACCTTTGGCTTTGATCACCTCCTGCACCCTTGCACCAGTGTGCAACAGACATCAGGTGGAATTTGTCTTCATTCATCCATCAAACAGCACTGAGTTCATTGATGTTATTCTGGACCTCAATTGCCACTCCAATTCATCCCATGTGTTCGATGGGGTTCAGGTCAGGACTCTGTGCAGGCAAGGGTAGTCATTTTACACCATACCATTCTCTTCATACCATTCCATAACAGCTGCAGCTTTGTGGCATGGGGCATTGCCATCTTGATAGTAACACTGGTCAGTTCCATAAAAACTCTATATTGTAGGCAGCACAGGATTGTCCAGAATATCAAGGTACTGAGCTGCCTTCATGGAACCATGGACAATGACCAGTGGTCCTGCTCTAAACCAACTGAATGCACCCCACACTACTACTCCTCCACCATCAAACTTTACTGCGAGTACAACACACTATAGTAATAAGCGTTCACCAGGCTGCCTCCACACCATGCCATAAGACTGGAAACAGGTGAACCTTGATTCATCACTCCAGAGTTTTCCACTGGTCAATTATCCAGTTCCCATACTCTTTGCACCAGGCCAGATGAGCTGCCTTGTTTGTTGTGATATTCACTTGTGTGCCACTGCTCTTTCATGGAAACCCAGTATTAGTGCTCAACAATGGTAATCACATTGTGATTACCATTGTTGAGCAATGAGACACCATGGTGGACATTGCCAGCCCTTGATTTTCAATGTTCCAATTGAGTGGCAATGGCACGTATGGACATGCCACCAATTTGACAGCTCATGATGACACTTCTCTCCAAGTCACTGAATTCACATTGTGTTGCCATACCACCTGTAGTCAACTGGTACAATGAAATACTGCTTCCTACTATCTGTATACCACTTTTTATGTTATTAACAAACCTGGAATGCTTCATAACTTCAAATAACAGGGGTGTCCAGACAATTATGGGTAGGTAACATATCTTTTTCCTCTCTTGGTGTTGTTTATACTGCAAAACATTATTATGAAACTTACAGGAATTCTACAATATTTCAATTCTGCAGTATATGAAGTTTACAATATTTAGATATTGTATCTAACCTTTTCAGTGGCTTCCAGACTATCTGGCCAATTTCCTGGTATTTATTTTCTATATTCTTACCAAAAGAAGAATTGGAGAAGTACACATGAACATAATTGGCATTGCAGACATGGCACCAGTGGTCCCACTCTAAACCAGCTGAATTCAGCCCACTCACCACTGCTCCTCTACCATCAAAAACAGGTGAGATCCTACTAAATAATAAGTATAGGATGTTATTTTCAAGCAATAATGATCAAGGAAAGGAAGGAACAGTGATAGCATTCAACACCAAACATGAAGAGATAGACTTCTTGACTGGAAGGCAGTTTCAAGTAGGGTTATGTGGGAAAACTTCAAAATGGGAAAATGGACAATGAAATTTATTTGTGCATATGGTCCCACAGAAGGTCCTTCTAAAGAAATAGAGGAATTTAAGTCATTAGAACAGACAGCTAACATAAAGAAAATGCTAAAAGCAGTACCTGTTGGAGTTCTGAACATCAAAGCAGGAAATGAAATCCCATCAGGCATATAGAAACATTTTGTGAAAATATGGAAAATGCTCGTCTGCTCATGACATGGACTAGTCATTACTAACACTATGTTTCAACATAAAGATGTTCACAAGTTCACATGGAGAGAAGACACAAGAAATAAGAAAAGCCTCATTGACTATGATATTGTTTATAGTAATATCATCATGCAGGTTCATGATACAACAGTGTACAGAGGATTTAAAATTAGAAGTGACCATTATTTAGTACTAAGCGGGATAAAAATGGATATCAAATTGAAAAAGAACAGTATGTAAGAAAGTTTTAAAAAGAATTAATGTTGAGCAGCTTTAACAGGTAAATTGTAGACTTTGCAATTGAAGAAATTACTGAAGAAAAAAATTAAACAAATTGAATACAAGAAAACAAACCTTGGAGTCTCAGTGGAAAAACTCTGAAAAAGACTGACTGATTCAGCTAGGGAGGTATGTGGTGAAGCTGACTGCAAAGATTGAAAAATAAGAAAACCATGGCGGACACCGCGTCTTTAACTTCTTGTGTTAAAGAAGTTAAAGAAGCAGTGCTGGACAAAAAAGAAAACATACCAAATGTTCCTAGCCAATTAAGTCAGCAGATGCCAAAAAAAAAAGAATACTGAGAAAAATGGAAGAGTTAAGCTATGGGTAAAAAGTAGATAAACAAAGGTTATGGGAAGATCTTGGTAAGAGTATGGGAAAGAAATATCAGGAAGGTGACAAAATATTCTGGAGGCTATTGAAGAAGCTTAGAAATGCAAAATGAATCAAAGATGATAAAGGTGACATGAAAACTGAAGATAAGGATACCCTAGATGTCTGGAGTAATTACTTTGAAAAACTGTTAAACAAGCCAAGCAGTGACAGAATCACAGTAGAAAAGTTTCAAGAGGAATGCAAAGAGTACATATCAATATTTTAATTAGAAAATGCCATCAAAAACGTGAAATGTAGAAAAGCAGCTGGAGTAGATGATATTCAACAAGAAATGCTTAAGTATGGAGGTAAAAAAAAAAGCTCTGTAGTGCTTGGCTGAGTTCCGCTCTCCAGCCAAAAGGTTGCAGGTTCGAATCCCACCGTGGGTATAGATGTTTGTGATTGTCTGTGGAAAATACTAGTGGTTGTGGTGGCTAGTAGATGGCGGTGGTGTGTGGAGACAGAGTTGTAGAGTAGGTGCCCTCCCTCGATGAGTCTTTGGACTCCCTGGAGGTGTCCAAAGACTCATTATTATTATTATTTATTATTGCTTCAAAATCAATAATAATGATAATTCAGAGTGCCTTATCAGAAGGTTGAATTCTCAATGATTGGTGTAGAACTCTCACAGTACCCATCTATAAAAAAGAGAATAAAGCCAAAAGTAAAAATTACAGAGGAATTTCTTTAGTAAGTGTTCCAGGCAAAATTTATGCAAGCATACTTGGAAAGAGGTTCAGAAAGAGTATGGAAGAGAAATTTGGAGAAAAAGCTGGGTTCAGGCAAAATAGGGATTGTAAAGATCAAATTTCACTTTAAGGCAAATAGTTGAGAAATCATGGGAATATGACAAAGATCTGTAATTAAGTTTTGTAGATCTGGAAATGCACAAGACAATGTGCCCAGAGAAAATCTTTGCAAGACACTATAATTATATGAGCTGAATGGAACATTATACAGAGCAATATATAGTCCATATATTTTAGCCAGCAGTTAGAATTGAAGGTGATACAGGAAGAAGGTCTGATGTAAAATCAGAGGTCAAACTTAGTCTTTGCTTTATGAGATGATGTATACTTCTGAACACATCTAGTGCAGGTCTTCAGGATTCAGCTCTAACAAATTTGGCACGAAAATCAGCAACAAAAAGACCAAACCATGTCAATAGGAAGGAACATAGAAAACTTCAGCTGCATTCTGAATGGAGGTCCTACAGAAAAAGTAAAATATTTCATTTATTTAGGCACAGTTTTTAGAAGATGCAAGTTAAACCTGTAAATAGACAACAGAATAAGCAAAGCTGGTATGGTGGTTAGCCAGCCGAATGAAATTTATATGGAATAAGAAAGAAATTAGCCAAAACACCAAACTAGCAGTATACAAGACTGTGTTCAAACCAGTTTTAAGTTATCGATTTGAGAGTTGGGTTACAAATAAAGCACACAGTCAAAGACTAGAGACCACAGATATGAGAGTTCTGAGAAAAATTAGGGTAGTGAACAGATGGCACCAATGTCTGAATCATATTAAAAATGAAGATATTAAAAAGGAACTTGACATTGTCAGTATTCAAGAATGTGTAAGGAGCTAATCTAAGGTGGCATACCACTTAAACAGAATGGGTGAGTACAGGTTAGCAAAACAGTTGTTTGATGTCAAGATGGTAGGAAAGACCAAGGTCTAGGTGGATTGATTCAGTCAGAAGCATGAAATGGTAGATATAACAATATTGGAATGTTCACAAGTAATAGACGGATTTGGAGGAAAATCGTAGATAGGAAATTAATAACAATGTAAACGTAATCATGTAACACTGTCATAATAACCTGAATATTGATTAATTCATAAAGATTCCGGTAATTGGACCACATGTTTATTACGATAAATAACAATAATAAACAAACCCGACAAGTTTTCGAGTCGTATGACTTGCATCTTCAGGGGTCACAGGTAAATAAAAGTTAAAACACACGAAATGAGAAATTACTCAAAATAGTTCATTCTGTCACGTTGTGTTGTTCACATTCACATTGTCTGAGGTCTGACTTGGGTATATTTTTTTATCAATGCTGACCAAACTTGGTGTAGAATTAGGCCTTGGTTTTTGTTGCATTGTGTTGGAATTCTAAGCATGTTTGCAGCTTCTTTAAATTTCCTTTTGAAACAATTTTTTTCAATGTAAGACATGTTTGTTTTTTGCCAGAGTACATTATGGCTGGTGGAAGTTGTATGGTATGCTAAGTCTGATTTGTTTTCTCTTCTTTTTTGAAGATCTTTTTGGTGTTCGTTCATGCGAATTTTCCCCGATTTTCCCATCTGGCCTACATAGCAGATGCCACAGGAACAATGAATATTATATACACCTGGTTTTTTTTAGAGGATGATGTGGAGGTTTTGGGGGATGTAGAGATCTTGAAATTTTTTCCAACAGTAGAAAAGCCACTTTGATGTTATGTTTGTTTAGTAATTTGGCCATTTTGTCTGCAACATTCTTGATGTGTGGAAGCTTGATTGCGTTCTTGAAATCTTGCTTTTGTGACATGATTGTAGGAGGTGTGTTCAGGATTTTTTTGATAGTCTTCAGTTCATAACCATTTTTCTTGAGGATCTGTGTTAAATGTTGAAGTTCTTCATTTCTTTGTTTTTCTGTGCTTGAAATATTATAAGCTCTGTCCCTCAAGGTTTTAATTAAACCTATCTTTTGTGAGGGGTGGTGGTGTGAGGTCGCATTAAGAAATCTTCTTGTGTTGGTGGGATTTCTATGGATGGAGAAGGATAATTTATTATCTTTTTCATCGATTTGTATTAAGATATCAAGAAAGGGAAGTTTTTTATGCTTTTCTTGTTTCAAAGTAAATTTTATGTTATTGTGTATATTATTCAGGTAATCTTTGAAAGTAGTTAGTTCCTCTGTTGTTCCTGGCCATATGATGAAAATATTGTCTACATAGCATAGCCAGATTTTCGGTTTTTTATGATAATTGTTTAAAGCATTATTTTCAAAATTTCCATATATAGGTTAGCTAAAGCCGGGAAGAGGGGGAGCCCATAAGCAGTCCTTCTTTTTGTTCCAAAAATTTATTTTGATACATGAAAAAAAGTGTTTTTTATGCAATGTTTATAAAGTTCTACGATGTCTGGAGGAAAAAGGACTTCAAGGAGATTCACTGTTTCATTTCTAGGAACATTTGTAAACAGGTTGATTACATCCAAACTTGCTAAGATGTCTGAAGGTCCTATGCATATATCCTTTACCTTCTCAATAAAATGTGTACTGTTCTTAATGAAAGATGTTTTTCCTATGTGTGGTAAGATCATGCTGGTGAGATGTTTTGCCAGATTGGAGGTAGGAGAGTCTCTTCCATCCACTATCAGAGTTAAAGGAATACCTATCTTGTGTAGTTTTGGAACACCATATATTCTTGGAACTAATGGATGTTTTGATTGTAGAGTTCTTTTTAGTTCTTCAGTCCAATTGGGTATCTTTTTAATTAGATCATTGGTTTTATTGTGAGTTCGCCAGGTGGGATTTCTGTCTAAAGGTGTATAGGTATTAGTATCTTCAAGAAGAGTTTTCATTTTTTTGTTATAATCCTCTGAGTTCAAAACTACCAATGCATTCCCTTTATCAGCCTTAATTATAATGATATTTGTGTCTGATTTTAGTTCTTTGAGGGCTATGTATTCCGTATAAGGTAGGTTCCTAGGTGGTAATTTGCTTTGTAATAGTAATGCTGTGCTCTGTATACGGATGAGATCTGATGTATCACATCAGATCTCATCCGTATTCCGTATTCCTTTCTCTATTTGAACTATGGTGTCAATTTTTGGTAAGTAGCGTGGCGTTAAACGCAATGCAACAAAAACCAGGGCCTAATTCTATACCAAGTTTAGTCAGCATTGATAAAAAATATACCGGTCAGACCTTGGACAATGTGAACGTGAACAACACAACGTGACAGCATCCAGCATCGTTCAAACTTAGTTGCACTGAATCTACATTCGGATATTCAATTTAATGAACAGTTAGACAACTGCATAGAATGAACTATTTTGGGTAATTTCTCATTTTGTGTGTTTTAACTTTTAGTTACCTTTGACCCCTGAAGATGCAAGTCATACGACTTACGAAACTTGTCAGTTGTTTATTATTATTATTTATCGTAATAACATGTGGTCCAATTACCAGAATCTTTCTTATGAACTGATAAACCACAGAAACCTTCACATACAATTGATTAATTCAGGACAATCTCACAACATGTCTCTCTGGCTGAATTAACCAACATTTTCTTCAGGGTTTGCTAGTGACTCTCCAAGGTTTGGTTCTTGTTTTCAAACTCCATGTTTTCTTGAAAACTTTTATACACTCTTCTTTTCAATAAGAAATTCAAAACTAAACAATCACTTCCATTTGTTCCAAATCCTCTATATACATATATGCCCTGAGCCAATGGAAAGACATTGCCATCAACAATAACATACTCACTGGGACTTTTCTTATATCTTGCATCTTCTTTCTGTGTGAATTTGTGAACATTTTTATGTTGGAACATGGCGTTAGTAATAACATGTCCTAGACGGAAATCTGGAAGTACTTACCATTATTATTAGCTTTACTCTTTTCTCAAATTTTCTGAAAACATTTCTATACATCTGATAAATATTTCCTATAAACTCTGCTATTTAGAGTAGGAACTTTAACAGCAGAGTTTTCCTTCTTTGTGTTAGCCACCTTCTGTAATGCCTCAAAAAATACCTCCACTTCTTCCTTAGTAGAATCTTCAGTGTACCATAGGCTCAAATAGGTCTCATTTTCCATTTTCTCCATTCCCCATTCTGACATTTACCTACATTCTACTTGATATTTCCTTACATTCAAGAAGATTATACTCATGTTCATGCTAAATGGTCATTCCTCCACTTTCTGTTAATATAAGAGCAGTAGCCGCCCAGCACCCTTTTGCTATGCAACTGCATACACATGAAACCTGCTTTTCTTCCTCCTCTTTATTACATCTATCTCCATCCTTTGGAACCGCCTACTGCAAGAAGTATTTCCAAACATGAGTCCTCAACCTGCACTCCATACATGGCATTGATGTGCTTATGTATATGGGTGCACATGATACTATGACGGTACTACATGAAAAAGTTACATCATTAATAACTTCTTATCAACAATTTTTCTCTAAATTATTCTGTTTTGTCAATATTTCAATATTATAAGATCTTATTTTTTGGTCTTCTAAGGCAGTGCTTCCCAAACTTCTGGATGTCAGGGCCCCCCCCCTTGGAAAAATTTAAATATTTCATTGCCCCCTCGAAAAAAAATTGTAATATAGACATATATTATTATAATATTTATTATATTTATATTACGAAACATAGACAGCGAATATTGCAAAAATCAAATGCAAATATTATATTTTTAGCATCTTACATATACATTCGACATAGCATATCATCTCATATTTTTATATAGATAGATATATTGTTATTGTACATTTGCAGTACAAGCACATGAAATGTAAAATGATTAGTAATAAAGAAAGAATTAAAAACATAAAAGAAGTTTAATAACAATTTAATGTGATGGATATGTTTCAATACTGCTACAACAATATCAGGTGAAATATTTGAAACTGCAATTCTTAGATTTCTGCTTTGAAATGAAACTTATAAGAATAAGCATATATTTACTAATATTCATTAAGCATTGAAAAACCCAGGAAGCAAAATTTGTGAACCCGCACCAATGTGTGCTTTTTTTCCATTATAATATAAAAAATAACAAAAAAGAAATAACAAAAATTAAATACGTTTCTTTTAAGATAAAAAAAAATCTACTTAGTCTTAAAAGATTTTAAATTTGTTTTCATTATTTCATGACCTCCAAGGGGGCCGCAGCCCATAGTTTGGGAAGCACTGTTCTAAGGCACTCTTTTTGTATCAATCCACCTGGATCTGTGTCTTCCACTGGCTGTGTTTTTCTGTCATCCTAACCTAACTTTTCCTCTCCCATATTAAACAACCATATATAAGATCACTAAAACAGATGAAGTTAAACTTTAATGAGGACAAGAGGCCATCCCTGGAAGTTACGAAAGGAAGCTGTGAGCAAGAGTGGTTTCTTTGCATGGAGGATGGTTGAACCATGGAATGCATTGCCTGATAGAATGGTGGGAGCAAGAACAGATTTCAAGGAATGGTATGATAGACTTTGTGTTTTCTATGAAGGGCCTCCCACAATGAGTCTTGACTCCATGGAGGCCTGAATCATAATAATAATAATTAGCTCTACTCAACATGCTCCTGAATGTTGACAATGTTAAAATTCTTCCAAATATTCATATTTTTAATATGATTCTTCCAACTAATATCATCTGTTCACTCTCATCTAATCTTTCTCAGGAAACTCATATCTGTGGACTCCAGTCTTTGATCAAATATTTTATTTCTAATAGAGCATTCAGATTCACAAGTTAAAATTGGTTAGAGCACCATCTTGAATACACCTAGTTTAGTGTTTTGGTTAATTTCTCTCTCCAATTCCATATAAATTTATTTATTTTACTTTCCACCACACCAGCTTTGTTTCTTCTGTTGTCTATTTATATTTCATTTTCCATTTTCACTAAAAATTATGCTCATTATTGAGCCTTCACTAAAAAAAACTCTTTCTAAACTTGCCTTCATTAAAAGTGATGCTATCAATCAAGATTGATTGATAATTAGAGTAGATACAATCTCACTTTTTATATAGTTTCAATCCCCTCTCTCACTTCCTTAAGGCATCCTTTTCGTTGATTAAAAATATCTTCAGTAATAACCCCAACTCAATATCACCAGAGTTAAAGATTACTATCAACATAATAAGCCTGAATAGCAAAGAAATGCAGCTAGCTGAGGAATTAGATAAGTACCAGATCGACATAATAGGGGTGACTGAAACAAAAAAGACAAAAACTGGTGAGATCTTTCTGAGCAATAAATACAAAACGTTATATTCAGGCAATGACAATCAAGGAAGAGAAGGAGTAGCCATAGTATTCAACACAAAATATGAGGCTCATCTTCTTGAATGGCAGGCAGTGTCAAGTAGAGTGATTTGGGCAAATATCAGAATGGGGAACTGGACAATGAGACTTATTTGTGCCTATGGTCCCACAGAAGGTTCTACTAAGGTAGAAGTGGAGGAATTTGGAATTTTTTGAGGCTTTAGAAAAAGCAACTGATACAATGAAAAAGGAAAAGTTGGTCCTTGTTGAGGATCTAAATAGCAGAGTAGGAAATGATTGTGAGACACAAAAATATTTTGGGAAAATTTGGAGAAAAGAGCAAAGCTAATAATAATGGCAAATATCTGTTGGATTTCTGCTCAGGACATGGACTGGTTATTACTAACATCATGTTCCAACATAAAAATGTGCACAAATTCACATGGAGAGAAGAGGAAAGGAATAAGAAAAGTCTCATTGACTATTGGCTCTTTATATTTAAGTAACTTAATGGTTGCACCTGTTTGACAACTCGTATAGCAGAGTATATAAGTTCTTTTTGCTATACCCTTTGGTATCTATTTGGTCTAGCAACTCACTGATGAAGCCTCAAAAAATGCTGAAACCAGTCTAGGTAGTGACCTCCCACCATGATGTAATAACAGCATACATTTCCTAGGAAATGTGTTTTTACATTATGGAAAATACCAAGATTACAAATCAGAACTTTCCCCACCTTTGCAACGAGTTGCCTGAGATTGTACTACTTGCATTAGCTCACGCTAGCAACCACCGATACTTTTATAGTTTACTATATTTGGCATGAAATTCTGATTCCAATCTTTGAGTTTCTTATTGGGTTTTAAAACAATGTGGGATTTAATATCCCCTTAATTTGAATAATGTTGATAGCGATGTTTTCTCCCTGGTGCAGGACACCAGAGTGTACAGAGGATTTGAAATTGGAAGTGATCACTATTTAGTCTTGAGCAGGATAAAACTGAATTTCATATTGAAAAGAATAACATGTAAGAAAGTTTTCAAGTGAATAAAAGTTGAGCAGTTCTCAGATGTGAACTGTAGATTAAAATACACAAAGATTATTGAAGAAAAAATGAAAGAGTTTGAGAACAGGAATCAAACCTTGGAGATTCAGTGGCAAACTCTGAAGAAAGCATTGATTGATTCTGCCAGAGAGGGATGTGGTGAGGTGGTCTGCAAGGATAAAAAAATCAGAACTCCGTGGTGGACACAGGAAGTTAAAGAGGCGGTGAAGGAAAAGAAGAAAGCATATCAAAAGTTCCTGTCAAATGCTAAACACTGCGTAAAACTAGCTAAACAAAAGTGATGGGAGGACTTTGGCAAGAATATAGAAAATAAATATCAAGAAGGTGGCAAAATATTCTGGAGGTTGTTGAAGCTTAGGAATGGAGGAAAGAGTGCTGTAAAAGGAGTTAGAGATGATAAAGGTGACATGAAAACAGGAGAAAATGATATCCTTGAAGTATGGAGTAATTACTTTGAAAAACTGCTAAATGAAACAAGCAGTGATGACAGCACAGTGATAAAAAACACTGACCAGGCATGCAGTCAGAAATACATATCCATACTTGAAGTAGAAAAAGCCATCAAAGGCTTGAAATGTGGAAAGGCAGCAGGAGTAGATGATATTTGACCAGAAATGCTGAAGTATGGTGGTATAAGAGTCTTACAGTGGCTGCACTGCATAGTTCAGAAAGCCTGGAGAGAGGGATGAATTACAGATGATTGGAGCAGAGCTCTCATAGTACCCATATATAAAAAGGAAAATAAAACTGAATATGAGAATTACAGAGGTATTTCCCTACTGAGTGTTCCTGGCAAGATCTATGCAAGTATACTTGAAAACGGTTGAGAAGAATTGTGGAAGAAAAGCTTGGTGAAGAACAAGCTGGATTCAGGCCAAATAGAGGCTGTCAGGATCAGATCTTCACTTTACGACAAACAGTCGAGAAAGCATGGGAATATAACAGAGATCTGTGTTTAAGTTTGTCAATTTGGAAAAAGCATATGACAATGTGCCAAGAGAGAAACTATTCAATACGCTACTACAGTTATATGGTGTCAATGGGGCATTATATCAAGCAATACTTAGTCTTTATTTGAGTTGTAAGTCAGCAGTTAGAATTGAAAGAAGTACAGGAAGATGATTTAATGGTAAATCTGGTGTGAGACAAGGATGTATATTATCCCCTCTGTTATTCATTATTTATATGGATCACATTATGAAAGAAAGTGATATTAAACATGATATCAAAATTGGAGACGTTAATGTCATCTCTTTGCTTTATGCAGATGATGTTATACTTCTAAATAAATCCACTACAAGTCTGCAAGATTCTCTGACTAAATTGAATAACTGTTGTAATAGATATGGTATGAAGGTCAGCAATAACAAGACGAAGACAATGAAAATAGGCAGAATCATTGAAAATGTCAACTGTGTTGTGAATGGAGAACCTGTGGAAACCATATCAGCAAAGCTGGTATGGTAGGAAGTCAATTGAATAAATTCATATGGAATAAGAAAGAAATTAGTCGGAACACTAAATTAGCTGTATACAAGACAGTGTTCAAACCAATTTTAACTTATGGTTCTGAATGCTGGGTCAGAAGTAAAACACTTGACCAAAGACTAGAGACCGCAGATATGAGTCCTGAGAAAGATTATAGGCATGAACAGATGGCATCAATGGCAATATCATATTAAAAACGAGGATATTAGGAAAGAACTTGACATTGTCAACATCCAGGAATGCGTTAGCAGAGCTAATCTCAGGTGGTATGGTCACTTAAACAGAATGGGCGAAAAAGATTAGCAAAACAAGTATTCTCTGCCAGGTTGGTAGCAAAATGATCCAGAGAAAGACCAAGATATAGGTGGATTGATACGGTACAAAGTGCCTTAGACGATAGAAATATAAGATCTGATAATGTTGGAGTCTTGACAAGTAATAGACTGATTTGGAGGAAAATTGGAGATAGGAAGTTAGTAATGATGTAATTTTTTCATATAATACTATCATATCCTGTACACCCCTTGAGGGTACATGGCAGGAATTTGATGATGATGATGAATAAAATATATAAGTGGTCAGAGCAGTTCACAATACTACTATGCAGTGCAACTTTGACATTGCTGAAGTTGGGAAGCAAACTTCAGCAATGATTATAATTATTGCTGATTATAATTATTGCGTTTGTTTACTTTTTTTGCTTTTGTAGAACACATAGGATTATATAATTGTAAAAATCAACATATTACAATGATACCTCGGCTAACAAAGATAATCCGTTCTGGAATCACATTCGTTAGCCGAAACGTGATTTCTAGTATAGAAAATTGTTTAATTCGTTCTGGATGCTGCCTACTATTTAAAGATAAGTTTTATAAAATAATAAAAAGCACACTATAAAAGAGCAAAAACTCACTAAAGGCTGAGATGAACAGCTACCCAATTAGATGAAGGAGAATGGAAAGTAGATTGAAAAACTGACGATCTTTACACTATTATATACACTTTATTAAACTGAAAAAATGTACACAACGTTTTTACTATTCTTCTTCCAAATTTTCAAAGTTTATTCAAGGTAAGTCTCCTCTTCTTCAATAGCTGGCCTCTGTCTCTTTGCTAAAGGAGAAGTCAAAAATCTGTCCAAAGTTGATTGAACGTCTCTTATTTCAGAATTTTTTTAAAGTGATTCAGACACTTCTCTTCAACCAAAGCACAAAGTCTGTTCATTTCAGCTTTGTTGGGATGCCACTTTGTAGCCAAAGACTGAAACTCTTCCCAGTAGTGCAGCATTTTTTTAATGTCACCTGTTTGGCATTCTACCCTTTTTATCGCTGTCCTCCTCCTCTGATGAGCACTCTCTATTTCTTTATATCTATATAAAGAAATTATTTCTTTCTTTTGCTCAATTGTGAGCAACTTTCTGCTTCCCTTGGGTTTGTCGCTTATTTTTTTTGGACCCATTGTCAAGAAATTTTTTTCAGTTTTGAAATTTTTTTCTGAAAAATATAAAAGAAATATAACATAGCATATTATTTATTTAATTAAATAAGAATAGACTTTACTAATTATAAATTAATCCCCCATAGTAGAATTTAGCCACGTAAAGAATAAATGCTATCACACTTACCTCTCGCATTCACAGCCACACGGAGCGTGCACCATACTGACACTGGTATGAGGCGTCTCACTTCTCACTGTCTCGAACGTAATGTAAATAACCCAGTCAGGTTGGTGGGTCTCCCCTATGTGATGTGGTCAGCTTGTTTCTTTGTCACACACATACAGATGGCAAAGATAAGCTCCTGGAATGGTCCGACCGTTCATGTTTGCTGCTTTATGTTAGCGTGCACATCCACTAAAACATTCGTAAGCGATCCATATTCATTAGCAGAGTCCGAAAAACAGCGAAAAAAATCTTCGTTAGCCGAAAAATTCATTAGCAGGGTCACTCGTTAGCTGAGGTATCACTGTATTGGGTACCAAATGTACTTCATAGAAGTATATAGAGGCCAATATATAAAAAGAAGTGAATATTATTTATGTACGTATACATAATATATGTACACACACCTACACATACTGATGAATTTCTTAAAATGTGCTCGCCACTGCAGAAAAGATGAGATATATTTTATTATTATTATTAAGTGACACCTCCAAGGAGTCTGATTTATTGTGGGAAAGTGCTCTGCTCCACTACCACCACCCACTGAGAGTATTTTTTCTTCTGTAAACTGTGTGTGTTATCTAGCTAATTTGCTTGTATGAGGAACGAAGAAAAAAATTTTTAGTCAAGCAAGTTTCTGCTTGATGCACAACATCTGTGAGGTGCAAGCCCACCATGAACACGTTAATTACAATCATCATCAAATTCCTGAAAAATACCTTCAACAGTATATCATTACATTATCATTATATTATCTGTCAATATTATCAGATCTTATTTAAGTATAAAGAGCTAATAAGCTTCATTTCGGCAATGAAAACATTACTTAAATTAAGGGGATATTAAATCCCACATAGTTTTAAAACCGAATAAGAAACTCAAAGATTGGAATCAGAGAGTTTCCTGCCGAATATAGTAAACTATAAAGTATCGGCGACACTAGCATTAGCCAATGCAAGTGATCCTAGTACGTAGTACAATACCGGACGACTCGTTGCAAAGGTGGGGGGAAGTTCAGATCGCTATTCTTAGGTATTTAATACTCGTTCGCAGAGTATATAAGTTCTTTTTGCTATACACTTTGGTATTAGGTCTAGCTACTCACTGATGAAGCCTCAAAAAAGGCTGAAACCGGTCTGGGTAGTGACCTCCCTCCATAATGTAATAACAGCATACATTTCCTAGGAAATGTGTTTTTACATTATGGAAAATACCTAAGAATAGCGATCTGAACTTTCTCCACCTTTGCAACGAGTTGCCCCGGTATTGTACTACGTACTAGGATCACTTGCATTGGCTAACGCTAGTGTCGCCGATACTTTATAGTTTACTATATTCGGCAAGAAACTCTCTGATTCCAATCTTTGAGTTTCTTATTCAGTTTTAAAATTATGTGGGATTTAATATCCCCTTAATTTAAGTAATCAGATCTTATATTTCTATCCTCTAACCTAACTATCATTTTAATAGTTAACCATCTAAACCATGATGCAAAATTATTGTAATTTTAATAATTAAGGAAAATATACTTGAGACTTATACTGGATGTATAAGAAGTCCTTATGTACAAATTAGCTAAAGATCAGTCTCCAGTACTTTCTGCCTTTAAAGGTAATTCTCCTTTCTATATTAAGAAGTCTGAACATTTCAAAAACAAGATTTCAGATATTGTCATATTACCCACTGACCATTAAATCAGCTTAAATGCAGTTTCTCATTTCACTAATATTCTGCTAAGAGATGGACTGAAATATTTATGAAAAAAGATTTCCTGACTTCATGAAATTATTTGATTTTGCTATAATGTGGGTTATTTTTCATGTCAGAATAAACTTTACAAACAGACAGAGAGAACAGCAGGTTCTCTGCTGTTCTCTCTTACTCTGGCCAACTATTACATGTTGGCCAGAATATATATTATATTTTGAACAACATATCTGCAACACTGCACCCATTATTTCATTTGATTATATCATATGGATGACATATTTGCAATTTAGAACTTTTCTTTATTAGAATTTGATTTTTGTTACTCCATCAAAGAATTGACTATCTATCCCAGAATCAAAAATTCACTTCAGAAGTAAAAGCCAATAATAGCCTTCCATTCTTATGCACTAGGATAAGTGCCTGAGAAAGATGGTAGTTTGCAGTTTACAGATGATATAAATTAAAGATGCCAAGAAATCATATTCTTGGCTTAATCCTTTATCCAAATGTAATCAAAGTTTGCACATGAAGTATCTTCACAACTGGGCTACTTGTGTACACAGGTCAATGACTTCACATGAGTTGCCTTTATCCCATAATGCAAAGCACACCCCTCCTTTCAGACATATATAATGCTATGCATTATGAGTAAGACCACCACCCAGACCGGTTTTGGCCCTTACTGAGGTCTCATCAGTCAGCACCAGACCCAGAAGATACCAAGGTATAAGTCATATATTTCCCATATACAGGTGGTGAAAAGGTGTATCACCTTACTGTTAAAATACTCTAGATCACAGATAGATGTTGATACACCTTTTCACTACTTGAATATGGGAAATATATGACTCCTGCATTACTTCATCTTGGTGTCTCTTCTGGATCTGGCTCCCACTGATAGTCCTGAAGAAAGATTGAAACTGGTCTGGGTAGTGGCCCCTCTCATAATGCTCAGCATTATATATGTCTGAAAGGTGTGCTTTGCATTATGGAGGAATACTAAAGCAATCGATGTGAAGTAATTGGTTTCTATATACAAATAGCTCCATTGTGAAGATACTTCATGCACAAATTTTATTTACTTACACTTGGATAAAGAATTAAACCAAACATAACTTCTTAGCTTCTTTAATTTATAGTAAAACTACGTCTTCCTTTTATATATTAGGCGTAGTAGCCTGTTACGGAGCTGTCCTTAGCCCTTCCAAACTGCACCCATATCAAGGATAAAGTGGTTAGCCCTATTCCTCCTGTGTGTCCTATGTCTGTAGATGCGTGTTCACGGGCTGGTTTGTCTGTTCTGGGGGATGAAAAAAAACCAAGTTTAGGGGTGAAAAAACCCCTCCCACTCTATGAGACTGGCTGACTCAACTTTTGTCAAAAAAGACCAGATAAATGTTCCTCATATCACTGACGGGAATCTAATCCATCATTCCAAACCAAAGAGCTTCATCTATACCGACTGAGCTACAGAGGCTCTATAGTATATAATATAACCAAGTGAAAAAACTTTCAGCAAGTTTACAAATGACAGTTTATAGTTATCTCTACAGGAATAAAACCAATACTATAGGCTCTATAGTATATAGTAGAACCAAGTGAAAAAACATTCAGCAAGTTTACAAAATGGTAGTTTATAGTTATCTGTCTACAGGAATAAAACCAATACAGGAAGATATATCTATGCCACAACATCATCATCATCCTTTTCAAAAATTTAACTCTACATACACATACTTTCTATTTCACTATACATTAAGAACTGTAGCACATATGGGCTCTTTCTATAGCACACACACACACAATGCTATAACAAATTACAAAGTCCTGGTGAAGCCTTACAGGCAGAATGCTATGGTGAAAGAAATTTACAAAAGCAAACTATCCACGATAACAAACCACGGTTTGGTAAACTTGCAAATTTACCATAGTGAGAATTGGTATTAAACAGACATTTCTCAAATCTCATCTCACTATTTATTACCTTACATCAAACCAAGCCTTTCTATTCCTCATGTTAAGTGTTTATCAGAAACTATCCAAGATTCTGCATAAAGTATTACATTTAGATCTCATTTTAACCTGTTTGAAAATAGCTAATTTTATGCTCTCTTTCTGAAAGATCAACTTTTTTTTCTTTATCCAAACCAAAAATATTTTGGATTACCAGTGATCTTTCACATCATGGAAAACTGATATGTCTGCAAAGGTACATTCACGGAAATTGATTAAATCAGTTTCCATGAATTGAAAAGACATCACGGTTCTGGAATAGATATCCACAGGGTTATCTACCTGGATATTGAACAAATGGGGATGGTCTCTGACAAATTTGAGATTTAGCCATCCAAATTGTATTCTTATTGGCTTAAACCATTCTATTCTATTATTCTATTCCATTATTATTATTATTATTTGATAACTCCAGGGAGTCCAAGGACTCATCGAGGGACTGTCTAATAATGAGACTGTTTTTTTGATATAGTCTCCTATACACAAACATACTACTAAAAGAGACCCTTCAGTTTTAAGAATCTGATTTACCAGACAATATTGTTAGCCTATTTAAATTCATCATCTATGCAGCCTATTTTACATAGCATAATAAGTTGTTCAAACAAATAGAAGGAACAGCATTGGGCAGTTCTATTTCACCAGCCTTAGCTGGTTATTTTAAGGAGCATCTAGAAAAAGAATTCCTTGCCGCTACATTTCCACAGGCTCATATATGGTTATGTTTTATTAATAAAATGTTTGCAGTCTGATCCCACTATGAGTCAGAATTATTTCAGTTCCAGAAGAAAAACTTTTATTTGTGTTTTACTACTCAACAATTTTTAGAGTACATATTTTACAGTATTTTATTGAATGACATGAAAAGATTTCTGATATTCCACAATCACCTCCAATACAAGACATGAGCATTTATTGCATCTACAGATTATTAATAATTTTGTTATCAGATCCCAAGAATTAAATGTCTAAAAATAAAAGCTTTATTAATTAAGCACATTTTACCTAAGTAACCTAGTTTGCTGCCTTTTCCTAATTGACGGATTTGTCTCAAATGAATGCGGCCGTTTTCTTTTCTTTCCTGTTGCAATAGCAGCGGCAGCAGCAACTCCCACTGGACCTATAAAAACAAACAAAATAGTATAACATAACATTAATAATTTCAGTAAGTAATTTGCAGTGAAAGAGTAATAACTAAGGTTTTGACTCTAAATTTCAGTTGCTCCATAACTCCAATAATTGTCAAAATAAATTGCAAAAACTTTTTATCAATTAAAGAGTGATGATTTTGACACATTAATCACTAGTGCTTGAGAGAATATTCAAAACTGTTTTTGAAAAAAACTAAAAATACTTAAAATAAATAAAATATTATATACAGTTATTAGCAAACAAACTACTAAAAACAGTCCTAACCAATGCTTCAGGATTTTTTTAAGTAAATTTTCTCTGGTCCCTGTGAGTTCAACTATAGTAATAGTCAATTTTAGATGACTATCACTACAATGAACTCAAAGGGACTATATTAACTGTTTTTTTCAGTTATCTGTGTATTCACTTTGTTTCTAAATACAGTGTCACAAATCTGAATGTAGGCATTAAAAGAATTTTGAAAAATGTAAGGAAATGAGTTTTGAGAGTTAATAAACTTGCTTGCAACTATGTCTGTAGTATTGAATGTGATTGTCCAGCCAAATTGAAAATTTTATGAAGAGTCTAGAGAGCAATATGCAATCTAGCATGAGCATGATTATGGTGTAAGGTTATGACTGATGATTTCAGAATGTCTTTACATTTTGCAGGGCTCCTTTACCCCCCTAAAGTCATACACTACTTATTTGTGGTGAAAGGCCAACCTGCCAAAATAATGTTTTCACTTCTGTAAAAGATAAATGGGAGATAATTTGTGCTCCAGTTCTTGGGTTGATATATAAGGGGGACTGGAAAGTAATCAATTATTTTTAATAGTTCATTTTTAGCCGATTTTTTTTTTTAAATAACACATAAATTGTTAAATTTGATTTTTATTTAAATATTAGAATTACTTTTTTATTTAAAAATTTTTTTTTTAATTTCAGATTATTTTTTTAATATGGCGGACTTTAAAGTTGAAGAGCAGCATTACGTCATTGTATGCTGTTTTTGTTTCACCAAGGAAAGAATGCTACCGAGGCTACCAAAATCATTTGCTCAACTTATGGAGATGTATTGAAGGTTAACAAATGTCAGCGATGGTTTAGGAGATTTGCAGAAAAAAATTTTGATCTCTCTGATCGTCCTCGATCTGGAAGACCTCTTACTCTAGATGACAATGCTCTTAAGACTCATTGAATCAGATCTAAAAATCTAAAACAAACCATACAAGAATTAGCAGAGAAACTTAATTCATCATGGTCAACTGTCCAAGAGCACTTACATAAGAGTGGCAAGGTTCTTAAACAGGGTGTATGGGTACCGCATGAACTGTCAGACAACAATAAAGCACAGAGATGGATGATTTGCAATTCACTCTTGACCAGACAACAAAATAAGACCCCTTTTTGGAACGAGTCGTAACTGGTGATGAAAAATGGGTGCTGTATAAGAATATTAAATGCAAAAAACAGTGGCTTTCTCCAAATCAAACTCCAATTCCAACACCTAAAGATGAACTTCATCCACAAAAGGTTCTGTTGTGCGTTTGGTGGGATATTCATGGAATTATTCATTACAAACTCATGGAACAAGGTAAGACTATTACAGCAGCCATCTACTGTGAACAATTAGAGTGACTACATCAAGCATTGTTAATCAAACATCCTGTGCTTGTCAATCGAAAACGGCTAATTTTGCAGCAAGATAATGCAAAACTACATTCTGCAAGAATGACTCAAGAAAAAATTAGGCAGTTAGGATGGGAACTTCTACCACATCCTCCATATTCGCCGGCTATTGCCCCTAGTGACTATCACTTATTCAGGTCCTTAGAACACAGCATAAGAAATAAAACCTTCCATTCGCAAGATGATGTACAAAGGAGTTTGATATCATTTTTTGCCTCAAAAGAAAAACCTTTTTTCATAAAAGGAATTCTAAACTTAGTAGATCATCAGAATAAGGTTATAATTAATGATGGCGATTATATAATTGAATAATGTTAATTTTTTTCTTTAATAAAATTTATATTAAAAATGTAGTTCAAAAAATTGATTACTTTCCGGTCCCCCTTACACACACACACACACACACACACACACACACACACACACACACACACACACACACACACGTTAACTTATCTAGTGACTGAACTCCGAGATTATAAGGAAACAGGTAAATTTAATATATCCACACAACTAGTTTTGTCGGGATGCTGACTGTCAGGTGTGATAACATAAAATTAAATAAAAGACCATAAAAATATTGCACTTCTACAACAACAGAGCATTAAAAGAACTGTAGTTATGTTTGAAATGGAGTCCAAGCTACAGTTCTAGTGTTATGCACATGCAAGTGTATGACTTCTTGTGTTTGCCAATACTGAATAGCAGAGCCATGAGAGTCTGGCAAAACTGTAACTGAGGTTGCTGTTCATGTGGGAGGAGTCTAGGATTATCTCTTTTGATTCAAGGATACGACATTCTAGTTCATCGTAACATTTGTGTATGTTGGATGTTAAATTCCAGTCTATTTGATGTTGGAGGCCTTCATCATTGATCTGAGAACAAGATATGGCGGAGAGGATGCTGGCTCAGGTTCTGTTATATGAGATGTCTCTGGTGTTCTTCGAGATAGAGAAAGATAGACTTCTCAGTTTTGCCATACCATGGCTTCCCACAATCACACTCTATTCTGTAGAATACCTGGAAACTGAAGATGGTGATGCTTTTCTTTGGGATAGCTTAGGATTGACCGGAGTTTTGGTAAAGTGGAGAAGCACATTTTGATATTGAACTCTTTAAAATTCTTGCCAGTTTAGGGGAGAGGGAACTGATGTAAGGTAAGGAGATGTAGGCTCTTGGGGTTAGTAGAAACCTCATTAGTACATTGCTGATGGTGGCATAGTAGTTTGCTAAAACTTTTTGAAGAGTAACCATTATTTATGAAAGTCCTTTTAAGATGTTTCAGTTAATTTTGGAGCTCTTCTTCTTCGTCTAATATGGAACTGGCATGATGGACAAGAGTGGATATGACGCCAAATTTCTGTGGTGGATGGTGATGAGAGGACGCATGTAGGTACCTATCTGTATGTGTATATTTTCTGAAGATTGAGATTTTTAAAGTATCAGTCATCCTGGTAAGTTTGATATCTAGAAAGGCCAGAGAACCATTTACTTCAAGATCGGCAGTAAACTTGATTTTGGGATGAAAGTTATTTAAATGATTTAGAAAAACTTGAAGGTTGTCTGTGCTGTGCTCCCATATCAGGAAAACATCGTCTATATACTGAGCCAAAATTTAGGTTTAAATGTAACAGAAGAAATAGCTTTTACTTCGAAATCATCCAGAAACATGTTTGCTAGTACCAGAGACAGTGGACTACCCATGGCTAATTCAAATATCATGGCAAGCTGCAACATAGTATCACTCTTTACTAATGTACACACCCAAGATGTTCTTACTCGTCTTAGAAACAAGATTTCAAAAAAGACATTCTCTTTACTTTCACATTATATTAATTCAGGCTACTTCAGGTTTAAGGACAAGATTTACAAACAAAATAGTGGATTAGCTATGGATAGCCCACTGTCTCCGGTAGTTTCCATTTGCGAAAGATTCAATTATACCCAGACACTATACTAATTAGAACTTGCACATCTTAAAGGAAGCTCTGTCAGCAACACAGCAATTCTAATAAATCCATTCATCAACCTTTCTCTGATTTTCACCACTTGTAGCATCTATTGATCCCTCTGCACTAGAATTAAAACAGATTTTTTTATCATTAACATTATTCGAAAACTAACAACTGAATAATTTCGCTCACATTAAAACTGGCTACTTTGCCAAAAATTAAAATAAGCACAAAAATATATAAACACGGATCACATCATCGAAATGCTGGAAAATCATTACAAAACAAGATAAATTGATTCATCCTAAACACAAATATGGAGTCACGTGCAATGCATTAGATGTCAGGCAAACACTGGAGGCGATTGTTAGCAAAACTGAAATTAAAGATGTTGAAGGATTTAATGACACATTTCCAGATGTTATTTAATATAAGACTGTGATTTCTGTTCAAAGACCATGTGAATATAGTACACAATAGGTATAGTATTCAACACTAAATACAAGGCTAATCTCAAATGGCAGGCAAAATCAAGTAGAGTGATGTGGGCAATTATCAGAATGGGGAACTTGACAAGACAACTATTTCTGCTTTTGGTCCCACAGAAGGTTCTACTAAGGTAGAAGTTGAAGGAGTTTTTTGAAGCTTTAGAGAAAGCAACTGACACAATGAAAAATGAAAAGTTGGTCCTTGTTGGGGATCTAAATACAGAATAGGAAATGATTGTCAGACATACAAAAATATTCAGAAATACATTACAGTCATACCCCAAAGTTACGTGGTAGGTGGGACCAATAAAAAGCGCGCAAGTCGAATTCACGTAACTCGGGGTATAATTTTGCATGTAATTTATATATACAAACATACAAAATATTAGTTAATTGGGACCAAAGGTTTACAAAAACACCTATATTTTTTAAGAAATATAATCATAATTGTAGTTTTTCGTACATAAAAAAAAGAAAGTTATTTCAATGTTGATGATTTCATAAAATCTAATAGATTCATCTCATGGCATAATGTCTTTTTCTTGTCATGCAAAATTTCTTCATAGCAAGTTAATGATTTTTTTATTCCTTGCCTTATAGCTACAATTCGTTCCACGTTAGAATCTATGTCCTCCAAAATCTGTAAACCTTTCTTTTATGATTGTTCTCACTGTAGATTGAACTTCTTTGCTAGCTCACAAATTTTCATTCTGCCTTCAAAATCCTTAATAATGTTCAGTTTTGTTTCCAAAGTCAATGTTTTTCTTTTCTTGCTAGCTGTAGAAGAATCAGACTTGCTTCTTTTGGACGACATTATTATTTTTTATGTTCTTGATAAAATTTTTATCAAGAACATAACATTAAACAATCGCAAGGTTTGTAGACTATAAAAATAGTGCATTAATGGAAATTGCACAAAACACGTCAGTGCTTGTTCACAGCACGTGTGACACTGGCGAATGCGGCCAGCGCCGGAAAGATACCATTAATGGTGAGGCATGAAGAGGGAGGGAATATGTTCATATAAGAAACCGCATAACTCCGGATTCGCGTAAGTCATGGTATGACTGTATTTTGATTGTCAGACATACATACATTAGTTTTTAAAAAACTAATAATAATGGCAAATACCTGTTGGATTTCTGCTCACGACATGGACTAGTTATTACTAACACAATGTTCCAACATAAAAATGTGCACAAATTCTCATGGAGAGAAGAGGCAAGTAATAAGAAAAGTCTCATTGAATATGTTATTGTTGATAGTGATATTTCTCACTGGTGCAGGACTAGAGCGTACACAGGATTTCAAATTGGAAGTGATCACAGCATGTGTGACAAATTCTCATGGAGAGAAGAGGCAAGTAATAAGAAAAGTCTCATTGACTATGTTTTTGTTGATAGTGATATTTCTCACAGGTGCAGGACACTAGAGTGTACACAGGATTTCAAATTGGAAGTGATCACCATTTAGTCTTCAGCAGGATAAAATCGATTTTCATATTGAAAAGAAAAACATGCAAGAAACTTTTAAAACAAATAAAAGTTGAGCAGCTCTCAGATCTGATTGATGAACTGTAGATTAAAATATACAAACATTATTCAAGAAAAAAGGAAAGAGTTTGAGAATAGGAACCAAATCTTGGAGATTCAGTGGCAAGTCCTAAAGAAAACACTGGTTGATTCAGCCAAAGAGGCATGAGTGCAAAGATAGAAAAATCAGAACTGCATAGTGGACACAGGAAGTTGAAGAGGCAGTGAAGGAAAGGAAGAAAGCATATCAAAAGTTCTTGGCAAATACACCAGCTTATGCTCTTAGAGAATACAGAGATAAATGTAAGAAAGCGAAACACTGTGTAAAACTAGCTAAACAAAAGTCATGGGAAGATTTTGGCAAGAACATAGAAAATAAATATCAAGAAGGTGGTAAGATATTCTGGAGGTTGTGGAAGAAGCTTAGAAATGGAGGAAAGAGTGCTATAAAAGGAGTTAGAGATGATAAAGGTGACATGAAAACAGGAGAAAAAGATAGCCTTCAAGTATGGAGTAATTACTTTGAAAAATTGCTAAATGAAACAAGTGGTTAAAAACACTCAATAGGCATACAGTAAGGAATAGATATCCATACTTGAAGTAGAAAAAGCCAAAGGCTCAGAAGTATAAAAGTCTCTTACAGTGGCTGCACTGCATAGTTCAGAAGACCTGGACAGAGGGACGAATTCCAGATGGTTGAAGTAGAGCTCTCATATATAAAAAGGGAAATAAAAATAATGTGAGAATTACAGAGGTATTTCTCTACTGAGTGTTCCTGGTAAGATTTATGTAAGTATACTTAAGAAACAGTTGAGAAGGATTGTGGAAGAGAAGCTTGATGAAGAACAAGCTGGATTCAGGCCAAATAGAAGCTATCAGGATCAGATCTTCACTTCATGACAAATAGTTGAGAAATCATGGGAATATAACAAAGATCTGTATTTAAGTTTTGTAGATTTGGAAAGGGCATATGAGAAGGTGCCAAGAGAGAAGCTACTCAAAAATGCTACAGTTATATTGGGTCAATGGGACATTATATCAAAACAAATGCTTAGTCTTTATTTCAGTTGTAAGTTAGCAGTTAGAATTGAAGGAAGTACAGGAAGATGGTTTAATGTTAAATCTGGTGTGAGACAAGGATGTACATTATTCCCTCTGTTATTCATTATCTATATGTATCATATTATGAAGGAAAGTGGTATTAAACATGATATCAAAATTGGAGCTATTAATGTCAGCTCTTTGCTTTATGCAGATGATGTTATACTTCTAAATAAATCTGCTACAAGTCTGCAAGATTCCCTGACTAAATTGAATGAATAACTGTTGTAATAGATATGGTATGAAGGTTAGCAATAACAAGACAAAGACAATGAAAATAGGCAGAAGCACTAAAAATATCAACTGCATTGTGAATGGAGAACCTATAGAACAAGTAAATTTCAGCTACTTAGGCACGATTTTTAGTGAAGATAGTAAATTAAATATGGACATAGACAACAGAATCAACAAAGTTGGTATGGTAGGAAGTCAAATGAATAAATTTATATGGAATAAGAGACAAATTAGTCAAAACACTAATTTAGTGTTTTGACTAATTTCTTTTTTGACTAATTTGACAATTTTGCCATTGTACCTCAACAAGTACCACCACTAGACCTAATGTTCAACATTGAATGTGGTATTCATAACTTAGCTCCTGAAATAGCTAACAACATTAGTCTTGATGTTGCCAGTTCACTTTCTAGATCTTTGCCTTCCAAAAGAAATCTATCTTCCTATCAGCTCTATATTCTCAATAAACTACATAAAGATAACAATATAGTCATCACTAGGTCTGAAAAGTGAAGTACTACCATTATACTTAATGCCAGTAAATATAATAAGAAAATGGATATCATTCTTAGAGGCCATTCCACCTACTCACCTTGACATTATGATCCCACTATATCACAAATCAAGAAACTAAAAAGCCTACTCAAAAAAGCTTCTTCCTGGTCTACTGACATCACACAAAAAACCTTCAATTGTCACCCCCCCCAACCCCTGGATATAAGGCTTACCTAAAATTCATAAACCCAATTCCCACTCCCCCTTAATACCCATAGTAGGTACCACTGGTCCTCCCTGCTATAAATCATCCAAATAGCCAGCAAACTCTCTTGCTCCCTTTACTGGTCATTCCACATCATACATAAAGAAAACTCTTCCTATTTGAAAAGTTCCATTGAAAATATAATAGTTAACGATACTGATATCCTAGTGAGCTTTGACATCACATCATTGTTCATTAACATTCTCTTAAATGACACCTTATTGCTTTAAAAAAAATTTCTTCTTGATATCATTGACTGCTTTTTCCTTTGCTATCCATTCTGGTTATTTCTCTTGGAAGAACAACATTTAAAAACAGACAGAGGATACCTCTATGATGTCTTCCCTCTTACTCTACCTTGCCAAACTGTTATAAAAGATTTTGAAAAACAAGTTCTTGACTCAGCCACTCACAAACCTTCTATCTGGTTAAGATATGTAGATTATATGTTTTCTATTTAGTCTCATGGCCCAGACACATTAGATACTTTTCTCTGTCATCTCAATAGTCTTCACCCTAGAATCCAATTTACAATGGAAAAGAAAAATAATAATAGTCTGGCCTTTCTAGACACCTTGGTCACCCACCTACCTAATAGTAACCATTATATTTTCAGTATATAGGAAACTCACTCACATAGGCAGATACATTCATAAATTTTCCCATCACTCTCCCCTCTCAATAACATGATGTCATAAAACTACTAACCCATAGAGCCCATAACCATTGTTCAAACAAGATCACTCTTGCAGCAGAACTCAATCATATATACCACACTTTTTATCTAATGGTTACGGTTCCCATAGCATCAAAAAATCAATCCTTTCCATGATCTTCTATTCTATTTAGAAAGATTTTAGTAAAGCTATCACCTTCCCCTACGTCTAAAGCACATCAGAAAAAATATCTATATACTATATCTATAGCATATAATATTAAAGAAATATAATCTTTGCACCACTTAAAGCTATCTACTCTTATCTGCTCCACTAAAAACTCCAGGTGTGTGTGTGGGGGGGGGGAGTCTTATTCCTGTAAGTTGGCCTACCATGGACAGACAGGAAGATCAAGCTACCAAGTTTAGATTATGCAGTAGTTTTTTTTTTCCTGGATCTTTATCAATTCTACAATATGAAATTTCTATATATAATGTACATAGTTTTTCTTCTTCCTGATGCATTTTTATTCTCTGAAGGGAATACCTCTTTGAGGAAAAAGGCTTTGGAGAAAGACATTTTCTCTTTCTTTTTTTGATTCTTTCTTTTCTCTTCCTTTTTTCTCAATCCTTCCCCAAATCTGCAACCTACTTTTCAGAAAGATTTTAGTAATGCTATCATCATCCCCTATGTCTGAGGTACATCATAAAAAATATCCAGAAAGAAATACAATCTTTTGCACCACTTTCAAGCCCCACTTAAAACCCAGTCACAGACTCCACTAAGGATCTCCCTCTTCTCAGTTCCAGGTGTATATAGAGTTTCTTGATTCTGCAAGTTGGCCTACTATGGACAAACAGAAAGATCAGCTGCCACCTGAATGGAAGAACACATAAAAAATACATCTGCAGACATGTATTTTTTATACATAGCAAATACTAATACTTTGAGATCCCTGTTTAGATCCTAGGCTGCTGACAGCACCCCCACCTAGTTAGGACTCTAGAAGTGCATATCATGTAATGGTACTATATGTGAAATGATATTCAATTTGTTATATGCCAAAACTGTAATACATTATTAAATAAATAAATTAATTAAATAATATATATTTATCTTCATCCAAGCATATATTTTGACTGTATCATCAATTATGACTTAGAAAAGTGAGGTCATAACTATATGTTTCCCTGTAAAATCGAGTATGCATAGTAAAAAATGACTGAAAGTTCTATGCATATTATTTATAAAGTATGCTTTTTCTTCTTATTTACTTACCTGCAGCAGCAAGTTGAGCTGTGACATCATCTCCTACACCGGTAGTACTAAGAAGATCAGAATCATCAAAGGGTGCACTTTCAGGAGAGGAAGGCTCACTAATATCATCTCCTGTGATAATTGAGTGATTTACTGTAGAATTCATAGTGGACTGTTTACAAAACATTAAAAACAAACTGCTTCAACCAAAAGCCATTCTGAAATGAAATAGCAATGGAAAAAATATTAGATAAAAATTCTATTGTTAGCTAATATATATATTTTTCATTTTGAATTTTAAGTGCAAAAAAAAAAAAATTATATATAGGGATGCTTAAGGGTCAAAGCTGTACAAATGGGAGAAAATCTCCACATAACATTTTAAGGAATGCAGAGAACCGACTGGGGTCTAACCTAATGTCCAATCCTCACCTTCTAGTGGTGTACCTATTAAGTAACTACCTAGATACTAAACAAAAGAGGATGCTGCCAATTTGGGATTTAGCCCAGTTAAACAAGGTCCCCATTATTTTCATCAAGGAAATAAGGCAAACATCGCAAAGTCAGTTACTGGAATAAATCTTGGAACACATCCCAACTCAACATCAGCAGAGTTCAAGACTGGAACTATCAACATAGAAGCATAAATGGAAAAGAAATGGAACTAGAAGAAGAAGAATTGGATGAGTACCAGATTGACATAATAGCCATGACAGAAACAAAGAAGACATGAGATATTTCTAAGTAACAAATACGAAATGTTATATTCACGCAATAAAAATCACATAAAAGAAGGAGAACTTATAGTATTCAACACTAAATACTATCAAAATACATGGAAACTACGTGATATTGGCAGGCAATATCAAGTAGTTTCCATAACTATAGAATCACACATATGCCACAGTGAATAACTTTCTTTTTATTATGTAAATATTTCGTCTTATGTATCATAAGACAACATTAGTACAATTATCGAACAGCAATAGGAATTGAATAAAAAAAATCAGTAGTGCACATGCTTAAATTGGAATCCCTCTACATATACAGTCATGTATTCATGGATTAAATCTAATGGGATAAAATTAAATCAGAAATCAGCTAACGCCTTTTTAATTCCCGTATACGGGAGTAGGCGAGGCCATTTAGTCCTATCTAACTTTTGGAGACTGAGTGGGCAGTTCAATCTCCACTGGTACCCAATCAGAGATAGATGGCCCAAGGCTATCACTAATTAAGCGGTATGCAGTGAAGAGAGACGGCTCAAAAATGTGCCGCCATCTCGTGGTCCCTAACCCTAACACAATATATTTAATGTCTGAAAAATAATGTGGGTTCTACGGTCGATTTTCTTGAGTTTACAGGACGAAAAATCCGAGTTTCTGGGAAGAAAAACCTGCTTGCCCGTGCCAGAAATCGACTAACTCGGGAACCGGTCAAAAAAAGGCTTAGAAAAATTTCCTCTAGTCGTCGACTAGACTCGAAACCAAGTCTTCCTTCGTGCGGCCAAGCGCGGCGGTGTGCAAACGCCACATCCGCTGAGCTACACAGGCTCATGGGGTAAAATTAAAACTAATTTAATTAAATTAAAATATATTAAAAGTAAATTAAAACCTATAATATTCAACACTAAATACAAGAATAATCTTGAATGGCAAGCATATCAAGTAGAGTTTCCATAACTATAGAATCATACATGTGCCACCGTTTTCGAACAACAATAGGAATCAAATTTTAAAAAAAGCAGTAGCGTGCATGCTTAAATTGGAATCCCTCTACATATACAGTCATGTGTTCATGGATTAAACTTAACGGACTGAAATTAAAACTAATTAAATTAAATTAAAATATAATAGATAAATTTATTTCATATAATTGAAGACAGGATAATTGTACTGACGATGTCTTATGATACATAATATTTACATATGTAAATATTATGATACTAAATATTTATATAATAAAAGAGTTATTAACTGTGGCATACATGTGATTCTATAGTTATGGATACCCCAGGTTTCACTACATAAGTAAATCAAGTAGAGTGATGTGGACAAATATCACAATAGGGAAAATGGACAATGAGACATATTTGTGCATATGATCCATAGAAGTTTCTACTAAAGAAGAAATGGAGGAACTTTTCAAGGCATTAGAGAAGGCAGCTGACATAATGAAAAAGAAAAAGTTGGTCCTTGTTGGAGATTGGACAGCTGAGTAGGAAATGATTACCAGACATATACAAATGTTTTGGGAAAATTGGGAGAAAAGAGCAAAGCCAATAATAATTTCATACGAAAAATATGATATGGAGGAATAACATGTGCATGATGTCTGTTATGATAATTATAAGCAGCAGACCAGAAGAGTTACAAGTATTGTAAAGAAAGCTAAGTCTGAGTATGAAAAGAAATGGCTCTGTGAGTAAAGATGACCCAAAAGAATTCTAATGCTCTGCTGCAAGTAAAAGAAAGAATAACTCTACTAAATCCTGCTTGGGGTTGACCAAGTGGTTAACGTATCTGCTCTCTACTCAAGAGGCTGCTGGTTTGAATCCCACGTGGGCATGGATGTTTGTGATTGTACCGGCCTGGTTGGCCAAGTGATTAGCGTATCTCCAGTCAAAAGGCTGCGGGTTCAAATCCCACTGTGGGTATGGATGTTTATGATTATCTGTGAAAATAATCATAAACATCCATACCCACAGTGGGTTGGTGGTAGATGGCATTGGTGTAATTGTTGCGGTTCGTTGTAGTTGGGAAACTGAGTGGTTGAGACAGAGTTGTTGAGTAGGTGCCCTCCCTCGATGAGTCTTGGACTGCCTGGAGGTGTCATATAATAATAATAATAAATGCAAATGATACATGAGTTACTGATGCTGAAGAGATTGTGCAACCAATGAGTAGCCATTTTGCTAAAAGCTATCAACCTGGTATATGCAACATTGAACTCACCACTACCTTTCTTTTAGGCCACTACCACTACCTCTTCATCACTGTATGAAGAAATTCTTGTGTATGAGTAGGGAGTACTAGAGCTGTTGCACAAACTGAATAAAAATTCTGAAATAGGAACTGGTGAGATATCAGCAGGCATACTAAAAGAGTGTTTAGCTGAACTGGCTATTCCTTTGACCGGTCTATACAATTTTAGTCTCGGAACAGATAAAATGCCATACCAGTTCTTTCAAAGGAGTTGAAAGAATGTATGGTAATCCCATCGCAGAAGGGTGCTGGTGCAAAGACCAATGTATCCACCTATTTTTCTTGCATCTTCTTTCCATGTTAATTTGTGTACAGTTTTATGTTGAATATTTTGGAAAAGTTGGTTAGGACTCTAATTCAGAAATTGGTTGACAGAAAATGTCTACTTTGCAATGAGCAACATGGGTTTGCTAAGGGAAGGTCATGTTTTTGCAACTTGCTTACATTCTATAATAATGTTATCACTGAGATCATGACGTGTCTGGATTTTGCTAAGGTTTTTTATAGAAATAGCATGGAAGGGTTGCATAAATCAGAGAATATAGGATTGGATTATAAACTATTGGCATGGATATGAGAAGGGCTGACTGACATATCAAAATGTTGTATATGGGGGTGCAAATCTGCAAGATTCAAGGTAAACAGTAGTGTGACTCAAGGATCAGTCCTTGGTTTATTGTTATTCAATTTGAACATTAATGACATTGGGAAGGATTTGACATGCAATATACATCTATTTGCTGATGATGCAAAGATAGGTAGGGTAATCCAGAGTGCTTCTGGCATGAAGTACTAGCAGAATGATTTGAATAGGCTGGAATTGTGGGCATTCGAAAATGGTTATCAGTTCAATGTTAATAAATGTAAGGACATGCATTTTGGAGTGATTAGATATTAGATTAGATAATCTCACCAATATAATGTCATATTATATTGGTGAGATTATGCTAGAACAAACACATCACAAAGATTGTAAATACAAATCAGAGAATAATTGCAATGTTGTAACAAACCTTGATATTTAAAGATAAGGAAGTGTCATTTTGTCTCTTTGCAAGGCCTTGATAAAACCTGACTTAGACTATTGTGCACGGGTTTGTTCTACTGGTTTCCATTGTGATTCTGATATGAGAGAGAGAGAGCAAAGAAGTCTTAAAATGCCAGGATTGAGATATACTGATTATGAAAACAGAATGAGAATTTTTAGGCTGCGGACACTAGTAAACAAGAAAGCTGTGATATGATTAAGATTTATAAACTTCTGAAAGATTTATACAGAATTTCAGTAAAGATGGAATTTTTCATTTTATTGAGGATGGGGAAAGAACATGAGGGCATCCTTAAAAGTTGAGAATGAATGATGTCAAGAAGGATAATGAGGGTTAGATTTTTCTTTCATAGAGTGGTGCACGATTGGAATGGACTGTGATTAGATGTTGCGTGTGCAAGTACAGTGAATGAATACAAGAACAGGTGTGACAGCTGGTGCAGGTAGTACGTGGCCTCCCTCAAATGAGTCCCTGACTCCCTGGAAGTCTCCCTCTTAATAATAATAATAATAATAATAATGAAAGTGCTAGCTGGATTTCTGCTCTATTTTCTTTAGGGTTTGCCACTGAATCTTCAAGGTTTGGTTCTGGTTCAAACTCTTTCATTTTTCTTGAATGAAGTTCGTGTATTTGAGCTAAGAGTTCATTCTGAAAGCTGCTCAACTCTGATTCATTTTAAAATTATCTTACATACTCTTCTATTCAGCATGAAATTTAATTTTATCCTGCTCAAAACTAAAGGGTGATCGCTTCTTATTTCAAATCTACTGTATACTCTTGTGTCCTGAACCAATGGAGAACCATCGCTATCAACTATAACATAATTAACGAGACGCTTCTTATTTCTTGCACCTTCTTTCCATGTTAATTTGTGTATGGTTTTATGTTGGAACATAGATGTGCAATAAGAAGTGATCACCCTTTAGTTTTGAGCAAGATAAAATTAAATTTCATACTGAAAAGAAGTGTGTAAGATAACTTTAAAATGAATCAGAGTTGAGCAGCTTTCAGAAATGAACTCTCAACTCAAATACACAAACTTCATTCAAGAAAAAAATGAAAGTGTGAAAACCAGAACCAAACCTCGGAGATTCAGTGGCAAACCCTAAAGAAAAGATTAACTGATTCAGCTAAAGAGGCATGTGAAGAGGATGTCAGTAAGTATAGAAACATCAAAACTCCATGGTGGACTCAGCAAGTTAAAGAAGTGGTGAAGGAAAAGAAGAAAGCATATTGAAAGTTTCTGGCAAGTAAGTCAGCTAGTGCTCTTAGAGAATACAGAGAAAAGTGTAAGAAAGTGAAGCATGCGTGAAACTAGCTGAACAAAAGTCATCGGAAGATTTGGTAAGAACATAGACAATAAATATCAGGAAGATGGCAAAATATTCTTGAGGTTATTGAAAATGGTTAGAATGGAGGAGAGAATTCTGTAAAAAGGAATCAAAGTTAAAAACTTTGATTCCTTTACTGCATTCAAAGGCATGAAAAACTGAAGATAAAGAAACTCTAAATGTCTCTGCAGTAATTACTCTGAAAGACTGTTAAATTAAACAAGCAGTGTTGGCACCGCAACAAAATCAATAGGAATGTATATCCATACTTAAGTAGAAAAAAATTTTATCAGAAATACTCAAATATGGATGTATAAAAGTTTTAATGGTATCTACATTGCATAATGCAGAGAGCCTGTAAGAAGATCAAATTTCAGATGATGGGAGTAGAGCTCTCATAGTACCCATCTCATAGTACCCATAAAAGGGGAAAACTGAAAACTGAATTACAGAGGTATTTCTCTACTGAGTGTTTCTGGTAAGATTTATGCAAGTATACTTGAGAAACAGCAAAAAAAATTGTGAAAAGGAAACTTGGTGAAGAACAAGGTGGATTCACACAAAAAAAGAGAGGGAGGTTATTGGAAGTTTTTCCGCTTAGTTATACTATAAATTAAAGATGCCAAAAAATTATATTGTTGGTTTAACCACCTCACCGGCCGTTATGGATCAAATACGCATCCTCATATATTTCAATGTAATATCAATGGTATTATAATTTTAATATGCACTTTGCATCAATGATAACTTTGACGTCTATAGACATCTTGGCTGGTAGCGTGGTTAAACTACCAACAACTATTTCTAATACAAAGTATTTTCATAAGGTGTGACACTGTTTGGCTACTCATATATGAAAATATGACTTCTGCATTACTTCAGCTTGGTATCACCTTTGGGTCTAGCTCCCACTGATCAGACCTCAATAAAGGTCAAAACCGGTCTGGGTAGTGACTCTTCCCATAATGCATAGCATTACACATGTCCGTAAGGATATGTGTGCTTTGCATTATGGAATACTAAGGCAAGTGATGTGAAGTCATTAACCTCTATATACGAGTTGCCCTGTCCTGAAAAGACTTCAGGTACAAACTTTGTTTGCTTACACTTGGATTAAGGATTAAATCAAGAATATAATCTCTTGGCATCTTTAATTTAAAAACAGAGGTTATCAAGATCAGATTTTCACTTTAAGACAAAGAGATGAGAAATCTTGGGAATATAACAAGGATTTGTATTTAAGTTTCAGAGATCTGGAAAATGCACATGACAAGATGCAAAGAAGAAAGCTCTTCAAAGCACTGCAGATATATGGTATAAGTGGCACATTATATTGAGCAATACATAGTCTCTACTTAAGTTGTAAGTCAGCAGTTAGAAATGATAGAGATACAGGAAGATAGTTTTGAAGTAAAATCAAGTATGTGAAAAATGTGCACATTATTTCCACTGTTATTCATTATCTAATAGACCACATTATCATGGAAAGTGGTATAAAATTGGATATCAAAATTGGCAATGTTAATCTCAGTTCTTTACTTTATGCAGATGATGTTATTCTTCTGAAAAAATCCAGTACATGTCTGCAAGATTCCCTGATTTAAACTGGATAACTATTGTAATAAATTTGGTATGAAAATTAGCAACAAAAAGAAAAAGGCAATGAAAATATATAGAAACATTGAAAACATCAACTGTATCCTGAACCTATAGAATAAGTAAAACATTTCAGTTAAATGGGCACAATTTTTAGTGAAGATGGCAAATTAAATACGGAAACAATATTAGCAAAGCTGGTATGGTAGGAAGTCAGCTGAATAAATTTATTTGGAATAAGAAAGGTATTAGTCAAAACACTAAATTACCTGTATGAGCTGTATACAAACCAATTTTAACTTATGAATCTGAGAGCTGAGTTAGAAATAAAACACTTGATCAAAGACTGGAGAGCAGATAGAGAATTCTGAGAAAGATTAATGGAGAAAACAGATGGCATCAATGACAGTATCATATTAAAAATGAGGATAAGCACTTGCCACTGTTAGCATTCAAGAATGTGTTAGAAGAGCTTATCTCAGCTGATATGGTCACTTAAGACAGAATGGGAGAGGAAAGATTGTCAAAACAAGTGTTCTTTGCCAGGCTTGTAGGAAAAAGACCCAGAAGAAGTCCAAGATCTAGGTGAACTGATAGTTAAAAGTGCCTCAGAAGACAGAAATATAAGACCTGATAATGTAATGATAAAGATCTGATAATAGGCCCCATCAAGTGTTGACAGATAACAGATTAATTTGGAAGGAAATTGTTGACCAGAAGTTAATAATGGTGTAACTTTTTCATGTAGTGCTATTATAATATTCTGTATATCCCCTGAGAGTACATGTCAGGAATTTGATGATGATGAAAAAAATTATGGAAAGCAACAAATAAATAAACAGCATTAGAGACTTCTGATGAACTTATCATAACACACCTTTTAGAGCAGTGCATTCTATACCAATTTGTTGGTGTCTTCTCAGCTGAGTGAATAATGTCACCATTTTGCAATGTTTGAATTTCACTGTGGTAATGATGTTTGTATTTGTCTGTACTGATACATGATTTGTACAGCCTGATTCAAGACCAATCCATGCTTAGTGAAGATCTGAAAGATAATAGTCAAAAGGTATTATGCTTTCAGGCTCTAGAGCAAGATTTTTTACTAGATATTTAACTCTTAGTCTATTCATATTCATATAAATAATTATCCATAAATTATTTATAATAATTTATTATAGAAAATCTGTTTAAAATTATCAACAAATAGGATTTCAAAACTGATTTCTCAAACTTATTTACCAACAGAACTTAGAGATGTCATCTCTAGAAAAAAAATATACTTGGAGGAAAAATTATGTAAAATCAGAATGAAACAATGTTACTTTTTATTATGATTCAGGCCCCCATGGAGTCACAAAACTCATCGTGGGAGGCCCATCAAAAATGTTCTGCTCGTTCCAAGAGGAAACCAGAAGGAAAATTGCGAATGATGTGAAAGAAGTACACAGGACAAAATATTTAGTGAGGTGGGATGTTTCTATGTTGGAGAAGTGTAGACAATTATTTAACTAGTACAAAGCACATAATCATTATGAGATTTTTAACTATGGTAACGCAGACTGGAAAAGGAATTTAAATTTCCTTATTATTAGTATCCCGTAATATGAAAATTTAATTTCTGGTATGCTTTATGAACAATTATAGTGATCTCAAGTAGCATAGATCATTAGTTTTTGAATTTGATCACAGCACTGTGAATAAGATGTCATCTCTAGAAATACTCAGAAAATTCTTGAAATAATTTCAAAAACAAAGGGAGAGTGGAAATATGGTGAGTATGATAACTGCACCCTGTAATCTCCTGGAGAGCATGATATCAGGTGGTGCATAGAGGAAAGCCTCTCAGAAATAAATGGTAGAAGGGAAATTAAGTACTTCCATGGACCAACAAGAAATAGCAACATCAGATCCATGGCAGGTGGCTGCAAACAGCATATGTTGATGTTAGTGGCAGCTGAACAAACCATTAAAATTGGTTAGATGAGTGCAAGAATAAAACATGAAAACTGAAATCTGATGCAAAATGAGAAAACAAAGGAAAAGTACATGCTGGATCAGATTTTACCTGGATAAACAAGGTTCACACAAGGTTGATATAGCCCAGCTAGTAACTGGGCTATATCAACAAGTCAACTGCTAAAAGAAGTGCAGAAAGAGTAAAATTTGTAAGAGGCATGTTACCAGTAGGAACATGGAATACCCATACTTGATGAGCCATTGGACATGCTTTGTAAGGAGATGGAGCAATATTGATACATCATCACTGGATTAGCTGAGATGTGATGGACAGAGCCCAGGGAGATGAAAGATGAAGGAATCATTTGATCTGGAAATTGTACAAAACATGAATCAGGAGTCAGATTTATTCTCAGTAAGAAGAAGTGAAGCATTATTAGGATAAAAACCAGAAAATGAAAGAATGATAATGGCAAGAAATGCAGCAAGACCATTTAACATCACAATGGTCTGGGTCAGTTCACACACTTCGGAAAGTACTGAAGAAGAATCGTCAACTTCTTACTTCTACAACTCAATGTCTTCCATATCACTGTCAAAATTTGTTGTGCTCACAATTTTAGATATGTGTCCTCTAAACTTTAGGTCTTTATCCACAATCACCCCATGATCTCTTATTTCCTCTTCCTCCTCCAATATATCTCTGCAAATGCATACTATATATCCCATCTCTATTTTCTGAATTTTAAAACCTTAGAGATAACCCCCACTGCCATGTCTATACACTCTCAGTCTATTCAAATCCACATGCAAAGCCAACATGTGATCTCCTCTTCACAGTTCTCAACTTTGCATCATCTGCAAACAACTGAATATCCCCATTTAAACTTAGCCCAATATCATTAACATACAAATTAAACAGCAATGGCCCTAAAACATACTAATTTTCCACTTCTGAAATATTACTCCTCCCATACACAACTTGCAGATACCTATCAGGTTGCCAATTTCCAATCCAATGCACTGGTCTATTATTATTATTATTATTATTATTATTATTATTATCTGAGACCTCCAGGGAGTCAAGGACTCATTGAGGGAGGCTGTAAATCACCCAAACCAGCTATCATACGTTCCCTTAAATTCATTCACACTAAATGCACTCATTACCCATAAGGGCAAATTATTCCACTCACTCGCTGCTCTCTCAGAGAAAAACAAAAACCCAGCTCTTATCCCTTTTTTAGACTGTGAACAAACTTAACTTCCATGGATGCCTCCCGTGTTCTCCCCCCACCTTCGATATAATGAAAAATTTCATCATTTGAAATGCTATAATACCCATTCAAAAGTTTATAGACCTCTATCACCCCTCTTTCTTCTGTGAACCAGTCTGCAATTCACATACTTGCAATCTGTCCTCATAATCTAAATCCCATAATCCAGATATAATCTTTGTAACTCTTCTTTGCACCCTTTTCATTGCTTCTTTATCCCCTTGGAACCTGGGAAACCAAATCTTCACACAATAATCCAGGCCAGGTGTGGTATTATCAAAGTCTTATCATTTTGCCTCTTTATCTTATAAAGAGGCAAAATGACCGCCTTACATGTCAAGGTTCACTTCAACATTGTAACCCAGAGGATAATTGCAATATTGAAGTGAACCTTGATTAAATTCTATCCAATAATATGCCACCACAATCCCTTGCCTCTTCAGTTTCTTATAGCATAACCCCACTAATATAATATGCCACTGGAAATCTCATCATGTAACAGAATTCTCACTAATAGAAAAAATAAAAATATATAAACACAAATGGATGGAACACGTTGAAAGAATGAAAACAGAAAGATTACCAAAACAAGTTTTAAATTACAAATTGTTAGGAAAAAGAAAACCAGGACATCCTCTAAAGAGATTCAACAACGACTTCTACGGCCAGAAGGCTGCTCTATGCCTAAATCATTGAAAAGCATGATGATGACACATACTACAGTAAAAATTAATTTATTACACAGATATTTCTGCACATGTATACAAATACAAAATCCCACATATGTGTGATTCTATTAATTTATATATATATATATATATATATATATAATTCATTTTTTAACTTGGGGATACTGTATATTAGGGTTACCAAGTAGTTTTATAACATTGGTTATTTAACTCCTAATCCCAAGTATGCAAACAATTAAGTTTGTGCCTGAAACACAGTTCAAGTCTGCAGATGGTACAACACCAGGGCAACTCATTGTAAAGGTGGGTAAAGCTCTGATCACTATTCTTAGTATTTTCCCATAATGTAAAGCACATCTCACTAAAAGCTACTAGCTACTCACTGAGGAGACCTCAAAAAAGGTTGAAACCGGTCTGGGTAGTGACCCCACCCATAATGCATTGCAATATACATCTTTCAGTGAGATGTGCTTTACATTATGGGAAAATACTAAGAATAGTGATCAGAGCTTTACCCACCTTTACAATGAGTTGCCCTGGAGTTGTCCTGATGTACCATCTTCAGACTTGAACTATGTTTCAGGCGCAAACTTAATTGTTTGAATACTTGGGATTAGGAGTTAAATAACCAATGTTATAAAACTACTTGGTAACCCTAATATATATATATATATATATATATATGTTAAAGATACCAAGCTATTTTAAACCTGGTTTTACTCCATTTCCCAAGTAAGCAAACAGACAAACAAGTCAAGTTTGCGCCTGCAAGTGTTGCAAGTCTAGCTGACCCTGCACGTAGTGCAAGACCAAGGCAACTCATGGTAAAAGTAGAATAAGCTCTGATCACTAATCTTAATATTTACCCTTAATGCAAAGCACATCTCCTGGAGGAGATGTATGATGCTTTGTATTAAAGGCAAGGGGCCACTACCCAGACCGGTTTCGACCTTTACTGAGGTCTCATCAGTGGGAGCCAGGCTAGAAATACCAAGATTTTAGTAATACAGAGCTTATAAATTGTGGGGTTTTTTTTGATAGTATGAATTCAAAACATTATAACAAAATTAAAATTAAGTTAATTTTAAACATATCATGATGTATTCAAACCCAATCCTCAGCACAAAAGCACTTCTTTAGGCACTAACACAATACACAATGAAACAATTTAAGCTGCAACAGAAAAACTTATGTATATGTGTAGAATTTTGATTAAATTCTACACATATTTACTACACAGAATTACAGCTGAAATTCTGATTCTTATCCTGACAGATACTTGGACACAATCTAGAATTCTATCCCATGTATCTGTCAGAGATAGAATCAACTTTAGCCATTGGGCTGAAGGTAATTTCATAATAATTTTGAGTAATTTAATGAAACTGCACTTGAGATTAGGGGTGTGCTTCATTGCTAATTGTGACTCCACAAATAGCCTTTCAGGTCTGTAATAAACCATATGTAGGATTGCTGTACTCTTCCATCTAATCCTGCATGAAAAGTTCCCAACACATACACAGTCTGTTAAGACCAACTTGACAAATTATGATAATGTATAAAACATGCATAAACACAACAGAACAAAGTTTTTATTCAAAGCAGAAATTAAATATTTCAGGCTGAAAATAACACTGTTAACTCATTCTTATATCATTAATATACACATTAAAAGCAGCAGTTCAAGTACAAAATCCTGAGAGTCGTTAAAGAGTATCTGCCATACTCCTTAATATCTGTCAGCTATCTTCTAATCTATGTCATCAACTTCATATCCATCCATAGCTGCTCCAATTTATGTAATAGATTTCAGTGTAGCACATCGCCAAAAATCTTTTCAAAATCCAGCAATATCACAGCATAGCCATTATTAAAAATAAATGGATGTTTATTATAAATAACATGAAATCTATTCTTCATAAAGTTGTGCAGTATCCCTCCTCCTCCACAAAAATCATATTAATACTGATCTGAATTCTGACCACCATTCTTGAAATACTGATAGCTGTAATTTGCTACAACTATATCAGAGGCTCCTTCTTGCAATGTGACTATTTTGTTATCCTTTCCACAATCTTGGACTTTTATCAGAGCTGAGACTTAAATTACTTTTTCAAAGTTTTGTTGGAAGCACTGCTAATTCCTTTATACATTCCCATCATATATAGGACTAGTATCTCATCTAATCCCATAGTAGTCCATTGCAAGATTCAGCAATGCCCTCAAATGTGAGAGACAATTAATCAGTTTTATGAGAGATTCTGTAGATCACTCAGAGTTTTTAGAGAGAGGTATCCCTGCACTTAAACATACCTCGATGGCTCTTCACATAATGCATAGCATTTCATTATACATATCCATAAGGATATGTGATTTGCATTATGGGATAATAAGGCATTTGATGTGAAGTCATTAGCCTCTATATACAAGTAACCCAGTCATGAAGTGACTTCATGCACAAACTATGTTTGCTTACACTTGGATAAAGGACAAAACCAAGAATACAATTTCTTGACATCTATAATTTAAAGCAATGGATAGGATTGAAAGTTTGAGAGCAGGTCATTTATATGCAAGAGGAAGAGCGTGAGTGAAAGAACAAAACCCTGGGGTACTTCTGTGTTGGTGGAGAAATCTGAGGAGAGTAAACCATCCACCATGACACGAAGTGAGCAACCAGTGAGAAAGTTGGCGATCCAGTTGGAGAATGAGGAAGGCAGATCATAGGGTGGTAGTTTGTTAAGTAGGCCACTGTGCCAAACCCAATCAAATGCCATTGATATATCAAAGGCAACCATATGAGTTTCTGCACATTTCTCCATGGCTTGCTTCCATAGGTGGGTGGTGAAAGCATGAAGATCAGTAGTAGATCAAGAGTGGTGGAATCCATACTGCTAGTCACTGATTAGTTGATATGTGACTAGGTGGTTCAAGAGTTGGCTGTTGATGATCTTCTCCATAATTTTTGAGCAAATAGAAGTGAGAACAATTGGACGGTAGTTTGTTGGTTGACTATTATTACCTTTCTTTGGGATGGGAAGAACGTGAACCTGTTTCCATGTTATAGGGTAGATGCTAGTTGAATAGGATAGATTGAAGATGCAATACATTCTCATGACTGAGAGCAGTGGGAATGGGGAGGAATTACTGATGGTGAGTGAGCAGGAAGTATATGAGGAATTGAGAAAACCTGATGTCAACAAGACCATGGAGTTTGATGGTATATCGCCGCATATCTTGAAGGAATGTTCCAGGGAGTTAACAACAGCTTTGACGTATGTTTTTAACATGAGTCTTAGATTAACCTAGGTCCCAAAGGAGTGGAAAGATGGCAAAATTGTTTTGATTCATAAAGGGGATGATAGGGGTGCTTAAGGGTCAAAGCTGTATAACTGAGAGGAGACCTCCACATAGCCTTTAAAGGAATGCGGAGAACCGACCAGGGCTTCTGACCTAATGTCCAATCCTCACCTTCTCGTGGTGCACCCTGTTGGGTATCTACTTTGATACTGAACGAACGAGGATGGGCTGGCAATTTGGGATTTAGCCGACCAAATTGTATTCTTATTGGTTAAACCAAAATAAAAAATGATGGTACGACATGACAAAATTTTATGCCGGCTGGGGGTCGCCCGGTTAAACAAGGCCCCCGTTGTTTTTGCCAGGGAACCAAGGCGAACAGCGAAAAGTCAGCTACTGGAACAAATCTGAAAACAAACCCCAACTCAACATCACCAGAGTTAAAGATCGGTACTATCAACGTAAGAAGCCTGAATGGCAAAGAAATAGCTAGCTGAGGAATTAGATAAGTACCAGATCGACATAATAGGGGTGACTGAAACAAAAAAGACCAAAACTGGTGAGATCTTTCTGAGCAATAAATACAAAATGTTATATTCAGGCAATAACAATCAAGGAAAAGAAGGAGTAGCCATAGTATTCAACACAAAATACGAGGCTAATCTTCTTGAATGGCAGTCAGTCTCAAATAGAGTAATGTGGGCAAATATGAGAATGGGGAACTGGACAATGAGACTTATTTGTGCCTATGGTCCCACAGAAGGTTCTACTAAGGTAGAAGTGGAGGATTTTTTTGAGGCTTTAGAAAAAGCAACTGACACAATGAAAAAGGAAAAGTTGGTCCTTGTTGGGGATCTAAATAGTAGAGTAGGAAATGATTGTGAAACATACAAAAATATTTTGGGAAAATTTGGAGAAAAGAGCAAAGCTAATAATAATGGCAAATATCTGTTGGATTTCTGCTCAGGACATGGACTGGTTATTACTAACACCATGTTCCAACATAAAAATGTGCACAAATTCACATGGAGAGAAGAGGCTGGGAATAAGAAAAGTCTCATTGACTATGTTATTGTTTATAGTGATGTTTTCTCCCTGGTGCAGGACACCAGAGTGTACAGAGGATTTGAAATTGGAAGTGATCACTATTTAGTCTTGAGCAGGATAAAATTGAATTTCATATTGAAAAGAATAACATGTAAGAAAGTTTTAAAGCGAATAAAAGTTGAGCAGCTCTCAGATGTAAACTGTAGACTAAAATACAGAAATATTATTGAAAAGAAAATGAAAGAGTTTGAGAACAGGAATCAAACCTTGGAGATTCAGTGGCAAACTCTGAAGGAAACAATGATTGATTCTGCCAGAGAGGCATGTGGTGAGGTTGTGTGCAAAGATAAAAAAATCAGAACTCCCTGGTGGACACAGGAAGTTAAAGAGGCAGTGAAGGAAAAGAAGAAAGCATATCAAAAGTTCCTGGCAAATAAGTCAGCTTTTACTCTTACAGAATACAGAGACAAATGTAAGAAAGCTAAACAGTGTGTAAAACTAGCTAAACAAAAGTCATGGGAGGACTTTGGCAAGAATATAGAAAATAAATATCAAGAAGGTGGCAAAACATTCTGGAGGTTGTTGAAGAAGCTTAGGAATGGAGGAAAGAGTGCTGTAAAAGGAATTAGAGATGATAAAGGTGAAATGAAAACAGGAGAAAAAGATATCCTTGAAGTATGGAGTAATTACTTTGAAAAACTGCTAAATGAAACAAGCAGCGATGACAGCACAGTGATAAAAAACACTGACCAGGCATGCAGTCAGGAATACATATCCATACTTGAAGTAGAAAAAGCCATCAAAGGCTTGAAATGTGGAAAGGTAGCAGGAGTAGATGATATTCGACCAGAAATGCTGAAGTATGGTGGTATAAAAGTCTTACAGTGGCTGCACTGCATAGTTCAGAAAGCCTGGACAGAGGGACGAATTCCCGATGATTGGAGCAGAGCTCTCATAGTACCCATATATAAAAAGGAAAATAAAACTGAATGTGAGAATTACAGAGGTATTTCCCTACTGAGTGTTCCTGGCAAGATCTATGCAAGTATACTTGAGAAACGGTTGAGAAGAATTGTGGAAGAAAAGCTTGGTGAAGAATAAGCTGGATTCAGGCCAAATAGAGGCTGTCAGGATCAGATCTTCACTTTACGACAAATAGTCGAGAAAGCATGGGAATATAACAAAGATCTGTATTTAAGTTTTGTCGATTTGGAAAAGGCATATGACAAGGTGCCAAGAGAGAAGCTATTCAATACGCTGCAGTTATATGGTGTCAATGGGGCATTATATCAAGCAATACTTAGTCTTTATTTGAGTTGTGAGTCAGCAGTTAGAATTGAAGGAAGTACAGGAAGATGGTTTAATGTTAAATCTGGTGTGAGACAAGGATGTACATTATCCCCTCTGTTATTCATTATCTATATGGATCACATTATGAAGGAATATGGTATTAAACCTGATAGCAAAATTGGAGATGTTAATGTCAGCTCTTTGCTTTATGCGGATGATGTTATACTTCTAAATAAATCCGCTACAAGTCTGCAAGATTCTCTGACTAAATTGAATAGCTGTTGTAATAGATATGGTATGAAGGTCAGCAATAAAAAGACAAAGACAATGAAAATAGGCAGAATCATTGAAAATGTCAACTGTGTTGTGAATGGAGAACCTGTGGAACAAGTAAAACAGTTCAGCTAGTTAGGCACAATTTTTACTGAAGATGGTAAACTAAATATAGAAATAGACAACAGAATCAGCAAAGCTGGTATGGTGGGAAGTCAATTGAATAAATTCATATGGAATAAGAAAGAAATTAGTCGGAACACTAAATTAGCTGTATACAAGACTGTGTTCAAACCAATTTTAACTTATGGATCTGAGAGCTGGGTCAGAAGTAAAACACTTGACCAAAGACTAGAGACCGCAGATATGAGAGTCCTGAGAAAGATTAGAGGCATGAACAGATGGCATCAATGGCAATATCATATTAAAAATGAGGATATTAGGAAAGAACTTGACATTGTCAGCATCCAGGAATGCGTTAGCAGAGCTAATCTCAGATGGTATGGTCACTTAAATAGAATGGGAGAGGAAAGATTAGCAAAACAAGTGTTCTCTGCCAGGTTGGCAGGAAAACGACCCAGAGGAAGACCAAGATATAGGTGGATTGATACGGTACAAAGTGCCTTAGACGATAGAAATATAAGATCTGATAATGTTGGAGTCTTGACAAGTAACAGACTGATTTGGAGGAAAATTGTAGATAGGAAGTTAATAATGATGTAATTTTTTCATGTAGTACTGTCATATCCTGTACACCCCTTGAGGGTACATGGCAGGAATTTGATGATGATGATGATGAAGGGGATGATAAGACTAAGGCTTCGAATTATAGGAAAATCTGCTTGTCTGGAGTTGTGGTCAAAGTGTTGTTGGAGAAGCTAGTGAGAACAAAGATTCAGAACTGTGTGGAGTGCAGAATTCTTGTTAATGGACAGCATGGGTTTGCTAAAGAAAGATAATGTTTTAGCAATCTGTTTACTTATTATAACAAGATGACAAATACATTGGATAAGAGGATGCATATACAGTAGTATATTTAGATTTTGCAAAGGCTTTCGATTGATTGCTACATAACAAACTACTAGTTAAACTGGAACAGATTGGGTTGGATAGTAGATTAGTACACTGGATTGAAGATTAATTGTCTAACAAGTATCAGCAGGTTGCGTATGGGGTGTGATATGATATCCTAGAAGAGCAAAGTTACTAGTCACTTGCCCAAGAGGTCTGTTTTGGGACCATTGTGTTTAATTTGTATGTAAATGACATTAGAAAGGGCTTAAATTGTGATATACAGTTGTTTGCAGATGATGCAATGTTGGGGAAGTAGAACAGATGTCGCTTTGCAAGACAACCTAAACAGACTATGAATGGGCAAGTGTGTGTGGGGGGGGGGATGTCAGGTTAATGCTGCAAAGTTTTAAACTTTGTGAAGGAGTATAGGATTGGTGGGGCAGTGAAGGTAATGAAAGAATTGGGAGTTAGGGACTTGAAATTTCATGGACAACTTTGCTAAAATTGTGAGGGTTCAGCAGTGATTGACTAAGCTGGTTTCTAAAATGTGGAATATGAAGACAGATTGAGAGAATGCAAATTACAGAGCCTAGTAGATAGAAGGAAGGGGGGGGGGGCAACATGATCAAGGCATATAAATTGGTAAGAAGTATTACCAGATTAGCATGGATGAGATTTTTCATAGAATATCTGGAGATCTAGCCATCACTGGAAGGTGTATAAGGTGAGTGTGAGTAAGAGGGTGAGGAGAACATTTTTTGCAGTGAGAGTGGTAGATGATTGGAATGCAATGCCTGAGAGTGTGGTGAGTGCAGGGACAGTAAATGCATTTAAGTTGAGGTACGATGAGATGTGCATGTGAGAGTGGAACCTCCCATGATGAGTCTCTTGACTCCAGAGAAGTCTGTTAATATTAAAGATTCCATAATAGTCCATTTAAACAAGAAGTCATTTGAAATAAAACCTTTGCTATACCATATTAGGTTACTGTTTCTCCAAGAGATATACTTCTGTAGATATAGAAACCTTAACAGATAGATGCATGCTCCTCTCTCCTCTATTTTTTGAAAGTTCTAACTGGGCTGGAGTAAAGTATTATTATTCTCTTCACTCCCCTGCTTCTCAGATATTTCTGCAATATTCAAAAGGTTGCAGAAAGGCAAATCTTGGAGTAAATAAGGTTTATAAATGTATGCTTCATCCTGTGCAACAGTTCAATGAAGATTCTTCCAGGAACTGACTGCATGATTGCAATTCCTGGAATCCCGCTAGCTAGTAACAGCTGGAATACTGAAACCACACTGACAAAATGTTCAACTAGCAGACACATGGAGTATTCACAATGCTAATTTTCCAAGCTTACATTTTCAAGAATCAAGGTATTTGTTCCTGCCTTGAATGAATTTATATCCTCTGTTATAAACAGAATAATTCAGATCAAACATCTTGACATCAACATGTTAGATCATAACCCAGCCCTACTTAAGTTTCACTGAACAAAACAAGTGGAGATCATGGAGACTTCCATGAAGACTCAAATTAGAATGATGTTTACCTGCGGCTGGAACACATGGTCAAAATTTAGGCCACTGAAAAAGTTTAGAATGAAGGAAAAAGTACTGCAAAAATAATCAGAGATGGTAAAAGTGACACGAAAACAAAGATAATCTGGATATATGGAGTAATTACTTTGAAAGCCTGCTAAATGCAAGAAGTCGTGATAGAACAGTAACATTAGGACATTGATATCACATGGTACATTGTTATCATGCTGAATATGCTGACCACGCTGGCCTGGTTGGCCGAGTGGTCAACATATGCGGGTTCGAATCCCGCCGTGGGAATGGATGTTTGCGATTGTCTGTGAAAATATTAGTAGTGATGATGGGCGGTAGATGGCATTGGTGTAATGATGATGGTTGTTGCAGTTTGTTGTAGTTGGTGGATTCAGTGGTGGAGATAGAGTTGTAGAGTAGGTGTCCTCCCTCGATGAGTCTTTGGACTGCCTGAAGCTGTTACATAATAATAATAATATGTAAATTGGGGAGGCGTTTTTAATGCATAGATTATTATAATTATGCTAATAATCTATGCATCAAATAAGTTGTCAGAATCATATTCTGACAACTTTGAAATCAAAAATGGAATAAGACAAGGATGCGTCTTATTATCCTTACTGTATAACATATATAGTCAGCAAGTTTTTTAATATATTGCAGAATTGAAGGGTGTAAAAATTGGGGATAGAAACATCAACAACTTCAGGTATGCAGATGACACAGTCCTTATAGCTGAATCTGAAGATGATCTTCAAAACTTAGTGACAAAAATTTGCAACAGAAGCTTAGACATGGGATTGATTATTAACCTAAAGAAAACAAAGTGCATGATTATATCAAAAGAACCAATAAATAAGAAACTAAACATAACCGTTAATCAAAAGAAAATTGAAAAGTTCAGTCTTTTGTATATTTGGGACAAATGTTTACAGACAGAGGAAATTCCCTTAAAGAAATAAAACGAAGAATAGAGATAACAAGAAAAGCCTTTATTGATATGAAAACTGTTCTAACATCCAGAGAAATGAACATAGACAAGAAAAAGATTAATAGAATGCTATATCTGGTCAAGCCTTCTCTACAACAATGAAACTTGGACTCTAAATAAAGAAGCAGAGAAAAAATTAGAAGCTTCTGAAATGTGGACCATCAGAAGAATGTTGAAAATATCATGGACAGAGAAAATGACGATGTTTTAAAGAAAGCAAAAATGAAAAGAACATTAATGAAAAAACAAAAGTTAGATGTCCAAAAATATTTTGGACATTAACTAGACAAGAAGGCATTCAAAAATTAATATTAGAAGGGAAACTGGATGGAAAAAGGGGGAGAAGTAACCCCAGGAGAATGTGATTTGAAGACATTAAGGACTGGACTGGCTTGAATTACCATAAATGTTCCAGAACAGCAAAAGAAAGAAAAAAGTTCCATAACATGGTTGCCAACTCCTCCTTCTAGGGGATGACACTTGAAGAAAGAGAAGAAGTTCCTAATGCAAAGTTAACTCAGTGTATAAATAAGTTTTGAAGATATAGAAAGGTGACAAGGAAAAGATAATCAAAATGCCACAATTACATTATTATTATCTAGGCCTCCATGGAGTCAAAAGACTCATCATGGGAGGTACTGCCTAAGAACATAAAGTCTTGAGGGACTCATTGAGGGACCCCCCCCCCAAGAAACACAAAGTCTATCATACCACTCCTTAAACTCATTGACCGTTCTCGCTCTCACCACGGCATCGGGCAATGCATTCCACGATTCAACCCTCCATGCAATGAAATCACTCCTCACCCTCTTGCTCACAGTTTCCTTTCGTAACTTCCAGGGATGGCCTCTTGTCATCACTCCTTTCCACTGTTCAACCAAGCGAAAGAACTCCCCAGTGTCAACCCTGTAACCACCTCTCAACAGTTCAAAAGTCTCAATCATATCACCTCTCCTTCTTCTATCCACCAAACTCTGCAGTCCACATTCCCTCGGCCGATCCTCATAACCAAAATTGTACAGTCCTAAAACCATCTTTGTACCCTTTCCACAGTTAATTTATCCCCTTCAAATCCTGGGGACCAAATCTGAGAACAATAGTCTAAGTGTGGTCTGATCAGAGACTTATACAACGGAATGATAACCCTTTTATCTCTGCAGGTCAGTGTCCTTCTCATAATTGCAGCAATCCTCTGTGTTACCTTCACCACCTTTGCAATATGTCCCCTAAATTTCAGGGTTCTATCAATCATCAACCCCAGATCTCTTGTCTCCCCTACTTCCTCCAGTATAACTCCTCCCATAGAGTATGCAGCATCCCATCGATGTTTCCCAAACCTCAAGACCTTACATTTTGCTGCATTAAACTGATACCCCCATTCATTTGCCCATCTATCTAGCTTATTCAAATCCTCTTGCAGGACTACCACATCTGCACTATTACTAATAATCCTTCCCAGCTTCGCATCATCCACAAACAACTGAATATCCTCTTGCAATCCACTGGCATTGTCATTGATATAAAGGCTAAACAATATAGGTCCTAGTACTGAGCCCTGTGGGACCCCACTTGTAACTCTCTGCCTCCTTGAAACTGCTCCACCATACACAACTCTCTGATACCTATCAGACAGCCAATCCTGAATCCAGTTGACCAATCTGACATCCAGACCCATGTGCTGCAACTTAAATATCAGCTTATCATGTGGCACCCTGTCAAATGCCTTCGCTAAGTCTAAGAAAACTGCAGTATATGCCTTTCCCTCATCTAATGTTCTTGTAACTTTATTATAAAAGGCTAGCAAACTGCTAAAACAAGAGCGCCCTTTCACAAATCCATGTCGACTCTCAGAGATAACATTACCCTCATTGCCCAATGCTGTATATGGTCCCTCACTACTTTCTCCAAGATCTTAACAACTACTGATGACACACAAACTGGCCTATAATTAGACACTTCCAGTCTATATATATTCATCCTTATGCAATCTTACCTTCCTTCCATTCCCTGGGCACCTTTCCTGCAGGCAGACTTTCATTGAAAAGTCAGGTTAGAGGCACTGTCAGTTCCCTAGCACATTCTCTCAAAATTCGTGGTGAAATACCATCCAGTCCCAAAGCTTTACTGACATCCTGAGTACTCAGTATCTGAAGCACACTCTCCTCCTGTACCTCTAAACCTCAAACCTGCCCTATCCCTCTGAAAACAAAGATATTCCAGATATATGGAGTAATTACTTTGAAAGCCTGCTAAATGACAGTTGTATAGAACAGTGGAAAAAAATATATTATAAGAATCTAATCAGGAATATATACCAATACTAGAAGTATTTGCATGTGCTCCTGATTGAATGATTGCAATTATACCTCTAATAATGGTAAAAAAGCCATCAAAAACTTCAAATGTGGAAAGATATCTGGAGTGAATGATATTCAATGAGAAATGCTCAAATATGGGGACATCAGAAGTCTAAGTCTAGATAATTGGAATAAAGATCTCATATTACCTATCTAATAGAAAAAGGAAAATAAAACTGAATGAGAAAATTAAAGAGGAATTTCTTCACTAAAAAGCTGCAGATAAAATTTATGCAAACATGCTTGAGAAGAGGCTAAAAAAAACTGTGGAAAGAGAAACTTGAACAAGCTGAGTTTAGACCAAAAACAGACATTGATAGGATCAGTTTTTCAATTTAAGATAAATAGTTGAGAAATCACAGGTTGAGATGGTTTGGTCATGTGATGAGGAGGGAGGACGAATATGTGGGAAGAAGGGTCATGCAGATGGATGTGCAAGGTGTCACCATCCGAAAAGATTTCAAGAATTTTTAATAAACATGAACTATGCACCACATTCAGACCGTGTGGCAAATTAGCAACCTTTATCTGCTCACTCAAGGACAGCATTCCCACTTTATCACATCTAGGAGTCTACAAAGTACCCTGCTCATGTAATCAAGCCTACTACGGTCAAATAGGAAGAACTGTGAACATCCACATCAACGAACACAAAAGATACATCCGGCATTATCACTATGCAAGTCGGTCCTAGCAGACAATGCTCTGGATACTCCTGCACACAGGATCAACTGGAAGAACACAAAAGTACTGCACAGAAGCTCTTACAAGTCGGAGAGATTGTTTTTAGATGCAACAGAAGCCCTGAAACACACTCCAAATCTCAACAAATATGGCTGTATAAATTTGCCTAAAATCTGGGAGACAGTCATCTTAAGAAAAAACTAGTACTGGTTTTTTTCTCTGTTTAGGACTCTAGGTTTATGTGAGAGCTGCAATTTTTTTTTTTTTTTCCCAGATAGAGGGTGCCAAAATCAGGACTTTAGTCTTTGTGTTGCTGTTACAATTTTGTTTAACTAGTCCGTTGATTACACCATGTTGTTATAGTCTTGCCTATTGTGACAAACTGTGTTTTTGTGCTCTGAAGATGCTGGTTATAACACCAGCAAAATATCAGCAATAAGTTAATAAATTAATTATTTACTTATTTTTCTGTGCTCTAATATATACCGTTAAAAAATAAACAACAAATAAACAGTTAGTTAACTTATGGGATAGTAAATAAATAGTTAGCTTTCTTGATCTCTTAATTCTTTGCCAACCAGATGGTAACCTACAATTCACAGTCTATAGGAAGAAGACTCATACAGGCCATTACATCCATGCTGATTCACATTACCATCCAAGTCAAAAGGCAGATACTATAAAAAATTGGTTCATCGAGCCCACTCCTTTTGTTCTTAAGAAACTATTGGATAAGGAGGAGGAATATATTAATTCCTCCTTCTTATCTAATATAAGAATTCCTTCATAAAAAGAGCACTGAGTAGTGGTGTTTCAGCATCTTCTTCAAATACAGAAGAAATAACACATATACCTATCCCCTATGTGCAAAGCATTAGTGAACGCATAGCTAAAGTGTTAAAATCACTAAATATTTGTGTTGCCTTTTGACCCATCAGAAAAATCTCCACATTCCTCACGTCTCCGAAGGACAAGCTCCCACATCTCAGCTATCTACCAGAATTCCTAGCTCTTGTGGATTATCTTATTTTGGACAAACAGGAAGATCTGCCTCTTTTCATCTAGAAGAACACCAGTCTTATATTCAATACCTTAAACCTGAACAGTCTGGACTTGCAGAATATGCCATCAATTCTAGACATAGAGTTCAATGGAACAAGACATGAGTCCTTCACAAAAGTCAGTTCCTCATGGAACAGCTTTAGAAAGAAACATATGAAATGTTACTTCACTCCTCTAACTTAAACAGATCTGATTGTCTATGTCTATTCTCTTTGTGGGAGATAATATTCTATAAATCAGCTAATCTTTCCTAACTTTTTTTTTAATAAGTTTAGGAAATTCAAGGACCGTTTTTAGCTATCTTACTTTAGCTACATAGGTGGCACCTTGTGAATATGTCAGTTATTGTTTAATTAGTCTTTGTACTTGTATTGATGATGCCTGTGATACTCAGGCGAAAATTCTATGTGAGTTAATTCCGTTATTATAATTGCAAGTAATATGTCTACTCACAGTATTTCCTTACTGAAACAGATAACAATCATGACACCCTACACAGGGCCAGCAGAAGCGGGCATGCAGTGCATGCGGGTGCCGCTACGAAGGCGGAGCCGGGGCACAGGTCATAAGTTCATTTTTAAGAAACAAAATTTTTATCATAAAAACAAAAAATTCCTAGAATGATCAATATTAAAATAAATAAGGCCAGATACATACATACCAAATACATACTTCTATACAGCTGGCAATATAAAATTTTTAAAAAATTGTATATTGCTGGCTGTTTACAATTTTGCAGCGAGAGCATGCTAAATGCTTGCCTCCAGAATCTAAAGTGAAACGGTGAACGGTTTTTATGCGCAGAAACGAATTTTCATACAAAACATTTGTTGCTACGTAACCAGTCACACAGTACTGTAAATACTCGATTGTTTACTTAGGTTAAGTCCCATGTGAATATTGTAAAAATAAACTTTGTTTATCTCTGTATAGTTTGTTTTAGATGTTATTGTAAATAACACTCTGGAAGTTAACTGTATATACTGCTTTAATAAGAATATGTTAGAGTGTTAAAAACAAAGGCAATGTTTATATCGCATGTAATAGATCTACATGGCGGCATTAGAAAGATTGTTATTAAAATTTGTTTGTATGAGAAAGGCTTGCAGGCTCTAAGTGTAAACATTTGCTAAGTCAGTCAGAAAGGTTCAAACAACTTTCCAATGGCTGGCAATTTACAATTAAAAGAAAGCGGAGGAGAACAAAAGGCATACCAAACTTGAAACTTAAGATGAAAGAATCATACTGATTCTTTGGGGGTTGCCAAACTTCATGCAAGGTCTCAGATGAGGTATAATAAAAAGGGACTGAAGCAAACAGAAGGGGCTGCACGGATCCAGAGATTGCTGCAGAAGTAGAGGGGGGCCCGGTTCCAGAGACGTCCACAGAGAGACAGGAGAGGCTGCCCGGTTCCAGACATCGTCAGAGAGCATCCCAGATCCAGACGTTGGTTGAGAGAGGAGTTTTCCACTTCCAGAAAGGAGCTTCGCGGTTCGAGACGTCGCTTGAGAGAAACGACTTCTAGGCCACAGGCAGGGCTTTCAAATTGCCGAAAGGAGGTCCCAAACACCATAGAAAAGTTTCCAGTCCAGAAGGATCCTGATTGACAGTTGACAACAGTTTCATTTTTCTTGGAGGCAGCATTTCAAGCTACTTGAGACGGCAGTCATCCAGGCATTTTTGGTGAGCCCAAGTAGAGGAGAAAAGGTGAGGCAAATTTCCCGAAGTACCTTCGCTTGTAAGTTTTTTTTTTCACCATGGAAGAATAACATTTTTCCAGAACTGTACGAGTCCCGCTACATTCCCAATTTTGTTGCAAACTTTTCGCACCTACTGAATCAAGTAGTCTTGAAGAAGGTTATAACGATTGGAGAAATGCAAGTACAACTTTGCATAGACATGAGACTAGTTTAGCTCACATGAAAAATTTCTTAAAATGGAAGGAACTTGATAAAAATTTAAAAAACAAAACTACTATTGATTGCCAGACTCAAAGCATGTATGAAATGGAAAAGAAACATTGGACAAGTGTTTTAGAACACTTGACTGAAATTATAAAATTCCTTGGTAGCCAAAATTTAGCGTTTCACGGATCATCTGTGAAATTATGTGAAATTTATATGAAATAATGGCAATTTTTTAATATTAGTCTAACTGTTTGCGAGGTTTAATCCCGTTATGGAAAATCATGTTGAAAGGGCCCTACAAGGAAACAATAGAATGCACTATTTGAGTAAAGACAGTCAAAATGAAATATTGGAAACTTTAAGTAACGCAATCAGGGATACAATTTTATTATCAATTCGAAAATCTAAATATTATTCCATAATTTTAGACTGCACACCTGATGCAAGTAAAACAGAACAAATGACCATTATTATTCGCTTTGTTTCCTGTGACGATGGAATTGTCAAGATAAGGGAAAACTTTTTAGGTTTTGCAGATATATCAGATTCCACAGGACGTGGTTTATGTGCAACAATAGTGGAACAACTGGAAAAATGGAATATTCCAATTGAAGACATGCGAGGTCAAGGGTATGACAACGGGGCAAATATGAAAGAGAAAAAATATGGGCTCCAAAATTTGCTTTTGAACAAAAATCCTCTAGCTTTTTACGTGCCATGTGCTGCTCATACTTTAAATTTAATCATTAGCGATGCAGCCAAAGTGAATGCAGATACGATTAGTTTCTTTGCAATTATTCAAGAAATATACAATTCTCTTACAAATGTTGGGCAATCCTTTTAAAGTTCGTAAAAAATTTAACATTGAAACAGCCATCAGAAACGTGATGGGAAAGTAAAATTAATGCAATCCGCCCTCTACGATATCAGTTAGGAGAAATTTACGATGCACTTTTTGAAATTTTAAATAATGAAAATTTTAATAAAGAAACTCAGCATGAAGCACAAACATTATGTGCTAAAATGAAGAACTACAAATTTATTTGTTCTCTTATAATTTGGCATGATTTACTTAACAGAATAAAGCCTGTGAGTAAAATGCTTCAAGACAAAAATATGAACATTACACTTGCTTTAGAATCTATCGAAAACTTAAAAATATTCTTACAAGAGTATCGATCAGATACAAATTTTAAAGAAGTTCTAAAAGCGGCAAAAGAACTGAGTGAGAGGTGGATGGAGAACAAGAATTTAAAACTGGTACGGAAGTTCGACGATGAAAGAAGACACAACAATTTGACTACGAGCATCATGACGAATGCCACAATCGCCAGAAGATAAATTTAGAGTGAATGTGTTTTATACACTTCTAAACATTGCAATGCGTTCGTTAATAGAACGTTTTGAACAACTAAAAACATATTATGATAATTTCAATTTCTTATATAGATTACTACAAATTAATAACAAAGATTTATGAAAAAATTGTAACAATTTAGAGATTCTCTTGATGGACGGCGACAATAAACACGTAAATGAAATAGAACTATATGACAAGTTATGTGCTTTCTGGATATTTTTCGAAAGGATAATTTAAATATTCAAAACCCTTTCGATATTCTTAATTTTATTGTGTCCAATAATTTATCTTTCCCTAATAGTATTCTTAAAGCAATTGTTTTCAATTGGTTTAAGAATACTATTAACCTTACCTGTTAGTGTAGCAAGCGGTGAACGTTCCTTTTCCAAGTTGAAATTGATTAAAACCTACTTAAGAACAAGTATGTCACAAAAAAAGGCTTGTTAGTTTGGCGTTAATAGCTATTAAAAATGATGTATGTGCGGAATGAGACGTTAAGACCATTATTTCTAATTTGGTGAATATGAAATCACAAACCCTAAAATTTTAGTTCTATTAACGAACACATCGCAAAAAATAAAATCTGTAAAGATTTTATTTTTTGAATACTTATATTAATATTAATAAAATGTTCTAATTATTATTTCTGAATTCTTTTCTTATTTCCTTATCTATCTTGAGTGTCTTTTATTTTCCTAAAAGATAGTTCCACTTATAAAAATTATTAAAAAATTTTTACAACATACTAAGAATTTAGTAAAATGCAAGAATTTTTTAAACTTTAGTTCAAATAAATTTTAACTTTCATTAAAATTCGTTTTAATTTTGTTAGCGATTTGGGTCGGTGAGAAGGCTATAATCCCTGTATCATTATATTCAACGATTAAAGTGAAGTAGCTTTATCAAAATTTGCTTTAACTTTTGAGAATTTTTTGAATATTCAGGTTTTTAATGATTATCCTGCCTAATCAACACCCCCCGGTTCGTTACATTTAGCGAACCAACGTGTGGCTGTTCTGTCAAAATTTATTTAAGAAATTTCAAATAATTTAAATTTTTATTATCATAAAAGAACCACACATGCCTGGATCGTTGCAGGGGCGCTTAGATAGACATTGCATGCGGGCGGCAAAGACCCTACACACATCTCTAGGATCAACCATGCATTGCTGACCAATGTGAGGCCCTTCTGCTATGTCTGTCTGTTCATGGTTAATCCAGTCCTCCTGATACACCCTTAATACAGCAGTATGGGAACAACCAACACGTGCGACTGTTTCTGAAATACTGGCACCTGTCCTCCAGGCCTCAACTATCCGCTCGCAGTCAAACTGGCTTACATTGCCATATTTCCCCATTAGTGGCAAATAGCTGCACATGACGTTGATATCACATGGTATGTTGTTATCATGCTGAATATGTAAATTGGGGAGGTCCTAATGCAAAGCTAACTCTTTGCATTAGGACCAATGTGAGGTCCTTTGTGTATATTGAAGTTTTGAAGATATGGATATAAAAGGGATATAAAAAGGTGCCAAGGAAAAGCTATAATTATATGGTGATTTATAATATGTAAATAAGACATCACATCGAACAATATGCAGTCTATATTTGAGTTGTATGTCAGCAGTTAGAAGTGAAGAAGGTATACAGGAAGATGGTTTGAGGTTAAATTAGGTGTGAGAAAGGTGCACACCATCTCACTACTATTCATAATCTATATGGATTACATTAGGAAGGAAATTGCTTTAGCCCTGATGTCAAAATTGAAGATATTCAGTTAGCTGTTTACTTTATATAGATGATTTTATACTCTTAAATAAATTCTTCCCCTAAATTGAAATCTTCTAATAAATTTAGCATGAAAATCAGCAAAATGAAGACAAAAGTAATAACACTGAAAACATCAACTACATCCTGAATGCAAAATCCACAGACATTAAAGTATATCAGTTATTTCCTTTCTTTTAAGCTTACACGGTGATCTAAATGCATTTTTGAAAATTATGGAGAAAACTACTGTGTTTGAATAACAACTTTAGTTTAATATAACTAAAATCTACATTCGACATTTCGACCTTTATGTCAAGGTCATCTTCTGGAGCATACAACTATACACAGAAAACAAGCTACATTACAATCAAACTGGTTGATTAAAGATACTGACCAACCGCTACAACAATTGTTGCCTGACTTTTTTTTTTCACCCTCTGGTGAAAAAAAAAAAAATTATACATCAACACTAGGGTCCTATTATTAGTGTTATCTGTTGGTTGTAGAAATACATTGGGCACAACAACAAGTATATAGATATATACTTGTTGTTAACATCATGATTATACTTGTACATTCCAGCCAGTTAGTATGGAATGGTTTCTAATACTAGCTGAAGATTGGCTAGAGTCCTGACTTATGCTGGATCATATATATTAGGTAGGCTGGATGTGTGCCATCCAGATCCTTGGAATTTTCATACCATCTTTGTTGTTGATATTTGAGTGGTTTATCAGGATTTCGCAGGCTTCCTTAAATTTCCTTTCATACCAGGTTTTTGTGTGGTGTAAAGAGCAGGTGCTTTTCCAGTTGATTTGGTGTAAGGTGTTGAGCGCGTGGTCTGAGAGGCCTGCTTCCCCATAATGGTTATATTTAATGTGTTCTTTCTTGCGTATAGGGATTGTCCATCCTGTTTCACCAATGTACGGCAAGTTACAGGTGCAGCGGATGCGATAGACTCCAGGATGTGCTAATGGGAGGAGAGGATTCTTAGAGGAGTTCAATATGGTTTTAAGTTTAGTGGGTGGTTTAAAGGTGGCATTGAGGTTATAATGCTGTAGGATTCTGTTGATTTTTTCTGATAAGCCTTTAATGTATGGGATGGCTAAGGTTTTACTGTAATCTAGATTCGTTTCTGTTGTTGTTTTATGGAGTATTTTATTAATAGTATTTTTGTTATAGCCAATATTTATGAATGTGTCGCTGATGATTTTTAGTTCTTGTTTCAGGGCTTGTTGGTTAGAGCAAATTGTTGTAGCTCTGTTTTTAAGGGTGTTAATGACTCCATATTTTTGTGATGGGTGGTGGTATGAATTAGCATGTATGTATTGGCCAGTGTGTGTCGGTTTTCGGTAGACCGTGAAGGAAAGACTGCCTGAAGGAAGACGTGTGACTAGTGTGTCTAGGAATGGGAGCGAATTTTGATGGTAAATTGTATACGTTCATGTTGTTTGTTCAGGTGGCTAAAGAATGTGTTTAGCGTTTGTCGCCTGTGCTGTCAGATCGCGAACACGTCGTCAATGTATCTAAGCCAGACTGTCAGTCTTAGCGTGGCAGAATCAAGAGCCCTTTGCTCAAAGGTTTCCATGTAGAAGTTAGTGATTTGGGGGGGGATAGTGGTGAGCCCATGGCTGTACCTTCTTTTTGTAGGTAAAATTTGTTTTGCCACATGAAGTAACCAGACTGTAGTATGTGGGCAAAGAGGGCCGTAATGTCGGGCAGAAATTTGTTCTGTAGTAGGAGAATTGTGTCATTGATGGGGACATTAGTGAAAAGGGCAGAAATGTCAAAACTGACTAATAAGTCGTCTTTGTCGAGTGTTATGTTTTTAATTTTGTTTATAAAGCATTGTGTGCTTTTTATGTAAGAGGGGGAATGACCTACCAACTCCTTGAGTGTTGCCGCTAATTTCTTGGCTAAGTGGTAATTGGGATTGTCTATTCCTTCCACGATTGGTCAAAGGGGCACATTTTGTTTGTATATTTTCGGGACCCCATATATATATATATATATTTGGGGGGGGGGGAATAGTAGGGACCATGTCTGGTGGCCAAGAAGTGACGGACTTGAGTAGTTTCTCTGTTTTATCCTTTTTGTTGGGTTATAATTTAGCAACTTATATGTGTTGTTATTACTAGTTGATTCATCTGAAGTACGTATGTTGACCTGTCAAGGACAACAGTGGCATTGCCTTTATCCGATTTCGTTATTATTATGTTTTGTTTGGCTTTTAATGACTTAATTACTGCTAATTCTGTTTTTGGGAGATTGTTCTGTATGGTTTTCTTAGTGTTAGGACATTACTAGTTTCTAATCGTATTTTATCGACTATATTGTTAGGTAGGGACCTGATGCCTCTTTCTATGTGGTAGATAAAGTCTAATTTGTTTACCTTTTTAGGTGCTATTGCATAATTAAGTCCTTTATTCAGTACCGTAAGTTTGCCATTGTTCAGGGTGTGGCTTGATAGGTTGATCACATGGTTCTTGATTGCGGTGTGGTTGGTCGCTCCTTGTCTCCCTTGTTTGTTGTTCATTGTTGGTGTTTATCGGGGAGGAGGTCTTCTGATTGAATGGAATCCTGTGATTGGCCACCATATTTTGCCGTTGTTTCAAACTGTGGAATTTGGTCTAGAGTTTTTCTTTATTCTTTTCCAGGGTATATTTGACCGAATTGTCAGCAATTCTTTCAAGTACTGGTAGAATGCCTGGATAATCATGATGTTAATAAATGTATATAGATAGATACTTGTTGTTGTTGTGCCCAATGTATTTCTACAACCAACAGATAACACTAATAATAGGACTCTAGCGTTGATGCACATTTTTTTTTTTTTTTTTTTTTCACTAGAGGTCAGGCCAACAATTGTTGTTGTAGCGATTGGTCTTTAACAAACCAGTTTGATTGTAGTGTAGCTTGTTTTCTATGTATAGTTGTATGCTACAGAAGATGACCTTGACATAAAGGTCGAAACATGGAATGTAGATTTTAGTTACATTAAACTAAAGTTTTTATTCAAACACGGTAGTTGTCTCCGTAATTTTCAAAAATGCATTCAAAAATGTATATCAGTTATTTAGGCATAATTTTTAATAAAAATAGAAAATTAAATATGGAAACAGACAACAGAATTAACAAAGCTGCTATGGCAGGGAGTCAACTGAATGAATTTATATTGAATAAGAAGAAAATTAGTCCAATACTAAACTAGTAGTAACCAAGACAGTGTTTAAAACAATTTTAACTTATGAATTTCACAGCTAGATTAGAAATAAAATACTTGATCAAAGATTAGAGACTACAGACATAAGAATTCTAGATAAAATAAATAAAAAATTAGGAATAGATGTCATCAATGGCAAAACCATATTAAAAGTGAGGATATTAGGAAGGAACTTGACATTATTAGTATTCAGTGGCAGAACTACTTGCAATACCACATGGCATTTGAGTGACCAATACCACATAGCAATCACCTGCCTTAGAGTGCCATGTGGTATCGGTCACTCAAAGGAAAGTTTAGTGTAGCAACCATTTAAGGCCAGAATGGCAGAAAAGAAGACCTACAGAAAAGTCACAGTAGGTAATAGTGGACCCTGCACTTGTCCAATAAAAACATTAGAAAGAAGAAAGAAGCAATCCAGGTGGATTGATACAGCAAGAAATGCCTTAGATTACTGAAACATATCTGAGAATACAGGATTCCTGAGAGATAACAGACTAATGTGGAGTAAAACTGGTGATATGAAGCTAATAATAATCATGTGAACTTTACCCACAGTACTATTATAATATATTATACATCGCCCACTGAAGGTACATATTAGGAATTTGAGATTGTATATTATATCACAATTACAATGCCACCTCTGTGTTAATTTTTCTAATCACAAAAGATTTTTCACACAAACTTTCTAATTTTGGATTTAATTATAAACATATTTTAAATTATAAACAGCTTAAAATTTTGAGGGAATGCAAAATATTCCAAATACTAACAACCGATCAGAGGGGATGAATGAAGAAATCTGATGCAATTATAATTAAAATATTTTAATAAGATTGTGAAATATGCTATAAAGAATATGACTACTTGCCTGAACAATCTAGATGGCTTTCAGCTATGAGAAAGATTCTGCTATACACTTCCAACATAAAGCCATGAGCTATTTGGTGTTGAATATGGTAAAATTTAAAAATAAATAAAAAGCAAAAATAACATTTCTATATAGAAAAAATAAATAAATAAAAATTTCTCTATTGAAAATTTACATATTAATAAAGAAAAGATGTCTATTCAAATCACATTAGCCAATTTATAAATCTGTTACTTCAGATAAAACTTTGAAGTAATACATTTAATATTAGTTTACTTGAAGATTCTTTACGTAATACATCATTTTAAATCTATAGATAAGAAAACAACATTTGTACTAAGAAACTGATATTTCTGACAAGGATAGCATTATTTAAATTGTGTTATGAAACTTAATTTCACCTTCTGTTTTCCACGAGTCATTAATTCAGAGTGGTGCATACTTAGTCAACTCACAGCAAAGATGGTTCAAGATTGTACACATAAAATTTACCTTTTTTGGTTTCCTTTCAAAATACAAATATTTATTCTATGCTTTGCTAAATACACATGGATGACACATTTTAAATGATTTATAAATTTCATTTGAAAATAATATGACAATACAGTGGTCATGTAAATACTTATTCTACAAATATTAAAAAAACTGTAGTATACATATGTACTATGGGTAAGCTGGGAGTTAGATAATTCAGAACAGTGTTCTACTGCGGGGGTCGGCAACCTTATCAGACTCACGAGCCACATTCAACTTTTATTTTTAATAATTGGGCCACAAGCTTTTAATTATGATGGTATCAAATCAATGGGGTGTCAAGTAATAATAATTACGAGAAAATAGTGAGTGAAAAAAATACTTAAGGTATCAATTTTTATTATATCAATCTTAAAAAACACAGAAATATTTAAAGTACAAGATATGAAACAAGAATGAAAATGAAACTTGATGAAAAATTATTATCACGTAAAAACAAAGTAATATATGCATCACAATATGTGTGTCTCAATGCTTAATGTGACATTTGTGATTGTTTTCCCTTAGCAAAATTATCTATATTTACTTTATAACCTGAGGTGCAAATTCGAATCAAAGCATGAAAATATTCAGTCAGTCAGTCGAGAAGAAAACCTATTTTTTCTAAAACTCATGGCAGAAAATGCTTGTTCACAAATCTGTGTGCTTCCAAATGCAACTATCATCTTCTTTTGCGAAACTGATTAATCCTTCAAATTGATTTGGAAAGCATCGATAAAATTTTTGGATATATTCTAACGAAAATGTGTTGCAATTCCAAAATTTCCATCTGTAGTTGATTTGTACATCATCAAAAAAGCTGACATTAAAAGGGTTCAAAAATAATTGCATTTCGATGCTATTTTTATGAAAATCCACAAATCGTATTATTATTATTATTATTATTATTATTCAGGCCTCCAAGGAGTCAAAAGACTCATCGAGGGAGGTCCTTCCTAAGACATAAAGTCTGTCAAGACTCATCGAGGGGAGGTCCCCCCTGAGAAACACAAAGTCTATCATACCACTCTTTAAACTCACTGACCGTTCTCGCTCCCACCACTCCATCAGGCAATGCATTCCACGGCTCAACCACCCTCCACACAAAGAAACCACTCCTTACCTTCTTGCTCACAGTTTCCTTTCGTAACTTCCAGGGATGGCCTCTTGTCATCACTCCTTCCAGCTGTTCAACCAAGTGAAAGTACTCCCCAGTGTCAACCCTGTTACCACCTCTCAACAGTTTAAAAGTCTCAATCATATCACCTCTCCTTCTATCCACCAAACTCTGCAGTCCACATTCCCTCAGCCAATCCTCATAACTATCCTCGTACAGTCCTGAAACCATCTTTATCATCCATCTTTGTATCCTTTCCACAGTTAATTTATCCCCTTCAAATCCTGGGGACCAAATCTGAGAACAATAGTCCAAGTGTGGTCTGATCAGAGACTTATACAACGGAATGATAACCCTCTTATCTCTGCAGGTCAGAGTCCTTCTCATAATAGCAGCAATCCTCTGTGTTACCTTCGCCACCTTTGCAATATGTCCCCTAAACTTCAGGTTTCTATCAATCATCAACTCCAGATCTCTTGTCTCCCCTACTTCCTTCAGTATAACTCCTCCCATAGAGTATGCAGCATCCCATCGATGTTTCCCAAACCTCAAGACCTTACATTTTGCTGCATTAAACTGACACCCCCATTCATTTGCCCATCTATCTAGCTTATTTAAATCCTCTTGCAGGGCTACAACATCTGCACTATTACTAATAATCCTTCCCAGCTTCGCATCATCCGCAAACAACTGAATATCCCCCTGCAATCCACTGGCTATGTCATTGATATAAAGGTTAAACAATATAGGTCCTAGTACTGAGCCCTGTGGGACCCCACTTGTAACCCTCTGCCTCCTTGAAATTGCTCCACCATACACAACTCTCTGATACCTATCAGACAGCCAATCCTGAATCCAGTTGACCAATCTGACATCCAGACCCATGTGCTGCAACTTAAATATCAGCTTATCATGTGGCACCCTGTCAAATGCCTTCGCCAAGTCTAAGAAAATTGCAGTATATGCCTTTCACACCCAAGTGTGTAACATAACTCAAAACGCCTCACTCCAATCCAACAAAAAATCCGTGTCATGAACAGAAATATATGAGATCTTAAAAAAACTAAATAACGAAAAGGTTCCGGGTCCAGATGGAATGACTCATCTAATGTTCTTGTAACTTTAATATAAAAGGCTAGCATATTGCTAAAACAAGAGCGTCCTTTCACAAATCCATGTTGATTCTCACAGATAACATTACCCTCATCTGCCCAATGCTGTATACGGTCCCTCACTACTTTCTCCAAGATCTTAACAACTACTGATGACACACAGACTGGCCTATAATTAGACACTTCCAGTCTGTTACCACCCTTATGCAATGGCACTATCTTACCTTCCTTCCATTTCCTGGGCACCTTTGCCAAAGCCAGACTTTCATTGAAAAGCCACGTTAAAGGCACTGTCAATTCCCTAGCACATTCTCTCAAAACTCGTGGTGAAATACCATCCAGTCCCACAGCTTTACTGACATCCAGAGTACTCAGTATCTGAAACACACTCTCCTCCTGTACCTCCAGACCTCGAACCAGTCCCATCCCTCTAACATTAAAACTGACTCCTCTAGGATGAAATACTCCAATAAAGTGTTCATTGAACAATTCTATGTCCTCTGCATCAGTCACTCTATTCCCATTTTTATCCCACAATATCATTCTTCCACAGTCATTTCTCCTCCTACTGGCCACATAGCTAAAAAATTCCCTAGGATTTTCTTTGGATCTTAGGGCCAATCTCCTCTCATATTCCAGTTTCGCTTTCCTTACCACACTAGTCACTCTTCTGGCCTGTGTCTTATATTCCTCATGCATCTCTTCACCTGCCTCCTTATATCTCTTCCGTAGCCTCTTTTTCGCATGCAATTACTGTTTAATATTGTTTGTCATCCACTTTACTCCAACTTGCGTCCTCTTCTTCACTCGTGGTATACAACTTACCATTGCTGATAACAAATATTCTTTCACAATTTCCCACGCACTAGTGATATCCCGGCCTTCCAATTCCTCCCTCCATTGAAAATTTCTTTTGTAAATCTTCAATAATAGGAACAAAAGTTTCCTTTTGTGTTTGCCATCCAACTGTAGATGCAAATTTGCAACATATATAATGATGTAGATTTTCTTCCATCATATGTTTATTCAACACACATAGTTTGCCTTCAAAAGCTTTTATGTCAGAAAACAGTTCAGCCAGGTTCAAATTAAGTTCATTAAGGTACGTTGTAATATCCACCATAAATGCGAGAGACATAATTCATTTTTTATCCAATAGTTGTGGGACAGTATTTTCATGTTCCATCATGAAAATATCTATTTATTCACATAAAGTAAAAAATCCTTTTATCAGAGCACCTCTACTTAACCATCTAACAGCTGAGTAGTAGATAACATCCTTATACTCTGATTCTATTTCTATCAAGAATTGTTGAAATTGGCAGCGTTTCAAACCATTGCATCAGATGTAATTTACAGTTGATATCACGATGTCCATAACGTCTTTCATTGATGATAAAATTTTGCGACAGCGTGCTTCCTGATGAATGATGCAATGGAACACCATTGGATTATCATAGCCTAAATTCTGTAATTCTGCACAAATTCAACCTACTACACAGGTGTTAGAGCCACACATCTTTCTTCTACCATCAGTTGTCACACTTCTTCATTTTTTCCAGTCCAATTCTAAAGAATCAATAGTTTGTTTTACTTTTATGAATAAATCATTTCCAGTTGTAGCATCTTTTAAACTACACAAACTGTCCAATTCTTCATGAACAATCAAGTCATTATTGATGCCCCGAATAAATATCATTACCTGAAAGTGTCTGTTACGTCAGTACTTTCATCCATTGCCAGAGAATAACAATCAAATGATTTTGCTTTAAATTTAAGCTACTCAAATAAATTGGTACCGATTTCTTCTACTCGCCTTGTACAAGTCCTGGAAGAATAAACCAATATCTTGAAATAACATCTTCTTTTCTGGGTATATTTGTTGTTACAGCTAATAAACATCATTTAATAAATTCTGAATCTGAATAAGGCCTTCCTTCATTTGCAACCAGTTCCACTACGACATAACTAGCCACAGATTCTTTATGAATACATTGCTTCTTAAATATGTTTTGCTGAGCAGTCAAAGAAGCTTGTAATTTTTAATTCACAGTTCAAATTCTTGTATTGGCTTTCATATTCATTCTCATAATGATGTCTGATATTAACATCATTATGAGTGTTGTAAAATTCATGTAACATTCATAAAAGTTATGAATAATTTCAATAAGTTTTTATGAATATTTTCAATCAAGAAATACTTAATGTTCCATTCATCGTTAAACCTTCTTCCTTCATCTCCAATTTTATGTTTTTTTGAACCCATTTTGACTCGAGCCAAGTTGCATGGCAATATCACGAAGTATATGTATAAAATTATTTTTAATTTATCATTCATATTATAAAATGTATTATTTAAATAATTCAACATAAGGGCCACAAGCCATGTAAGTATGGTCAACCTTTTATGGGCCACCAAAAATGCACATTTGGACTGCATGCAGCCCGTGGGCCACCACAGGCTGCATGCAGATTGCCGATCCCTGTTCTACAGTATGAATATGGTAATAAACAGACAGTGTTCCTAACATTCTTCTTCTTCTTCTTCTTCTAGTATACTGAACTTAAAAGGTGTTATTTAAGTACGAACTTCTTCCAGTCCATTCTGCAAAATTCCCATCTCAGCTCACTCTTTCTGGATGGTATTCTAACAACATTGTCATGGTCTTTGTCTAGGTAACATTCCATCATTCAATCTTAATGCCTGTTTATCAATTTCTCCTCACCCATTCTTTCCATATGTCCAAGTCATTTCAGTTTGGCAGATCTAATTTCATCAGGTAGTAGTGGAAATTTATAGAGATGGCTTTCATCTATGAGAAAGCTTCTGCTATACACTTCCAACATAAAACCATGAGCTATTTGGTGTTGAATATGGTAAAATTTAAAAATAAATACAAAGCAAAAAGACATATCTCTATATAGAAAAAAATAATAATTGTCTCTGTTGAAAATTTACATATTAATAAAGAAAAGATGTTTATTCAAATCACCTTAGCCAATTTATAAATCTGTTACTTCAGATAAAACTTTGAAGTAATACATTTAATATTAGTTTACTTGAAGATTCTTTACGTAATACATCATTTTAATCTATAGATAAGAAAACAACATTTGTACTAGTTCTTGATATGTCTTCTCAATTTCCTTGTTGTATTATATCTTACAGACCCAATGATTTTGCTAAGGATTTTATTTTCATAGATCTGCATGGCTTTTGTATCTTGTCTGTTATGCTCCTGGTTTTTCTGCTTCATATAAAACAATGTCTAATGACTTTCTCATATATTTCTATTTTAACTCTACTTGAGAGAATTTTGGAAGATGTAGCAAATGATGAGATCTATTGGAGGCATGCATTCTGGTTGTATTTCTCTCTACTAATGTTATTATCATAAGTAACAATGTTCCATAATATTCAAAAGAAGTGGCATTTTTTAATTTCTGGTTATCAATAGAAAACTGCTTATTTTCCCCTAGATTGTCATTTTTCACATGCTTTTAAATATTTGATTTTATCCTGGTTGATTTGTAATCCTTGTTTTTCAGTGACAGTTTTTGAGTTTTCCAAAATATTATTCTAATGTCTTAAGCATTTTCTCCAACTAAGTAGATATCATCTGAACATTCTAATATTACTGTTCTACTTGTGTTATCTTTTACGGTTCCTCTAATACATTTTTCTAAAGCTAAATTAAATAGGATAGGTGAAAGGTCATCTCCTTGCTTTAATACTATCTTAATAGCAAAAGAATCAGATCTAATGGAAAGGAGACAGATGACGCTTGGTCACTATCAAGAGCTACTTAACAGCAGCAATGTCTACTGTATTCAAAAGGTGAAAAGGCCAAATAAGGTAGGAGTAAAATGGATAAATGATGAGATTAAACATGAAATCTGGAAGGTCAAAGCACTGTGGAGACAACATGACATGAATGTTGGTAATAATCAGTTGTATGAAGAGCACAAAGAGCAGGCTAGGAAAGTGACTCAGTTGGTGAAGACAGCAGGATGAGGCAAAATTAGCCAATCAAGCTAAGTAAATTCCTAAGAAAAGTGAGTTCTTTTGATATAGGACAAGTAGAAGAAAAATGACTATGGAGGATGATGATGATAACTGATGACACTGGCAGACTAGTAACTGTTGTAGAGGACATAATTGAAGTATTAATCGAGCAGTTTATCGGTGTATTTCATCCTCATAAAGGTGACCTCATGAGAAGCTGGAGTGTAGAGAGAGTATGGTAGAGGAGAAACTGACAGTAAACGAGCACAAGGTATATGAGGAATTAAGTAAAATTGATGTTAATAAGGCAGTAGAACTTGACAAAATGTTGCTGGATGTCTTGAAGGAATGTTCTGGGGAATTAATGACAGCTTCAGCACATACACACACCCTGTTTAATGTGAGGCTTGCAACAGGATAAGTTCCAAAGGAATGGAAGATGGGAAAAATTATTCTGCTTCACAAGGAGGGGAAATAACACTGAGGCTACAAATTACAGCCCAATCTGTGTGTCTGGAGTTGTTATAAAGGTGTTAGAGAACTGGTTTAAGAAATAGACTGATAATGGCAGTGCTTGGATTTTTCAAAGGCCTTTGATAGACTGCCAGATAACAAGCTGGTAGCTAAATTCAATCAAACATATTGGATAGCTAATTGACTGTCAGATAGGTATCAGTAGGTTGTGTATGGAGAAATCGTATTCCAAAAGAGGAACATCTAGTGCAGTGCCACAGGGATCTGTTTTGGGACCATTATTGTTTAACTTGTACGTTAATGACATTAGGAGAGCCTAACTAACAAAGTTGGGGAGAAACATGAGAAGTAAAGCAGGATGATTCAACAGATTATTTGAGTGAGGAAATGGGTGGACCTATCTGTTTAAATGTTGCAAAGTCTTGAAATTTGGTAGGCAAGGTTGGGATGCAGGATATACAATTACTGGGAAAATTTTGAAGAAGGATGTGAGAGTGATGGCAGACAGAGAGACTTGGAACTTAAGGATTACATTGCTAAAATTGTAAGAATATCACAATGGATTATGCAACAATCAGGAGGACATTGACATGTTGAAGCAGAGAGGTTATGGTTTCCTTTAAGAAGGCTATGATCAGGCCACATGTACACTATTGTAAGCAAATTTGGTCATCTGGTTTTCAGGCAATATATTGGAGAGGATCCAGAAAAAGTTTAATAAGTCAGGTCTATTGAATGTCAGATATGAGAAAAGATTGAGGAAATGCAAGTTGCAGAGCCATAATGACAGAAGAAGAGATGGGGGGAGGGATAACATTATTATTATTATTACATGACACCTCCAAGGAGTCCAAAGACTCATCGAGAGAGGTCACCTACTCTACAACTCTGCATCTCCACTACTCAATCTACCAACTACAGCAAACCACAACTACCATCATCATCTACACCAATGCCATCTACCACCACCAGTATTTTCACAGACAATCACAAACATTGATGCCCATGGTGGGATTTGAACCCACAGTCTTTTGGCTGGAGAGCATAGGAGAAAGTATAGACCTCTCGCAATGAGTCCTCTGAATGCATGAAGGTCGGATGCTAATAATAACAAATGCCTTTTCTAAGAATGCTATCATATATTTTTCTAAAATCTATAAATAAAATACAACCCTTGGCAAAAAGTATCCGATTAATGTTGCTTATTACTGTGATGACTGCAATATATTTTTTATATTGCAGTCATCACAAAAAATATAAGGGGTATATTTTTTATATACCCCTTATATTTTTTTAATTTATTATTATTAAAACTGGCACCTCCAAGGAGTCTGAAGACTCATCATAGGAGACCCAGTCTATACGTACAATTTATCATACCTCTCCTTAAACCCATTAACAGACAAAGCACTCACAGCTGACGCTGGCAACCCTTTCCACTCATTCACAATTCCCCAAGCAAAAAATTTAGTCCTCAAACCCCTACTAACCACACCTTTATTCAATTTCTAGGGATGACCCCCCCCCCCCGTTCTGGTCCCCTCTAGTCAAGTGCTGAAACATTTCCCCTGCATCTATCCTATAAAACCTTTAAGTAACTTAAATGTTTCTATCATATCCCCTCTTTTTCTCCTATCAACCAACTTCTGCAATCCGCACACCTTCAATCTATCCTCATAGGGAACGTTCCACAAGCCACTCACCTCTGAATCCTCTCCACTGCTTCCTTCAAGAAACCCAGGGAACCAGACTTAAACACAGTAATCCAGATGTGGGTGTATCAAGACCTTATAAAGAGGATCAAGCTCTCATCACTCCTTGTCTCAGTATCTCCCATAATGATCCACCTTTGCTATGAGCTGCCAAGGGATGTACCACCTTACCTCAGTCCTGAAGATATTTTCGAGCACAAACTTTGTTTGCTTACACTTGGATAAAGGATTAAACTAAATTTATTATATAATAATGAAGGCTGTACGCTTATAAACTATTAATCTGAACAGGTTCAAATTGAATTAATTGGTTGGATGTGGAATAATTTTTATTTAATATTACTAAAAATAAGGAGTTCTAAACAGTGAATCGGTGTGTCTACGTAAAGTCTGTTTAAATCCATAATACTAAGCCACCCAAGGAAAGATCATTATATGTGTTTGCTAGCAAATCAATTAACACGTCACCAAAACAGGCAGATAAAATAATTTATCCACAATTTATGAGTAATAATAATGACTAATGATTTGTCATCAATTAAAGAAGAATGAAATGATTCTGTAGCATGCTACATTATTAACTAGACATCTTCATGGCATTCCAAAACTTATTACGGGAAGCCAACATTAACCATTATTTATTCATGCAATGCTATCAATCTATCTTTTAAGCTTATTCACTGACAATCCACTCATAACATTTCCAGCAATCAAATCTACTCACTACCAACCCTCCTAGCAAAATATCTCATCCCAACTAACCATTTTTTACTCAATTTCCATCTGTGCTCTATTGAAAAATTTCTCTTGCATCTATTCTGTACAACCGAATTATAGAATAAACCTAACTTAAATATTTCTGCCATATCCCTTCTCCTCCATTATTTTTAATGCAGTTCCAAGGTTTATTTGTAAACCTACAATACATTTGTACCATGGGTGGGTTAAGGATTTTTTTTTTCTATTATATTTTATTGATTATATACATGTGTCCCTCGCTTTATGCGATCAATTGGTTCTATGAAATAATCACGTAAAGTGAGTTAAATTTAGCATGAGTGAGATAGGGGTAGGGGTTTCTTCAGAAGGATAAAAAAAAAAAATGAAAACTTTACACCTGCAAGGAAAATAAATTTTAATGAATGAATGGTTGGATGAATGAATTTAATTAATACAATGTCATAAACACCTAAACACTACATACTTCTAACAGTCTTCAATTGGATAATGAATGGACTAGGTCTGGTGAGTCTTGATCATCACTCTCTTGAAGTCCCTAGAATGATGATCTACTTTTTTAATGAAACAGTTGAGACTCAGCTGATAGGCAGGTTTCTTCCTCTCTCTCTCTATGAAGCAAGTCAAAGAATTCTGAATTTCTCTCGCAACTTTGGCACTTCTAATCTCATTAGGATCATTTTCTTCAATTATCCTGATGGCACTGTCAATGTGTTTAAAAAATTCAGTCATTTGTTTTGTTGAAAGCTGTTTGATGGGCTCAGCAACAAAGGGCTCTGACTTTCATCATTCATGTTGTTTTCCATTTCCAGAAGATCTTCATTAGTGAGCTTTGATGAGTGGGACTCGAGCCGTTCATCCACATTTGTCTCATCTACATTCTCAAAATCCAACAGATTTTGCCATTTTAACTATGTCATGTCTTGAGTGGGCAAGCTCACTTTCAGGATAAAAATCATTAGAATCAGAAACTCCAGGCCAAATTTTCTTCCAAATTCCCCTTCATAGAACTGCTTAACTTCTGCCCATGCCTCTCTAATGTTGTCAATTGCTATTTTTATATCATATTTCTTCCAAAATTCTGTCACTGAAATTTTATCTTCACCATCGGTACATGTAGGTTGAACTAGCTGCAAAAATGTTCTGCGAACATAATAACTCTTGAAAGTTGAAATAACACTCTGATCCATCGGTTGAATGAGGAATGCTGTGTTTGGTGGCAAAAAAATAACTTTGATATCTCATCAATTTCAGTGATGCTTGGAGGATGTCCTGGTGCATTGTGCAGAAGCAGAAGAATTTTGAAGATTACATTTATCCTGTCACAATAAGCCTTCAATTCAGGACGCAGTTTATTGCAAAAGTAGGACTCAAACACAGCTCCGGTAATCCATGTTTTTTTATTTAACCGCCATACAGCAGGCAAATCCTCCTTTGAGTAGGCATTGAGCGAGCGTGGGTTTTTGAGTGATAAGCCATCAGTGGTTTAGTTTTATGATCTTCAGATGCATTTCCTCCTAACAGCAAAGTGAGACAGTCCTTGGAAGCTTTAAAACCTAGGGACCTATTTTTTTGCACCAACAGAAATGTTCTACTAGGCATACGCTTCCAGAACAACCATTTTTGTTGAGATTGAACACTTGCTGAGGCAAATAACTATGTTCCTATATTACACTAAGAAATTTTGTTGGAAAGTTCTCAGTAGCAACAACATCAGCTCCCACAGCCTTGCCAGTCAGCTTGAGATTATGGAATCCATGTTGCATATTGAAACGTTCAAACCACCCAGCACTTGCAGCCAAAGATTGCACTTTAGGATCAGGATCTATAGCACTCAAATCATCAAAACCTTTTTGCTTTAGCCTGGAATAATCAAGGTAGAACAGCATGTTGATTTTCATGTTCAATCCATTGGGCCGACATCCTTTCCAATTTCTCCATAATTGGTGGCCTTATCTGTGTTATCTTAGATGTCGACATTCTCGTCGCACTTTTACAATTTTCGCTGCTTGATTTCTTATTGTTCTTAAAGTTGATTCTGAAATTCCCGTAGCTCTGACTATGTCAACTGTGCACTCATTACGTTCATACCTCTTTATAACTTCTAATTTTTCCTCCAGTTTTATAGCTTTTCTCTGTTTTTTAGTCTTGGAAGTATTTTAATCACAATTACTTCTTTTTTACTTTCCATAATGTTTGCATTGCAGAAGATTCCAACAATGGAGCTTACTAGTTCTACACATTCTGTGAGACTGACATGCAGAACGATGCCGCCTTGTCAAAGCAGTGTGCGCACAAAGGCACGTGACCACGCACAGAGTGACAGCAAAACTGCTACCGGTTGTGATTTTATAAATTAACTTTTTAAAGTTTTTTTAAACTTTAAACTTCTTTAAATGCTAAAAAAATTTTAAATTAACTTTTTAAAATGTAAAAAAATTTTTTAAAGTTAATTTAAAAAATCGCAACCAGTAGCAATTTTTTTTTAAACAGTGTATAGCGTGAATTCTTTTGTGAATTTTGCTACATTTCTTTCTTAGTAACATAAGTGTTCTTTAGTGATTCTGCTTTTGCTTATATATATATATATATATTGTAACTTGTATTTACTCAGATTGTAGACATTTTAAAATCATAATTTTACTGACTAAGAACATCGAGATAAGGTAAGATAAAAACTTTAATTAAAACACAACTAGTTTCGTCGGAATGCCAACTTCTTAAGGTATAAAAATTATCACAAAACACTGGAAAAAAATAGCAAGATAAAACATAGACTTCTCATATAAACAAGTTAGGAATACCAACGGTCAAATTTGAACTGCTGTCTGCGTGGCAGGTCTAGTGTGGGGCGTTAGTGAGTGGCAACTATTTCGAGAGCACCAGAACTGGATCACTGCACTGTGTGAGTCAGGTAAGCTATAGCTTAGATTACTGTTCATGTGTGAGGGGTCCAGAACTATTTCTTTTGATTCTAAGATGAGTCTAGTTCATCAGCGAATTTATGGATATTAGTAGTAAAATTTCAGTCTATCTGGTGTTGAAGCTCTTCTAAATTAGAGTTACCAGAGAAAAGGACATGACTGGAGAGGGCGCTTGCACGGGTTCTTTTGTAAGATATATCACATTGATGCCCTTCAAGACGTAGTGAGACCGACTTATCGGTTTGCCCATAATATGGTTTTCCGCAACTCCAGATGATTTTATAATCTGCAGTTGCGGATTCTGCTATTAGCACGGTATCATCAGCATATCTAAGATTGTTGTATTTTATACCATTGATACTAATGCCTATTTTTTTGTTTTTCAATCTTTTTCATCACTGTCTCACTATAGATATTAAATACATTGGGTGAAAGGATACATACTGCATTTTCTGTTTGGTGTAAATTATTTTTATAATCTTTAATACATGATCTTCTATTTATAATTAGAAGAAACACACGTATAAACCACAGTGAAAATTATTTAATTGTAAATATTTCATCCTAAGTATCTTAGGACATCATCAGTACAGTATTTAAACAAAAATTAGGAATAACATACAGTTAGGGCGCATGATTACAATAGAATCTCATGAAAGCCTGCTAAAGTAGTACAAAAAAAAAAAAACGTTAATTATTTAACACAGTCATCATCAAATTCCTGCCATGTACCCTCAAGGGGTGTACAGGATATGACAGTACTACATGAAAAAATTACATCATTACTAACTTCCTATCTACAATTTTCCTCCAAATCAGTCTGTTACTTGTCAAGACTCCAACATTATCAGATCTTATATTTCTATCGTGTAAGGCACTTTGTACTGTATCAATCCACCTATATCTTGGTCTTCCTCTGGGTCGTTTTCCTGCCAACCTGGCAGAGAACACTTGTTTTGCTAATCTTTCCTCTCCCATTCTATTTAAGTGACCATACCATCTGAGATTAGCTCTGCTGACACATTCCTGGATGCTGACAATGTCAAGTTCTTTCCTAATATCCTCATTTTTAATATGATATTGCCATTGATGCCATCTGTTCACACCTCTAATCTTTCTCAGGACTCTCATATCTGCGGTCTCTAGTCTTTGGTCAAGTGTTTTATTTCTAACCCAGTTCTCATATCCATAAGTTAAAATTGGTTTGAACACTGTCTTATATACAGCTAATTTAGTGTTTTGACTAATTTTACCTACTAATTTTATCAAGTGAATGAATTTATCAAATTTATTCAGTTGACTTCCTACCATGCCAGCTTTGTTGATTCTGTTGTCTATTTCCATGTTTAATTTACCATCTTCATTAAAAATCGTGCCTACGTAGCTGAAATGTCTTACTTGTTCCACAGGTTCTCCTTTCCAAACACAGTTGACATTTTCAACGATATTGATCAATTTAGTCAGGGAATCTTGCAAAATTGTAGCAGATTTATTTAGAAGTATAACATCGTCTGCATAAAGCAAAGAGCTGAAATTAACATCTCCAATTCTGATATCATGTTTAATGCCACTTTCCTTCATAATGTGATCCATATAGATAATGAATAACAGAGGGGATAATGTACATCCTTGTCTCACACCAGATTTAACATTAAACCACCTTCCTGTACTTCCTTCAATTCTAACTGCTGACTCACAACTCAAATAAAGACTAAGTATTGCTTGATATAATGCCCCATTGACACCATATAACTGCAGCGTATTGAATAGTTTCTCTCTTGGCACCTTGTCATATGCCTTTTCCAAATCGACAAAACTTAAATACAGATCTTTGTTATATTCCCATGCTTTCTCGACTATTTGTCGTAAAGTGAAGATTTGATCCTGACAGCCTCTATTTGGCCTGAATCCAGCTTGTTCTTCACCAGGCTTTTCTTCCATAATTCTTCTCAACCGTTTCTCAAGTATACTTGCATAGATCTTGCCCGGAACACTCAGTAGGGAAATACCTCTGTAATTCTCACATTCGGTTTTATTTTCCTTTTTATATATGGGTAATATTAGAGCTCTACTCCAATCATCAGGAATTCGTCCCTGTGTCCAGGCCTTCTGAACTATGCAGTGCAGCCACTGTAACACTTTTATACCACCATACTTCAGCATTTCTGGTCTAATATCATCTACTCCTGCTGCCTTTCCACATTTTAAGCCTTTGATGGCTTTTTCTACTTCAAGTATGGATATGTATTCCTGACTGCATGCCTGGTCAGTGTTTTTTTTATCACTGTGCTGTCATCACTGCTTGTTTCATTTAGCAGTTTTTCAAAGTAATTACTCCATACTTGAAGGATATCTTTTTCTCCTATTTTCATGTCACCTTTATCATCTCTAATTCCTTTTACAGCACTCTTTCCTCCATTCCTAAGCTTCTTCAACAACCTCCAGAATATTTTGCCACCTTCTTGATATTTATTTTCTATATTCTTGCCAAAGTCCTCCCATGACTTTTGTTTAGCTAGTTTTACACACTGTTTAGCTTTCTTACATTTGTCTCTGTAAAATGTAAGAGTAAAAGCTGACTTATTTGCCAGGAACTTTTGATATGCTTTCTTCTTTTCCTTCACTGCCTCTTTAACTTCCTGTGTCCACCAGGGAGTTCTGATTTTTTTTATCCTTGCACACAACCTCACCACATGCCTCTCTGGCAGAATCAATCAATGTTTCCTTCAGAGTTTGCCACTGAATCTCCAAGGTTTGATTCCTGTTCTCAAACTCTTTCATTTCCTTTTCAATAATATTTTTGTATTTTAGTCTACAGTTCACATCTGAGAGCTGCTCAACTTTTATTCGCTTTAAAACTTTCTTACATGTTATTCAATATGAAATTCAATTTTATCCTGCTCAAGACTAAATAGTGATCACTTCCAATTTCAAATCCTCTGTACACTCTGGTGTCCTTCACCAGGGAGAAAACATCACTATCAACAATAACATAGTCAATGAGACTTTTCTTATTCCTAGCCTCTTCTCTCCATGTGAATTTGTGCACATTTTTATGTTGGAACATGGTGTTAGTAATAACCAGTTCATGTCCTGAGCAGAAATCCAACAGATATTTGCCATTATTATTAGCTTTGCTCTTTTCTCCAAATTTTCCCAAAATATTTTTGTATGTCTCACAATCATTTCCTACTCTACTATTTAGATCCCCAACAAGGACCAACTTTTCCTTTTTCATTGTGTCAGTTGCTTTTTCTAAAGCCTCAAAAAATTCCTCCACTTCTACCTTAGTAGAACCTTCTGTGGGACCATAGGCACAAATAAGTCTCATTGTCCAGTTCCCCATTCTCATATTTGCCCACATTACTCTACTTGAGACTGACTGCCATTCAAGAAGATTAGCCTCGTATTTTGTGTTGAATACTATGGCTACTCCTTCTTTTCCTTGATTGTCCCTGAATATAACATTTTGTATTTATTGCTCAGAAAGATCTCACCAGTTTTGGTCTTTTTTGTTTCAGTCACCCCTATTATGTCGATCTGATACTTATCTAATTCCTCAGCTAGCTCCATTTCTTTGCCATTCAAGCTTCTTACGTTGATAGTACCGATCTTTAACTCTGGTGATGTTGAGTTGGGGTTTGTTTTCAGATTTGTTCCAGTAGCTGACTTTTCGCTGTTCGCCCTGGTTCCCTGGCGAAAACAACGGGGGCCTTGTTTAACCGGGCGACGCCCCAGCCGGCATGAAATTTTGTCATGTTGTACCATCATTTTTTTTTTATTTTGGTTTAACCAATAAGAATACAATTTGGTCGGCTAAATCCCAAATTGCCAGCCCATCCTCGTTCGTTCAGTATCAAAGTAGATACCCAACAGGGTGCACCACGAGAAGGTGAGGATTGGACATTAGGTCAGAAGCCCTGGTCGGTTCTCCGCATTCCTTTAAAGGCTATGTGGAGGTCTCCTCTCAGTTATACAGCTTTGACCCTTAAGCACCCCTGACCCTTAAGCACGTTTCGTATGATAATTTCCCATACTTTAGGAATAGTAAGAATGTCGTTGCGGTTTAGGTTTGGTCTGTGTAGTAGGGCTTCAGAACTTTCTTTGTATAAACGTTCATATTTAAATATAGATCTATGTAAAAGTTTAGCCTTTTCCCAATGGATCCTATGGTTTGGATTTTCAATTCCGTGTTGAAAGAGGCCAGATTTCTGCGGTATAAGAAGACGAATGTGGTCTTGATGTTCCGAGATGCGTTTCTGAACAGACCTACCTGTCTGTCCAAAGTAAGATAATTTGCATGAGCATGGAATCTCATAAACACCAGGTAACATCATGGGTGAGAATTTGTCCTTAGGAGAAAGTAATAAGTTGTAAATTTGGTTGATAGGTTTGTAAGTAGTGGCAAAATTGTATTTCTTCATAATTTTAGAAACATTCTGACAAACTAACCATTATGTCTGAATTTTTTAGGATTAGATTTTTAACCAATGTTTTGAAATGGATTGAATTTTTTTACAAAAGTAGAGGAGTTGCCAGTAAGGGGGGCAAGCGACTTAGCTAAATGCCGGGCCAGTTTATATGTGGGACTATCTATACTATCCAATATGGGGCGTAGGGGAATATTAGTTTTGTGGATTTTGGGTAATCCATAAATACGGGGTGTTTTAACATGAATTGGTTTTATTTTCCTGATGATTTCTTTGGGCCATGATGTCATTTTTTTCAATAATTTTCGGACTTTTTTCTTTTGCGACATCGTAGGGTCTCGATGTATAATTTGATATGTGGAACTGTCACATATTTTTTGTAAAAATATGCATACACACATACAATTTTTTGTAAAAAATTCAATCCATTTCAAAACATTGGTTAAAAATCTAATCCTAAAAAATTCAGACATAATGGTTAGTTTCGATGTCACCTCCCTATTTACCAATGTATCACTTATAGACTCTTGATTTAATCAAGTCTAAATTTCCCCCAGATATTTTTGAATTATTTCAATTTACCATGAATACAGGTTACTTTACATGGGAGGGGAAATTCTACAAACAGATTAATGGTACTGCTATCGTTCCCCCCTCTCTCCCCCATTAGCAAATTTTTACATGGAACACTTTGAAAACAAAGTACTTACCACAGCTACATACAAGCCACAAGTGTGGTTGCGCTATGTAGATGATGTATTTGCCATCTGGCCCCATGGACAAGACACTTTGGATGCTTTTGTCACCTACCTAAACAGCCAACACCCCAAAATTCACTTCACAGTAGAAAAAGAATCAAATAACTGTTTACCCTTTCTTGACACATTAGTCACCCGCCTCTCAGATGGATCACTATCTTTTTCTATTTACAAAAAGCCTACACACACAGGAAGATACCTACATAAACAATCACATCATCATCCAATCCAACAGTATGGCATTTTAAAAACACTTACACACAGAGCCAGAGCCATTTGTTCTAACGATACAGCTCTGACCACTGAACTCCAGTACCTGCGCCATACGTTCTTAGCCAACGGCTACAATCCCTACAAAATAGATAAAATACTACATAGGCCCATTACTCTGCCCTCCCCTAATACACAAGAATACAACATGACCATTTCTATTCCCTATATCAGCGGTACATCGGAAAAGATAGCCAAAGTATTGTTGAAACATGGCCTTCGCACCACCTTCAAACCTCATGTCAAGCTGGCAACTCTGATCCGCTCGCCAAAGGATAAACTTCGCCCTTTAGCACACCCAGGAGTGTATGAAGTTCCATGTGACTGTGACTTGGCCTATTATGGGCAAACAGGAAGATCAGTGAACATCCACCTGGAAGAACATGAAAGATACATTCGCTACTATTACTATGGCAAGTCGGGACTGGCAGACCACGCTTTGGACACTCCTTCACACAGGATTAGATGGAGGAAAACAAATGTGCAATTTAGGAGTCGTTATAGATCTGAAAGATTATATTTTGAGTCAGCAATGGCTTTGAAGAATTCTCCCAACCCTAACAAATATGGCTGCATTAATTTGCCAAAAATTTGGAAGACGATTATCCTAAGAAAAACTCCTGGATAACTGCTTTTTTTTTTTTTTTTTTTTCGTTAGAGGGCGCCAAAAATAGGACTTTAGATCTTTTGTCTTTTGCAATTATATTGTTTCACTCACTCACTGTCGCGTTTACATGTGTGTTGTGCTCTGATGATGCTGATTTGAAAATCAGCAAAATATTAGCGTTAATTAAACATCTTTGTTGATAAAAGTGTTTGTGGTGTTGTTAATACCGTGAAAAATAAGTATTAAATATGAATGAGAAAATAAGAGTTGGGAGTGTGGAAGGCTTGAATGACTGTGAAGTTTTCGGGGATGATTTTGATTGGGAAAATGACTGGCGCGTAAGAGAGACTAACTTGCAGAAAGAGATAGACGAGCTGAAAGAGGAAGTGGAATGTCTTGTGAACGAGATGAGAAGTATGAAAGATGAGATTAGGAGAATGGAAGAGATGAATGCAAGGCGAATCAAACTAGGAATGAGAGAAAGTTTTGGAAATGATAGAAGTGGAGAGAATAGAAGCAGTAGGAGAGAGGGAATGAGAAAGAGTTTTGGGAATGATAGATAAGGAGAAAATACAAACAGTAGAGGAGAGGGAGTGAGAGAGAGTTATGGGAATGATAGAGGAGGGGAGAATGGAAACAATCAGGAAGAAGAAATGAGAAGAATGTGAAGGAGTGCTGGAACCAGGGATAGAGTGATGCCAGGATAGCAGGTAAGTAGAGGAACACAGAGAGAAAGGGTTAGAAGAGAGAGAGTGAGGGATGCAGGTGAGCAATAAAGGAACAGAATGGTTAGAGGTGTTATGTATGGAGACTCGATGATCTCAGGTGCGCACGATAGGATGCTAGAGGTGTGTTTGCCTGGAGGGACGATAGCGAGAGATCTGAGATTCTTGCTTGAGATTGTGCAAAAGAAAGCACAGAGAGGAAATACTGTGTGTGTGTGTGTGTGTGTGTGTGTGTGTGTGTGTGTGTGTGTGTGTGTGTGTGTGTTGCCCAGGTATGATAGTGACGAGTTGAGCAGAAGAGCAGTAATACTGAATAGTATAATAGCCAGAATGTGTCAGAAGAGAGGATTGGAATATGTGGATGCTTGGAGGGCGTTTGGTGACAGAGAGGAACTGTATTCAAGAGACCACTTGCATTTGAATGAGGAAGGACGAAGGCATCTGGAGAGATTTCTTTTTTCTGAATGAGTCAGTGTGTCAATGCAGGGAAACCATAATTCCCAAGGGTGGATGGTAGCAGGAGTGGCCTCTTGTGGGAATGGGTGCTTGGGTAAAGTGGGGAGTGACATCAGGTAACACTGAGTCCAGTGGGGTTGAGAGGGGACAATGATAGGCATAGAAGCAGCAACATTTTTATGCTCTATACTAATGCCAAGAGTATCCAAAATAAAGCAGATGAAATGGTGGCACTGATAGCATCAGCCGCCAAGGATTATTGGGATCTCTGAGACGTGGTTGACGGAGGATGATATGTTAACAGGAATTGAAGTGGCAGGGTACAGCATTTTTTGGCAGGACAGGAAAGGGAAACATGGTGGTGGAGTACTGCTATGATAAGTGATGACTTATGTCCTCTAAGAGTGGAGGCTTTGGAAGGCAGTGACACTAATGGTTTTAAAAGCATATGGTGTGAGGTAAAAGTTGCCAAGACAGGATATTTAGTGGGGGTGTTGCTATAAACCAGGGAGTGCAGAGGGTGGGAAGCAGGAGATGCTTAGGCAGTTGAGCTTGGCAAGTGCAAGAAGAATGATTGTTATGGGAGATTTTAACTACAGCCAGCAGTATAAGCTAGGATGAGGAAAATGCATGTAGTAATAAGGAAATGAAATTTCTGGAATTCTTAAAAGACAGATGTCTTAAGCAACATGTAATAGAGGAAATAAAGGGTTCAAGAGTTTTGGATTTGGTCATAGCATCAGAAAAGCTGATAATAACTGAGATGATATCTCTCCCACCAGTTTGGAGAGAGAGTGACTATGTGGTTTTGAATTGGAAGACAAATAGACATGCAGTTGTATCAAAGAAAAGGGAACATATGTGGAATTATAAGGCAGGTGATTATAATAGTCTTAGGTATCAACTAGGGGCAGTTCCATGGAGGGCAGAATTGGAAGGTCGGGATATCATTAGTGCTTGAGAAATTGTGAAGGAATATTTGTTAGCAGCAATAGTAAGCTGTATTCCACGAGTGAAGAAGAAGAAGACACAATTTGGAGTAAAGTGGATGACAAACAATATTAAACAGGAACTGCAGTTGAAAAAGAGATTATGGAAGAGATATAAGGAGAGAGGTGGAGGGCAGATACATGAAGATTATAAAATGCAGACCAGGAGAGAGACCAGAATGGTGAGGAAGGCAAAACTGAAATATGAGAAGAGATTGGGACTAAGATCCAAAGAAAATCCTAAGGAATTTTTTAGCTATGTGGCCAATGGGAGGAGAAATGATTGTTGGAAGAATGACATTGTGGGATAAAAATGGGAATAGAGTGACTGATGCAGAGGACATAGTGGAGTTGTTCAATGAGCACTTTATTGGAGTATTTCATCCTGGAGAAGAAGCTTTTAATACTAGGAGGATAGGGCAGGTTCAGGGTTTAGAAGTGCAAGAGAAGAGTGTTCCAAATACTGAGTACTCTGGATACCAGTAAAGCTGTGGGACTGGATGGTATTTCACCACGGGTTTTGAGATAATATGCTAAAGAACTGATAGCTCCGTTGACCTAGCTCTTCAATAAAAGTCTAGCTGTGGGAAAGGTACCCAAGGACTGGAAGGAAGGTAAGAGTGTGCCGCTGCACAAGGGTGCAGCGGCACTATCAGCAGACTGGAAGCGTCTAATTATAGGCCAGGTTGTGTGTCATCAGTAGTTGTTAAGGTCTTGAAGAAATTAGTGAGGGACTATATATAGCATTGGGCAGATGATGGTAATGTTATTTGTGAGAATCAACATGGATTTGTTAAGAGGAGGGGCACTCTTGCTTTAGTAATATGATTGCCTTTTATAATAAAGTGACAAGAACATTGATGAGGGAAAGGTATATACTGCCATTTTTTTAGATTTTGCAAAAGGTGTTTGACAGGGTGCCACATGATAAGCTGATATTTAAGTTGCAGCACATGGGTTTAGATGTCGGGTTAGTCAACTGGATTCAGGATTGTCTGTCTGATAGGTATCAGAGTTGCATATGGTGGGGAAATATCAAGGAGGCAGAAGATTACAAATGGTGTTCCACAGGGCTCAGTACTGGGACCTGTATTGTTCAACCTTTATATCAATGACATTATCAATAGAATTTATTATTATTATTATTACAGGCGACTCCAGGGAGTTCTTAAACTCATCGAGGGAGGCCCTAAACATCATGTCCACACAACTATATGACATTCTCACAGTATCTATCATACCGTGCCTTGAACTCACTCACCGTCATAGCACCCACAACAGACTCTGGCAGCTTATTCCACTCATTTACCACTCTAAGAGTAGAACCCAGCTCTAACACCCTTGCTAACCACACTCTTGCCCAGCTTCCATAAGTGTCCCCTAGTTCTCCTACCACCAGTCCTGATCTCAAAAATATCCTCTGAATTAATCCTATAGAAACCCTTTAGCAATTTGAATGTCTCAATCATATTTCCCCTTTTCCACCTATCAACTAATTTCTGCAACCCACAAATCTTCAACCTGTTCTCATAAGGTTCATTCTATAGACCTGCTATCATCTTGGTCACTCGCCTCTGGATCCTCTCCACCTCCTCCCCATCAAGAAGAAACCTAGGTGACCAAATCTGGGCACAGTAGTCGAGATGAGGTCTTATCAAGGCTCGGTACAGAGGTACAATAACTTGCTTGTTTCTGTTCGTCAAAGTATTTTTCAACAACCAAGTGAATTGATGAGCTGATTTAGCCACTTTTGCAATGTGCCCCCTAAACTTCATCTCCCTATCCACCAACACTCCCAAGTCCCTGCCCTCATCAATCTCCTGGAGTACAGTTCCACCAATGTGATATACTTCTGCTAATCTTTTCACCCCAAAATACATAACCTTACATTTCGTCACATTAAATTGGCATCCATTCTCCTTAGCCCAGAACTCTAATCTATCCAAGTCTTCCTGCAAGATTTTGACATCTTCTGCATTCACTACTGCCCTACCTAACTTTGCATCATCAGAGAACAAATGAACTGTTCCTCTTAGATCCTTCCCTATATCGTTAATGAACAAATTAAATAGTAGTGGTCCAAGAACAGAACCCTGCAGCACACCACTAGTCACAGGCCGTCTTTTGGACTCTACTCCTGAATAAACTACTCTCTTCAAGGTATACATTTTTGGTCGTTTTTATAGATAGAAATACACTTTTATTAATACAGACCAGTATTTTACAATTAAACATTTATTAAAACCTACCAGTTTCACCAGCAAACTGTCTGGCTTTTTCAAGGTATTACGGAGATATGAAAGTAAATGCAAATTAAAAGGAACATAAAAAACGTTGTAAACCAAACTAGTATCTATGGTTACACGTTTCGCGTGACAAAGATGGCTTATTGTTCTTATTCATTATCACGCATGCGTGTTTGTTGTAGACTTGTAATGTGATTACTGGCTAGCTGTAGTTCAGATTGATTGAGAGAGAGAGAGGATCAAGTTTTTCCACGAACTGTTAAGAATTATACCCTGATTTCTGTTGAGGTTTCCGCCGGTTATTAGTACTATTGTGGCTTCCTTAAATACACGATGCCTGTAGTCGTCATCGAGATATGGCATGGAGCTGTTTTGCCAATCTATCGTGTGGTTAGACGTGCAGAAATGATGTGCTAAGCCGGAAGAAATGCTTCTGTTGTGGTTTACATCACCAACATGTTCTTTTTGTCTAATTTCTAAACTTCGTGAAGTTCGTCCAATGTAGGCAAGACCACAGGAGCAGGGAATGTAATATACTCCTGGATATTTGTAGAACGGAACTTTATCTTTTGGAGATCCTAAAACTTGTCTGATGTTGGTGGTTGGTTTGAAGACCACTCTGATGTTGTTCGCTCTTAGTATTCTTGCTATTTGATAAGAAATTGACTTGATGAAAGGTAGTATCACTACAGTAGAAACGTGCTGACGGTGGGATTCTTCTTTAAGCCATCTTTGTCACGCGAAAACGTGTAACCATAGATACTAGTTTGGTTTACAACGTTTTTTATGTTCCTTTTAATTTGCATTTACTTTCATATCTCCGTAATACCTTGAAAAAGCCAGACAGTTTGCTGGCGAAACTGGTAGGTTTTAATAAATGTTTATTTGTAAAATACTGCTGTGTATTAATAAAAGTGTATTTCTAAACTACTCTCTGATATCTCTCCATCAATCACCCTCCTATCCATCTCACCAACCCTATCTCCATCCCCATATGCTGCAGTTTACTAATTAGAATTCCATGTGGCATCCTGTCAAAGGTCTTAGCAAGGTCCAGCAGTATCACTGTAAGCTCATTACCTTTATCCAGTTCAGCCGTCACTGTGTTATAAAATCTGAGCAAGTTACTGAGGCATGATCTACCCTTCACAAAACCATGCTGTTTCCCATACAGTATCCCATTTTCAGCTATCCATTCCTGTATTTTTCTCTTGGCTACTTTCTCCAAAACCTTGACAACGACTCCTGATATGCTGATCGGTCGGTAATTTACAACAGCAGTCTTGGAACCTCCTTTATACAGTGGAACTATTTTCCCCTCTTTCCACCCCCTCGGAACTAACCCAGACCCGAGACTCAAATTAAACAAAATTGTCAAGGGCACTGACAATTCTTTGTCACTTCACATAAGACCTGAGCTGGTATACCATTCAATCCCACAGATGTATTCACATTAAGTTTTTGTAATATACTATTCACCTCAATTCCCGTATAAGCTATTGGTTCCTTCATTCATGCAATATCACCACCTGGATGATATACTCCTGCAGCGTGCTTGTCAGTAATTCCACTATATCAACTGATTCAGTTACCTCCCTACCATCGGCATTCCTTAAAATCATTCTGCTGTATACATTTTTCTTTTACTTGCAGCATATCGAAAAAATTGTTTGCGATTCTCTTTAGCTTGCGTGGTGGCTAATTTCCTTTCATAATCCGCTTTCGCTTTTCTTACCACACTCGTTATCCTTCTGGCCTGTGCTGTTCGTGTGTCTGAAAGTCACCTTTCTCCTTAAATTCTCTCCACAGTTGCTTTTTTTTTTTTTTTTTTTTTTGCAGCTAAAGCTTAATGGTGTTATTCATCCATTTAACCTCTACTTGATTTATTATCTGGACTTTAGGTATACAGTCAGCCATTACCTTCTTCAAACGCTCCTTTACCGTTTCCCATGCACTATCAACCTCCAGCCCATGCAGTTTTAAATGCCATGGCACTGAACCAAGCAATCTCCTAAGCTTGTCATACTTACCCTGTCTTAATTGAAAATCCCATGCATTTAGCCACCTACCAGGTCAAGACCTTCTGATCACTTTCACCAATTGGTGGCAACATGGTCATATTCAATATAGTCAAATTCTCAGATGCAATTACTAGGTCAAGCACTCTCAAACCCCTAGTATATTCCATTACATACTGTCTCATGTAGTTATCCCTTAATAACTGCATAAAATCCAATTCCTTCCTCCCATGTGTCCTCTCCTCCTTCTAATCAATGTGACCATAGTTGAAATCCCCCATAATAATTACCCTCCTTCCACTCATTACGTCTATTTGCTTGTGCATACTATCTCCACTATCTATTCCATCACTTGGTCTATAGCAGCACCCAACTGTATATTTTGTTCTGCTAGTCTCAATCTCACACCAAATAGCCTCAAATGTAATCTTTTCACTATCCTGCAGTTCAACTTCTATTCTCCTTGGCTGCAGTTCATCAGTTATCATCAATAACACTCATCTCCCCATTTTTTTTTCTCTGTCCCTCCTGAACACACTATACCCTTCACATTCTATCCCACTAGCTATATCAACTTCTCTCAGCCATGTCTCACTAATGCCAATAACCTGTGGCGAGGAAGAGCCAACCAAGACCAAAAATTCTTCCTTCGTGTTCATAATACTCCTGGCATTAGTATACATGAAGTGCAGAAGCCCCTTGGTTCCACCCCTATCTTAATGCCTTATACTAACTATCCCATTCTGATTTGTTGTCCTTCGTACTAACTTGGGCATATTATACACATTCTTACACTCAACTGCCTCACTGATGTCCACTCCCCCCCCCCCAAATAGCTCCAGTTTCCCTGATTCTGCACATCCACTCTCACTTTATTCAGCAACACTTTTTCCAGTCTCTGCACACCAAATCCGTTCAGATGCAAACCATCCATCTTGTATAAGTCCTTTCGCTCATCAAACTCACTCCTCCTGCATAACCTGTGCATAGTCATTTGCAATTATGGCCCTCCTTCTCAACTCTTGTCTGTCATACCATGGCAACAGACTCACTATCTTACACACACATTCTATCCAATACACATCATGTTGTATATTTAATGGACAGTTCATAAAGGTCTTTCATCCTTATGAATAGGACATTATAGAGAGTTTGAGAGCAGGAGAGACTAACTGTGAGTGAGGAAGAAGTATACGGGGAATTAAACAAACTTGATGCTAATAAGGCTATGAAACTTTATGATATATCACCGTGTATTTTGAAGGAATGTGACAGAGAGTTGATATCTGCGTTGGCATATTTGTTTACTATGAGACTTACATGATTCGAAGTATGTTCCAATGGAGTAGATGGAAGGAAAGATTATACTGCTTCATAAGGGGGGAGGGGACAGAACTCAAGCATCAATTATTAATAGGCCAATCTGTGTGTGTGTGTGTGTGTGTGTGTGTGTGTGTGTGTGTGTGTGTGTGTGTGTCAGGTGTTGTAGTTAAAGTGTTGGAAAGGCTAGAATTCAGAATTGGGTTGACAACAGTGGTATTATCTTTGATGGAAAGCACAGATTTGCTAAAGGGAGGTCATGTTTTATAATCTACTTACTTATTACAATAAGGTAACAGCAGCATTGGACATGGGAGATGGATACACAATAGTATACTTAGATTCTGCAAAGGCTTTTAATAGATTATGTGGCCTTACAAGAAGACTTAAAACAGACTGAGTGAATGGGCATGGGAGTGCAAATACCAGTTCAATTTTGCAAAATGTAAGGTTTAAAATTTGGAAAAAGAAAGATGGATGTAGAATTTACTCTTGGTGGGGTATATTGTTGGAGGAGGAAGAAATAAGAGATCTTTGAGTGATGGGATGAGGATCTAAAATCTAGATGACATACTGGCAAAATTGTGAGGACAGCACAAGGAATTTTGGCAATGATGTGTAGGACAATAACTTGTAGAAGTAAAAAGATTTTGATTCCACTCTATAGGGCTCTGATTAGGACACATGCGGACTACTGTGCATAGATTTGGTCACCTAGTTTTCAAAAGGATGAAGAGATGTTGAAGAGGGTCCAGAAGCAATTGACTCACATAATTTCTGAACTCTGGAATGTTGAATATCACTAAAAGTTGAGACAATGCAATATGCAGAGTCCAGTGAATAAGAGGAAGAGGGATGATATGATAGAAACATACCGGTTGGTAAGGGATTGTTACAGGATTAATTTTGAAGAGGTTTTTTCATAAAATCATAGGAGGTTGAAGGAGAACAAGGTCATATAAGGAGGGTGTGAGCAGGGGGGGGGGGATGAGAATTTTTTTTTTTTTTTTTTTGCATGGAGAGTTGTGAATGACTGGAATGCACTGTATAAAAGCATGTCTGCAGAGAATTTGAATGTGTTCAAGGCACGGTATGATGAGCTGTGTGTATGATAAAAGGCCCTCCTATATGAGTCTTTACCTTCATAGGATCTTAAGATAATAATAAATATCCTCTTCCTGCAAGTTGGAAGAGGATATTTATGCTATGGATATACCTGTACCTTGTGCTGTTCATGAGCTTGCCAATCACGTTTCACATTATATTCCTTCGACAACATTTTCTTCTTTTGCAACACATGCTTTATGCTGCTAGTCATCCATTTGACACCTGCCTGTTTTATTCTCCTAACCTTAGGAATGCTGTCTAATATTGCTTCCTAATACATATGATCATTTCACCTGCACTGCTACCATCTTTCCTTTGCAGATTATCATGCCATGGCACAACTCCAAGTTGTTCCCTAAGCTTACCAGCTCTTCTGTAATTCCTCATAAATTCTTTCATGACTAAGATACCTGAACACCTTCCACAACAACATTGAATGGTCATGTTCTCCAAGTGGAAACCAAATAGCTACAGACAAATTCTCTTAAGTTAGCACCAAATCTAACACTTTTGAACCACATGTCTCAAGTAGCTGTATAAATTCTATCCCCACTCCCCCACATACACAGATATTCTTTCAATCTATATCCAAATAATAAAGTTCCCAATAATAATTATCTTGCCCACAAAACTGATCTATATTACTTTTGCATCCTCAGACCTATGGCAACAACCAACAATATATTTTTTTTCTTGTTAACGCTTATCTCACACCAATAAATTTGAATGCACTGCCTCTCATGATGTCATTGCCCTTCCACTCAGTCAGTATCGAAAGTTCCGTGGATTGTCAATACAGGGTTCCATGGATTGACAGCAAAAGACTCCATGGGATTTCATTCATTAATTTGGAGATTTCCCAAGATGCAGAAATTAACTGTTTGAAATCTTCATTATAGAATGGTTCAGAGTGAAAGTAGAATAAATTCAATAGGAGAGTAACTGACTGAAAAGATTCAACTCCTTTCTTACAAAATATAAGATAGAATATGGTATAGTAGAAATCATTTGGAGTAAAATTTCCCATGAACATAGCTGTTGAGAGTTTAGAAAGTTAGAAAGATTGAATGATAGAGAGAATGTGGCATGAGATTTGGAAGTTGAATTGGATTGGATGAGGCAAGAAATGAAATGGACGTGGAATGAAATTAAGAAAATTCAGGTCAAAACTATTAAAATAAATAATGATGGAATGAAAGAGTTAACGAAAGATGAGCGAGTGGCGTTGTACGGCGACTCCATTATTAAAGGTGTGCTGGAGGATAGAATACACAAGGTATGTTTTGAGTGGAGTGGAGTGATTGAGGCATTGAATATGAGGCAGGAGCGAGCAAAAGAGTTAATAGTATTAATAGGTACAAAAGATTTGAGAGAGGACAAAGAGTGTGTCAGAATGGATATCAGGAGGCTGCTTAGAAGGATAAAAGAGAATAGTGTGACAGAAAGGGAAGTTGGCATGTTGCCTAGGTATGACTGTGGTGAAATGAGGTGGAGAGCAAGGATTATGAATGATATGCTGGCTGAAATGTGTGAGGAGACAGGAGTACAGTTTGTTAATGTGTGGAATGAATTTGAGGGATGAAGTGAGCTGTATGGGAGTGATGGACTGCATTTGAGAGATTATGGTGTGATTCATTTGGAGAGACTGCTGCTGGAAGGTAGAGAAGTGAATAGAGAGAATGAATCAGATCAGGTGGGAAGTGATGTGGAAGAGCGGGAGAGTAAGACAGGAGAGACTGAACAGGTGGTTATGAATGGGGACGTGAGTGGTATGAGTATAGAAAATGAGAGAATGGGTGTGCAAGAGGAGCAGGGAAACGGGGAGGCTCAGGGTGGACAGGGGTATACAGCATGAGAAAGGTGGATGCTCCAAGAAAAGGTGAGAGCATGTGTAGGCAGGAAAGGAATGGGATGACCAGGGATCAAGAGGAAACAGTTGGAATTGAAAAGGGTTTTAAAATGAAGAAGCAGAAAGGGAAATGGCCCCAGTCAAGCATGGAGAGATCCCATCGAGTGAGTGGTAGTATCAGTGGAACTAGCTGTAGATCCAGAAATGAGCTGCTCTTGTGTTTGTATACAAATGCTAGAAGTATAAGAAACAAGGCAGATGAAATGGTTGCACTAATTGCGTCTGTTCACCCAAAGATTGTCGGAATAAGTGAGACATGGTTGGAAGAGGATGACATCCTGACAGGAATAGAGATGGAAGGGTATGATGTGTTTTGTGAGGACAGAGGTGGTAAAAAGGGAGGGAGAGTGCTATTGATGATAGAGAAAGAGTTATGCCCTTATAAAGCGGAGATGCAAGAGGGAAATTGTGCCAGTGGTTTTGAGGCAGTGTGGTGTGAGATAGAGGAGAATGGAATCAAATACTTGGTGGGATGTTGTTATAGACCAGGTAATGTGGATGGTGATGATAATGAAATGTACAATCAAATTAGCTAAGTAAATATGAAAAGGGTGATCATTATGGGTGATTTTAATTATGGCAATATAGACTGGAATGATGAGATAGGAACTGGAAGTAAAGAAAATGAGTTTCTTGAGTTTTTGAGGGATAACTACCTCAGACAGTATGTAACAGAGGGCACACGAGGATTGAGGGTCTTGGATTTGGTCATCTCATCAGAGGATGTAATTGTAAATGAGGTCAAATCATCCACCAATTGGTGAGAGTGACCATGAGGTGATTACCTGGGTGGTTGCCAGCAGTACGAAGACCTCTGTAAGAAAAATTGTATATGTGGAACTACAAGGGGGTGCGATTATTAAGAGCTCAGGAGACAGCTTGTGGATGTAGCATGGAATGAGGAGTTAGCTGAAAAAGAGATCAATGCAGCTTGGGAGATTTTCAAAAACTACTTAGTAGATGCAATGTCTAAATGTATTCCAAGGGTGAGAGGGTTAAATAAGGTGCGTGTGAGATGGATGAATAAAGAGATTAAGCATACGATACAGAGAAAAGGAGCATTGTGGAGGCAGCATAAGAGAAGTGGAAATAACCAATTCCATGAGGTCTACAAAGACTAAGCAAGGACGGTGACTTGGTTGGTGAGGGTAGCCAAAGAGGGATATGAACAGCAGTTGGCTAATGAAGCCAAAAAGAATCCAAAGGAGTTCTTTCGATATGTAACCAGCAAAAGTAAGAATAATTATGGAAGGATGACATTGATTGGAGAAAATGGTATAAAGACAGCTGATGCAGAATGTGTGGTGGAGATACTTAATGAGCAGCTCATAAAGATCTTTCAATCTTGTGAATGCGACTTCATGGAGGAATTGAGTGCAGTTGATGATGAGGAGGAGAGACTGACTGTAGGTGAGCAAGAGGTATATGGGGAGTTGAGTAAAATAGATGTTAATAAGGCTGTGGGACTTGATAATATATCACCACGTATTCTGAAAGAATGTGCCAGGGAGTTGACATCTGCCGTGACATATTTTTTACTCAACTCCCCAGTTCCTAGTTCTCACAAGCTTCTCCAACAACTCAACCACAACACACAGATAGGCCTATAGTTTGAGTCTTGCAATTGGTCAAGTTCCTAAGGAGTGGAAGGAGGGCAAGATTGTGCCACTTCAGAAAGGAGGTGTTCGAACTCAAGCATCAAACTATAGGCCTATCTGTGTGTTGGTGTTGTGGTTGAGTTGTTGGAGAAGCTTGTGAGAACTAGGATCTAGAGTTGGATTGATAACAATGGTATTATCTTTGATGGACAGCATGGATTTGCTAAAGGGAGGTCACGTTTTAGTAATCTACTTACTTATTACAATAAAGTGAATGCTTCCTTGGACAGAGGAGAAGGATACACAGTAATATACTTGGATTTCACAAAAGCTTTTGATAGAGTACCTCATGATAAGTTGAAAGTCAAACTAGAGCAGATGGGGTTGGATATTAGATTAGTGCATTTAATTGGAGACTGGCTATCTGATAGGTATCAACAAGTTGTGTATGGGGGTGTGATATCCAGGAAAAGGAAAGGCACTAGTGGAGTGCCTGAGAGGTCTATTTTAGGGCCATTACTATTTAACTTGTATATTAATAATATTGGCGAAGATTTGGATGGAGATATTCAGTTGTTTGCAGATGATGCAAAGTTGGGACGAACCATAAAGAGTAGTGAAGATGTTGTGGCCTTGCAAGAAGACTTGAATAAATTGAGTGATTGGGCATGGAAATGGGAATGCGAGTTCAATGTTGCAAAATGTAAGGTTTTAAAATTTGGAAAACAAAGATGGGATGCAGAATTTATGCTCGGTGAGAATATATTGTTGGAGGTAGAGGAAATAAGAGATCTTGGGGTGATAGTGGATAAGGATCTAAAATTTAGGGGAGACATCGCTAAAATTGTAAAAACAACACAAAGGCTTCTGGGAATGATGCAGAGGACATTGACGTGTAGAAGTAGGGAGATTCTTGTTCCACTGTATAAGGCTTTGATTAGGCCACACATGGACTACCGTGCCCAGATTTGGTCACCAGGTTTTCAGAAGGATGAAGAGATGTTGGAAAGGGTCCAAAGTAGACTGACTAAAGTAGTTTCTGACCTCTGGGATGTCGAGTATGAGGAAAGATTGAGAAGATGTAATTTGCAGAGTCTGGGAGACGGGAGGAAGAGGGTAGATATGATACAGACCTACAAGTTGGTAAGGGGTTGTTATAGGATCAATGGTGGAGAAGTTTTACAGAGAATAGTGGGAGATCAGGGGAGAACCAGATGTCATCCCTGGAAACTGTATAAAGAGGGTGTGTGAGTAGGGGAGTGAGAGGCAGGTTTTTATCATGCAGAGTTGTGAATGATTGGAATGCCTTGCCTGAGAATGTGGTGTCTGCAAAGAATACGAATGTGTTTAAAACATGGTATGATGAGCTGTGTGTGTGTGTGTGTGTGTGTGTGTGTGTGTGTGTGTGTGTGTGTGTGTGTGTGTGTGATAAAAGGACCTCCCAGGTGAGTCTTTGACTCTATGAGGTCTTAGGGTGGTAATAATAATAATAATAATATTGAGCAGCTACAGAGCAATGGGGGGGGGGTCTAAATTTAACCTCCCAACCGGCCGGTGTGGATGAAATATTCAACACTCCCTAGCTTTTTTCATGGATCAAAACTTCTTCGGCATTCTACCTTTTATCATGCCATTACCTTCCTCCGCCGTTAATCTCGTTACGGCTATTCTATAGCATTAGTGGATTAACTGTTGCTGAATGACCTTTGTGAGCCCCCCCCCCCTGTCTTTACGTCTATTGTGTTGCTTAGAATTTCATTTACTGTCCTGAGTTATTTGACCTTTCTTGCCTCTAAAATGATTTATTGTGTCTCTTCCCAAAAATTGAAACCAATTTCACATATGCGAAAAAAAAATCAATCCTGAAATGCCCACTGATCAGCTTTTGCAATGAATCTATTTAGTGATAGTGAATTTGGTGTATTTTATTCTACAAATCAGTGCACCGGAAGAGATGCACTGATTGTTCTTTCACTTTACGTATAATAATTGAATAATTTTTTTTCGAATTTTAAAATTTTCAAATGTTTGCTTTGAAAATATTATGTCAAATATTTATATTTTTAAATAATATTTATTGAAATAAATATGTCCTTTTTCTTTCGTTTCTAGCGAAATAGCATTATATGGATCATCACATTTCAGATTTAGAAACGATTTTTTGTTATTCATAAAGACAAAATAAAAAAAATTTTAAAATGCTAAATTGCCTTACTCGGTTTCCGATTGTGTCTTTTTGGTATCAAAAATTTATATCCAATGATATTTTAGCAGCGATTCTTCCCCTTCGTCATTTATTTATTTATTTGTATTATGCATATTACGATAATATCTAGTGCATAACCTCGTAGATATGTTGAAAATATAATATACGGAATGATTCAACATTTTTGCTCATTTTGAAGATTTTCTAATGCTTCCCCCCCCCTTATTCTCTCCTGGAACTGAATTGCATAACTACTCTAAATTTCTATACAGGTTTGAAAGCTTTTCTAGACAGCATTCAAAATCAATTACTTAATTTTACCATTTTGACAAAAGATATACGGCAATCAGATTGTATTGTGAAACTTCTAATTCTGTTCTATTTAGTTGCAATCTAAAACCAGCTGTTCTACTGCCCGCTGAAATTATGTGAAATTTTAGAAATAATATGCTATATTTTCACCATGCAAAATTGTTTATATGCATACCACACAAAAGAAAGTTCAGTAGTATTATTTGTGTTTGTTTTTCTTTGAAAAAAATCTAAATATTACTTCTTCTGCTGCTGGAAGCTATTTCTGAAATAATCTACGTCTTCTAAATACTTGGTAATATCCTCTTAGCTGGAGGAAAAGTTGAAGGCTTATTACTCTCAGTGCTATTGAGAAGAAAAGGGAGAACACTAAAGTGTCCCAGGCTGTAGTGCAGAATATGTCAAGAATGTCTTGTTTCCTTTTCGATTGTTGATTACCTATATTCTAACAGAAATACTGATATTTCGTTTACATGCTTATACATTATTTATGCCAAAATAATTGCTTAATTTATAATGATCAGTTTCACTTTTATTATCAAAAATTAGAAATTAAATCATACAATTATCTTGAAAAAGAGGATTTGAATTATTTTCAAAGAAAAGGTGCATATGCGTTTCATAATCTTCTTTTTTTTTGCGGGGGGGATATAGACCTAAGTAATCTGCGGATATTTCAGATAATTTATTTCATAAATCGTTCGCAAGACAGCTGTTCTTCTTCTTCTACGCGTTATTCCCGCTTCCTATGCAGGGTCCGTGTGTTACTTAGATGCGACTTCTTGTTAGTACTACTCCCAACCGACCCGTCGCCTGGTCTGCCGCTGGGGGGGGATATATATTTTTGACTGTAGAGGCATATGTTCACGGGCCGGTTTGCCTGTTTGCGGGATGAAAAACGTCAGATAAACTGGCGAAAAAAACCCTACTGACCGCGCCCAAGACCGGCTAACTTGGCTATGCCTGAGGAAGATCCTCAAATTCCTCACGTCTACAACGGGAATCGAACCTGGGACACTCCTTCCCCAGGCATATGGTTGCGAAGCGCAAAGCCACTAGGCTAACCGCGCTGTTACAAACGTAAATCACTTGGGGAACATACCCATTCATTTTAGTGTAAAATAGTAGCAAAGGTTCAGTTACTTTAGATATCTAATCTAGAAGAAAATGTTATGGCTGCTGAGATTAGAATCATACGTGAATAATTTTTCTGACATGATTTCTCTATTCGTTATAATGTAACCAATTTCCAGATTTTTTTCCCTCCTGCAGACTTCATGTTATATGCAGTGATTTCTTCTTTGAACTATAAGAAAAAAAATCAGATAACAGGAGAAAAATATGTAGTATTTTCTTTTCCACTGGCTGAATTTACAATGTTCTTTCTTTGTGTTTTGAAGAGAAACTGCAAATGACTTTTCTCTTACTATTTTTGCCATTATAACATCTCATATAATTATAAGAGTGACATTTTACCGTTTTTCTCCCACACGAGAAACAGAAATAAGGTGGTAATAATATTGTTGATTTTGCCAAACTTCATTGTAGCAGAAATTTTTATTACAAACTTTGTAATATATATATATATATATATATATATCTCCGAAACAAGAAATTTGGAACCCATATCACATCAATGTTGAGTGTTGGCAAGGTGAAAATGTTCCCGTTATTATTTATATATTTCATTTATTAACTAGGGGGGCTATGCCCAACCTCCCGTGTTCCGGTATGGTAGACCAGTTTTCCTTCAATTGTGATAACTCGAAAGGGGGTTCAGCCCCTGAATTCTGATGACTCGAATTTTGAAGACTCGACACTCAGGGTAGCCCCCGAGTTTCAAAACGTTTTGATAAACATGACATAAAAAAGCTTATCATTTTATATATATATAGGGTAGATTTTATTTCATTATTTTTTATTGTTTTGATGAAATACTTTACCTGGAATACTCCTTCCAGTTTCTCTGTGTCATAAAAAGAACTTAAAAATTAGCCTTCAAGATGATAAGGAAACAGTGCATTCGGGTATCCCTCTATCAATATTTGTAGTCCTGAAAAGGACTGTTTGGATGGCCTTGAAAACAAACATTTTTTATTTCATACTGTTCAGAATTTAAAATTCTTGAACAGCGTGGAACACCTTGATGCAAGGGTAAACACACAAAGCAGTTTTACACTCAGGGCACCAGATTTTTCTTTCCTTGCTTATATTTTTTTATTACATACATAATATTTGCGTGGAGGTTTTTTTTTTTTTATTAGCCGTTGGTGGTAGATTTTTGGGATAATGGTTGGAGTTAGCAGTGTTCAACCTCAGATGTCTGGCAGGATATCCTGTTTTTCTGCTTGCTGAAGAAGGTGCATGTGCATGCAGCAATAGCAATGCTTTCGCAATTTCTATTCTGTATTCTAGATATGTTATGGTAGACAAACATTTTTTCTTGTACAGGAGGAAACTGTTCCAAATAACAAAATCCAAACACTTCAAAATTCAAATAACATGTCCAAACACTTTTTTGTAATATTTTTTATGCTGTTTCCTCATTACAGAGTAGAATGATAGCTGCTGATCGCACCTGTCGATTCAACCCATAGTGTCGTTGTATGCACACACAGCAATGGGTTTTTCTTTCTTCAAACCATGCTTCTCCACGGATTCCGCTGATGGATTGTGCAGGGAAGATAGCAGAAAAACATCTTTTTTGTCTTTCCAACGTAGTGCAAAGACTTTCCCTCACTGATAAGTTCGGATTTCCCCCTTCGATAGCTTTCCTGAAGACAGATCTGGAGGCATATCTCGCCTTTTTGCATTTACAGTACCATAACTATCTGTAAGATGCTGTAAAAGCAAATCAGCGAGTTCAGGACACATATATAGTAATTATCCATTATAATGCAGTAACCTTTCCCCAGTAAAGGGTCTAGTAACTGCATTACTGCACGCATCGACAAGGGGAGATCCGAATATTTATCGTGCTCGATTACAGTTTGCTTTCCCGTATAAGGTTTGAAATCCCAAAGATATCCACTTTCCGATTCGCAAAGAATAAAAAATTTTACTCCATACTTCGCTTTCTTTTTGGGAATATACTGCTTACATTTCAGTCCACCTTTGAATGGCATAAGGCTTTCATCGATACTCAAGTCTCTCTCAGGAATGTAGAGTGATCTACATTTTTGACGGATTTTCATCAGAAAATCATAAATTTTGTTGAGGATAGGGCAAGGATGTGTTGCCTGATCGTATTCCTCATTATTCTGAAAATGCAAATACTTCATGATGAAACTGAATTGTTTTTCAGTCATAACATCACGAAACATTGGCGTGTTCAGAATCCAGTCTGTAGACCAATACATTTCGAGAGCGGGCTTTCGAAATGTATTTCGAAACTTTGGGTTTTTCACTTTCTTTATTCTGATATTGCATTTGAAGGATGACAGTGATTTTAAATATTAATTTCACCTATATCCGAATATCACATAATTTTCTGATTTATAATAATCAGGAAATATGTATATTGTCTGATTTATAATTTGCTAATTTATAATAATCACCACATAGTTTCAGTATCGAAAAATTAAAGTTATGTGGAACAATTACGAATTAAATAAAAACTGTACCTATGTTCCATAACAGTTTTCGGGTGTGTGATAGTAATGCAACGGGGGGGGGGGGGGGTTAAACTATCAGAGGCGAAATAAAGTTCAATTCTATTGTAAAAATATGGAAATGAAATTTCACATTTGATATACATATTTTGAATGATAAAAATAAGCAAATGTATCGCTTACTTTAAAAATTGGAGAATAAAATATCTGAATTATGCAGAAAATATAAATTTAAATCATAACTCTTAATTTCATTTTGTAATGACCAATTATACAAGGAAACCAAGAAAGTGAAAGTACAGATTACTATACAACATGAAGAAAAAATTTAGTAATATGATTAAAGAATTTCATGTTATTCTCTATAAAGCAAAGTTGCTCAAGCGTGTCCTAAAGGAAATCTGTTAAGTATTATTAGATTTCGATGGTTTTGTACAAAAATAAAATTAATATAACCTGGAATGTCGGCAGCCGGTTTTCTTTTCTTTTTTTAAAAGAATATTCCAAATAATCATCGTGAATTAATTTCTTCGAGAACAAAGAAAAATCTTTTGTCTAGTAGCGATTAGAAAAAAATTAGCGCAAAAAAATAAAAAATTAAATTGGTTAAGTGAAGAAATTATGCAAGACCTTTATTTTGTCCAGAAATTAAAATTGTATTGTACAATAAAAAGAGAAAACAAAAATATAAATAATTTCTCTATTTTTAGTCTATCCTATATAACTAAAATCCAGTTCACCAGCATGGAACAAGAAAGTCCGTTTCTTGTTATAGGCAACTGAGAGGCAGCTACGAACGGGAGATAATCCGATTAACCTTTCTCTTCAGCGTGAGGGTTTATCACACCTTCTAATGGACATGACAGTCAAATTGCACTTCTTATCCAGGTTCTTTAAACAGGTGGGCTGAATCTTATCCAGATTTAGTTGGACGTCTATAGACGTCCTAGCCGGTAGGAAGGTTAAAAAGGCTATGGAGTTTTCATAGAAAAAAATGGGAATAAGCAAATATGTCCTTCGAAAATGTATCGTACAGGGGTTTATAGCAGGTTCTCAATAATACTATTCTTAGTGTAAATACGCAATATAGTACATCTTTGTATTGCACAATTATGAAATATAAAATTTATATTTTATAATTAGAAACTAATCCTCAATCTGCTACAAAAAGTAATGTTTGAAATAATTTCAACATGTTCTTTGTTGAATAATTTCAACTATTCTTTGTAATCAGCCCATTGCATGAGACTACTTCTCATGCAATGAGCTGATTACAGAAAATAGTTGAAATATATTCCACTAATATAGTCTTATCCATCTGCAAGATAAATGCCGTGCTAATCTTTGTACAGCATCATATATAGACTTCACATAATGAGGAGCATCCACATTTCTCCCATGGAGTGAAAATATAACTCTAAGTTCATTTCCTCAGCTGGTAGTACAGTTTAGTTCACAAAATTAGCCAGATTCAGGTCTTCAAAACTAATACTCTTTAATTTCTGTCTATGGAAATAGATGAAAAAGATGATTTAGTAGACCAAAGTGGTAACACAACATGCATTACTCTGTTACAATGCATGCTGTGTTTTTCCATACAAAATATTAAAAAGAGCCTTAATGAATTAATGCAAGCTATACAAGCCACAATATGTATTAAAACTGAGACTGTTATTTATGAAAGCATATTATAAAAAGGAATTTAAAATTCTTGAATAAATGTTTTAACAGATATGTTGTGATAATAATCAAGAATAGCTTATTGGTTATTACCACTGAGCATTCAGTGTTGGATCCCCCATAATGCGGTTCGTATATGTCCCATATTTTACAGGATTATCCCTTATTATGAGTCTGTGTCCTGGCGTCCCGATAAAACTCTTCGGGACGCTGAATTGTCCCATAATTTGTGTTTAACATTCCCATTCTTAAACATAAAACATTTAATTACCAAGAAATCGATATTAGTTATTGATCATAAAATTGTCTTATCAATTGACAATACTGACATGTTGCGAGAATAGTGCAACTAGCGGACATTGTAATAACTAAGCACGGCTTATTTGATGTGACACAGATCTGTTATGAAACGTAAGTAGTTTTATTATTTTATATGCCTTTAAAATGCCGAAGAGAAAGTGTGTTCTCACAGAAAAGCTAAGGACTGAATACCCTTTTATTATACCATGTAATTGTGATGGCAAAGTCGACGAGAAAGTGAAATGTACATAACGTAATGCAATATTCAGCATACAACACGGCGTTCGGTCAGATATCATGCAGCACATCGCTACGAAGAAACACAAATTAGCAGAAAATGCAAGTGTAAGTAGTAAAGTATCGGATTAGTTTTCTGAAAAAACAATGGGTGAAATGGAAAGAAATCTTGCAGCTGATGAAGCTATATTTGCAAATCATGTATGCATACACAACCGGAGTTTCAGTTCGATGGACTGCACGTCGAAAATAATCCAGAAACTATATGACAAAAAGTTCAGTTGCAGTCAAAAGAATTGTGAGTGTATTAGCACCTTATGCAATGGCTGTTTTCAGAAACGAACTTGAGAAAGCTAATTATGTGTCAATAATGATAGACAGTTCTCACCATGGTGCTTTGAAAATAGTTCCAGTTCTAGTTCGATACTTCATACCAGAAGAGGCCATTAAAACTATGGTTTTAGAGTTTTTAGATTTACCATGTGAAACTGCAGGCCAACTTACAGAACATGTATGGCAACTAGTGACAAAGTGGAATATTGAAAAGAAAGTTGTTGCCTTGTCAGCCGATAATACTAATACAAATTTTGGTGGAAGTTCCAGAAGAGGAAAGAACAATGTTTTTCATAAATTGAAATCAAAATTGAATCATACATGGATAGGAGTTGGTTGTTCATCCCATATCATAAACAATGATATACAATGTGCAGCTGATACATTGCCCATGGATGTTCAAGCTGTCATTGAAAAATCATATCAAAATTTTTATATCTATACTGTTAGAGTGCATACACTCAAAGGTTTTTGTGACTTTTTAAATACTGAGTACAAGACAGTGTTAGGGCACTCAAAAACGCGATGGTTGTCTCTGTACCCTGCTCTCAAAAGGATGAATGAGATGTACGAAGTTCTCAAATCATATGTTCTTTCACTTGATAAACCACCATTGCTTCTAAAAAATTTCTTTAGCAATCCAGTTTCAGAGCTAATAGCCACATTTCTAGAATGCCGATCTGAAATGTTTCATGCAACAATTTGTGCAATTGAAGGTGAGAAAGTCACTCTTGTTGAAGCAAAATCCATTATTGAAAGCCTCTTAGAGAAACTTCAGCAGAGACGAAATAATGATTTTGCAACAAGGAAAGAACAGTCCTTACTGAAGGCATTAATTGAAGATGGACTCATCACTGAGAAGAATTATTGTAATTATAAAAATGAATTTTATAACACCTGTATAGAATACATCCAAGAATGGTCTTCTGACACTCTTACTTTTGAAAGTTTGTCTTGGATTTTACTGAAGAAATCCAGAAGCCAGACTCAGTTGGAAAAGTGTGACAACTATTGAAGAGGTCTTCCCAAACACAAAAATCAATGAAACTGAACTGTTTGATGACGTTGATGATCTTGAAAAAAGCAATTGCAGAAAAGAAAGAAGAAATTAAAGCAAAATCTACAGGAGAAATTTGGTATGAATTATTCAACAGTGTTGGAGTAAATGAATTAATAAATTTGAAGAAGACTATTGAGTTCTTCTGCTGCATTCCTGGCACAAATGCTAGTATTGAAAGACTGTTTTCTCGGATGAACTCCTTATGGACAAACGAAAAGAATAGGTTATCTGTAGAAACTGTGAAAGCTATGCTCATTGTTAAAGTGTTTTTCAATAAGGACTGTGGAATTTCATAACTTGGTAAAACAATCATTCTTTACTTGAGAAAATACAGTCATCTGAGAAGTATATCACAGCAAATATCAATGATTTAGTATTGTTTAAAGTTCAATTTTAAGACTGCTATAATTAATTAAATTATTTTCCCTTTGCTGATGTTCGTAAGTAAGAAAAGCAAAAAAATTTTGTTGGTTTATTCAAACCGAAAATGTCCCGTATTTTTTTCCCAAAAATATATGAACCCTACCCCATGATCACATTAAATTTTTTAATCAAAACAGTTCTACACATCACTTCTGCCTCACATTACATAAAGAATGAAAATTCAAAGTGGAGTAGTAGAAACAAAGGTTTCCATACCTATAATTGTTTCAGTGATACAATTAGTGCAAATACTTGAGCTAGAAGACTGAAAAACAATGATTCAATGTTCCTCAATAAGAAATCATCATCATCACATTCCTGATATGCACCCTGGAGGGTGGGTGTGTGGGGGGGGGGGTGATACAAGATATTATTACATGAAAAGTTGACATCATTAATAACTTCCTATTAAATGTTTTTTTTTTCTTTTTTTTCAAATTAATCTGTTATCTGCTAGAACAACAATACTGTCAGATTTTGTATTTTGGTCTTCTAATGCATGCTTCTTACTGTATCTATTCATGAACATAACAAAACTCATGCAGTCACACCTAAAGACTACACCACTTTCAACAAACATCGTGAAGTTTACAATATTGGTATGCCGCTCTTATGTCATGAGATTTTGAGAGAAATCTGGCTCACACTAGGTCTTTTTCCTGCCATCCTAGTAAAAGTGCTTGTTTGCTAAGCTTTCCCACTTGTTTAGGTGACCTGAGAGTAACTCTGCTCACACATTCCTGGATGCTAACAATATAAAGAATGATAGTACTACATAGCATTCAAAAACAGACAAATCAAAAAATTTAATGCTATGTATAAGAATAGTTTCATGAAGAATTACACAAGGAGAATTACATTCTCTTCTCCAACTATTGGTTAACAATGGATAACTAAGAAAATGGTACAAAGAATATTATTCTCTACTCCTGCTCCACAACAAATTCCTGACATTCACTACAGAGCCTCAGTTTCCATTCCATATATTGGTAGATTTCTCTCAAAATCTCCTGAAATCTCATGACATAAGAGCGGCATACCAATATTGTAAACTTCACGATGTTTGTTGAAAGTGGTGTAGTCTTTAGGTGTGACTGTATGAGTTTTGTTATGTTCACCTAAAGACTACAACACTTTCAACAAACATCCTGGAGTTTACAATATTCCATGTTCTTGTGACCTTGCTTACACAGGGCAAAAATGTGGTGAAACCAGTTGGTTTAACTATCTATATTATCATGACCTATTACACCCAGTGTCAGTTATCATTTATCACATAAACTTTCTTCTAATATCCTTGTTTTTAATAATACCTGTTAATGCTTCCTGCTTATCTAATCTTTCTCAGAACACCCATATCTGTGGCCTCCAGTCTTTGATCTTTTTTTTTTTTTCTAAATTAGCTCCAGATCCCTAAGTTAAAATTGGTTTGAACACTGTCTTGTACACAGCTAGTTGAGCAATTAGTCAATTATTCTCTTATTCCACATAAATTTATTCAGTTGACTATTGACCATACCAGCTTTGTTGTCTATTTTCATACTCAATTTGCCATCTGCACTAAAAACTGCCTAAATAGCTACCATGTTTTACTTGTTCCATAGGTTCCATTCAGGATGCAATGATGATGCTTTAGTGTTCCTACCTATTTTCCAAGTCTTTGTCTTTCTATTCTTGATATTCAATTTTGTTAGGAGTATACCATCATCTACATAAAGTAAAGAGAAGAGATTAACATCTCCCCAATTTTGGTGTCAGATTTAATGCCATTTTCTTTCAAAATGTGATCCATAGAGATGAGGAATAACAATGGATATGATTATTATTATTATTATTATTATTATTACCACGGGCTACTCCAGGAGTCCTTAGACTCGTCGAGGGAGGCCCTAAACATCATGTTCACACAGCTGTTCAACATTCTCACAGTATCTATCATACCTTGCCTTGAACTCGCTCACCGTCATAGCACCCACAACAGACTCTGGCAGCTTATTCCACTCATTCACCACTCTAAAAGTAAAGAACCCAGCTCTAACACCCCTGCTAACCACGCTCTTGCCCAGCTTCCATGGGTGTCCCCTAGTTCTCCCACCACCAGTCCTGATCTCAAAAATATCATCTGAATTAATCCTATAGAATCCCTTTAGCAATTTGAATGTCTCAATCATATCTCCCCTTTTTCGCCTATCAACTAGTTTCTGCAACCCACAAATCTTCAACCTGTTCTCATATGGTGCATTCCATAGACCTGCTATCATCTTAGTCACTCGCCTCTGGATCTTCTCAACCTCCTCCCCATCAAGAAGGAACCGAGGTGACCAAATCTGGGCACAGTAGTCGAGATGAGGTCTTATCAGGGCTCGGTACAGAGGTACAATAACTTGTTTTTCTCTGCTCGTCAAGGTATTTTTCAACAACCAAGTGAGTTGATGAGCTGATTTAGCTACTTTCGCAATGTGTCCCCTAAACTTCATCTCCCTATCCACCAACACTCCCAAGTCCCTGGCCTCATCAATCTCTTGGAGTACAGTTCCACCAATGTGGTATACTGCTGCTAATCTTTTCACTCCGAAATGCATAACCTTACATTTTGTCACATTAAATTGACATCCATTCTCCTTAGTCCAGAACTCCAATCTATCTAAGTCATCTTGCAAGACTTTGACATCTTCTGCATTCACTATCGCCCTACCCAACTTTGCATCATCAGCGAACAAATGAACTGTCCCACTTAGACCATTCCCTATATCGTTAATGAACAGATTAAACAGCAGTGGTCCAAGAACAGAACCCTGTGGCACACCACTAGTCACAGGCCGTTTTTTGGACTCTACTCCTGAATAAACTACTCTTTGATATCTCTCCATCAACCACCCAGCTATCCATCTCACCAACCCTATATCCATTCCCATATGTTGTAGTTTACGGATTAGAATTCCATGTGGTATCCTGTCAAACGCCTTTGCCAGGTCCAGCAGTATCACTGTAAACCCATTTCCCTTATCCAGTTCAGCCGTCACCTTGTTATAAAACTTGAGCAAGTTACTGAGGCATGATCTACCCTTCACAAAGCCATGCTGTCCTCTGTACAGTATCTCATTTTCATCAATCCATTCCTGTATTTTTCCCTTGACTACTTTTTCCAAGACCTTGACAACGACTCCTGATATGCTGATCGGTCGGTAATTTGCAACCATAGTCTTGGATCCTCCTTTATGCAGTGGAACTATTTTCCCCTCTTTCCACGCCTTCGGGACTAAGCCAGACCTGAGACTCAGATTAAACAACATGGTCAAGGGCACTGATAATTCATTAGCCGCTTCATGCAAGACCCGTGCCGGTATACCATCCAATCCCACAGATGTATTCACATTAAGGTTCTGTAATAGACTATTCACCTCCACTTCATTCATCACAATTCCCATATAAACTAATGATTCCTTCATTTTTTCAACGTCACCACCTGGATGATATACTTTTGCAAAGTGCGCGCTCAGTAACTCCACTATATCGACTGGTTCAGTGAACTCTTTACCATCGTCATTCCTTAAAATCATTTTGCCATGTACAGTTTTTTTCTTGCTTGCAGCATATTGAAAGAACTGTTTGGGATTCTCTTTTGCTTGCATAGCTAGTTTCGTTTCATAATCCGCTTTTGCTGTTTTTACCACACTCGTTACCCTTCTAGCCTGTACTTTATACCATTCGTGTGCCTGCAGGTCACCCATTTCTTTAAATTCCCTCCATAGTTGTTTCTTTTTTTGCAGCTCAAGTTTAATGGTGTTATTCATCCATTTAACCCCTCCTTGTTTCACTATTCGGACCTTAGGTATACACAATCAGCCATAACCTCCTGTAAATGCTCTTTGATCACTTCCCATGCTCTATCGACGTCCAGCCCTTGCAGTTGTACATGCCATGGCACTGATCCAAGCAATCTCCTAAGCTTGTCATACTTGCCAGCACGGTAATTCCACATATACCCTGTCTTAATCACAAATTTCACACCTTTAGCCACCTCCCAGGTCAAGACCTTATGATCACTCTCACCAATAGGTGGCAACATGGTCATATTCATTACAGACTAATTCTCAGATACTATTACCAGGTCAAGCACTCTCACACCCCTAGTATTTTCAATTACATGCTGTTTCAGATAGTTATCCCTTAATAATTGAATAAAATCCATTTCCTTCCTCACATGTGTCCTCTCCTCCTTCCAATCAATGTTACCATAGTTGAAATCCCCCATAATAATTACCCTCCTTCCACTCATTTCATCAATTTGTTTATGCATACCATCTCCACCATCTATTCCATCACCTGGTCTATAGCAGCACCCAACTGTATATTTTATTCTGCCAGTATCAATCTCACACCAAATAGCCTCAAATGAGCTCCTTTCACTATCCTGCAATACTTCAATTCTCCTTGGCTGCAGTTCATCAGCTATCATCAATAACACCCCTCCCCCAATTTTATTCTCTCTGTCCCTCCTAAACATACTATAACCTACACATTCTATCCCACTAAATATATCATCTTCCGTCAGCCATTTTTCACTAATGCCAATAACCTGTGGCCAGGAAGAGCCAATCAAGGCCAAAAATTCTTCCTTCTTGTTCCTAATACTCCTGGCATTAGTATACATGAATTGCAGTGTTCCCTTTGTCCCACCCCTATCTTGATGCTTTATTCTAAATATCCCATTCCCATTTTTTGTCCTTATTGCTGGCTCAGGTACATTATATACATTTTTACACTCAACTGTCTCACTGATGTCTGGATATCCACTTCCCCCCCTCCTTGGTAGTTCCAGTATCCCTGGTTCTGCACATCCATTTCCACTTCATTCAGCAACACTTTTTCCATTCTCCGCACACCAAGTCCATTCAAATGCAGTCCATCCATCTTGTATAAGTCCTTTCGCCCATCAAACTCATTCCACACGTCCACAAATTCCACACCACACCGTCCGCATAACCTGCGCATAATATCATTTGCGATTATGGCCCTCCTTCTAAATTCCTCTCTGTCATACCGCGGTAACAGACTCACCATTCTAACTCTGTCACTCTTTTCTTTCGCTACCTTTAACAATACTTTCAAGTCCTCTCTCATAAAAAATTTATCACCTTTCAATTCATTCGTACCAGCCACAATTGTTATTTCTTTCACCCTCTGTTTTTGCACTCTAATGCTCTCACTTACATCCTTAAATTTCGCACCCGGCAAGTACGATTTAGTTACACTCCCATCTATTACTCCTCTTAATAACGAGTCACCATACAATACTCTCTCCTTCATTTCGGAAACTCGCCCACGCTGTTTATTTCCGTTAGACGAATCACTCTGGAAAGAGTTTTGCAGGTGCTCTAATTGCCGCTGCGCATCTTGTATCACTGCGCGCAGCCTAGCGATCTCACTTCCTACAAATAATTCCTCATTTTTTTTTATGATCCAAGCAATCTCCTAAGCTTGTCATACTTGCCAGCACGGTAATTCCACATATACCCTGTTAATCAGATGTGAGACAATGATATGCATCATTGTCTCACATCTGATTTAATATCATATGGTGTTAGTAATAACTAATCCATGTCCTAAAACAAATCCAGTAAATATTCACAATTAGCTTTGCTCTTTTCTCTGAATCTCCCCAAACCATTTCTATATGACGATCATTTCCTACTCTGCAGTTCAGATCTCCAACAAGGACCAACTTTTCCTTTTTGTTCTGTGCGCTGCCTTCTCTAATGGCTCAAAGAATTCATCCACTTCTTTGTTAGTGGAACTTACTGTGAGCAAGTCTCATTCCGTTTGCCATTTTGATGTTTGTCCACATCATTACTTGTTATTGACTGCCATTCAAGAAAATTATTCTGGTATTCAATGTTGAATACTATAGCTACTCCATTTATCTGATCACCCATTCGATGGTACAACATGACAAAATTTCATGCCAGCTGGGACATCATCTGATTAAACAAGTCCCCCGTTGTTTTTGCCAGGGAATCAGGGTGAACAGCAAAAAGTCAGCTATTGGAACAAATCTGAAAGCACACCCCAACTCAACATCACCAGAGTTAAAGATTGGTATTATCAACATAAGAAGCCTAAATGGAAAAGAAATGGAACTAGCTGAAGAATTAGATAAGTACCAGATCGACATAATAGGGGTGACTGAAATGAAAAAGACAAAAACTGGTGAGATCTTTCTGAGCAATAAATACAAAATGTTATATTCAGGCAATGACAATCAAGGAAAAGAAGGAGTAGCCATAGTATTCAACACAAAATACGAGTCTCATCGTCTTAAATGGCAGGCAGTGTGTCAAGTAGAGTGATTTGGGCAAATATCAGAATGGGGAACTGTACAATGAGACTTATTTGTGCAAAATGTCCCACAGAAGGCTCTACTAAGGTAGAAGTGGAAGAATTTTTTGAGGCTCTAGAGAAAGCTACTGACACAATGAAAAAGGCAAAGTCTCAGGGGTTCTCAATAGCAGGGTAGGAAGTGATTATCAGACACAAAAATGTTTTAGGAAAATTTGGAGAAAAGAGCAAAGCTAATAATAATGGCCAACCAAAATTCCTTGCCTCTCCATGTGAATTTGTGCACATTTTTATGTTGGATTTCTGCTCAGGAGATGGACTGGTTATTACTAACACCATGTTCCAACATAAAAATGTGCACAAATTCACATGGAGAGAAGAGGCTAGGAATAAGAAAAGTCTTATTGACTATGTTATTGTTGATAGTGATGTTTTCTCCCTGGAGCAGGACACCAGAGTGTACAGAGGATTTGAAATTGGAAGTGAATACTATTCAGTCTTGAGCAGGATAAAATTGAATTTCATATTGAAAAGAATAACATGTAAGAAAGTTTTAAAGCGAATAAAAGTTGAGCAGCTCTCAGATGATAACTGAAGACTAAAATACATAAAGATTCTTGAAGAAAAAATGAAAGAGTTTGAGAACAAGAACCAAACCTTGGAGATTCAGTGGCAAACCTTGAAGAAAACCCTGATTGATTCGGCCAGAGAGACATGTGGTGAGGTTGTCTGCAAGGATAGAAAAATCAGAACTCCATGGTGGACAGGAAGTTAAAGAGGTAGTGAAGAAAAAGAAGAAAGCATATCAAAAGTTCCTGGCAAATAAGTTAGCTTGTGTTCTTAGAGAATACACAGACAAATGTAACAAAGCTAAACAGTGTGTAAAACTAGCTAAACAAAAGTCATGGGAGGACTTAGGCAAGAACATAGAAAATAAATATCAAGTAGGTGGTAAGATATTCTGCAGGTTGTTGAAGCTTAGAAATGGAGGAAAGAGTGCTGTAAAAGGAGTTAGAGATGATAAAGGTGACATGAAAAAGGGAGAAAAAGATATCCTTGAAGTATGGAGTAATTACTTCGAAAAATTGCTAAATGAAACAAGCACTGATAGCACAGTGGTAAAAAACACTGCACAGGCATGCAGTCAGGAATACATATCCATACTTGAAGTAAAAAAAGCCATCAAAGGCTTGAAATGTGGAAAGACAACAGGAGTAGATGATATTCGACCAGATATGCTGAAGTATAGTGGTATAAAAGTCATAAAATGGCTGAACTGCATAGTTCAGAAGCCCCGGACAAAAGAACAAATTCCTGATGATTGGAGTAGAGCTCTAAGAGTACCCATATATAAGATTCCCTCACTAAATTGAATAACTGTTGTAATAGATATGGTATGAAGGTCAGCAATAAAAAGACAAAGACAATGAAAATAGGTAGAATCATTGAAAATGTCAACTGTGTTTTGAATGGGGAACCTGTGGAACAAGTAAAATATTTCAGCTACTTAAGCACGATTTTTAGTGAAGATGGTAAATTATGAGAGTCCTGAGAAAGATTAGAGGCGTGAACAGATGGCATCAATGGCAATATCATATTAAAAACGAGGATATTAGGAAAGAACTTGACATTGTCAGCATCCAGGAATGCATTAGCAGAGCTAATCTCAGGTGGTATGGTCACTTGAACACAATGGGCGAGGAAAGATTAGCAAAACAAGTGTTCTCTGTCAGGTTGGCAGGAAAACGACCCAGAGGAAGACCAAGATATAGGTGGATTGATATGGTACAAAGTGCCTTAGATGATAGAAATATAAGATCTGGTAATGATGTTGGAGTCTTGACAAGTAACAGACTGATTTGGAGGAAAATGTAGATAGGAAGTTATTAATGAAGCACTATCGTATCCTGTACACCCCTTGAGGGTGCATGTCAAGAATTTGATGATGATCTCACCCTGTTTCAGTGACACCTAACATGTTGATCTGGTACTTATCCAATTCTTCTGCAAGCTCTTTTCCATTGATGTTTATGTTGATGGTACCAATCTTGAACTCTGTATGTTGAGTTGCAGTGTTTATTCCAGTAGCTGACTTTTTGCTGTGTGCCATAGTTTCCTGGTGAATTCAGTGGGGGAGGGGGGGGGGGGCTTGTTTAACAATGTCTTAGCCAGCATTAAGTTCTGAATATAATTCACAAAAATCATCCACTTTGCATTCTTAGAATGTCAGATACCATAAGAGAAAGAAGAATCAACATAAGATTGTGATTAAAGAACTGTCCATAATATATTTAAGATCAATGAGACAGAAATCAAAAATGTGTGCAAGATCAATAGTGATTACAAATCTCAGCATCAATACTAGCAATGCAGCTGAGAAAAATGAAGCTAGGCAGAAATGAAAAAGTTTAGTATGAGCCTTGGGAGAGTGATGGAGACAACAAATAAATTTTACTAAGTGAGATAAAGAAATTCCATGTTAAAGATCACAAAGAGAAGACTACATTAGACATGTTCTAACATGAAATATTCATCAAGATGCTCTTATTACCTCCAAGTACTCATTGCAGAAGGGGCACACTACTTGTACCATTTGATTTAGTAAAACTAAACAAAATGGCATATGCATCTTTTTGTTGAAAATGTGAGATTAAAGAACTGTCCATAATATATTTAAGATCAATGAGACAGAAATCAAAAATGTGTGCAAGATCAATAGTGATTACAAATCTCAGCATCAATACTAGCAATGCAGCTGAGAAAAATGAATTTCATTATTACCAAGTACCCCCTTATCAAAATAATAATAAATAAATAAAGTATATTTCATTGTAACTGTCTATTTTATTTGAATTTATATGTTCATGTAAACAAAAAATTGTTTATTTTTAATAGAAAACAAAATTTGGAATAAGTTCCTCTTCATTTCCCATCCATGAAAATGCACATTTCATCTAATTCACATCATAATTACAAAGAGTTTTCATCCTCTTTCTAGTTGGATCCCTAGAGATGTCAGACGACACACCCTTATCAATTTCATTTGATCCAGATGCAATATCAACGTTTTCTTGTTGCTTACAGCTACTTGTATTTGCTATATTGCTCTGTTTTGGGGGTTTTATAAATCCAATCTTTAACCAATGATCCATACGTAAGAATTTGAAAGCTAAAAAAAAAATACCGTATTTACTGGATTATATAACTCTCACTTTTTTGCCAAAATTAAAGCTAAAAAATCGTGTTGTGAGATATGTGTGGGGAGTTTTAGAAACTAAAGTTTTCAGAAAAAACCTGAAAATGGTGCAACTTACCAAGAAGCTCGTACTCTCTATCACTACTTTTGGCATCGAGAACAGTTCTTTGTGTGCACCGTCAAAGTCATCTATCCAAATACCGTCATATTCTTTCCCATTATTTCAAGCAAAAATTACCAGTAATTTACAAGATTTGGGATATGTAGAGCAGCGAAGAACTGCATATGATTAGTGCGGTATTAACAAAAGATCACGCAAACCAAAGACAAATTAGCATTTCAACAGCTGAGTTGAAATGGTAATTCCCTTCAACCAAATTCCATAATATCCGAAACACATTCACTATATATTTCTTAGTTTTAACACGTTCGTGACGGGGTGGTGTCAAGCAAAACCATATGTTCCACCAGCAACATATGGTTTTGCTTGGTCTATACAGCAGTTTCTTTTGGAGGGGGATGTGATTCATTAGTTAGTGCCGTTTTTATCCCGGTTGTCTCTAATTGCACTGTTTGTTGAAAAATATAATGACTCCTTTAATTATGCATAGCCAAAAATTGCTAAGTATCCCCGAACGACCTTTCGCATACCCCAGGGGTACGCTTACCACACTTTGAGAAACACTGCTCTATATGTTTACATTATGCTTATGTCCCTACTAAGAGTTTATTATTATTACACTCTCCACAGAGTCAGCAGACTCACTGTGGGAGGTTCATTCAATTGACAACATATTGAGATATTATGGCGGAATACAGGGTGTCCCTGAATTCATGGCCCAAAGTGAGGGAATGGTAGTACACACCGAAACCACCAATATTTGTCATAGAATATGCGGCCACAAACATAGTGAGGAGTCGGAAATGAAGGACAGACACAGGTTTCCAGAATGACATTTATTGGAGATCATTACAACAAATGCTCAAACGTCTGCCCACCAAAGTTGATACATGAAGCACAACAGCGAAGTAGTGATTGGCGTACCTGCCTCGTAAACAGGCTTGTTGTGCACATCGCTGGCTGCAATGGCAGTCGGGCTACCAGATCTGCCGTGGTGTCATTAACATGCTGAAATGGGCGGGTGCCCCATCATGCTGGAACCACATATGGGAGCGGATGGAGACTTGAAAATCCTGAAGCAATTCCGGCAAAACCTGTTGCAGAAAAATACGGTACATTCACCCATCGAGGCAGTCCGGCAGTAGGTAGGGTCCAATTAAGTGGTCATGCACGATTCCCGCCCAGACATTGACGCCGAACTGTTGCTAGTTTGACTGTGAACGTGTACCATGTGGGTTCTGGGCTGCCCACAAATGCACATTATGGACATTGACTATGCCTTCACGTGAGAAAGTTGATTCATCTATAAAGAGCACATCAGTGGGGAAATCGGACTGTACGACACTTTGCTGCAGGAATCACTCGGTGAAATCCATGCGCAGGGGATATTCAACAGCTGTCAATGTCTGCATTCACTGCAAGTGATAGGGGTGTAGCCCTTCTTCATGCAGTACTCACCAGACACTGTTCCAATGCCCACCCAGGCTCCGGGCAGCAGATCACATGCTTGTACCTGGGTTATCTGTCACCATACACGAGATGTCATCACTCATAGCTGGCGTTCTGGGCATCCGTGCTCGTCCAGCATCATGTTGACTGACGTGGAAGGTGCCTGCCTCACACAGCTGACAGTGCAGTCGCACAAACATTTTATGATCGGGCACACAGCGCATAGGATATCACTCATTGTACAGTCTTTGCACCTCTCTACCATTGCCCTCAGCTATGCCATACATCAAGTGCATATTGGCTTTCTCTGCATTCGTAATGCTCCATCTCGTCCGGTCGGCACTGAGAATGCTGGGGCTTGGCCGATCCAGTGTTTTTAAGCCATGCCACCTCGTCTGCACCACTACCGGCACTGGGCTGCATTTGTAACCGCCAATTCTATGACGAATATTGGTGGTTTCAGTGTGTACTACCATCCCCTCACGTTTGGGCCATGAATTCAGGTACATCCTGTAGATTGGAATGAAGAGATAGCATTTGGGAATAACAAAAGTGAATTTCTCGAGTTCTTGAGAGATAACTATCTCAGGCAGCACATAAAGAAAGGCACGTGATGATCAAGAGTTCCAGATCTCATCATTTCATCAGAGGATGTAATTGTTAGAGGGGTTTCACATTTTTCTCCAGTTGGTGAAAGTGATCATGAAGTAATTACCTGTGTTGTGGCTAGTCATATACAGGCTTTTGCAAGGAAAGGATATATGTGGAATTATAAGGCTGATGATTATGACAAGCTTAGGAGACAACTTCGAGCTATAACATGGAACGAGAAATTCAACGGTAAGGAAATAAATGCTGCATGGGAGCTTACAAAGAAATACATAACAGCATCAATGTATGAATGTATCCCAAAGGCCAAAAGGCTGAAGAAGGTTGGTGTAAAATGGATGAACGTGAAGCTTAAGTATGAAATCTGGAAAAAGAAAGTCGTTTGGAGGAAGTACCAGATGAATAATGGTAATCAGTCACATGAAGAATATAACGAACAAGCCAGGAGAGTGACTTAGTTAGTAAGGAAAACAAAAGTAGAGTATGAGCAGAAATTGGCAAATCAGGCTAAGAAAAACCCTAGAGTGGTTTTTTTTTTTTTTTTTTTTTTTTTAGATATGTGGCAAATAGAAGGAAGAATGATCATGGAAAGATGAAGTTAAAGGATGAAAGTAGTAGAATGGAAACTGCTGCAGAAGACTTGTTGAGGTATTCGGTGATCAATTTATACAAGTGTGTTTCATCATGATCAGAGTGGAATCATGAGAAACATAAGTGTAGAGGACATAGGAGAGGATAACTTAATTGCGAGTGAGCAGGAGGTATTTGAGGAAATAAATAACCTTGATGTTAATAAGGTGATAGGATTTGATGAAATATCACCAAGCATCTTAAGAGAATGTTCCACGGAACTGGCAGTAGCATTGGCATGCCTATTTAACAAGAGTTTTGCAACAGCACAGGTTCCAAGGGAGTGGAAGGAGGGTAAAATTGTTCTGCTGCATAAAGGTGGTGATAAGGCTGTAGCTTCAAATTATAGACCAGTCTGTATATCTGGAATTGTAGTGAAGGTCCTGGAGAGATTGGTGAGAAGTAGGATACAGAAATGGGTTGATAACAGCAGTATTCTCTGTGGTTATGCATGGGTTTGTTAAGAGGGGAGATCATGTTTCACTAACTTACTTATGTACTATAACAAGGTGACAAATACCTTGGACAGAGGAGATGCATATACAGTGGTGTACTTGGATTTTGCAAAGGCTTTTGATAGACAGCCACATGACAAGCTCTTAAATAAACTGAAACAGATGGAATTGGATAACAGACTTCTGTGTTGGATTTATTGTGCATAGATTTGGTCACCAGGTTTTCATGGTGATGAGGACATGTTGGAAAGGGTACAGAAAAGATTCACAAAGGTAGTCAGTGGTCTTTGGAATGTGGAGTACGAAGACAGATTGAGAGAATGTAAGTTGCACAGCCTCATGATAAATTCAGAAGTGGGTAGGAGGAAGACGGGAGAATATGATTATAAGCTGGTCAGGAGTTGTTATCAGATAGACATGGAAGAGATTTTTCATAGAATGGGAGAGGGGGATAAAACAAGAGGCCATTGCTGGAAACAGTATAAGGAGGGTGTGAGCAAAGGAGTGAGAAGCAGGGTCTTTGCATGGAGGATGGTTGGTGAGTGGAATGCATTGTCTGAGTGTGTTGTGGATGTGGACACATTGAATCAGTTTAAGAAGCAGTTGGATGAGCATTGTATGCAATAGTGAGTACCTACCACAATGAGTCTCTGACTCCATGGAGGTCGGGTGTTAATAATAATAATAATATTTATCATACTGAATCTTAAAATCCTTAATACTCCCTGCATTAACAATGTATTCTGGTAATGCATTCCATTCATCCACAGTTCTCCATGTAAATATCTACTCGTCTTCCTAAAACTCTCTTCACCACTTCTTACATAACTTCCATTAATTGGATAAAACATCCTCACTAATTTCTTCTTGTGCCTTATCTAATCTATTTGAGGTTGATCTTTTTTACGTGATGCAACTTTATGCGCATGATCCCAATCGACTTGTACCAGAGCCTGACATTGGGGAAAGGTATTTTTATCTGTAGAAGTATGTGTTCAAGGGGCCGCTTTGCCTGTTCGAAGGACAAAAAACCTGTTTACAGGAGGTAAAAACCCTACACCACCGTATGAGATCTGCTAACTCACCTTTAGTCCAAGACACCAGATAAAAGTTCCTCACATCCTATCCATGAAGAGGAGTAGATATCGAACCCAGGTCTTTTCGACCAAAGGGCTTCATTTATACTGACTAAGCTACAAAGACTCTATCCTCACTAACTTGAACATCTCTATCATATCACTGCTTTTCCTTCTATCACCGAACTCTGTAATTCACATTCCTTCAACCTCGCTCCATATAGAATATTCCAGAGTCCTGATATTATCTTAGTCAATGTTTCATATCACAATAAAAACCAGATAACCAAATCTAAGCACAATGCCAAGTGTGGTCTGACCAGTGGCGATAACCACTCCTTATTCCTATATATAAGTGTAATTCTTATGATAGCAGCAATACAATGTGCAGTCATTGCAGCATGTCCTTTAAATTCAGTTCAGTTGAACTGGCTATTCCTTTGAGCAGGCTATATAATTTGAGCCTCAGAACAGGAAAAACTCTGCAGGAATGGAAAGAAAGCATACCAATCCCATTGCACAAGGGTGGTGCAAAGACTGATGTATCCAACTATTGACAATCCATATCTCAGGAGCAGTGGTGAATATTTTGGAAAAGTTTATTAGGGCTTGCATTCAGAAATGGGTTGATAGATTTGCTTAATTCCACATATACTTCTTCCTCATTCACAGTTAGTCTCTCCTCCTGATCATTCACTGCTCTCAAACTCTCCATGATGCCCCCATTCACAAGGATGAAAGACCTTTGTGAACTGCTCCTTTGTGCAAAAGTCTTCCATGCAATTTACGCATGGAAGAGAAGACTGTTACATAAATTGGAGAATAGTGGATTAGATTATAAAATTTAATCCTAGATAAGAGGCTCGCTGATGGACAGATATCAAAAAGTGGAATATGGGGGGGGGGGGGGTGAGTTCACAAGATTTAAGGTAATCAGTGGTGTACCACAAGGATCAGTCCTTGGTCCACTGTTATTCAATCTACACATTAATGACATGCGACATACAGTTATTGGCTGATGATTCAAAGATAGGTAGGGTAATCAGGAATGTGGTGATATGCAGTATTTGCAGAATGATTTGAATAGGCTGGAATTATGGGGATGGGAAAATGGATGTCAGTTCAATGTCAGCAAATGTAAAGTCATGCACTTAGACATGATTTGATATCCAATGGCATATTATATTCTTGGGATTATGTTGGAAAAAATTAATAAGTCTAGGGATCTTGGAGTTTTATTAGACAGGAAGTTGAAGTTCAAGTCATATAGCAAAATGTGTAAATACAACTACTCACAATAATTGCAATGCTGAAACAAACTTGAACATGTAAAGATAAGGATGTCATTTTTCCTCTTTACAAGGCCTTGATAAAACCTCACTTGGACTATTGTAATCAGGTCTGGTCTCCATTGTGATTCTGATACAGTGTTGAGAGTGAAAAGGAAAGTGCTAAAAATGATATCAAGATTGTGGAATACTGATTATGAAGATAGATTGAGAATTTGAACACTGCAGACACTAATAAACAAGAGAAAGAGGGGTGATATGATTGAAACTTACAATCTTCTAAAAGGGTCATACAAGATTTCAGTTGAGAAGCCTTTGTGAAAGCCTTCAGGTGGAAGATGAATTTCCTCCCCTGGTGCGAGACTACATCCTACTCACTGGAAGATGACTAAAATGGCTTGATAAATATCCCAAATTTAGGACAACAGGGTTTCCCCAAATTATCTCACCGTTTTGAATACATTATAGCTGTACAACCTTTTGTGAATGAAATACAGGGAAAAAAAAAGTTTCTCCTTAGGTTTTTGCTAAATATTGAGATGGAATTATAAATACCAACTCAGCTGAACTATGCTATTTATTAAAAATGAAATAAAATAAATAAAATATAACAATGTAGAACATAGCATTGCCTTTTCCTATCTTTGAGATAGGAAAAGGCAATGGCTCAATAGATCTTTACAGTGAATGATTATTCATAAATGGTCATTCACTACCCAAGGGTATTTAGGGTAGTTAGTAATCTAATACTATACACATTAAGGGTACATTGTAGAAAATGTATGTAGCCATGTAAGCGATTGTTTGAAAAGTGCATTTTCTTCAGAGAAGAAGCTGGACTGAACCATTGTAAATTCTGTCCGGTGTGAGATCAGCACTTTATTTCCCAGAATGGCTTAAAAAGAGTTCAATGTTTTTTCACTATCACCTACACAAAAATTTGCTACATATTTCCAGCCTTTTGTGTATGGGACTGCTATAAATAAAATAAAATAAAACATATATATAAAAGCATAAAAATAACACACTCAACAGATTCTGAGTTTGGATCTCTTTTGATAAGTGCTATGAACCCACAGCTTTAGTAAAGAGTGATTTGGTTGAAAGGATCCCTCTTTTTCTTCAGCCACTTTCTCACAGACAGTCAGTTTCCACACTGTATTTCTTCAATGGATACTTCCATAGGCACTGTTCAGCAGAACCAGAACTAGCATCCATTATGCTCCTCCAATCAAAAGTAAAACCATGACTGAAAATAAAATTTTAGAACAAATTAACTGCTTCAAATACTTCAGATGTGCAGTATGATATACAAAACAAGTTGACATCAAAATTTCACACTTCCTAGAGATAACAGGGATGACCAATAGTATTTGCAAAGCCATTGGTGAAGCCAGGTCTCCCAAAATATAAAAAGGAAAAAAAACACTAGAAAATTTTCCAAAAATCTTTACCTAATTAAAATTTTTTTTTTTTTTTTTATTTATGTTGTGCCATGTCTTCTATTTCTATACTACTTATGAATTAGCAGTCACATAAGGTGGGAATACCCTATAATAAATTTAGTTTAATCCTTTATCCAAGTGTAAGCAAACAAAGTTTGCACCCGACGTATCTTCAGGACTGAGGCAACTTGTATTAAAGGTGGACCAAGCTCTCATCACTCCTTGTCTTAGTATCTCCCATAATGCAAATCACATCCCCTTGTGGACATGTATAATGCCATGCATTAAGGGAAGGGCCACTACCCAGATCGGTTTCAATCTTTATTGAGGTCTCGTCAGTGGGAGCCAAAATCAGACATGGTGATACTAAGGTAGAAGCAATGGAGAAGTCATATTTACCTATACAAGTTGCCAAAAGGTGAGTCACCTTATTATTAAATTACTCCAGATTTTGAGAAAGATGTTGGAAGTTTTTTTCACTTGGTTAGACTATAATGAATTTAGTTTAATCCTTTATCCAAGTGTAAGCAAACAAAGTTTGCACCTGAAGTATCTTCAGGACTGAGGCAACTCGTGGCACCACAAGCAAAAGTTTGCACCTGAAGTATCTTCAGGACTGAGGCCACTCGTGGTATTATGAGTTGCCTCAGTCCTGAAGATACTTCACGTGCAAACTTTGTTTGCTTACACTTGGATAAAGGATTAAACTAAATTCATTATAGTCTAACCAAGTGAAAAAAAACTTCCAACATCTTTCTCTAAATCTGGAGTAATTTAATAATAAGGTGAATCACCTTTTGGCAACTTGTATAGGTGAATATGACTTCTCCATTGCTTCCACCTTGGTATCACCACCTCTGGTTCTGGTTCCCACTGATGAGACCTCGATAAAGGTCGAAACCAGAGGTGATGCTAAGAGGCTGAAGTAATACCGAAGTCATATTTTCATATAAGAGTAGCCAAAAAGTGTCACACCTTATTATTAAAATACTCTGGATTAGAGATAGTTGTTGGAAGTTTTCCCAGATCCTGATTATATTTCAGGAGCACACTATGTTTACCTTCCCACTTGGATAAAGGATTAAACCAAGTACAGTCGGGTCTCTTTTTATGCAGTAGATACGTTCCACAGAAAACTGCATATAAAAAAAAATCGCGCAAAAAAGGCCTAACTTACGTTGAAAAATCAGGGATACGTTGTATAATTTTAAAAACCACATAAAACAGAAGCAATGGATTAAAATAAACCTAAAATCTCATAAAGAAAGTTTATGAAAATTCAGGAAAATAAGAATGCCTAAATTTGTTTTAAAGCTTTATTCATTTAATTTTATTGAAAAGCAACATTTTTTTTTTTTAACATTTTGTCATCAGAATTATCATCGCTATTAGACAATATTCGGAATGTTTGCGAACTGGTGCAAAATCACTTTCATCACCAGAAGAGACAGTCAGCACATCAGATCTGTATTCTAAAGGCAATGGTTCTTCACAAACAGAATTAGCTTCACCCTCATTCTGTGCTGATTTTTTTCTTCTGACAATGTAATCAGTGATTAAACTTTGCGATGATGATTTCGCTAATTTTTTATACAGCTCGCAATATCCAGACATGCAGTTCTTCAGCTCACGTTGGAATTTAAAGGCTCGTTCAGAATTTGTCATTAACAAGAAAATGATTTTCCAATTTATTGCACAGTTCAAGACCTTCTCGAATTATATTTGCAGTAAGAGGGACAGGTTTTTCTTCCGCTTCACTATCGTTTTCTGGATCTTCGACGATATCTAAAGTTAATCGATATCCAATAATATCATCATCACCTAAGGCATTATCCACAAGCAATTCATCTACATCGTTCTGGCTAAATGTATCAAAACCTTCTCCACCAATTTCAAGTGTCGATGTAATGATTTCAGCTGATAATGTAGATCTAACAGATAAGCTTAGGCGTTGCTGGTTATTCATGACTTATTTTTCACGGTATTAACAACACCACAAACACTTTTATCAACAAGGATGTTTTATTAACGCTAATATTTCGCTGATTTTCAACTCAGCATCATCAGAGCACAACACACATGTAAACGCGACAGTGAGTGAGTGAAACAATATAATTGCAGAAAGACAAAAGATCTAAAGTCCTATTTTTGGCGCCCTCTAACGAAAAAAAAAAAAAAAAAGGCAGCAGTTATCCAGGAGTTTGATAATGTAGATGTTTGCATGTTACACTGTTTGCAATACATCCAGGCCAAGCTGCTTTCCAGCAAACATTTAAAGTTTGTGGTCTTATTTCAGCGATAGCAGATGCAACATGATTTAAGCAGTCCAAAATAGAAAATTTTTTCCAAACGTCAGTTACTGTTAACGATTCATTTTCTAGTTTATCCAATATAAATTGAAAAGTGTGCTTAAAGTAATATTTTTTAAAAGTAACAATTATGCCTTTATCTTCTTTCACTATGCGTTATTCCTGCTTCCTATGCAGGGTCCACGTGTTACTTAGATGCGAATTCTTGTTAGTACCACTCCCAACCGACCTGTCGCCTAGTCTGCCGCTGGGGGGGGGATATATTCTTGGCTGTAGAAGTGTGTGTTCATGGGGCCAGTTTGCCTGCTTGCAGTAAGAAAAACTGCCAGATAAACTGGTGGAAAAAACCCTACTGTCCATGCCCAAGACTCAAGTCTTCAACGGGAAGGAAACCTGGGACACTCCTTTCCCAGGCATATGGTTGCGAAGCACAAAGCCACTAGGCTAACTGCGCGAACCAATTATGCCTTGATCTAATGGCTGAATAATGCTTGTTGTATTGGGTTGGAAAAACACTACCTGGATGTTCTAAATGCGGATGACTTGGTGCATTGTCAACAATTAATAAAACTTTAAAATTTAGAGCTTTTTGCTTCATATATGTTTCCATTTCTGGTACCAAGCAATTATTGAGCCACTCAGTGAATACAGACGTTGTTACCCAGGCCTTTGTATTAGCCAACCAAGTACCGGCAGCTGTTTTAGCTCTTTGCCGTTTAGAGCATGTGGTCTTAGAAATCTATTTACTAGGAGGGGGTTTCAACATTAGATCTCCTGATGCATTGCTACAAAGTAACAATGTCACTCGATCTTTGCTTACTTTTTTCTCAGACTATGCGATGCAAGTTCAACTAGGCATTTTCTTCCAAAACAATCCTGTTTCGTCAGTGTTAACTACTTGATCAGGACGATATACAGGTAACCCTCGTATAACGCAATACTTATACAATGCAGTGTACAAATTGTAGTAACCCTTGTTGAATGCGGTACTTATACAATGCGGTTTCGATATAAGACGGTCTACAAACTATAATAACCATTTATCTTTTCATATATTTTTCAATGCGAGACTTAAAAATCAAATTTTATCTTCATTAAATTTGAGTCTCCCCGTATCACGCATGTAGTTATAAGTAGTGAATTTATATTAGGGGAAATACCTTTAGCACGTATGTACATCAATTGTTTACCGTATAAAGTATTTATTGTTGAAAATTGTCTTAGTTTTCTGCCAGGAGAGCGCATTAAAAATCATAAGTGTGTTAATCTCAAGCTGAGCACTTTATTTTTTTGGTGAGTTACATACAATATGTAATGTTTTTTTTATGTAAAAAAAAAAATTTTTTTTTTATAGTAATGGTCACTTAGAGCACTTTTGCGATATGGTTGAAAACAAAATTAGCGAATTAACTGATTGGGAAATAGATTTAAATGAGGAACTGGTACAATCAATAGATGACGTCGAATCGTTGTTAAATCATTCCAAATGGCAGGGAAAGTTCTGCCGAAGATTCTGATTGTGATGAATCAGTTACAGAATTCAGTTTAAAGAAATTATAGAAAGGATTGGACTTGGAAAGAAAGTTAATTTATGGATAATGATCTCTTAATGGGGTGCTCTGGAAAATTTATGAGACAATTGGATATTTGTTTAGCTCCGTATTATGAACTTAATAAAAAATTGCAGCATAGTGGTAAGTAAGGTCTTATTACTGATGTCTTCATAACTAAACCAACCGAAGTGTGATGTGAGAATTATACAAATGATGTCCAAGAGATTTCAAGCAATGATGATGTCCGGCCACTCATAAAAGAACATCTATGAAACGTTAGTTTTGAAGACAGTGATGACGATTAAAATATGCACTTTATTTTATTTTGCCTAAAAGATTTTTGCATTATGTGCAATGAAGTTTACATACAATTTATAATTTTTTTATAATTTTATACTATGCATTTGTTTCATAGTTTATGTTTTCTTAACTTACATGAATTACCTGAATTAAATAAAAAAATATTTTGTTGAATATGTCATTGTTTATATAATCATAAAAAAAAAAAAAAAACGATTTCGGAACCTAACCCTACTTTATCTTTGTGATCCGAGTCTCGCATAATGTGATTTATATAACGTGGCATTTTTGTGGAACCTAACATCTGTGTAATATGAAGATTACCTGTACAACATCTTTAATAATTTTGACTAACTTCTCTTGAAAATTTTTGGCTGCTTCTTCATCTGCTGCTGCAACCTTGCCTGTAATCTTCACGTTATGAAGTGCATTCCTTTTTAAACACCCAGTTAACCATCCTTTGCTAGCTGAAAATTCTTTATTAGTGTGGGAAGCAGAAGTAGATGGCTCCAATTGCTTCATCTGTTCATATAACTGAAGAGCATTTTGTTTAATTAAATAACCACTTACAGGAATTCCCCTTTGAGTTAATTCTTCCATCCAAATTACAAGGACTTGTTCCGTATTTTCTAATAAAGCATCTCTTGAGTACAATGATAATTTGGCACTTAGTTTTGTGCCAGAAATGACAGATTTTCTTATTGCGATTCATTATTTTTAATTGCTCTTATAGTAGATTCGTCTAAATTAAAATGTTTACCAATCACTGTAGATCCCTCTCCTTTTGCTAAGCAATCTAAAATTGCAATTTTCATTTCCAAAGAAATTGCTTTTCTTTGGTGCTTTTTTTCTGCATTGGGCCAAATTTAATTAATAATTAATGATCAATTATTAATTAATAATAAAAAATTAGCTAAATTAACAATTAATTATTAATGAATATATTACAAAATAGCCAAGGTGTTTCATGAGAATTTCAGGATTTGTGAAGTGTTTCCGTTGTAGGAAAAGTTTGGGAAATGCTGGATTACCCTATTATCGGAATGGATTCTCCTTCTGTTGACATGCACAGAAGTGTCGAAAGGTCTCGTATCTGTGGGCATGCACCGCATAACTTCAAATTCGCATAAAAAGAGACCCAAGTATATATAATTTCTTGGTATCTTTAATTTATAGTATAACCAAGGTGGGAAAAACTTGTAACAATTATTGCAAATCCAGAGTACTTTAATTAATAAAGGCTGTGACACCTTTTGGCTACTCGTATATGAAAATATGACTTCTGCATTCCGTCAATTTTAGAATCACCCTCTGGGTCTAGCTCCCACTGAAGAGACCTCGATAAAGGTCAAAACCAGTCTGGGTAGTGGTACTTCCAATAATGCATAGCATTATACATACCTGTAAGATTTTGGAAGTTTTTTTTTTTCACTTGGTTAGACTATAATAAATTTAGTTTAATCTTTTATCCAAGTGTAAGCAAACAAAGTTTATGCCTGACATATCTTCAGGACTGAGGCAACTCATGGTAAAGGTGGACCAAGCTCTATCACTCCTTGTCTTAGTATCTCCCATAATGCAAAGCACATCTCCTTATAGACATGTATAATGCCATGCATTAAGGGAAGGGTCACTACCCAGACTGGTTTTGACCTTTATTGGTAATTCGGTATAGGTAAATATGACATTGCTTCCACCTTGGTTTCACCACCTCTGGGTCCGGCTCCCACTGACGTGATCTAAATAAAGGTCGAAACCGGTCTGGGTAGGGTGAGCTTGTTACTACTTGTTACTTAAGAGAACAATGCTGAGTTTTTGAAGTTTGACCTGTACTTGAACATTCAATAAAGGTCGAAACCGGTCTTGGTAGTGTCCCTTCCTTTAACATATAGCATTATACATGTCCACAAGGAGATGTGCTATACATTATGGGAGATACTAAGACAAGGAGTGATGAGAGCTTGGTCTACCTTTACCATGAGTTGCCTCAGTCCTGAAGATACATCAGGCGCAAACTTTGTTTATTTACACTTGGATAAAGGATTAAACTAAATTTATTACATACCTGTAAGGATATGTGCTTTCTTGCATTATGGGATATTAAGGCAAGTGATGTGAATTCATTAGCTTCTATATATGAGTTACCCCAGTCCTGATTACATTTCAGGTGCAAAACTTTGTTTCCTTACACTTTTGGATAAATGATTAAGCCAAGTATATAATTTCTTGGCATCTTAAATTTATAACCATAAGACTTTTGATAAAAGTCTGAACAAGACTGTTTAGATCACATTATATGGGATTATGGGAGTTAATCCAAACAAATGGGTTTGATTACTCCCATGTGGACAATGAACAAAATCATCAGACTAAGAACTCTACACCCCTTGAGGATACATGTCTGCAAGCATTGCAGACATGTACCCTCAAGGGGTGTAGAGGATATAATAGCACTACATGAAAAACTTACATCATTATTTTCATTGCCTTTGTCTTCTTATTACGAACCTTCATACCTTATCTATTACAACAGTTATTCAATTTAATAAGAGAATCTTGCAGACTTGTAGCAATTTATTCAGAAGTATATCATCATCTGCATAAAGCAAAGAGCTGACATTAACATCTCCAATCTTGATATCAGGTTTAATAACACTTTTCTTCATAATGTGATCTACATAGATAATGAATAACAGAGGGGATAATGCACATCCTTGTCTGGCATCAGATTTAACATTAAACCATCTTCCTGTACTTCTTTCAATTCTAACTGCTAACTTACAACTCAAATAAAGACTAAGTATTGCTTGATATAATGCCCCGTTGACATGATATAACTGTAGCGTTTTGAATAGCTTCTCTCTTGGCACCTTCTCATATGTCTTTTCCAGATCTACAAAGCTTAAATACAGATCTCTGTTATATTCTTATGATTTCTCAACTATTTGTTGTAAAGTGAAAATCTGATCCTGACTGCCTCTATTTGGCCTGAATCCAGCTTGTTCTACACCAAGCTTCTCTTCCACAATTTTTCTCAACCATTATCTTCCCAGGAACACTCAGTAGGAAAATACCTCTGTAATTCTCAAATTCAGTTTTATTTCCCTTTTTATATATGGGTACTATGAGCGCTATACTCCAATCATCGGGAATTTGTCCCTCTATCCAGGCCTTCTGAACTATGCAGTGCCGTGTAAGACTTTTTTTCTTATTTCTGATCGAATATCATCTATTCCTGCTGCCTGTCCACATTTCAGGCTTTTGATGGCTTTTTTTAATATCCAGGGTAGATGGTAGCAGGGGTGGTCTCTTGTGGGAATGGGTGCTTGGGATAAGGGAGACGACATCAGGTAACACTGAGCCCAGTATAGCCTAGAGGGGATAATGCTAGGTATAGAAACAGAGGCATTTTAATGCTTTATACTAATGCCAGGAGTATCCGGAATAAAGGAGAGGAATTGGTGGCGCTGATAGCATCAGCCTGGCCAAAGATTATTGGGATCACTGAGACATGGTTGACAGAAGAGGATATAATAACAGGAATAGAAGTAGCAGGGTACAGCATTTTTCGGTAGGATAGGAAGGTAAAGTGTGGTGGTGAAGTACTGCTTATGATAAATGATGACTTATGTCCTCTAAGAGTGGAGGCTTTGGAAGGAAGTGACACTAATGATTTTGAAAGCATATGGTGTGAGGTAGAGGTGGGGAATACAGGATATTTAGTGGGGTGTTGCTACAAATCAAGGAGCACAGAGGGTGGGGACCAGGAGATGTTCATCAGTTGAGCTTGGCAAGTGCAAAAAGAATGATTGTTATGGGAGATATTAACTACAGCAGTATAAATTGGGGAGAGGAAAATGCATGTAGCAATAAGGGGATAGAATTTCTAGAATTCTTGAGAGACAAATGTCTTAGGCAACATGTAATAGAAGGAACAAGAGGTTCAAGAGTTTTGGATTTGGTCATAGCATGAGAAGAGTTGATAATAACCGAGATGACATCTCTCCCGCCAGTCGGAGAGAATGACCACGTGGTTTTGACTTGGAAGATGAATAGACATGTAGGAGTATCAAAGAGATGGGAACGTATATGGAATTATAAGCAGATGATTATAATAGTGGACCGCGAGATGATGATCTGTAACACAAGATTCCAACAAAAGGAGTGTAGAAAATGGACGTGGCGATCAAATGATGGGAAAACTAAAAACATGATTGATATGATTATGATTAAAAGAAGCTGGATAACATTAGTACAGCAATGTCGAACTTTTCAAGGCATGGATATAGACTCAGACCATAGTATATTTGTGATTGCAAACATCAAGTTGAAATTAAAAAAGAAATATAAACCCCAACATCGGAATAGAAGAGATACAGCAAGAATATGTGAAGCAGAAATAGGAAGAAGGTAAAGAACAGTGTTAGAAGAGAAACTTAAAAGTGTGGAGAAAGAAAAAAACTCTAATTTAAGAGTGAAAAGAGTAATGAAGGCAATAGAAGATGCAGTACCAGAAGAAGAGAAGATCAAGTAGAAATGGATTACACAAGAAACAGTGAAGTTAGTACAGGAGAAAAGAATGTTGAAGATAAGAAGGGATACATCAGAACAAATAGAAGAGCAATATAGAAGAAAGTGTAATGAGGTGAAAAAAAAGCACTCAGAATGGATAAGATGAAATGGTTAGAAGCCCAATGCAACAATATAGAACAGTACTATGGGGAGCATAAAACAGGGGAGGTATACAAAATGATCATAACCATTAATAGAAAGTGGCAACCAAAACAGACCACAATTAAAGATGAAAAAGGCAAAGTATTGATGAATAAAGAAAAAACTGTACAGCAGTGGACAAGATACTGTAGTAAGTTATATGAAGAAAAACTAGATTCAGATAGCGTTGGGAAACTGACTGAAGAATTGAAGCAGATATCACCATTAGGTAATGAGCATGATATGGACATTTTAAGAGGATAGGTAGAAAAAGCAATACGATGGCTAAAACACAACAAGAGTCCTGTTAACAATAACATTACTGGAGAAATGATTAAATATATTAAATATATATGGTGGTGAAAGTATGGTAACATAAATGCACCAACTATGTAATATGGTATGAAAAGAAGGGAAAATGCCAGAGGAGTGGGTGAAATCAATATTAGTAACATTATACAAGAAAGGAAATAAGCTAGAATGTAAAAATTATAGAACGATTGCCTACAATAATGATAAATGACTTACCATATTGATAAGTCACCTTGGTAAAGTGATGATGATCATATTGACAGAATTGAGAACACAATTGGAAGCATACCTTGCAGACGAGCAAGCAGGATTTAGGAAGGATAGAACTACAATTCAACAGATTTTGACAATGAGGTTAATAGCAGAGAAAGCTAGGAGAAAAAACAAAAACATATATACTTGCTTTGTTGATTTTCAGAAAGCATTTGACAGTATTGACCAGAAAGTGACATTTGCAGTTCTGGAATCCTATGGAATTGATAAAAAAACTAATAGCTATATTAAAAGATATTTATCAGAGTGCAGTTGCAGCAGTAAGAATAGGTGATGATTTGGGAAAATGGTTTGAAACAAGCAGAGGTTACTAGACAGAGAGACCCAATATAACCAAGCATTTTCATCTCACATTTAGAAAGAGCAATGGACAAACTGAAGGAAGATGCCAAAGAAATATCTGTACATGGAATGAAAATTAACAATCTGAGATTTGCAGGTGACGTTGTTATTATTGAAGAAGACAAAAGAGAACTACAAAAAACACTGAAACTGTTAAATGAGGAAGGGAAGAGATTTGGACTTGTTATGAACTTGGAAAAAACAAAGACAATGGTATTTGGTGAGAAGAACATGAAACAAAAGATACAAGTGGATGGAACTGATATAGAAAATGTAACACAATTCACATATTTGGGAAGTAAACTGACATATGACTTGGACTGTAAAAAAGAAATTAAGATCAGGATTTCAAGGGAAGAACAAATCTGAAGGCCATGGATAACATCTGGAAAAGTAAAGTGATCAGCCTGCAAACAAAACTAAGAATACTGGAAACATGCATCTTCAGCGATGTACTGTATGGATCTGAAATGTGGGTAATAAATAAGGAATCAAGAAAAAGAATTTTAGCATTTGAAAGAATTTGTCATAGGAAGATTCTAAGAATAGGGTGGGTACGGAAAATCACCAATGAAGAGCTTATCAGAAGATACAACCAAAACAGAATCTAATGCAGAAGATTACAAAACGGAAGCTGCAATTATTTGGACACATCTGTAGAATGAGTGAGGACCGGAAGATAAAGACATTTATGTTTGATATTTTGGATGGTTTAAACAGAAGAGGTAGACCATACAGAGAATGGATAGACGATATAAAAGACTGGTGTGGAATGGGTGTACAAAAACTGTGACACTGTGCACTGGACAAAGAAAGGTGGAAAAAGATAGTGAAGCAGGCATCGGACATCAACAGGCAGTGAGCCCATGGTTCATGATGATGATTATAATAGTCTTAGATATCAACTTGGGGAATTTGCATAGAGGGAGGTGAAGAGCAGATGAATGAAGAATATAAGACATGGGCCAGGAGAGTAACTAGTATAGTAAGGAAGGCAAAACTGGAATATGAGAAGAGATTGGCCCTAAGATCCAAAGAAAATCCTAGGGAATTTTTTAGCTATGTGGCCAGTAGGAGGAGAAATGATTGTGGAAGAATGACATTGTGAGATAAAAATGGGAATAGAATGACTTATGCAGAGGACATAGTGGAATTGTTCAACGAACCCTTTATTGGAATATTTCATCCTAGAGGAGTAAATTTTAAGACTAGAGGAATAGGACAGGTTCGAGGTGCAGGAGGAGAGTGTGTTCCAAATACTGGGTACTCTTGATGTCAGTAAAGCTGTGAGACTAGATAGTATTTCACCATGAGTTTTGAGAGAATGTGCTAAAGAAGTGACAACTCTTTTGACCTGGCTTTTCAATGAAAGTCTGGCTATGGGAAAGGTGCCCAGGGAATGGAAGGAAAGTAAGATAGTGCCATTACATAAGGGTAGTAGCAGACTGGAAGTGTCTAATTATAGTTTGTGTGTCATCAGTAGTTGTTAAGATCTTGGAGAAATTAGTGAGGAACCTTATACAGCATTCGACAGATGAGGGTAATGTTATCTGTGAGAGTCAACATGGATTTGTGAAGGGGGCACTCTTGTTTTAGTAATATGCTAGTTTCTACAAACTCTCCTCCTGCACCTCTAAACCTCGAACCTGTCCTGTTCCTCTAGTCTTAAAATTGGAAAGGCATATACTGCCATTTTCTTGAATTTAGCAAAAGGCATTTGACAGGGTGCCACATAAGCTGATATTTAAGTTGCAGCACATGGGTTTGGATGTCAGGTTGGTCAACTGGATTCAGGATTGGCTGTTAGTAGCAAAATGTAAGGTCTTGAGGTTTGGGACACTTCATACTCTATTGGAGGAGTTGTACTGCAGGAAGTAGGGGAGACAAGAGATCTTGGGTTAATGATTGATAGAAACCAGAAATTCAAAGGACATATTGCAAAGGGGGTGAAGGTAACACAGAGGATTGCTGCAATACTGAGAAGGATGCAGACCTGCAGATATAAAAGAGTTATCATTCTGATCAGGGTCTTATACAAAAGACCCTGATCAGACCACACTTAGACTATTGTTCTCAAATTTGGTCTCCAGGATTTGAAGGGGATAAATTAACTGTCGAAAGGGTGCAGAGATAGATAACAAAGATGGTTTCAGGATTGTATGATGTCAGTTACGAGGATTGATTGAGGGAATGTGGACTGCAGAGTTTGGTGAACAGAAGTTGATATGATTGAGACTTTTAAAGTGTTGAGAGACAGTTACAGGTTTGACACTGGAAAGTTCTTTTGTTTGGTTGAACAGTGGGAAGGAGTGATGATAAGTTACGAAAGGAAGCTATGAGCAAGAGGGTCAGGAGTGGTTTCTTTGCATGGAGGATGGTTGAACCATGGAATGCATTGCCTGATGGAGTGGTGAGAGTGAAAACAGTCAATGAGTTTAAGGAGTGGTATGATAGACTGTGTTTCCTAGGAGGGGCTTCACGTGATGAGTCTTTTGACTCCATGGAGGCTTGAATAATAATAAAGTATGGATATATATTCCTGACTGTATGCTTGTTGAGTGTTTTTTACCACTGTGCTATCACTGCTTGTTTCACTTAGCAATTTTTCGAAGTAATTACTCCATACTTCAAGGATATCTTTTTTTCTTCCGTTTTCATGTCACCTTTTACCAGCTCTAATTCCTTTTACAGCACTCTTTCCTCCATTCTTAAGCTTCTTCAACAACCTCTAAAATATTTTGCCACCTTCTTGATATTTATTTTTTATGTTCTTACCAAAGTCTTCCCATGACTTTTGTTTAGCTTTTTTACATTTGTCTCTGTATTCTCTAAGAGCACAAGCTGAATTATTTGACAGGAACTTTTGATATGCTTTCTTTTTTTCCTTCGCTACCTCTTAGTGAAGTAACACAGAGGATTGCTGCAATACTGAGAAGGATGATGAAGGATCCATGAAGTTCTGATTTTTCTATCCTTACAGACAGCCTCACCACATGCCTCTCTAGCTGAATTAATCAGTGTTTTCTTCAGTGCTTGCCAATGAATCTCCAAGGTTTGGTTTCTGTTCACAAACTGTTTCATTTTTTCTTGAATGATGTTTGTGTATTTTAGTCTACAGTTTGCATCTGAGAGCTGCTCAACTTTTATTCACTTTAAAACTTTCTAACATGTTATTCTTTTCAATGAAATTGAATTTTATACTGCTCAAGACTAAATGGTGATCAATTTCAATTCCTCTACATTCTTGTGTCCTGCACCAGAGAGAAAATATCACCATCAACAATAACATGGTCAATGAGATTTTTCTTATTCCTTGCCTCTTCTCTCCATGTGAATTTGTGCACATTTTTATGTTGGAACATGGTGTTAGTAATAACCAGTCCATGTCCTGAGCAGAAATCCAACAGATATTTGCCATCATTATTAGCTTTGCTGTTTTCTCCAAATTTTCCCAAAATATTTTTGTATGTCTGACAATCGTATCCTACTCTGTTATTTAGATCCCCAACAAGGACCAACTTTTCCTTTTTCATTGTGTCAGTTGCTTTCTGTAGAGCCTCAAAAAATTCCTCCACTTCTACCTTAGTAGAACCTTCTATGGGACCATAGGCACAAATATGTCTCATTGTCCAGTTCCCCATTCTGATATTTGCCCACATCACTCTTCCTGCCATTCAAGAAGATTAGCCTCGTATTTAGTGTTGAATACTATGGCTACTCCTTTTTGCTGATTGTTATTGCCTGAATATAACATTTTGCATTTACTGCTCAGAAAAATCTCATGAGATTTTGTCTTTTTTGTTTCAGTCATCCCTATTATGTCAATCTTGTGCTTATCCAATTTCTCAGATAGCTCCATTTCTTTGCCATTCAGGCTTCTTATGTTGATAGTACCAATCTTGAACGCTGGCGATGTTGCGTTGAGGTGTGTTTCGGGATTTGTTCCAGTAGCTGACTTTTCACTTTTTGTCCTGGTTCCCTGGCAAAAACATCGGGGGCCTTGTTTAACCAGGCATCGCCCCAGCCAGCATATAACACTGTCATTTTGTACCATCATTTTGTATATTGGTTTAAGTCAATAAGAACACAATTTGGTGGTTAAATCCCAAATTGCCAGCCCATGCTCATTCATTCAGTATCCAGATAGATACCCAACAGGGTGCACCACAAGAAGGTGAGGACTGGACATTAGATCAGAAGCCTTAGTTGGTTCTCCGCATTCCTTTAAAGGCTATGTGGAGGTCTTCTTTCAATTATACAGTTTTGACTCTTAAGCTTTCCATTAGAATTGTTTTGGTGGTATATAAACAGTGCAAATGTTGAGTTCAGAAGAATGAAAGAATAACCCAACAAAGGAAATGAGGCATGCTGACCAAGCTGTTTAATATAAGTCTCAGCTATTGCAAGACTCTGAAGGAGTGGCAACAGGGTAAAATAGTTCCATTAAAGGAGGCTCCAAAATAGAAACAGCAAATTACAAGCAAACTAATATCTCAGAAGTACTAATTAAGGTATTGGAGAACTTGATTAAATTAGAATTCAGTAATGGGTAAAAAAAAGTATGATATGCCAGAGTGAGCAGATGGCTTTGTGAAAGGCAGGTAGGAACTGCCTTTCACATTATTATTATTACACCCTCCATGAAGTTGACAGACTCATCGTGGAAGGATCATTCGACTGACAACATATTTATCATATAGAATATTAAAGATACTAACACTCCTTGCATTAACAACACATTCTGATAATGCATTCCATTCACTGACAATTCTTCATGTAAAAAAATCTACACCTCATGCCCTTCTTCACCACACTTTTACATAACTGCCAGGAATGACCTCTGGTTCTTCCCCTCTCACCTGGATTAATCTGATAAAATCCTCTCACTAACTTAAACGTCTCTATCATATTGCCTCTCTTCCTCTTATCGACCAAACTCTGCAATCCACATTTCTTCAACCTCTCTCCATAGCCAGCAATCCAAACTCCTGATATTGTCTTACTCACTCGTCTCTGGACCCTCTCCAATGTCTCTACATCACATTGAAAACCTGGTGACCAGATCTGAGCACAACAGTCCAAGTGTGTTTGACCAGTGCTTTATACAGTGGCACAACCACTTTCTTATCCTGGCATGTTTAGGGTACTTATTATAGCAGCACTATGATGTGCAACCTTTGCAACCCTAGCAATATGTCCTCTAAACTTCAGTCTACTATCACCCATCACTCCCAAATCTCTAATCTACATCTGCTTCCTGCAGTACAGCACCATCCATATAATACATAGCCTTATATTTCTGCACTCCAAAATGCATCATCTTGCACTTATTGTTATTAAAACTACAATCCCCACTCTTTTGTCCAAGAAAAAGTCGATTTAAATCTTCCTGAAGGGATTCAGCATCAGCAGTACTACTTATAATTCTTCCCAACTTTGCATCATCAGCAAATAGCTGAAGATCCCCAGTGAGTCATATATATCATTTACAAACAAGTTAAACAGCAAGGGCCCAAGAAGAGAGCCCTGGGGCATGCCACTGGTCACACTTCTTTTTTGAAACACTGCTCCATCATACACAACCTGCTGGTATCATTCAGAGAGCCAAGCTCTGATGCATTGTGTTGTTTCATTGTGTCTATTCCCATCCTCTGCAGTTTATACACCAACTTTTCATGTGGTAATCTATCAAACGTTTTGCAAAGTCTAAGAATATCACTGTATATGATTCTCCCTTATCTAACACACTCATCACCTTATCATAAAATGCAAGTAAATTACTGAAACAGGATCAACCCTTTACAAATCCATGCTGACCTTCATAAAGGATGCCATGTCCAATTATCTGGTACAATATGTAGAAGAGAGGCAAGTATTAGGAGAATTGGAAGTGAAAGAAACAGAGGTGTATCAGATGCTGGTTGTGTATCCACCAATGTTAGTCTGCCATAATTATTCTTCCTCTTGCTTGCCATGTAGCAGAAAAATTCCCCCGAGTTCACCTCGATCTGACCAGTCAATCTCCTCTCATACTGCACCTTTTCTTTCTTTACCATGTTCATCACCTTTCTAGCCTGCACCTTTATACTCTTCATGGATCTTATCACCACCAATTGTCTTGTACCTCCTCCATAATATTTTCTTTTCCAGCACAGCTTGCTTGATTTCGCTGTTCATCAATTTCACCCACATTCTATTTACTCACTTAACTTTCGGTATGCAGTCATACATTGCTTTTTTCAGATATTGCCTTATGAGTTTCCATGCATTTTCAACATCTCCCCCCCCCCCAGCTCATCTACCCAACGTGCTTTATACTTCCACATGTATCCATTTTTGGCAGTGAGTGACCTTTTCTTGTTTCATCACTTTCCAAACAAGTACCTCATGATCACTCTCTCACCAACTGGCAGCAGTGTCAACAACTCATTAACCACTACACCTAATCCAAAACATTAAAGCCTCCTGTTGCTTCAATCACATGCTGCTTAAGTAATTTATCTCTCAGAAATTCCACAAACTCGCTCTCCCTGTTCCCATACACTATCTCCTCCTTCCAGTCTATATTCCTGTAATTAAAGTCTCCCATCAAGATCATCTTCTTTTTACATGCCCAACTAATTTGCCTAAACATTTCACAATCAGTATTCTCTGCATTCCTTGGCCTATAACAGCATCGCATCAGTTGTACTAACCTGTTTATTTCAACTTCACACCACACAGATTCAAAATCTGCGCACGCATCACCAACCTTTACACTTTGCAGACACAATTCCTCTGCAATCATTAATTATTAGTAGGAAAAATAGGAAAACTTACATTTTATAACAGAATGACAGTTTAGATAAAAGGAAATGGCTATATTTCTAGATTTTGAAAAGGCATTTCAATATTGCAGAAAGGTATTATACAAGAAAAGAAACAACTGTGGAGGGAATTTAAAGAAATGGGTGACCTGCAGGCACACGAACAGTATAAAGTGCAGGCCAGAAAGGTAACGAGCGTGGTAAAAAAAGCAAAAGTGGATTATGAAAGGAAACTAGCTTTGCAAGCAAAAGAGAATCCCAAACAGTTCTTTCAATATGCTGCAAGCAAGAAAAAAACTGTACACGGCAAAATGATTTTAAGGAATGACGATGGTAAGGAGGTCACTGAATCAGTCGATATAGTGGAGTTACTGAGCGCGCACTTTGCAAAAGCATATCATCCAGGTGGTGACATTGAAAAGATGAAGGAACCATTAGTTTATACGGGAATAGTGATGAATGAAGGGCTAGTCTATTACAGAACCTAAATGTGAACACATCTGCGGGATTGGATGGTATACCGGCACGGGTCTTGCGTGAAGCGGCTAAAGAATTATCAGTGCCCTTGACCATGTTGTTTAATCTGAGTCTCAGGTCTGGTTTAGTCCCGAAGGTGTGGAAAGAGGGGAAAATAGTTTCACTGCATAAATGAGGATCCAAGACTACGGTTGCAAATTACCGACCGATCAGCATATCAGGAGTCGTTGTCAAGGGAAAAATACAGGAATGGATTGATGAAAACGAGATACTGTACAGGGGACAGCATGGCTTTGTGAAGGGTAGATCATGCTTCAGTAACTTGCTCAAGTTTTATAACAAGGTGACGGCTGAACTGGATAAGGGAAATGGGTTTACAGTGATACTGCTGGACCTGGCAAAGGCGTTTGACAGGATACCACATGGAATACTAATCTGTAAACTACAACATATGGGAATGGATATAGGATTGGTGAGATGGATAGGTGGTTGGTTGATGGAGAGATATCAAAGAGTAGTTTATTCAGGAGTAGAGTCCAAAAGACGGCCTGTGACTAGTGGTGTGCCGCAGGGTTCTGTTCTTGGACCACTGCTGTTTAATCTGTTCATTAACGATATAGGGAAGGATCTAAGTGGAACAATTCATTTGTTCGCTGATGATGCAAAGTTGGGTAGGGAATGCAGAAGATGTCAAAGTCTTGCAGGATGACTTAGATAGATTGGAGTTCTGGGCTAAGGAGAATGGATGTCAATTTAACGTGACAAAATGTAAGGTTATGCATTTTGGGGTGAAAAGATTAGCAGCAGTATACCACATTGGTGGAACTGTACTCCAAGAGATTGATGAGGCCAGGGACTTGGGAGTGTTGGTGGATAGGGAGATGAAGTTTAGGGGGCACATTGCAAAAGTAGCTAAATCAGCTCATCAACTCACTTGGTTGTTGAAAAATACCTTGACGAGCAGAGACAAGCAAGTTATTGCACCTCTGTACCAAGCCTTGATAAGACCTCATCTCGACTACTGTGCCCAGATTTGGTCACCTCGGTTCCTTCTTGATGGGGAGGAGGTGGAGAGGATCCAGAGGTGAGTGACTAAGATGATAACAGGTCTATGGAATGAACCATATGAGAACAGGTTGAAGATTTGTGGGTTGCAGAAACTAGTTGATAGGCAGAAGAGGGGAGATATGATTGAGACATTCAAATTGCTAAAGGGATTCTATAGGATTAATTCAGAGGATATTTTTGAGATCAGGACTGGTGGTGGGAGAACTAGGGGACACCTATGGAAGCTGGGCAAGAGTGTGGTTAGCAGGGGTGTTAGAGCTGGGTTCTTTACTTTTAGAGTGGTAAATGAGTGGAATAAGCTGCCAGAGTCTGTTGTGGGTGCTATGACGGTGAACGAGTTCAAGACAAGGTATGATAGATACTGTGAGAATATAATCGCATAGTTGTGTGGACATGATGTTTAGGGCCTCCCTCGATGAGTCTAAGGACTCCTGGAGTTGCCCGAAATAATAAGAATAATAATAAGTTTAGCCAATGAAAATGGATATGAAGTTGGTTGCATGGATTGGGGAAGTTAGACAGAGAGTGGTATGTGATGGAGTAAAATCCAAGAAAATAAGAGTGACTGATGGAGCACCAAAAGGCTCTGTACTACGCCTACTGTTTAATTTGTATATTAACACGTTCGCTGCCAACTACGAGTATACTCGTAGTGGGTAAACCTGCTTCACAAGCCAGCTACGAGTATACTCGTAGGACGCTTACCGCCGAGAACGAGATTATTGTAGTGACCTTGAAGAAGTGAAAATGCTTGGCTTGTGGGGCTAGCTTCAAAACTGTGTATACCCATAGAACGTATATGCTCTGTACAAGCCAACTACGAGTATACTCATAGGACGTTTACCTCCGGTAACGAGATTATCGTACTGACCTTTAAGAAGTAAAACTGCTCGGCGTAGGGGAACAGACCATGCCAAAGTAGCGTGGCAACGAACGTGTTAATGATATAAAAGAAGGGGGGGGGGATTTATAATGATGTTTAACCTCCCAAATGGCCAGGATATTTATAAACGTCCAGTAAAAATCTGGATATGATTCAGCCCACCTGTTTAAAGAACCAGGATAAAAAGTGCAATATGACTGTCCTGTCCATTAGAAGGTTTGATAAACCCTCAAGGTGAAAAGAGCGGTTAATCCGATTATCTCATGTTCGTAGCTACCTCTCAGTTGCCTATAACAAGAAACATAGATCCTTGTTCTATGCTTGGGTAACTGGATTTTAGTTATATAGGATAGACTAAAAATAGAGAAATTATTTATATTTTTGTTTTCTCTTTTTATTATACAATACAATTTTAATTTCTGGACAAAATAAAGGTCTTGCATAATTTCTTCACTTAAATATTGCCTTACCTTGGAGAACCAATTTCATTTTTAATTTTTTGCACTAATTTTTTTCTAATCGCTTTCTAGACAAAACATTTTGCTTTGTTCTCGAAGAAATATAATTCACGATAATTATTTGAAATATTATTTTAAAAAAAGAAAAGAAAACCGGCTGCCGATGTTTCAGATTATATTATTTTTATTTTTGTACAAACCATCGAAATTGAATAATACTTCACAGATTTCCTTTAGGACACGCTGGAGCAACTTTGCTTTATAGAGAATAACATGAAATTCTGTAATCATATCACTAAATTTTTTCTTTATATTATATAGTAATCTACTGTTCTTTGTACTTTCACTTTCTTGGTTTCCCTGTATAATCGGTCTTTATAGAATGAAATAAACAGTTATTATTTAAATTGATATATATATATATTCTGCCAATTTTAATATAAGTGATATTTTTGCGTATATTCTCTAATACAAAATATGTACATGTGCATGCATCAAATGTGAAATTTCATATTTTCACAATAGAAATGAACTTGATTTTGACTTTGATAGCATCACCCCCCTCCCGTTGCAACATTACCCAAAAGCTTTTATGAGACATAGGTCCAGTTTTTATTTCATTTGTGATTTTTCCATAATAATTGTTCCACATAACGTTTATTTTTTTCGACACAGAAATTAAGTTTTTATTATTATTATTTTGACACCTCCAGGGAGTCCAAAGACTCATCGAGGGAGAGTGTGCCAACAGCATCGAACGATTGGCCCCCTTCCAACTACTAACCGCGCTCAAACTTACTTAACTGAGCCATTAGTAGCAGAGGCTCTACCAATCGACCAACCTTTGCCAAGTTTTGATTATTATAAATTTGCAAATTATAAATAAGAAAATATACATATTATTTCCCTATTATTATAAATCAGGAAGTTATGTGACGTTGGCTAATAGGGGAAATTAATATTTAAAAACACTGTTATCCTACAAATGCAATATCAGAATATGCTTCGAATGTCTGCTAATCAATCAGAAAGATGGAAAAACAGAACAAGGAATTTCTGCCTGTAAAATATTCTGTTATTGCATGAGGTACTTTAGTGTGCTGCCTTCTGGGCATGTTCTTTTGATCTAGTTCCCAGTGTGTGTGGGGGGGGGGGATTTAGTAATCTCCATTAGTCTACAACTTGTTACTGGGCAGAAAGGAATATTAGAAAGTATACCCAATATACAATTCATTTGTGAGATGGCAAGCAAGAGCAGCAGCAGCAGCAATAGCAGTAATTTTTTTCAAGATAATTATCAAATAATTTAGAATTTTTCGATAATAAAAGTGAAACTGATCACTATAAATAAAGAAATCATTTTTGGCATAAATACTTCATCAGCCTATAAAAGAAATGTCAGTTTTACAGTGTTAAGATATCTGAAAAACAGAAAACGAAACAAGACATTCTTGCTTGAGGAAATTTAGTGCGACTTCTCGGAAACTTTCCATCTTGTGTTTCTCAAAAGAGTAATCTATGACTTTTAGCTTTTCCGCTAGGTAAGATAATTATTGTCCAGCATTTCTAAGACGTATTTCAGAAATAGCAATCAGCAGAAATAGAAGTAGTAATATTTAGTTTTTTTTTAAAAAAAAAGAAACAGAAATAACACAATTGAAATTTCTTTGTGTGGTATACAGTTTTACATTTTGAAAATTATCATTATTATTAAACAAGACCTCATGGACTCAAAGACTCATCTAGGAGGTTCTTTTATCTCACACACATCTCATCATACCATCTCTTAAACACATTCAAACTCCTTGCAGACACCACACTCTCAGGCAAGGCATTCCAATCACTCACAACTCTGCATGAAAAAAACCTGCCTCTCACTCCCCTACTCACACCCTCTTTATACAGTTTCCAGGGATGACCTCTGGTTCTCCCACTATTCTCTGTAGAACTTCTCCACCATTGATCCTATAACAACCCCTTACCAACTTGTAGGTCTCTATCATATCTCCCCTCTTCCTTCTCTCCACTAGACTCTGCAAATTACATCTTTTCAATCTTTCCTCATACTCGACATTCCAGATGTCAGAAACTACCTTAGTCAGTCGCCTTTGGACCCGTTCCAACATCTCTTCATCCTTCTGAAAACCAGGTGACCAAATCTGGGCACAATAGTCTATGTGTGGCCTAATCAAAGCCTTATACAATGGAACAAGAATCTCCCTACTTCTACACGTCAGTGTCCTCCGCATCATTCCCAGAAGTCTTTGTGTTGTCTTCACAATTTTGGCGATGTGTCCCATAAATTTTAGATCCTTATCCACTATCACACCCAGATCTCTTATTTCCTCTACTTCCAACAATATATTCTCACCAAGCATAAATTCTGTGTCCCATCTTTGTTTTCCAAATTTTAAAACCTTACATTTTGCAACACTGAACTCACATCCCCATTTGCTTGCCCAATCACTCAATTTATTCAAGTCTTCTTGCAAGGCCACAACATCTTCACTACTCTTTATGGTTCGTCCCAACTTTGCATCATCTGCAAACAGCTGAATATCTCCATCCAAATCTTCGCTAATATCATTAATATACAAGTTAAATAGTAATGGCCCTAAAACAGACCCCGGAGTCACTCCACTAGTGACTTGCCTTTTCCTGGATATTGCACCCCCATACACAACTTGTTGATACCTATCAGATAGCCAGTCTCCAATCCAATGCACTAATCTAATATCCAACCCCATCTGCTCTAGTTTGACTTTCAACTTATCATGAGGTACTCTATCAAAAGCTTTTGCGAAATCCAAGTATATTACTGTGTATCCTTCTCCTCTATCCAAGGAAGCAGTCACTTTATTGTAATAAGTAAGTAGATTACTAAAACACGACCTCCCTTTAGCAAATTCATGCTGTTCATCAAAGATAATACCATTGTTGTCAACCCAACTCTGGATCCTAGTTCTCAGAAGCTTCTCCAACAACTTAACCACAACACCTGACACTAAGATAATCCTATAGTTTGATGCTTGAGTTCGATCACCTCCTTTATGAAGTGGCACAATCTTGCCCTCCTTCCACTCTTTAGGAACTTGACCAAGTGCAAGACTCGTATTAAAAAAATATGTCAAGGCAGGTGTCAACTCTCTGGCACATTCCTTCAGAATACACGGTGATATATTATCAAGTCCCACAGCCTTATTTACATCTAGTTTACTCAACTCCCCAAACACCTCTTGCTCACTTACAGTCAGTCTCTCCTCCCCATCATCAACTGCTCTTAATCTCTCCATGAAGTCACATTCACAAGATTGAAAGATCTTTATGAACTGCTCATTAAGTATCTCCACCACACATTCTGCAACAGCTGTCCTTATACCATTTTCTCCAATCAATGTCATCCTTCCATAATCATTCTTTCTTTTGCTGGCTGCATATTGAAAGAACTCCCTAGGATTCTTTTTAGCTTCATTAGCTAACTGCTGTTCATACCTCTCTTTAGCTACTCTCACCAACCAAGTCACCCTCCTTGCCTGGTCTTTGTAGACCTCATGAAATTGGTTACTTCACTTCTCTTATGCTGCCTCCACAATGCCCTTTTTCTCTGTATTGCATGCTTAATCTCTTTATTCATCCATCTCACACCTACTTTATTTAACCTTCTCACCCATGGTATACATTTAGACATTGCATCTACTAAGTAGTTTTTGAAAATCCCCCAAGCTGCATTGATCTCTTTTCCAGCTAACTCCTCATTCCATGCTACACCTGCAAGCTGTCTCCTGAGCTCTTCATAATCACCCCCCTTGTAGTTCCACATATATCCTTTTTTCACAGGGGTCCTTGCACTGCTGGCAACCACCCAGGTAATCACCTCATGGTCACTTTCACCAATTGGTGGATGATTTGACACTCATTGATAATTACATCCTCCGATGAGATGACCAAATTCAAGACCCTCAATCCTCGTGTGCCCTCTGTTACATACTGTCTGAGGTAGTTATCCCTCAAAAACTCAAGAAACTCATTTTCTTTACTTCCAGTTGCTATTTCATCATTCCAGTCTATATTGCCATAATTAAAATCACCCATAATGATCACCCTTTTCTTATTTGCTTGGCTTATTTAACTATACATTTCACTATCACCACCATCCACATTACTAGGTCTATAACAACATCCCACCAAGTATTTGATTCAATTCACCTCTATCTCACACCATACTGCCTCAAAACCACTGGCCCTATTTCCCTCTTGCATCTCTACCTTGCATGGACGTAACTCTTTCTCTATCATCAATAGCACTCTCCCTCCCTTTTTACCCCTTCTATCCTCACGAAACACATCATGCCTTTCCATCTCTATTCCTGTCAGGATGTCGTCCTAATCTAACCATGTCTCACTTATTCCGACAATCTCTGGGTGCACAGACGCAATTAGTGCAACCATTTCATCCGCCTTGTTTCTTATACTTCTAGCATTGGTATACAAACACAACAACTCATTTCTGGATCTACAGCTAGTTTCACTGATACCACTCACTCGATACGATTTCTCCATGCTGGACTGGGGCCATTTCCCTTTCTGCTTCTTCATTTCAGAACTCTTTGGAATTCCATGTTTCCTCTTGATCCCTGGTCATCCCATTTCTTTCCTGCCTACACATGCTCTCCCCTCCTCTTGGAGCATCCACCTTTCTCATGCTGTATACCCCTGTCCACCCTGAGCCTCCCCGTTTCCCTGCTTCTCTTGCACACCCATTCTCTCATTTTCTATTCTCATACCACTCACTTCCCCATTCATTTCCACTTCTTCAATCTCTCCTGCTCTTCCACATCACTCCTCTCTCGATCTGATTCATTCTCTCTATTCACTTCTCTACCTTCCAGCAGCAGTCTCTCCAAGCGACTCACACCATAACCACTCAAATGCAGTCCATCGCTTCCATACAGCTCACTTCATCCCTCAAACTCATTCCACACATTAACAAACTGTACTCCCATCTCCTCACACATTTCAGCCAGAATATCATTCATAATCCTTGCTCTCCATCTCATTTCACCAGCATATAAATACAGCATAGTATTTCTAAATCTTGGAATAATTTCAGCAGACTGCTGATTTCAGATTCAAAGAAAGAGTACAGAATTAGAAATTCAATATACAACAATATTGTTGCTTTATTTCTTTTGTCAAAATGGTACACTGAAATAAGAGATTTTGAATACCGTCTGAAAGCTTTCAAAGCTGTAGAAATTTAAAGTAGTTATGCAACTCAGTTCCAGGACAGGAGAGGGGGGGGGGGTTTGCAGTAAAAAGTCCTAAAAATGAGCATACATTTTTAATCATTCCATACAGGATAGCCTTCCTATTATATTTTCAACATATCTACAGTGGTTAAGCACTGGATATTATAGTAATGTGTATCCTACAAAAAAAAAAAAAATCTCTGTTGCAATTTTCAGCAAAAGAAGATGGCAAAGAGTCTCTGATAAAATACCATTAGGTATATATTTTTGATACTAAAAAAGACACAATATCGGAAACCGAGTAATGCAGTTTATAATCATTTGTTGTTCATAAAAAAAAAAACAATCGTTCCTGAAATTGAAATGTGACAATCTATATAAAGTTATTTTGCAAAGAAAGACAGCAAAATATCATATTTATTTCACTAAATGTTATTTAAATATTTGACAAAATATTTTAAACATAAACAGACATTTGAAAATTCGCAAAAAAGAATCTATACTGTCAGTAAAGTGGAGCAAATTAACTATTACTAAAGTATATTCATTGCAAAAGCTGATCTATGGTCATTTCAGGATTGATTATTTATTTTGGAAGATGTGAAACTTCTATTTTTGGAAACAGACACAATAAATAAATTGTTTAGTAAAAAAAAAAAAAAAAAAAGATCAAATATCCAAGTACAGTGAAGAAAATTCAAAGTAACAGAGTACATGTAAAGACAAGTAACACAAAAGTTGCTCGACCACAGTTAATCTGCTAATGGCTCTCAAATCGCCGTTAAGGATTAACAGTGGAGGAGGGTAAATACTTGATAAAAGATAGAATGCCGATGAAGTTTTGATCCATGAAAAAGTCTGGGGTAGTCTTGCTATTTCAGCCACCTTGGCCGGTAGGAGGGTGAAAGATCCTGCAGGATGATTTAAATAAATTGGCTATGAGCAAAGGATAATGGTTAGGCCAAGTGTAAGGTTATGCACTTTGGGATGAAATGATTATGTGCTGTGTATTACACTGATGTGCAGCAGTTCAAATGTCTGGGGACAGGGAGTTGAAGTTCAGAGAACATGTAGCAAAATTCTGAAAGTATATGACTTTTAAATTATTTAAGGAATTTACAATGTATACTGGAATATTAATTAAAAGAAACTTTAATAAATACCTCCTATATTTCAGCAATGTCACATTGCCATCTTCATGGGAACATATGACACGTGCACGCAGGCACTACAAAAAGCAAATGAGGCAGAAGAGAGAAAACTACTGTTGTTCCTAGAGTCCTAAAAGGTGTCCCCCAGCAGGCTATATTGGGATTGTCTTGGCTGTTGGGCTGAAGTTCTCAAGATGCAAGCTTCCCAAATTTGGGGCAGTCTCATGCACCCAAATTTGTTGAGGTTTGGAAAGTTTTTTTAGAGCTCAGGCTGATTCCATGAACAATCTTTCATATTTAAATTTGCTGCAGTGTTTTAACGTGGCTTTCTTCCAATGTAGTCTGTGGCGGGTATCCAGAGCATGGTCTGCAAGCCCAGAGTGGCTGTATTGGTGAAACTGGATGTAGTCTTTGTGTTCTGAAATCCTGACATCTGCTGTCCTGCCTGTTGGGCCAAAGTAGGACAGTTTACAGCTATAAAGGACCTGATATACTCCAGGTAGGTCTAGGGGAAGTGGCTGGTCTTTGGTGGAGCAGATAAGGGATGCCCATTTCTTATATAGTTTGTAAAAAGAAGTTAAGTCATATTTTTTTTTAAGATTTTGGTTAACTTTTCAGAGGTGCCCTGGATATAGGGAATGGTGATGGATTTAGTACAATCTTTGTTATGAAAGGGGGATGTTGTGGTTAACTAGTTTTAATATTTTTAAGAGTTGTAGCCACGGATGTGGTTTAGTTCAATGGTTAGGGCATTGTCATCTGAACAAATTAATTTTGCCCTGTTATATAGTGTTTTTATAAACCCATATTGTTGTGAAGGGGGAGGGGGGATTACTGGTGAATGTATCTGCCTATATGGTAGGTTTTCTGTAAACAGAGAAAGCCAAGGATCCATCAGACTGAACGAAACCACATCCTTAACACTTTCTTAGCCAATGGCTACAACCCCCAAAAAAATATTAAAACCAGTTAACCACAACCCCTCCCCCCTTCATTACAAAGATTACACATAAATCCATCGCCATTTCCTATATCCGGAGCACCTCTGAAAAGTTAACCAAAATCTTAAAAAAATATGATCTGACTTCTTGTTACAAACCATATAAGAAATTGGCATCCCTTATCCGCTCCAAAGACCAGCCGCTTCACCTAGACCTACCTGGGGTATACCAGGTCCCTTGCAGCTGTAAACTGTCCTACTTTGACCAAACAGGCAGAACAACAAATGTCAGGATTTCGGAATACAAAGCCTATCCGCTTTCACCAATACAGCCACTCTGGGCTTGCAGACCATGCTCTGGATACCCACCACAGAATACGACGGAAGAAAGCCATGTTAATACACCACAGCAAATTTAAATATGAACGCTTATTCATGGAATCAGACTCAGCACTAAAAAACTTTCCAAACTTCAACAAATTTGGGTGCATGAGACTGCCCCAAATTTGGGAAGCTTGCATCTTGAGAACTTCAGCCCAACAGCCAAGACAGTCCAATATAGCCCGCTGGGGAGCACCTTTAGGATTCTAGGAACAACGGTAGTTTTCTCTCTTCTGTCTCATTTGCTTTTTGTAGTGCCTGTGGGTACGTGTCATAGTTGTATGTTCCCAAGAAGATGGCAATGTAACATTGCCGAAATATAGGAGGTATTTCTTTAAATTAATATTCCAGTATATGTTGTAAATTCCTTAAATAATTTAATAGTCATGTGTTAACAATGTATAAGCCTATCTACAAGAATTCTGAGCATAGCTCAAAGTATTGCTGTGAAAAACAAATTGTTAAACACCAAACAGTGATAGGGAGGTTATTATTTCTCCTCTTTATACAGCTGCATCTTGACTACTGTGCACAATTTGGTCACCTGGGTCTCTTGATAATGAAAAGGCAGCAGAGACCACCTTCTCATTGATGACAGGTCTGTCAGATGTTCCCTTTAAAAATAAATAAAACTTTAGGGTTTTATTTGAAAACCATATCTGGACTACTGTGCTCAGAAATGGTCACTGGGTTCATAACAATGAAAAGACAATGTGAGGAAGTAAAGGCAATAATCAAGATAACATCACCTAGAATGGTGATTACAAGAATAGATTGAAAAAAAAAGCATGGATTTAAGAATCTTGTAAATAGAAGTAGATGGGATACAATAAAAACATATTAGTACAACATAGGAATTTTGTAGTACATAAGCACAAGAATTTTTCCGTTCATGACAGCTGGAGTGAGATAAATGATAATTATGGAAACTGAGTAAAAATGTGGTCAGGAATGGTATGATGTCTACATTTTCCTTATGGCATGGTGTTGAGCAAGTGGACTGGGATGTCAGTGGAAATGATGAATACATCCCTTGTTAATCAATCTAAACAGAGGAATGGTACTTCAGTTAGGGCAGACATTCAGCGATGATAATTTTATGGCTTCTGTAGAGGTTTACAACAAATAATAATAATCAGTTTATTGTGAGAAGTTAACTCAAGTGCCTCTAAATCAGGGGTCGCCAAAGTTATTTGGCCGTCAACTGCTTCAAGCATTTCTTGACTTTTTATCAACCCCCTATATTTTACTATTACGTAATTATAATAGGACAAGCAAAAAAAGACGCTTATGAGAGTTTTTAGATTGTTTATTTTATAGTTACAGTGTTTATTGTATGTATAATATAGTACATATTATTATATTACCATTACTACTACTATCACTAGTAATATCACTGGTATTACTAGTGATATTAATAAACTACTGGTATTAATATCACTAGTATTACTACCAGTGCTGCTCAACTCTTCAACATAGAGAAGTTTAGTTCGTGAATGAATAACGATTAAATTATAATATGTATGTTGATGAATTTTAGAACATTAACGCTCACTTGTATGTCGATGCGCAAAAATGAGACTGGGATCGAATACTTGTAAGTATCAGTAAATAAGAACCACGCATGTGTTGCGATCTCGCTCCCACTGTGCCGGCCGGCAGGAACCACCAACATCCGTTTATTGGTAAATACGTCATTTTGGCCTACTTGATTGGCCTCAGTAATTTTCATGACCTTACTCCATCTTACAGGGCCTATTCATGGACCTGTAAGATGGAGGTACTGATCCCACGATTCACTCTTAATTGCATTGTCATTACCTCCATGTCTTTTGTCATGGAGGTAATCCAAGTTAACCAAATTAAATATTACCCATACAATGATGTCTTATATTTTTCTGTCGACCCCCAATCGACCGCTAACAATGTCATATCGACCCCTTTGGTGAGCACTGCTCTAAATGTTCCTATAAATTCATTCATTGTCCTTACAATGTATTTGAATCACTGGCCTGGTTGGTCAAGTGAACATTTTCATTCTTTAACAAATAAGCAGTTCAAATCAGATACGCTAATCACTAGCCAAGTGGTTAGCGTATCCGCTATTAAGCCAAAAGGCTGAGGGTTCGAATCCTGCCATAGGCATGGATGTTTGCGATTGTCTGTGAAAATATCAGTGGTAGTGGTGGTGGGCCGTAGATGGTGTTGGTGTAGTTATGGTTCATTGTAGTTGGTGGAGACTGAGAGATAGAGGAGGTCCAAAGACTCCCTCGATGAGTCTTTGGACTCCCTGGAGGTGTCACATAATAATAATAAAATGACTTGAGGTACTGGATGAATTTCTTCCTGTACCTCAAGTAATTTCTACAATAGCTACAGAAATTTTAATATAAAAAATTTAGTTTAATCCTTTATCCAAATGTAAGCAAACAAAGTTTGCACCTTAAGTATCTTCAGGACAGAGGCAACTCGTGGGAAAGGTAGACCAAGCTCTCATCCCTCCTTGTCTTATTATCTTTCATAATGCAAAGCACATCTCCTTGTGGACATGTATAATGATATGCATTAAGGGAAGGGCTACTACACAGACCGGTTTCGACCTTTATTGAGGTCTCGTCAGTGGGACTAAATTTATTATAGTCTATCCAAGTGGGAAAAAACTTCCAACATCTTTCTCTAAATCCAGAGAAATTTTATTATTATTATTATTTTACACCTCCAGGGAGTCCAAAAATTCATTGAGGGAAGGCACCTGCTCTACAACTGTGTCTCCACCACTCAGTCCTCCAACTGACTGGAACTACACCAATGCCATCTACCGCTGATCACCACCACCAATAGTATTTCCACAGAAAATCACAAGCATCCATGCCCACGGCAGGATTTGAACCCCCAGCCTTTTGGCTGGAGAGCAGATACGCTAACCACTCGGCTAGCTAGGCTGGCATGATTTGAAATGAGTTTCAAATTTCTGTAGCTATTGTAGTGATCCATGTTGAAGTATTTGTAATAAAAATTATGGAACTGGAACAAAAATAAATAGTTTACTAAATAAATTAAATATTGGCATGCCAATGTTTCTCCAGCTGAAGCTAGTATGATCAAATGCATTTGAAAGGGGTGATGGTGCAACCCAACACAAATTTTGGCACTTTGGGATATCCTCCCATCACCAGTAATCACAGGAGAGCAACACTGTTGCCCCTCCAATAGTGTTGATCTCCTTGCCCTTCTTGTATGGAGGACATTTCATTCCCACCCTTCTCTGAGTGTGACTTTGATAATGCTAGCTTGAGAAGGCAAAATGTTAGCATGTAAATATTTAAATTATTTATTTTCATTCCGGTTCTATGTAGTTTTTATTCCAGAAACTTCACATTCCAAAGTACTAAAATTACTCATCTTTTCAATCCTTTCTAAAATTTTCACATTGCTAAAAAAATTATACAGCTAAATCTGCAAGTAGTGCAGTAGTCTGTGTTGCTCAATTATTATTATTATTATTACCACCCCAAGACCTCATGGAGTCAAAGACTCATCTGGGAGGTCCTTTTATCACGTACACACACAGCTCATTTTCACTGAAGTAAAGCCTTAAACATTAGAACCTTAACAAAAATGTGCTGGCTTTCCTAGATTGGTCTAGGTTTTGAATGTCAAAGCAACTAAGGCTATGGAACCAGTATATCATGTCTATTAATTGTACTTTGGCTTTTTTGTCTAAAAACAGGCAAAATGAAAAACTATATTACCCTCATATAAGACTAAGTCTGAATGGTTATAACTTTACATATAGCTTTCATATAATTCTACATATTTGAGTAAATAAAAAATACAAATATGTTATATAATGCATTCTATTATCCAGACAATATATCTTAGTTTTGATCATTTTCTCAAATTACAGAAATGCAAACTGATGTGAAATTCAGTGTATCTGCTTTCATACCACTCTATTATAACGGCACTGTTTTACTTTCTTTACTTTGTTGATACTTGTTCAACAGACAATGAAAATCATCTATATACCTTATACCTAAAATGAGATGTGAATTTCTCCAAAAGTTGATTTCAATTATGGAATTATTATAACTATGTATGATTATTATATATCTTGGCACATTTTTTTAATAATAATGAACAAGATACTTCTTACTTTTAGAGTTTATGCTTGAAATTTATTATTTCAGTTAAGTTCAATAACTGTCATGTTCCATCTGAAGCTAATGACAAGGTGCTGTATGAATATTTTTTCCTACTTTGCCTGGTAGTAGTTTTTTTGCTGAAATTGTGTGTGTGTGTGTGTGTGTGAAAATGTATTATAGGATTTAAAATAAGAGAAATCGTTTAACTGCTCAATCATGTGGATTATGCAAAAGTTGTTCAATATGCTAGCATTAAAAACATTAAAATTTTACTTAAGATAGTATTAGCCAGCAGAGTTTTGATATTAAGTTGCAAAAAATTGATGTCACATATTCGCTCAACTGGTGCACTTGAGTTCCTCCAAGAACTGATGTTTTGTTCTTAAGCTGTCTATTTCTATGGGTCTTGTCTTTATTGTGTTAAATCCCCTCCACGATGAATGAATGGACGTGCCAGTATAGTCATCATTTAAGTTCTTCATTAGCAACTATAACTGCATTACTTTTGAGATCCTCAAAATTAATATGATAGGTTAATATAATAAAGACTTATGTATATAAATCAATATTTATTCATGTACCTATTTATATTATGTCCTATGTATGAAAATCATTCCCTGTTCATTTGCAACTCTTTTTCAAAAATACATTTCAAATATTAATAAAAATAAAGCACTCGAATTTAGTTTTCATTAATAACACATCTAGCCTTGAATTCAATAATATTTATTTCTAACATTCATTTCAAGGAAATAAAGGAATTTTCATGCGTCTTTCAACACTATTTTCTGCTATTTTTTTTCTTCCTATCATAATTTCCTTCACTTTCCGCAATTCTGTCATTTCTCCTATTAAAAGAAATGTGCAGCTTTTTGAGTAAGTCAGTCTCCAGGTCTCACTTAAAGAATTGCTAAAATTTATATTCTAAACTGCATTAATTTCTATTAAATGTTAATTTTTCATTTAGACTAAATTGATGTAATGGAATTCTTCGAATAAAAAATTACAATATTTTGTAAAGATATAGCCAAATAATTTTCATTTCTTTAATGAAGATAAATTTTAATGCACAATACTGGATAACGTAATTATCATTCGATGGTAACTATTATTTTTTAATCAGTTTTTTTTTTTTTAATTGCTTTGATAAAATCTAGTGTTGCTGTTTCAGCTTCGTACGGATGCAACGAAATACACCATTATGATCATGATGCTTTCACTGATAATATCACAAAGAATATAATAGAATTTCTGTGAGGGTTACGAGCCATTTAGGCATACATCGATTTGAACCTAACTTTCTAGATTGCATTAAATATACTTCCTAGTCGTGTAATGTTACTGAAATATACAAATAAGGAAATTAGGTAGCTCCAAATTAATTGTGAACTGACCAACGATAAACTCGGATAAGTTAAAACACTATATATTTTTTTTTATTTGTAAATAAAAATAGTAAGACTTAAATTTGTACTGTTAACATGAGCGATTTTTAGAAAACAGCTGTTTACTTTCATTTATTTGAGGGGTAAAAACAGGCCATGCGTAGTAAGACCAGGGTTACAAAAGTGAGCAAATCTTGAGAGCACTTCGTTTTGCGTCTGCGCTAGATTTACTAGTCTTTCCGCCTGCGCTTTCAGACGTTCGCGAGAAGGAACAAGCACTCAGTGATAACTACAGGTGTGGAGACTTAATTTTGGTATTTTTCTCTTAAATAAGTTCAGTCGTGTTTTTATCAGGGCAACTAGTGCTGCCTTTTTATTAAAAAATCACCTCGTCCGCTTTTCTTTACCGGCATTCATTTTAGTTGTGTATTAGCATTTGAAGGCAATTGGGAGAGAAACGCCATTTTGCGACTGCGCGGTAGGGATAATAATCATAAGAGCAATTCGGTAAAATATTTTGATACAGGTCAAGTATAAATCTGATCTACTGATTTCTCCTTACTGTATATTTCGTTAAGTATATCAAGTGCTCCATTGTTATTTAAAAAAGTTCATGTACTTACCAGAATTAACAAGATATGTACTGCATTCCCATGCGCGAGATAGTCTTAAAATGGAGACGATCTGAGCAAGCAATGGAACATCGCCAGAGCGGTTAACGTTGAGAAATCAATGGCTCGATGTTGGGAGAATATAGATTTTGCTATTTAGCGCAACGGGCTCTGCGCCCTCTACCGACACATCAATAGTAGTGTATAAAATGAGAGCAGCCATTTTTACTCAGTAAAGCGTTTAGATCTGTTGGTAAGATGGTTATATGTATGCGTATTTGACATATTGTTTAATTTTGGTTGAGGAAAAGTAATCGCTGCTATTTGTGAATGATTTTGGAGTAGTAATAAAGCATCTAGCGAAACTAATAATAGGACAGAATTCTAGTGAATCGCAACTGCTTTAAGACAACCAAAGACTAGTGCGGGACAGTTGCTTGTGCTACGTGCCTTTTTTGTGTGCGTGTTTGATTTGGAATCTATTCCATCATGGCGTCGGTACAAACAGAGACATTGGTCAGTGCATCAAATCATAACCCTTCAAATACCACAAATAATAGCGTTGAGAATGCAATTTCAAATCAGAATAACGTAAGGGATCTGATGACCGATGACATGGGTTGGAAAGCAAAGTTAAAACTTCCACCCAAAGACAGGCGGAAGAAGACTGTAGACGTCACAGATACTAAAGGTAACGAATTTGAAGATTTCTGTCTGAAACGAGAATTGTTAATGGCAATTTTTGAGAAAGGTTGGGAAAAGCCATCCCCAATTCAGGAAGCTAGCATTCCCATTGCGCTTCTGGGGAGAGATATTTTGGCTCGAGCTAAAAATGGAACCGGAAAGACTGGTGCTTATGTAATCCCACTTCTACAAAGAGTAGACATTTCAAAAAACAATGTTCAGGCACTTATCATAGTTCCCACACGCGAGTTAGCCCTGCAGACAAGTCAGATTTGTATAGAACTATCTAAACACATGGGGGCCCGTGTGATGGTTACTACAGGTGGCACAAATTTAAAAGATGATATTATGCGTATTTATGAAAATGTGCACATTATCATAGCCACACCAGGAAGGATACTTGATTTAATGGAAAAAGAAGTTGCACAAATGGACAAATGCGGCATGTTGATACTTGATGAGGCTGACAAGTTGTTATCACAAGATTTTAAAGGTATGGTAGATAAAGTGATAAGCTATTTACCAAAAGATAGACAAATTCTTTTGTATTCTGCCACATTCCCAATAACTGTTGAACAGTTTATGAAGAAACATCTTAATAATCCATATGAAATAAACTTAATGGATGAATTGACATTGAAAGGTGTAACACAATACTATGCTTTTGTACAAGAAAAGCAGAAAGTGCACTGTTTGAATACCCTTTTCTCTAAGCTTCAGATTAATCAGTCCATTATCTTCTGTAACTCCACGCAACGTGTTGAGCTTCTGGCAAAGAAGATAACAGAACTGGGCTATTCATGCTATTATATACATGCCAGAATGTCACAACAGCATCGCAATCGTGTTTTCCACGACTTTCGTGCTGGGTTGTGTCGCAACTTAGTTTGCTCTGATCTGTTTACAAGAGGAATTGACATTCAAGCTGTAAATGTAGTTATCAACTTTGATTTTCCAAAAATGGCTGAAACCTATTTACATCGCATCGGCCGATCTGGTCGTTTTGGGCATCTTGGAATTGCCATAAATTTAATCACCTATGATGATAGGTTTAATCTTCATCGCATTGAACAGGAGCTGGGGACCGAAATAAAGCCAATTCCAAAGGTTATAGACAAAAGTTTGTATGTCCCAGAGTATCAATTAGAAGAATGAGCACCACAGAAAAATTGCTCATCTGATCTGTAAAAAGAAAAAAATCATTACTCATGTCATTTGTGTACTGGCTGCGACATCTTGTTATTGGGCATGTTATGTCTTATTTTAAATATTTAACCAGAAAATAACCTGGAATATTCCCACCCCCGTTTGGTATCAAGTGGCATTAATGTATATAACCAGTTTGAGATCTAAGCATTGGAAGATGGCCCAACAGGTTATTTCAGTTTCATGTACATATTTTGCTCTATGGATGAGCATCTAGTTTTAATTTTTATATATATACAAATGACTGTTCAGAAAACTTTACTGCAGCACAGTTTTGGTTAGTGATACCAGGGTTCAATTAAAAGTAGCCTGTTGAGCCATAGGAAAAGCAATACCATTTTGATTTTTAAACAAAAATTTTGAATTCTATAAAATAAATGGAAGAAAGGATAGCAGTGCATTGCTAACTTGTAGCATTTCTTCATTCATTGGGATTTTAAATTTGGAGTATTGCCACATATAAAACATGCCATACTAACAAGATGTCAATAGCCACTTCATTGTCATTGTGGCAGAATTGGGTCATAAAATTTGCCACTTTGTAAATATCCAGCCTTTGCCATTGGTGCTGAGGTTTGTGTGGTTTGTTCACATTGTTAGCTCGAACATTGGGGAAAGTTTTTTGAAGAATAACATGTTTCTTGTTATGGCACTACACATTTGGAAGAGGTACAAATAACCTAGTCACCTTACATAATGAGCGTATTCACATTTACAAAAAAATTTTACTAGGGTGACCTACTATAATCTCTTTTCCATCATGCATCTTCCAAATGTGTAGTGCCAACACTTTGTAGGTTTTTTTCTACAGCTATTTTTGTATTGTATAATCTATAATCTTTGCATAAAAAAGTGGCTATCTCTGGGTCAGGTATTAGGTATCCCCCTTTATTTCCCCCCCCCATTTTAGAATGAATTGGTTCCCAACTTGAAATATCAGCTGCAGATGATCTGGGGTTTATAGTTTTTGCTAAATTTCTTTCTAAAAATTTGAAAAGAAAGGTCCCAGAGATGCCACTTTAGAGTGCACTGTACATAATATATAAATATATATAAAGTTTATTCATGTGGGAGAATGACTTCATTGAGTGCTGTGTTGGAATTGGAACAAAGTAATTGCTTCCAGAGACTTAATGTGTTGGAAAAAACAAGTGATAATCACAATTGGCTAGTGCCAACACTCGCAGGTATAAGGACTGCATAATGCAGCAAAAAGTCGAACTTTTCTCCTAAAAAATCATGAATGAAATGTGTTGTTAGAAGTAAAAAATGTGAGTTATTTTTTACAGGTTTACGTAAATTCATCTTGATGCAAGATAATTTGTTAACTTGTGTCATGATCAATTTACATCCCCAAATTTGTTTGCTAAGCAAACTTTCATTGGAAGCCAGTGTTTTTTCAGGATAAATTGTGATTACTGGCTAATAAACCCCAGATCTTCTGCTTTTATTATTTTTTTTTCTTTCTTTTAGGTTATCAAAACAAAAATGGGAAAAATTGGCCAAAATTCATGGTAACCTTAAAGAAAGAATAGAAAAGTGTGTAAACACCATACTTCTTTTTGTCCCTGTCTTTTGTTTTAATAAAAATTAATGTTAAACTTCTAAATTTATCTGGACATTTAATTTCAGGGATTATCAAGTATGGTAATGAGAAGAAAAAGCTACAGAACTTGACCCTATGTGGCTGCTCATAGTTTACACACTTAGTGGATGGTTTCACATCTTTGTATCCAGAGGAGACAAAGTTGAGTTAGTTGGGTCAGATTTGCTATGTGCTCTTGTTGGGAGGGTGGGAAGGGTTAATAACTTCAATAATTCCAGTTGACAATCTAAATCTAAGCACTTTTTCAAACTGACAAGAGCATGTAGTTACCACAAATTTTAAATTTTTATTCATGACAAAATCACACAATTGGCAATTAATATTAAAAGCATAATCTTCATTGAGAATTTATGTAAAGAAAAATTATATTTAAAAAAACTTAATTCTGATTCATTTAAATTCAAACTTAGTAGTGCCATTTTTAATTGTTTCAAATGGCTGAAGTGGCTAAAAGTTCTTTATTCCACAAAATCGTTTTAAACTTTTAATTACCTTTTGCTTCAAAATACTGCCAAGCACTTTATTTATTATGACAATTAAAGGTCAGAAATAGAACTTTTAATCACTTATTCCATTTGATAGTTTGATGGATGTAAAATAAAATAAAAAATGAAAGAAGAAAAAATGTCTTCATATCAAGTATAATGGTGTGGTGTTATGTGATCAAAAAACCATATTTTCAGATGCACGCTGTTCATTTGTGCTATTTGTCCAGTTTTAATTGAAATATTTAATACAGTTTCCATATGAGCAATTTTTGTCAAGTATTGACAGGTTTGAGTTATGCACTGAAATAATTTTCAATGGAAATCATATCTAGTCAGAAAATCATTTAACCAGAAATAAGCTAAATTAAAGCATGAATCTTTAGTTTGACTAGTTTATCATTTCTACAAACAAGTATTTGAAGATTTGTTGATCAACTGTGGGGCAATGTGCATTTTGAAAATTTGGTATACTTGTTAAACCATGCTTATGAGGGGTGCAAAATTTCTTATCCTTGAACTTCATCTAGTTATCTATCCACCATCTTTTTTCCACAACAGAGATTAGATATATTAGAGAATGTCATCTGTCCCAGTGATTGCAGCAGGAATTGTTAGAAGAGGATTAACAACTCGGGCTTATCAAGAAGCATTAGAACAAAAAGCAAGAAGAGAAGCGTATGACAGAATATTAAGAGTTGATCATGCAGGAGAGCTTGGAGCTGATCGCATTTATGCTGGTCAAATGGCAGTACTAGGCCGAACCAGTGTTGGTCCGGTGATTAAAGATATGTGGGAACAAGAGAAGGAACATCTTCAGACATTTGAGAAATTATTGCCGAAATATCGTGCCCGTCCAACTGCTCTCTTACCCTTGTGGAATGTTGCTGGATTTCTTCTGGGAGCAGGTAATTTCTTTTGTGTATGTATATATATGTTAAATCTATTGTTTCAGAAAAAAAAAATTATTATTATGAAACACCTTCAGGGAAGGCACCTACTCTACAACTCTCCATCTCCACCATCCACAACTACCTTCATCTACACCAACGGCATCTATCACTGCCAACCACCACTAGTATTTTCACAGACAATCACAAACATCCTTGCCATTGCGTAATTCAAACCCACAGCCTTTTGGCTGGAGAGCGAATACACTAACCATTTGGCCAACTAGGCCCTTCCTGTCCAGAACATATCAATGAAATACAATTTTGCTTTTTATTTTATGCATGTATATGAAATGAAATTGTCTACTAGAACAACTGCTGAATTAATAAGTATATTGAACTGTTTGATTTAAAACTTGCCTTGTCCAAAATCATTCTTATTGAAAATCACCAGTGTACTCTGATTTGAAAGGAAACAAATTCTTTGTTTCCTTTCAGGTGTAATCAAACCTTTTAATTTGAGAGTTAACTTGATTGAAAAGGTCCTTTTTTTGCATTTACAAAAAAATTTTCATGTCATTTACAAGCCTCTTTACTTTTCAGTAAGGAGTGCATAGAGTTCAGTGCTTTTTTGTAAAAATTAAAAAATTAAAAAAAAAAAAACTAATAATAATAAATAAATGCCAGTACTCATTCTTTGCTGGTGAGAAAGCTGAAGATTAAAAGGATATGAAAAGAAAACTAAAAAAGTATTTACTTGTATTATTTCATAGTGTGATAATGTTTTCTTCTGTACAGTAACTGTTAGCCTGGATTTGCCTATTTCATCAAAGTATTTTTTGCACATTTGTTAGAAAATCATGCCCATCTTTTTTCCATTGCAAGAATTCCAGTACACATCTAAGTCTTATTTCGATAATTTAGCCAGTTATACTTTGCAGTGATTTTTTTTTTAATCAACAGTCCAGCAACCTGACTAGTCATTTTTCTGTAACTTTTCATGAGTTGGAACAACATTAAAAAAAAAAAATAAAAAAAAAAAGCACACAGGATTTGCAAAACATTAAATTTAAATAACAAGTCAGGACATTGTATTTGGAGAAACTCGTATATACCTTGGGCAATAATGCTATTCTGCAAGTTACCATCTTTTGTGCAATTTTTAGTTTTAACGGACAACAGTCATGTTGTACCATCATTTTTTATTTTGTCAACTGTGTTGTGAATGGAGAACTTGTGGAACAAGTAAAACATTTCAGCTACTTAGGCACGATTTTTAGTGAAGATGGTAAATTAAATATAGAAATAGACAACAGAATCAGCAAAACTGGTATGGTGGGAAGTCAATTGAATAAATTCATATGGAATAAGAGAGAAATTAGTCGGAACACTAAATTAGCTGTATACAAGACAGTGTTCAAACCAGTTTTAACTTATGGATCTGAGAGCTGAGTCAGAAGTAAAACACTTGACCAAAGACTAGAGACCACAGATATGAGAGTCCTGAGAAAGATTATATTCGTGAACAGATGGCATCAATGGCAGTATCATATTAAAAACGAGGATATTAGGAAAGAACTTGACATTGTCAGCATCCAGGAATGCGTTAGCAGAGCTAATCTCAGGTGGTATGGTCATTTAAATAGAATGGGAGAGGAAAGATTAGCAAAACAAGTGTTCTCTGCCAGGTTGGCAGGAAAACGACCCAGAGGAAGACCAAGATATAGGTGGATTGATACGGTACAAAGTGCCTTAGACGATAGAAATATAAGATCTGATAATGTTGGAGTCTTGACAAGTAACAGACTGATTTGAAGGAAAATTGTAGCTAGGAAGTTAGTAATGATGAAATTTTTTCATGTAGTACGGTCATATCCTGTACACCCCTTGAGGGTACATGGCAGGAATTTGATGATGATGATGACGACGGACAACAGTTTCCACAAATCATTTCAATAACACCTGATAGTACTAGCTATTACAAATCTTGCCCACTATCAAGTACAAAAAGTCATGTACAGTTTCTGTTAATTCTTCACCCATTTTTTTTCACTTGTTTCTTTTCCCCTTCCACAGTTAATAAATTAAATAGTAATTCTTTTCATTTTGTACTTTAGAGTGGTTCTTAAATGAAAAAAAAAATTGCAAAAGTCAGAACCTAGTTAAAATGATTTAACAAGTTCACAAGGGACAAATTACTCATGTTATACTTGACCTTGATGCAACACACAAGTTTGTCAAGTGTTTTCTGTTTTGGTATTTATTGGTAGTTTAGTACAAGAATGACAAACTATATAGTGCAAAATAAGGTAGAGTATCTAGTATAATTGGAAACTGAAATGAACATCATACTGGCTAGTTGCAAGCCAAACAAAAAAAGCTTTATCTCAGCACTAAAATAGTTCTGCTTAGGTACAACTCATGCAGACACAGCCTGTCGTGAAGATGCTAATATATAAACGTGAAAGTAATTTCAGATTCTAAAAAAAAATAGCAAATATCTTAACAGTAGAATAAGGTGAAAAATGCAAAATTGATTAAGGTAGATTTCAATTAAACGTGAGGTATTACTGAATATTACATATTCAGTAATATACATCCGTTATATCATGCATCACTGTTGCTGGTATGCCATACCATCCCAAAAAAAAAGCATTATAGTAAGTACTGTGTTGGAGATTTGCTTAAAAATTGATAAATCCTAGATTGAAGTTGACATTTAAAAAAAGAAATGATTTGTGGACAAGAGTTGTAATAACTACTATCTAGGTGTTGTTGAAATGATTTGTGGAAACTGTTGTCCATTAACCACCTTACCAGCCATTATGGATCAAATACGCATACGTTTTGTATCCATCATATATTTCAATGTAATAGCAATGATATTACAATTTTAATATGCACTTCACATCCATGATAATCTTGACATCTTGGCCGGTAACGTGGTTAAAACTTAAAAATTGCACAGAAGATGGTAACTTGCAGAATAGCATTGTTCTTTGAAGAGTCTTAGATGTTTCCATGTGCTCCTTGAACTGCTTTGACTATGTCGATTATTTTGTTTGTATAGAGCTGTTGTTCGGGATTAGGATCTATTTCTTGCAAGGCTGCTGTAATTGCTGGACAGGTAAAGATGTGTGTGTCAGTTCAGTATTGGGGCTGTTGTTGCAGTTTCTATATGTTCTCGTATCATCTGTATTGATCCTCATTCCTCTATAATATCCTGTTCATAGTCTTGCTATCATGCTGGAGGTCTTTCTGTCAGCATTGACTTCAGGAATTTGATGTTGTATCACTGATTTCAGTGGAATTAGTTTAGCTTTTGCTAGTGCGTTAGCCTCAGCAAGAGTTATCATGCGAGTTTCTTGGTTGAGTTCTCTGGCCTCTTTTTCTAATTTATCAGCTGCTTCGTTGTAATCAATACCTACACGAGCAGGAATCCATTGTGAAATGCAACCTTTTCCTAAACACTTTAGTTGATTCAAGAGTTTATGGGTGTCTTATGTGTGTTAGGTTGGTATTGCCATTTTTGATTGCCTCCATAGCTGATCTTGAGTCACTGTAAATTCCCTTAGATTGTTTGAGATGATAATTTTAAGTAGGCTTAGAGTGCTCTATTTATTGCATAAAGTTTGCTGGTAAAATTGGAAGCAATTCTCCCAGATCTAACTTTTATTAAAAGTCTTTCACCTTTTTGGAGTAGAAGGAGAATACTAGCGCCTCCATTAATCATATTGGTGTCTGACGATCCATCGGTATAGCAAATAACCTGTTTGGAGGATGAAAGAAGGTTGATAGTATTTAGGCCTTTTTCTTTGAGCATTTTTTTTTTTTTTTTTTGTACAGATTTGGTAAGGTTTAGATTTATGGAGGTATTTGGAGGTCAAGGACTGGAAAATAGAGGTTCTTTGTTTATGTGGGCATTTAGCTGATCAAGATCTGTTCCCTTCCTGATAGTGTCGTCATATTGTAAAGTTGATGACATCTATGAATTTTGCATTTTTGATTCCAATGTTCATAAGTTTTCAGGAAGATATGATAGCTTTGGTAGCTTCTGATATTATTTATGAATTTTATGGTGGCAAATTTTCATCTGTCCTCCAGCAGGTCGAGCTCACATTCCTGTTGGGCTCTGATGTTGTTAGTGGATGAGACTGCACCAATGATAATCTTGGATGCTTTTGCTTGTATTTTGTCTAATTTTTCCTTTACCAATGAGGCCAAAGGTGACTAGATAAGTGCTGCATATTCCATTATTGGTCTTATTAGTGTAGTATAAGTAATTTTGAGGATTTTTGGCTTTGCATCCCAATTTGTTCCACAAAGCCTTTTCAGTATATTTAATTTTTTTAGAGCTCTGTTGGAAGTGTTAGATGTGTTGTGCAAAACGTAATTCCTGATCAAGCGTAATACCAAGGTATTTTGGATTTGTGACTTTTTCAATTAGCCTGTTGTTGATCATGACTTTGGGATTGTAGGAATGTCTATTTTTCCTGTCTGTATACTAAAGGTGCTTAGTTTTGTTTTGTCTGGGTTGATTTTGAGTTAAGTTCATCTGACCATTTTTCTAATCCTGTCATGGATTTGTTTAGAATCTCCTCTGATTCTTTGATTTTAGCACTTGTGTGCCAGGTGGCTATATCATCTGCGTAGCAAGCTACTTTGGTGTCTTCTGTAAGGTAGGGATGAATGTTATTGACATATAAAAGGAATAGTAAGGGACTGAGTATAGAGCCCTGGGGAACACCAGCCCAGGTTCTCTGTTCTCTTGATATTGCTGCATTGATTCTAACTTTAACTTTCTTCCAATAGCATTATTGTCCAAGGTATATACGAGTTTCTCCCAAATACAATGCCTTAACTTGTTATTTAAATTTAATGTTTTGCAAATCCTGTGTACCTTTTGTTGTTGTCCCCACCCATGAAAAGTTACTTGCAAACCAATATATATATATACAGGCAACCATCGTATAATGCAGATGGTAGGTTCCACAGAAATTCCGCGTTATATAAATCGCGTTATGCGAGACTCTGATCACATAGAAAAAGTAGGGTTATGTTCCGAAAGTTTTTTTTTAATTATATAAACAACGACATATCCAACAAAAATATTTTTTTATTTAATTCAGGTAATTCATATAAGTTAGTTAAACATATTAACTATGAAACAAAGTATATAGTATAAACTTATAAAAATACAAATTGTACATAAACTTCATTGCACATAATGCATAAATGTTTATTTTAATTGTCATCACTCTCTTCAAAAATAACATTTCGTAGATGTTCTTTATTTACGAGTAACCAGACCTCATCATCACTTGAAATCTCTTGGACATCATTTGTATAATTCTCATTGCATACGTGGGCTGGTTTAGTTTTCAAGAAGTCAGCAATGAGACCTTGCTTACTACTATTGCTGAATTTTTTTTTTATTAAGTTCATAATATGGAGTTAAACAAATATCCAGTTGTCTCGTGAATTTTCTGGAACGCTCCATTGAAGGATCATTATACGTAAAATAACTTCCTAACTTTGTTACCAAGTCCAGTCCTTCTGCTAATTTCTTTAACGGATTCATCACAATCAGAATCTTCAGCCGAACTTTCCTGCCATTTGGTTCCACGTCATCTATTAATTGTACCAGTTCCTCCTCATTTAAATCTATTTTCCCATCAATTAATTCACTAATTTCGCTTTCAACCATATCGCAAAAGCTGTCTAAGTGGCCATTACTATAAAAATAAATTTTTACATAAAAAAGCATTACATATTGTATGTAACTCACCAGAAAATAAAGTGCTCAGCTTGAGATTAACATACTTATGATTTTTAATGCTCTTTCCTGGCAGAAGATGACAATTTTCAACAATAAGCACTTTATACGGTAAACAATTGATGTACATGCATGCCAAAGGATATTTCCCCTAATATAAATTTGCTGCTTATAACTACATGTGCAATATGGGGCAGATGCAAATTTAATGAAGATAAAATTTGATTTTTAAGTCACAGGATGAAAAATATATCAAAAGATAAAAGGTTGCTATAATTTGTAGACCCCATGGTATTAGTACTGCATTATACGAGGGTTACCTGTTTGTGTGTGTATATGTACACACACAATTCTCCATTTACATGGTAGATTGGTTCCAGGAAAAAATCATGTAAAAAAAAAAAAAAAAAAAAAAAAAAAAGGAATATGATGCATATGAAAAAATAGAATGGTTCCAGATGTGAAAACCTGATACAAACAATACGTTTTTTTCAAACAAAACACATGCACACACATATAGCGTCACTAATAAAACAAATTCAAAAATGTACAAATACACCCGCATGTATGGTTATTAGTTAAATTTTATTTGCCGTCACTTTCTGACAGTAGCTGCATTCTTTTTGTGTGAGACTGGAATTGAATCACTTCCATCACTTTGAAACACTTTGGTCATCCTGTTCATACTGCAATGGCAAAACATTTTCTTCAGTAAAAGAAACTAAATTAGCACTCATTTCCAATAATCCTGAAGGGTTTTTTTTTTTTTTTTTTATGTGCCACGAACTTTGTAATTAATCATTGAAACCCTGTTTTCACTAGATCTTTGTATAATTCTTCATATCGCACCATACATGACTTCAGTTCATGTTTAATCTGTTCAGCTCATTCAGTATTTGGATCATATGTAAGAAAACGAATTTGCAATTTTACTAGCAATTTGAATCCATTCTTTAATTAATCCTGCAGTGAGTAGAATCTCATTGTCATCCTTTTTTTTCATCGAGATTCTCAAGGAGAGTTATTATTTCTTCTTCTTCACTAACAGCCTTGTCAATCTACCATCAATTCTTCACTTTCTGCAAAAAATCATCAGATCCTTCTCTGCCAAATTCATGTGCTAATCTGATGATATTCAGTTGTATATAAAGGTAAGGGATTTTTCACGCATTCTGGCCAAATAGCTTTCCGACAAGCATTTAAAGTTTATTGTTTCAATTCTGATAATGCCAACTTAGCAAGTTTGATGCAATCCAAAATAGAAAATTTCTCTCACATCAATAACTGTCAGTAAATTACCCTTATCTAGTTTATCCAAAATGTATCAGAATGTTCTTATGTAGTAAGTTTTATAGGTAGTGATTACACCCTGGTCGAGTGGTTGTATTAGGTTACACAAGTTCTACTCGGCAAGTTCTGTTCTATTATAATAGAACAGAACTGAATTCAAACAAATTTTTAAAATAAGTGCCATTTGAACTGTTTTAAATCAAAATATACACTGCATATTTTGATTTAAATAAAGCAGTTGAGCAGCGCTCAGATATGAACTATAGACTAAAATACACTAAAATAACTATAGACTAAAATACAAGCAGTGATGACAGCACAGTGATAAAAAACACTGACCAGGCAGGCAGGAATACATATCCATACTTGAAGTAGAAAAAGCCATCAAAGGCTTGAAATGTGGAAAGGCAGCAGGAGTAGATGATATTCGACCAGAAATGCTGAAGTATGGTGGTATAGGAGTCTTACAGTGGCTGCACTGCATAGTTCAGAAAGCCTGGACAGAGGGACGAATTCCCGATGATTGGAGTAGAGCTCTCATAGTACCCATATATAAAAAGGGAAATAAAACTGAATGTGAGAATTACAGAGGTATTTCCCTACTGAGTGTTCCTGGCAAGATCTATGCAAGTATACTTGAGAAACGGTTGAGAAGAATTGTGGAAGAAAAGCTGGGTGAAGAACAAGCTGGATTCAGGCCAAATAGAGGCTGTCAGGATCAGATCTTCACTTTACGACAAATAGTTGAGAAAGCATGGGAATATAACAAAGATCTGTATTTAAGTTTTGTCGATTTGGAAAAGGCATATGACAAGGTGCCAAGAGAGAAGCTATTCAATACGCTGCAGTTATATGGTGTCAATAGGGCATTATATCAAGCAATACTTAGTCTTTATTTGAGTTGTGAGTCAGCAGTTAGAATTGAAGGAAATACAGGAAGATGGTTTAATGTTAAATCTGGTGTGAGACAAGGATGTACATTATCCCCTCTGTTATTCATTATCTATATGGATCACATTATGAAGGAATGTGGTATTAAACCTGATATCAAAATTGGAGATGTTAATGTCAGCTCTTTGCTTTATGCGGATGATGTTATACTTCTAAATAAATCCGCTACAAGTCTGCAAGATTCTCTGACTAAATTGAATAGCTGTTGTAATAGATATGGTATGAAGGTCAGCAATAAAAAGACAAAGACAATGAAAATAGGCAGAATCATTGAAAATGTCAACTGTGTTGTGAATGGAGAACCTGTGGAACAAGTAAAACATTTCAGCTACTTAGGCACAATTTTTACTGAAGATGGTAAACTAAATATAGAAATAGACAACAGAATCAGCAAAGCTGGTATCGTGGGAAGTCAATTGAATAAATTCATATGGAATAAGAAAGAAATTAGTCGGAACACTAAATTAGCTGTATACAAGACTGTGTTCAAACCAATTTTAACTTATGGATCTGAGAGCTGGGTCAGAAGTAAAACACTTGACCAAAGACTAGAGACCGCAGATATGAGAGTCCTGAGAAAGATTAGAGGCGTGAACAGATGGCATCAATGGCAATATCATATTAAAAATGAGGATATTAGGAAAGAACTTGACATTGTCAGCATCCAGGAATGCGTTAGCAGAGCTAATCTCAGATGGTATGGTCACTTAAATAGAATGGGAGAGGAAAGATTAGCAAAACAAGTGTTCTCTGCCAGGTTAGCAGGAAAACGACCCAGAGGAAGACCAAGATATAGGTGGATTGATACGGTACAAAGTGCCTTAGACGATAGAAATATAAGATCTGATAATGTTGGAGTCTTGACAAGTAACAGACTGATTTGGAGGAAAATTGTAGATAGGAAGTTAGTAATGATGTAATTTTTTCATGTAGTACTGTCATATCCTGTACACCCCTTGAGGGTACATGGCAGGAATTTGATGATGATGATGATGACTAAAATACACAAACATTATTCAAGAAAAAATGAAAGAGTTCGAGAACGGGAACCAAACCTTGGGGATTCAGTGGCAAATCCTGAAGAAAACATTGATTCAGCCAGAGAGGCATATGGTGAGGTTGTCTGCAAGGATAGAAAAATCAGAACTCCATGGTGGATATAGAAAGTTAAAGAGGCAGTGAAGGAAAAGAAGAAAGCATATCAAAAGTTCCTGGCAAATAAGTCAGCTTGTGCTCTTAGAGAATACAGAGACAAATATAAGAAAGCTAAACGAAAGTCATGGTAAGAACATAGAAAGTAAATATCAAGAAGGTGGCAAGATATTCTGGAGGTTGTTGAAGCTCAGAAATGGAGGAAAGAGTGCTGTAAAAGGAATTAGAAATAATAAAGGTGACATGAAAACAGAAAAAAAAATATCCTTGAAGTATGGAGTAATTACTTCAAAAAAATTGCTAAATGACACAAGCAGTGATATCACAGTGGTAAAAAAAAAAAAAAAAACTCAGGAATACATATCTATACTTGAAGTAGAAAAAGTCATCAAAAGCCTGAAATGTGGAAAGCCAGCAGGAGTAGATGATATTCAACCAGAAATGCTCAAGTATGGAGGTATAAAAGATATTCAGTGGCTGAACTGCATAGTTCAGAAGGCCTGGACATAGGGACGAATTCCAGATGATTGGAATAGAGCTCTCATAGTACCCATATATAAAAAAAGGGAAATAAAACTGAATGTGAGAATTAGAGGTATTTCTCTACTGATTGTTCCTGATAAGATTTACACAAGTATACTTGAGAAACGGCTGAGAAGGATTGTGGAAGAAAAGCTTGGTGAAAATAAGCTGGATTCAGGTCAAATAGAGGCTCTGATCTTCACTTTGACAAATAGTTGAGAAATCATGGGAATACAACAAAGATCTGTATTTAAGTTTTGTAGATCTGGAAATGGCATATGACAAGATGCCAAGAGAAGCTATTCCATATTTCTATAGTTATATGGTGTCAATAGGACATTATATCAAGCAGTACTTAGTCTTTATTTGAGCTGTAAGTCAGCAGTTAGAATTGAAGTGCAGGAAAATGGTTTAATCTTAAATCTGGTTTACATTATCCCCTCGGTTATTCATGATCTATATGGATCACATTATGAAGGAAAGTGGTATTAAACCTGATACGAAAATTGGAGATTCCCTGAAAATTAAATAACTGTTGTAATAGATATGGTATGAAGGTCACCAGTAACAAAGACAATGAAAATAGGCAGAAGCAGTGAAAATATCAACTGTATTGTGAATGGAGAACCTATAGAAGAAGTGAAACATTTCAGCTGCTTAGGTACGATTTTTAGTGAAGATGGTAAATTATCTTGGCCCAATAAGAAAACCAAGAGACCCATGAATATCAGATTCAACATGGGAACTAATCAAAAGAAGGTGGTTGGAAAAACAAAGAGATACAGGGACTGGAGAATGCAAGCGATTACGTAGAGAAGTCAGCACCATCAAGCAGGACAAGGGAAAAGTTCTATACTAATAAATGTGAAGAAATAGTTCCAGATGAGAAGGCATAATTATAAAAGGATGTTTTATTTAGTTTCGTGACTTGAAGCACAAGTTTAAGCCTAAATTGAATGTGATCAAAGACAAGTATGGATCATTACTAACAGAAGAGTTGGAAATTAAAACCAGATGGAAAGAATGCTGTGAGGAACTGTACAACAGAGTGGATAAAGAAAATGTGGAGCCCTTCCACCGAGAAAATTTTAATTTGGAACCTCCTCCACTTAGGCATGAAGTTGAAAGAGCAGTTAAGCAGCTTAACAGCAATAAGGCCCCAGGTGCAGATGAAATCCCAGCAGAGTTGATTAAGGCCACAGGGGATGGAGATATGAGTGTTTCATAGATTGATTACAAGGATATGGGAGACAGGATCATGGCCTAGAGACTGGAAGAGGTCAGTTTTCATACCACTACATAAGAAAGGTGATATGAAGGCATGCAAGCAAAATTTTACTAAAGATCATGCTAAATAGGATTGAGGCCAAAGTTGAGGCAGAGATGCCCAAGGAACAAGCAGGATTTAGGAAAGGTAAAGGCACCAGTGATCAGATCCTTTGCCTTAGACAGATCATAGAAAAATATAAAGAATTCAGACTCCCTCTGGTAATGTGTTTCTTAGACTACTCTAAAGCTTTTGACTGTGTTGAGCATGTGAAACTGTGGGAAGTAATGAAAATAATGGGTTTTTCCTCAACACACTATCAGGTTGATAGCCAACTTGTACAGGGAGCAAGAAGCCTCGGTAAGAACAGGTGTTGGATTGACTGACTGGCTTCAAGTTGGAAAAGGAGTTAGGCAAGGATGTTTACTTTCTCCTCACTTGTTTAGTATATATGCAGAGGACATCATGCGATGAAGCATTGGATGAGCTCAGGACAGGAATTAGGATAGGAGGTAGATTGATCAGTAATCTGGGGTATGCTGATGATACAGCACTCCTTTGTAATGACATTGAAGAACTAGAACTAATTCTTGACAAAGTTAACAAGATGAGTAATAACAGAGGACTTCAACTCAATCTTAGCAAGACAAAGATCATGGTTCTCAAAGGAAAAACAAACAGAGGAGCTCTTGAGAAAGAATTGAAGTCAACAAGTTTAAGTACCTGGGATCCATTATTAATGTGAAGAATTGTTGTTCAGAAGATGTCAGAAAAAGGTTAGGAATGGCTATAACAACAGTCAGAGACCTGTCTAAAATCTGGAAGGATGGATCTATCTCCATGGGAACAAAGTTGAGGATTTTGGATGCAGTTGTTTTTCCAACAGTGACTTATGGATGTGAGACTTGGAACCTAAAGAAGTCAGATAAGAAATGGATACCTGCTTTTGAGATGTGATGTTACAGAAGGCTGTTGAGGATATCATATACTGAAAGGCATACAAATGAATGGGTGTTAGAAAAGATCAGTAGAACTTTAAGGATATTGACAGAAGAAAATTAAAATATTTTGGATACATAGAAAGGATGGAAGGAGGACTTCTCAGAACAGTAATAGAAGGTAAAGTTCCTGGGAAAAGAGGCAGGGGTTGACCATCAATGAGATGGATGGCATGTGTGTGGAGCAACTGATCTTCAGAGAGTGGAGGCCATCAGAAAAGCAAACAACAGGACTACATGGCGAGACCTGATGTGGAACATCAGCGAGCATCGGATTGACCATACGGCATCTGTAGATACCCAGTGAACATAGTAGTAGCGGTAAATTAAATATGGAAATAGACAACAGAATCAACAAAGCTGGTATGGTAGGAAGTCAATATCTCATATCTTCTTTCTTGAATAATCAAGAAAGCAGATATGAGAGTTCTGGGAAAGATTAGGGATATGAACAGATAGCATCAATGGCAATATATTAAAAACAAGGATATTAGGAAGGAACTTGACATCGTCAGCATTCAGGAATGCATTAGCAGAGCTAATCTCAGGTTGTATGGTCACTTAAACAGAATGGGAGAGGAAAGATTAGCAAAACAAATGTTCTCTGGCAGGTTGGCAGGAAAAAGACCAAGATATAGGTGGATTGATATAGTAAAAAGTGCCTTAGAAGATAGAAATATAAGATCTGATAATATTGGTGTCTTGACAGTTAACAGACTGATTTGGAGAATATTGTAGATAGGAAGTTAGTAATGATGTAAATTTTTTATGTAGTACTATCATAACCTGTACATCCCTTGAGGATACATGTCAGAAATTTGATGATGATATACAGTGTAAAAATAGAATTGCTTTTGTTTTCGAAATCGTGTAAAAAGAGAATTGGGGGGGGGGGGGTGTGTGTGTGTTTAATTTATTTTTACATGGTCTGGAAACACTGCTCTAGAGACCAAACAGGGGGGGGGGGGGTTTCAGGTCGCTTTAGTCTCCAATGAACAGGGCAGTGAAATTCATCTCCTACCACTTGGTACTGTACATTCTTCATCCAAGATGTAAATGCTTTGGAAGATAAATTTTTTTGTGAATGTTGATTTTTTTTTTTTTGCCAGATTTGCTTTAACTTCTACAGTAGGTGGATTGCACAAATTAATCCAAACACTCATACATTTTTTAAAAATTTTTAATTTTGCCATAAATAAATATAAAAATTAAACTCCTACTTTACCTAATAATTTGTGCTCCTCTTTTCCCAATAAGTTTATTAATTTGCTTAGGCATAGACTTTACCAACATAGAACACATTTTTCTTATTTCTGTTTCTCGAAACCATACTTTTATAATGGATTGTATTAAGTTATAAATTGTATCACAATTTAATTTTCCAAGTCTTTTTACTGTGATCGACAAATTTTCTATTGGGTAAGTGTCAGGACAGTTACCTGATCACTGAAGAATTGGATGTTGTGATTTTTGAGGAACTTTTTTTTTTTAAAAAGTGTAGCATGGGCAAGATTCTATTGGAAGACTAGTTCTTTTTCTTTCTGGATCATTGGGACCATTCTTTTCTCCAATTTTTTTATGTATTGGTCACTTTTCATCATACCTTCCTCAACAAATACTGGACTGTTATAAACCAACCCCAGAACATCATTTTAGCTGGGTTTAGCAGCTTGTTGAACTTGGGTGGGAGAAGTCTTCTTGGCTGTTTGCAAACATAGGTTACTCACTCTCCTTGGACAAAGAAATGGCCCTCATCTGAGAATGACCTCTTCCACTTCTCAATAGTCAGGCCAATCTTTGTACACTTTTGTCCACTGGAATCTCTATTTCTGCATAGCCTTTATCAACAATGTTTTTTTTTCTGGTCTATGTGCAGTCCTCCCTGTTTCCAACGACAGACTCGTGTCAGAAACATTAATCCACTAGCTGCTAAGTCTCTATTTAAGTCTACAGCAGACAATTTTGGTATTTATTTTGCTTTTCCTAAATGATCTTGAGTAAGTGTAGTTTCCTTTTGTCTATATTTTCCTTTTCTGTCAGGAGAAAAGGTACCTGTCTCCTTAAGTCTCTTTAAAATCACATGAACAGTACCCAAGCCAACACTACTCTAATTGGCAATTTGTCTTTGAGCCAAGGATGTGTGCAGAGAAAGATTACATGGTTTTGAATGCATCTATTTTATAGCTACACAAAATTAATAACACTGCGATGTCAACTTGTTTACACGATTAATAAATATCATAGAGACAGTTAAAACACACAGCATTCAACCAAAATAGTGAACTAAAACCGAAAATAGTAAACCAATAACTTAACAAATTCGACTTGGAAATTGGATTTGTTTGCTACTGTATATGGCACTTCAAGTGAAATTGTCAGAACATTGAAATTATCACTAAAATGGAATAGATGAAATTGTATAACTTTCCTGAGATAAGATCATTAAACTTAAGTTAAATTATCTTGCCTCAGGATCCATTTCAGTGATAGTGTTTTGGATATCAGTCCCTCCTTATTTGACTCAGGTGGAAGTTTCAATTTGGATCCATTCATTTGTTGCTGCTTAGCTTTCATTTGAGAAGTTTATTTGCTAATTGCTTGATTGGCAAAGTGAAGTTTAGTGTGGGGTTTCAGATTCCCTTACAACAGATACTCTTGAGTATCTTTAAGCAGTTGATTTTTACACTAGGTGCCAAAAGCTTAGTGGAGACTTAAAATACCATATTTGGTCTCAGATCAGAATTCATAAATTATCTAACTTTATGATATTGATGCAGTAGGTTTTCAAAAAAAAAAAAAAAAAAAAAAAAGATGCAGATAAAATGCAACACAGTTCTATTTGAGTAAAATGTAGTCATTGAAACTTTGGTCAGTATAATATGAAATTTTGTCTGATTGGCAATTGTTTTGATCTCTAATTTCAGTTTGTAAAAGTCATTCAGCAAACACATGCCATTTATAACAAGTGTCGTCTTGTTACTAATGCTATTTGAAATATTCAGTAAAAATATAATCACAATTAAAATTACCATATTTATTCGAATATAACTTGCACATTTTTTCCCAAAATTAAAGTTAAAAAATTGTGATCGGGGATTTTTGGAAATTAGTTTTCAGGGAGGGGAAAATGGGTGTGGCTTACCAAGAATCTCCTATTCGCTATCGCTGCTTCCAGTATCGAAAGCAGTTTCCAGTCATCTAAAAATAGCCTCATCTTGTTTCCTGTTATTTCAAGCAAAAATTACCAGTAATTAAGACTTGAGGTGTGTAATGAACAATCCTTCACAAATGACTAATGAGAAGTAAAAGCAGAGTGCGAAACAGACAGTAATTGTAGGCCAGTAGAGATAGAGCAGCTATGAAGATGTGCACATGACAGTATTAACAAAAGATTGCACAACCAAACAACAAAGGCAACCAACAGTTGATTAGTTGAAATGCTAATTCTCTTTAACCGAATTCCACACTATCTGAAACTGCCATAACATTCATTTTCTTAATTTCACACGTTCATGACAAGGTGGTGTTTTGCCTGTTTATCGTTCCAACGGAACTTCTCATTACCCTTTGTGTACCACTTCCACATCACGCGGGTGGGCTCAATTTGCACAAAGTTTCAACCTTTCGGTTGAATTTTTTTGTTGATTGTGTGCTGTCTCCACGTCCAGATTCGCACACACTTTCACAGTAGAATTTTATTTGAAGTTAGCCTTTGTGATCTGTCTTAATGACATCGAAAATTTCAAATGCAATCAAACACTTATTTCATGTAATCGAAAAATTGGACAATAATTTTTATTTAATGTGTTTGCTGGTGCAACATATGGTTTTGCTTGAGTCTATACAGCAATAGTTTCTGTGGGAGGAGACGTTATTTATTAGTGTCGATTTTATTTCTTTTTTGTAAAGTAAAATCAGGAGTGTGAGTTATATTTGAGTAAATATGGTATTTAAAAAAAATGTGAGAGTAAAATTCCTTTATGTGAACTAAAGGATAGCTCAAAAAAGCAGCCCCTCGAACTTCCACCCGCTCTGTTACAGATAATCACATCGAGTCAGGGATGCAAAACCTTTCATGCAAACAGTTTGTTATAATGGTGATCATACTTTTTTTTTTCCCTAATTATAAATAAAGCTGCATATACTGAGTTTGGCTGTTCTATTGATAAACGTTTTTGCAAATTAATTTTTGGGTTACTGTAAAGATTTTTCTTTCAAAGCAGTGTTGTATTTAACCTCTTGGTACCCCATTGGGTGGACTGCCTCAGTAATGAATTAATGAGCTTAGAACATTTGAAATTTAAATGGCCACTAGCAGCTAGTGAGGGTCACAAATTAGAAAGCTAAGGGATTCTGCATAAAAAAAAAAAAAGCATAGCAGAAACATTTCTGATCACCAGGACAAGGTTTTTCTTCAACAGTAAACACATTAACTTTGGAAGCCTGAAGTGGCTTGGAAAAGTTTCATATTTGGTCTTGAAAGCAGGATTTTCATACTAAAAAAAAATTTTTTTTAATTCAATAAAAAAAAATCCATAACCCATTCATGGTACTAACTTATTACTCTTACAACCTTTCGTGAGTGGAAAACACATTGGGAGAAAGAAAAAAAAATTGTGCTTTAGACATTGCCCTGTTACGGTGAGTTTTTGGTACCATGTTTAAAACTAACAATATTTCTACAATCGTTATTAAATGCACTGATGCAGTGAATCCACTAAAAACTAATACAATTATCTGTCTGACCTTTGCATGTCAGCCAACTTCTGTAGAGCTCCATGTAATAGTATTTCAATTATCTGAACTTTAATGGACAGCGTGGGTTTGCTCAAGGAGATTGTTTTTTAGCAATCTGCTTAACGTAATGAATACATTGGACAAGGAAGGATGCATATGCAGTAGCGTATTTATTTTTTGCCATTATTTTTGAAAAACTAGTAGCTAAATTGGAACATATGGGGTTGCATACAAGATGAGTGCATTGGATTGGAGATTGGCTGTCTGATAGGTATCAGCGGTTGTGTATGGGGGAGTGACATCCCAGAAGAGGAAAGTCATTAGTGGTGTCCCCCAGGAGTCTGTTTTGGGTACCATTATTTAATTTGTATGTAAATGACATTGGAAATGGCTTAAATGATGATATAAGTTGTTTGCAGGTGATGCAAAATTGGGAAGAGTTGTGAGCAATAGAGCAGATGTCGTGGCTTTGCAAAAGGACCTAAATTTGAATGGGCAAGTGTCTGTGGGGGGGGGGGATCAGTTTAATGTTGCAAAATAAGGTTTTAAAACTTGGGAAGCAAAGATGGAATACAGAGTATAGGATTGATGGGGAAGAGGTGAAAGATCTGGGGGTAGATAGGGACTTAATTTCATGGACAATTGCTAAAATTGTGAGGACAACACAGAAGATTATGAGAATGATGTGAAAAACACCGACATGTAGAAGTGAGGATGTTTTGATTCCATTGTACAAGATTTTGATCAGGCTGTATATGGTTTACTGTGCACAGATTTGGCCAGGTTTTCCAAAGGATATGTTGGAGAGAGGTTCTGAAACAATTAAGTTAGTCTCTGGAATTTGGAATATGAAGACAGTTTAAGAGGATGCAAATTACAGAGCCTGATGGATAGAAGAAAGAGGAGGGGATATGATTGAGACAAGTTGGTAAGTGTTGATTACCAGATTAGCATAGATAAGAATTTTCATAGAATATGTGGAGATGAGAACAAAAGGCCATCTCTGAAAGGTGGATATGAGCAAGGGAGGTGAGGAGTAGGTTTTTTGCATGGAGAATGGTAGGTGATTAGAATGCATTTAAGTCAAGGTATGATGAGCTGTGCATGTGGGAGTGGGACCTCCCACAATGAGTGCCTTGACTCCATGGAGGTCTGTTGATAATAATCTTTGTAACATCACATCTGCACCCAAGATGGCCTCAAACCAGACTCAGTATAATCTCATTAGGGTTTATTTAACTGAGTTAAATAAAAAAAAATATGGAGATTAGTTTTATTTTTCATAGCAAACCTTGATAAGAAAATGCATCATTTTCGGACACATATTCACTTCAGTGTAATTCTAGTAGATAAGCTTATACGTTGGTTAGACATACTTCTGATTTTTTAGGAAATGACAACATAAACTAAATTATTAATTATAACTTTAATAACTACCTATATTTTGCAATGTTACATTGCCATCTTCATGATCACAAAACAATATATGCTCTCAGGCACTTACACTAAGCAAATGAAGCTGAAGAAAAGCAACTGAATTTGTTCCTAGAGTCCCAAAAAGTGTCCCCCCCCCCCCAGCAGGCCAAATTGGGTTGTCTTGGCTGTTGGGCTGATCTTAGAATTTAAATTCCCAAATTTGAGGCAGTCTCGTGCAGCCAGATTTGTTGAGGTTTGGGAAGTTTTTCAGAGCCAAGGCTGATTCAAGGCATAATCTTTTGGACTTTACTTGCTGCAGTGTAATAAAGTAGCCTTCTTCCAGCATATTCTGTGGTGGGTATCCAGTGCATGGTCAGCAAGTCCTGGCTTACTTATTTGTATGGTGAAAAACGTAAATGAATCTATAAATAAAATTATATGCAAGAATGGAGAACATAATTCTCTTGAATTGAGTTGCATTGGTGGAACCAGTATAGTCCTTGTGTATGGATATCCTGATATTAGCTGTTCTGCCTGTGTGGTCATAGTAGGACAGTTTGCAACTGCAAGCAACCTGATATATTCCAGGCAGGTCTTGGGGAAGTGGTTGGTTGTGGAGTAGATAAGATATGCCAATTTCTTACATGGTTTGTAACTAGTTGTCTAGGTCATACTTAGGATTTTTGGGTAGTTTTTGGGATATACAGAATGGTGATAGAGTAATCTCGGCTATGAAGGGGAGGAGAGGGGGTTGTGGTTAAGTAGTTTTAATAATTTTAGGGGATTGTAACCATTGGCTAAGGTGGTGTTAAAGATATAGTTAAGCCACTGTTATCTGAACTGGTTAATTTTGCCCTTTTGTATAGGGGTTTTTATCTCATTGTTTGGGGTAAGGGGTGAATGGAATGTAATCAGTGTCTAGGGAAGGGAAACTGTTGTTTTTATCCCCCAAGGTAAACTGGATCCTGGGGTGTTGCCAAATGGCAAACACATCATCCACATAGCATAGCCAGACAGTTTGTGGAGGAAAGTTTTAAGGCTTTTTCTTCAAATGTCTTTATAAAGAAGTTGGCCAGGGATATAGAGAGTGGAGAACCAATGCGGGAGGTTCTCTGCCCTTGGGCAACTTCTTTATGGAAAAGTTGGCCAAGTTTTACTCTTTCCTGCATAAACCCACTGTTTGGCTATGCTATGTGGAGATGATGCATTTGCCATTTGACCACATGGCCTGGATAGACTCCTCAATTTCTAAACAAACTTAAACAATTAACACCCAGGATCCAGTAAACCTTGAAAAGGAAAACAAGTCTTCCTTCCTTAGACACTCTGATTACATGCCAGCATGATGGATCTCTGGCTTTTCTGTTTTACAGAAAACCTACACATACAGGTAGATAGTCACACCAATCTCCCCCCCCCCCCCCTCCACACACACACACTCAACAGAAACAAAATATATAGCAGGGCAAAATTAATCAGTTCAGATATAGTGCTCTAACTAATGAACTTAACCATATCATTACCACCTTAGCCAATGTCTACAACCCTTTTCATAGCAGAGATTACTTGAAATCTATCACCATTCCATATATATCCAGAGTACATCCAAAGAAAATGACCTCAAAATTAGTTACAAACCACATAAGAAACTGGTATCTATTATCTGCTCCACCAAAAACCAGCCCCTTTATTATGACACTACAAGTACAAAAGATTATTCCTTGAATTGGCCTCAGCTCTGAAAAAACTGCCCCAAATTTGGGAAGCATGCATTCTAAGATCATCAGCAATGATCAAAACAACTCATTTTAGCCCACTTTTTTAGGACTCTAGGACCAACTGCAGTTGCCTTTCTTCAGACTCATTTGCTTAGTGTGAGTGCTTGCATGCACATGTTATTGTTTTGTGATCCCTGAAGATAGCAATGTGTCAAAATATAGGTAATTATTTTTTATAATTTAGTTTACACTGTCACCTCAGTGTAGTTGCTTTGCCATAATATAAATAACTAACCTACTGTATCACTTTAGTATTTGTTCTTCTAAATAGTTTTTAAAAATCCTTAGTCTTTGAATGAAAGTAATCCATGGTGTATGTACTAGGTTTTTCCTTTAGCCACTGTTGTATGTATATTAATGGCATTAAGTTGGGAAATTGGTAAAATTCCTGCAGTTTTTGAACAGACTGGATGTCAGATGAGTGCTGCTGTTGTCTTAAAATTGCAGAGCAAAATTACGGAATCGAAGGATGTTCTTAGAATATAGTAAACAAAAAAGTTGAAGTTCAAAGCTCGGCATTGTTAAAGTTACCAAAAACAGTTTCAAGCATGGTAGTTTTCTGAGAAACTCCTGTAAGTTGATCAAGTGAGTGCATATAATCATGCCAATGCTCATGAACATTTTAGGTATTCTAAAATTGTGTTAAGTAGATATCAGACATCAACTTGATATATTCACCAGGATCCTATAAAAATCAGATCTAATTGAACAATGAATATACTCAGTGGATCTTTTTATATAAAGCAGTGTTTTTTGATTTTGATAATGTGGATAACAAGGTCATGTTATGTGTTTGGGTATTGGCTTATGAATTGTCTTAACAATTAAAAGTGCTGTTATGCATATTACTAAGACACATAAGACACAAAGAAAAAATGCTAGTGCTTCATCTGATTTTTGCTTTGACAGACTGGATCTCCATAGCTCAGTTGGTATCTAATGCCATTTGGTTAGAAAGATCTGGGTTCAGTTCTCATCTAGGATGTCAAGAAACTTTTATTGAGGTGACAGGGTTTTTAATCCTGCAAAACAGTAATACCAGCTGCTTGAACAACACAGTTTACAGATAACGTAAATAAGATTAACCATCCTGTAATAAGTAATAGGTTTCAATTATTTTCACTTCTTTGTTATAGTTCCTGCATTTGTCTCTCAGATGTATTGGAATTTTAAAAAGTGTACTGGACTCTTTTGTCCTAAGTGAATTACATGGATACTTCACATTTATAATTGGCATTTAAGCCTACGTACACTTTGTTATGTCAAAATTCCAAATTTTTGAATCTCCTTAATCTGTTTCACCTTAGCCCATGGTCTGTCTTTTAATTTGATTAAGCATCGAAAAAAATGGTTAAAATGATTGTTGTCTTTTGGGTTGTAATCTTTGCTGTGTTACCCTTGAACTTCAGCTTCGTATCTGTCAAACTGCAAGATCACTAGCCTGATCTTTAGTTTCTTTGGTAATCTTACCAATGTTTATTAATGTCGAAATGATAGCCATTTTCGCATGCCCTGATTTCCAGTTTGTTCATTTCATTCTACAAGTACTGGATGCTTCCTGTTAGACCCGTTTTGGTGCCGTTAATGTGACAAATGATGAATGGGCAGAGAATTTCTTCCTTGGATACACCACTAGTTTCCTTAAATCTTGTACTTCGCATACACCACTCTTCTGATATCTATTCCTCCAACATCTTCCTTGCCATATCCTGTCAGTGTGTGTGTGGTGTATCCCCCCTTGTTTTACTTATCCATATTATAAATGTGAGCAAGTTACTCAAGCATGACTTTCCTTTAATATACCTGTGTGGTTCATTACAACAGATTTTCTGTTCACCCATTCCTGTACTCAAGCTATCGCCAACACCAAGTATTAATTGAACATACCGGGATACTAATAGGTCAGTAGTTACATTATCAGTTTTTGCACCACCTTGTGCAATTGGATCGTCATCTCTGATTGCTGATAAATTTTTATTCATTTTATCTAGTGTAAACTGAGCATTGAGCTTCGTATTGCATATATTAGGTTGATTTGTTAACTAATGCATGCCCATTTCATTAATAACTATCTCTTTATCTGTCATCCACATACCATCAGTAGTTATTCTTTCACATTCATTTGTTCTTGAGCTTGCAGAGCAATTTCTTTTCTACTCGATTTTCTACGTGGCACTTGTAACTCTTCTGTCTTGTGCCTTGATTTCATAACGCACACTGTATTTTTTCCAGTCTTTTAAGAATCTCTTCCTTAATAAGGACACATTCTGATATTGCATTTTTTTTTTTTTTTTTTAAGACTTGACATTATCCTAAGGAGGGAGAAGTGTAAATTTATATATAGACTCGTTTGTAGTTTTGGTCCTTTCAGAAGCATTTGAAAGACAAAAATAGAATTACTATTAACCTTTCTAGGTTTCTATATTTAGACTGCTTTTGTATGTTTTCTAAAATTTTCTTTCAGAGGCAGTCCATCTTAAACAACTGCATAGTTTTCAAATTATCCCTATTCATTCTTTAGACCTTATAAAAATAAATAACACTGCTTCTGGGTGTGCTTTCATTTTTTTGATTTGTGCAGAAAAACCAAACCACTGCCTAAGACCATTTTACTTGGTGCTGAGGAAAGAAAAATTAAATAGCAGATGAACCATATGCTAAGTAATCTTAATACATGATATAGGTTGGTGTGATTTTGCAACTGCAACAATACTGTCATGTTCAGTGTTATATTAGATCAGTGGTTCTTAACCTGGGTGCCCCCCCCCCCCCCCCCAAAAAATGCTTTGAACACTGAGGGGTGGGGTCAGTTAGGCAGCGATATTATCTTATTGTGTCATTAATCTAGTGTAAAATTGAGCAGGGGTGCCAGGTCATACAAATAGTGGAAAGGGGGCATCAGGCAATAAAAGGTTAAGAACCACTGTATTAGATAATCATAAAATTGTGGAAAGAAACAATAATCCATTGTTTCTTTCCACATTTTCCACCTTATAATGGTATGAAAAAAAAAAATTCACTCTTTGTTATAGACTGAAGTGACTTCAACTAAATCTCTTATGATAGTGTCTCATTCACTGAGTGATTGAAGAGTCTTTTTTAAGATATTTTTTTTCATTTTAACAAATTAAGAATCAGGCCAAAAGGTTTCCTCTTCAAATTTGAAAATATTTTTTTCTCTCCAAAATATAGACCATAGACATAAATATTTGCTTGGTATGCACTTTGAACTATTATGGAAATTGGTTTGGTAATGAATTTTAACAATATTAAGAAACAGTAATGTGGATTTGTAATAAATAAATTTAAAAAAAATAATACCAGTGAGATTTTGTGTTATCAGTTTAAATATTATACCATTCTAATAATACAAATAGAATATGAATAGAATTCATGTTACTTTCTTACTTCTCCAGTTATATTTCTGACTTGGTTGATGAAATGATTAAATTGCAGGCTATACGTTTGAATCCTACTATGGGCATATATTTGAATATCTTTAGGTGGGAGAAATTTCATTCTCTAGTATAAGAATACTGTAGTCTCTATCTGGTTGAAGAAAGCAAATGTTTTGTTTTTGTTCTCTTGAACAAGGTTTTCAGATTATATAAAAATTAATGTGCTTATTTCAAAAAAATAAATCCTTAGCCCACCTATTTATTAACACACTTAGTTTACAACCAGGTGGGAATGACAGTTGATTTGGGTATTTCTCAGATGTATTTAGCTAACTGAAAGCTGAACACTATGTAAAACTGGCTAAACAAAAGTCATGGGAGGACTTTAGCAAGAACATAGAAAATAAATATCAAGAAGGTGGCAAGATATTTCTGAACTTCTTGTTGAAGAAGCTCTCAGAAATGGAGGAAAGAGTGTTGTAAAAGGAATTAGAGATGATAAAGGTGACATGAAAACAGGAGAAAAAGATATCCTTGAAGTGTGGAGTAATTTGAAAAACTACTAAATGAAACAAGCAGTGATGACAGTACAGTGGTAAAAAAAACGCTCCCCAGGCATGCAGTCAGGAATACATACCCATACTAGAAGTAGAAAAAGCCCATCAAAAGCCTGAAATGTAGAAAGGCAGCTGGAGTAAATGACATCCGACCAGAAATGCTAGAGTATGGAGGTATAGAAGTCGTACAGTGGCTGCACTGCATAGTTCAGAAGGCCTGGACAGAGGGATGAATTCCAGATGATTGGAGTTAGAGCTCTCATATTACCCATATATAAAAAGGGAAATAAAACTGAATATGATAATTACAGAGGCATTTCATTACTGAGTGTTCCTGGTAAGATATATATATAAGTATACTTGAGAAACAGTTGATGAGAAGGATTGTGAAAGAGAAGCTTGGTGAAGAACAAGCAGGATTCAGGACAAATAGAGGCTGTCAGGATCAGATCTTCACTTTAACAAATAGTTGAGAAATCATGGGAATACAACAAAGATCTGTATTTAAGTTTCGTAGATCTGGAAAAGGCATATGACAAGGTGCCAAGAGAGAAGCTATATCAAGCAAAACTTGGTCTGTGTTTGAATTGTAAGTCAGCAGTTAGAATTGAAGGAAGTACATGGGGTGGTTTAATGTTAAATCTGGTGTCAGGCAAGGATGTACGTTATCCCCTCTGTTATTCATCATCTATATGGATCACATTATGAAAGAAAGTGGTATTAAAACTGATATCAAAATTGAAGGTGTTAATCTCAGCTCTTTGCTTTATGTGGATGATGTTATACTTCTGAATAAATCTACTACAAGTCTGCAAGATTCCCTGACTAAATTGAATAACTGTTGTAATAAATTTGATATGAAAATCGGCAATTAAAAGAGAAAGACGATGAAAATGGGCTGAAAAATTGAAAATATCAACTGCATTGTGAATGGAGAACTTATAGAACAAGTAAACCATTTCTGCTACTTAGGCACGATTTTTAGTGAAGATGTCTATTTCCATATTTAACTTATCAACAAAGCTGGAAGGAAGTCAACCGAATAAATTTAAATGGAATAAGACAGAATTAGCTGTATACAAGACAGTGTTTAAACCAATTTTAACTTATGGATCTGAGAGCTGGGTTAGAAGTCAAACACACACTTGACCAAAGCCCAGAGACCGCAGAAATGAGAGTCCTTAGAAAGATTAGGGGCACAAAGAGATGACATCAATGTCAATATCATATTAAAAACAAGGATATTAGGAAAGAACTTCATATTGTCAACTTCCAGGAATGCATTAGCAGAGGTAATCTCGGGTGATATGGTCACTTAAACAGAAGACGAGAGGAAAAGATTAGCAAAACAAGTGTTTTCCGGTTTTGTCAAGAAAAAGACCCCAGAGTGAAGACAGATATAGGTGGATTGTTACAGTTAGAAGACAGCAATATAAGAGCTGATAATATTGGAGTCTTGACATTTAACAGGCTGATTTCGAGGAAAATTGTAAATAGGAAGTTAGTAATGATGTAAATTTTTCATGATATATATACCATCAAGGGGTGTACAGCAGGAATTTGATGGCGATGATTTAGCTAATTTGACTATTACTGAGTAGCCTTAATATTCAACACAAAATACGAGGCTAATCTTCTCGAATGGCAGGCAGTCTCAAGTAGAGTGATGTTGGCAAATAAGAGAATGGGAAACTGGACAATGAGACTTATTTGTGCCTATGGTCCCACAGAAGGTTCTGCTAAGGTAAAAGTGGAAGAATTTTTTCAGGCTTTAGAGAGAAAGCAACTGACAATGAAAAAGGAAAAGTTGGTCCTTACTGTGGATCTAAATAGCAGAGGAGGAAATGATTGTCAGATATACAAAAATATTTTGAAAAAATTTGGAGTAAAGAGCAAAGCTAATAATAATGGCAAATACCTGTTGGATTTCTGCTCAGGACATGGACTGGTTATTACTATAGTTCGCCCACTGATTAGAAGTCCCTCGACACTTCTGCGCATCTCAGAAAAAGGAGAACCCATTCCGATAATAGGGTAATCAGTCCGTATTGTGGGATGAGTTGTTTATTATTACCGGTCGGAAAATTAACTTCTCTTTTATGATTATTGTAGTTAACTATGTTGCTTGTATAACAGTTGGAAAATTTACCTATAAAGCATGTAATTTTGCGTGCTGGCGACCAATTCAGACATCCTTCATTTCTTTCTCCCCTTCAGCATGAATCGACTATTCTTGAAAGACGCGAAGCAGGGACCTACAAACGGTGGACGAACTATAACACCCCATCTTCCAACATAAAAATATGCACAAATTCACATGGAGAGAAGAGGCAAGGAATAAGAAAAGTCTCATTGACTATGTTATTGTGGATAATGATGTTTTCTTCCTGGTGCAGGACACCAGAGTGTATAGAGGATTTGAAATTGGAAGTGATCACTATTTAGTCTTGAGCAGGATAAAATTGAATTTCATATTGAAAAGAATAACATGTAAGGAAGTTATAAAGCAAATAAAAGTTGAGCAGCTCTCAGATGTGAACTGTAGACTAAAATACACAAAGATTCTTGAAGAAAAAATGAGTTTGAAAACAGGAACCAAACCTTGGAGATTCAGTCTCAGTCCTTGAAGACAACTCTGATTGATTCAGCCAGAGAGGCATGTGGTGAGGTTGTCTGCAAGGATAGAAAAATCAGAACTCCATGGTGGACACAGGAAGTTAAAGAGACAGTGAAGGAAAAGAAGAAAGCATATCAAAAGTTTCTGTCAAATAAGTAAGCTTGTGCTCTTAGAGAATACAGAGACAAATGTAAGAAAGCTAAACACTGCGTAAAACTAGCTAAACAAAAGTCATGGGAGAACTTTGGAAAGAACATAGAAAATAAATATCAAGAAGGTGGCAAAATATTCTGGAGGTTGTTGAAGAAGCTTAGAAATGGAGGAAAGAGTTCTATAAAAGGAGTTAAAGATGATAAAGTTGACATGAAAACAGAAGAAAAAGATATCCTTGAAGTATGGAGTAATTACTTCGAAAAATTGCTAAATGAAACAAGTAGTGATCACACAGTGCTAAAAAAAACACTCAACAAGCATATAGTCAGGAATACATATCCATCCTTGAAGTAGAAAAAGCCATCAAATGCTTGACATGTGGAAAGGCAGCAGGAGTAGATGATATTCGGCCAGAAATGCTGAAGTATTATTATTATTATTCCTGATGCCTACAACTGTCTCAACCACTACACCGAACCTCTACTACGAATCATCTCCATCAGTGCCATCAACCCCCACAACTGGTATTCTATATCTGTAAATTGCGTATGTTCTGAAGGGTCGATTTTTCTGTATGCTGGATAAAAACCCTGCTACCTCTGTGTGAGATCGGCTAACTCACTTTCGATTGAAAATCGTCCAGATAAAGATTCCTCCCGTATGGTGGTATAAAAGTCTTAACAGTGGCTGCACTGCATAGTTCAGAAGACCTGGACCGAGGGACGAATTCCTGATGATTGGAGTAGAGCTCTCATAGTACCCATATATAAAAAGGGAAATAAAACTGAATGTCAGAATTACAGAGGTATTTTCCTACTGAGCATTTCTGCTAAGATCTATGCCAGTATTCTTGAGAAATGGTTGAGAAGAATTGTGGAAGAAAAGCTTGGTGAAGAACAAGCTGGATTCAGGCCATATAGAGGCAGTCGGGATCAGATCTTTACGACAAATAGTTGAGAAATCATGGGAATATAACAATGATCTGTATTTAAGTCGATCTGGAAAAGGCATAGAAGCTATTCAAAACGCTACAGTTGTATGGTGTTTATGGCATTATATCAAGCAATACTTAGTCTTTATTTGAGTTGTAAGTCAGCAGTTAGAATTGAAGGATGTACATTATCCCCTCTGTTATTCATTATCTATATGGATCACATTATGAAGGAAAGTGGTATTAAACATGATATCAAAATTGGTGATGTTAATGTCACTGCTTTGCTTTATACGGACGATGTTATACTTCTGAATAAATCCTATTCAAGTCTGCAAGATTTTCTGACTAAATTGAATAACTGTTGAAATAGATTATGGTATGAAGGTCAGCAATAAAAAGACAAAGACGATGAAAATAGGAAGAATCGTTGAAAATGTCAACTGTGTTTTGAACGGAGAACCTGTGAAACAAGGAAGACATTTCAGCTACTTAGGCACGATTTTTAATGAAGATGGTAAATTAAATATAGAAATATAGACAACAGAATCAGCAAATCTGGTATGGTGGGAAGTCGAGTGAATAAATTCATATGGAATAAGAGAGAAATTAGTTGGAACACTAAATTAGCTGTATACAAGACAGTGTTCAAACCACTTTTAACTTATGGGTCTGAGAGCTGGTTCAGAAGTAAAACACTTGATCAAAGTCTAAAGACCACAGATATGAGAGTCCTGAGAAAGATTAGAGGCATGAAGAGATGGCATCAATTGCAATATTATATTAAAAACGAGGATATTAGGAAAGAACTTGACATTGTCAGCATCCAGGAATGCGTTAGCAGAGCTAATCTCAGGTGGTATGTCCCTTAAATAGAATGGGTAAGGAAAGATTAGCAAAACGAATATTCTCTGCCAGGTTGGCAGGAAAACGACCAAAGGAACACCAAGATATAGGTAGATTGATACGGTGCAGAGTGCATTAGATGATAGAAATATAAGATTTGATAATGTTGGAGTTTACACATAACAGAATGATTTGGATGAAAATTGTAGATAGGAAGTTAGTAATGATGTAAATTTTTCATGTAGTACTATCATGTCCTATTCACCCTTTGAGGGTACATGGCAGGAATTTGATGACTATTACTGAACAACTTGTAGTAAACAGATTTCAACTTCAGTGGGTATTTTGCTGTCTATATTTATAGTTGAGATAGCAAAATACCTATTGAAGTATTGTGGTATTTATTCTGTTGTGGTTATCATTCTTAGTAGGCTTTGTTATGCAAGTTACTGGATAAAATTTAAATGAATAACAGTTCACTAATTAAAAGAAACACACTTATTAACCACAGTGAAAATTATTTAATTGTAAATATTTCATCCTAAGTATCTTAGGACATCATCAGTACAGTAATTTTAAACAATAATAGGAATAACATACAGTTAGGGCGCATGATTACAATAGAATCGCATTAAATGCATAACGTGCTACAGTAGTTTAAAAAAAAAAAAAAAAAATTTAACACAATTTTGTATGACAATTTCCCATACTTTAGGAATAGTAAGAACGTCGTTGCGGTTTAAGTTTGGTCTGTGTAGTAGGGCTTCAGAACTTTCTTTGTATAAAGGTTCATGTTTATATAAAGATCTATGTAAAAGTTTAGACTTTTCCCAATGGATCCTATGGTTTGGATTTTCAATTCCTTGTTGAGAGGCCAGATTTTTGCAGTTTAAAAAGACGAATGTGGTCTTGATGTTCCGAGATGCGTTTCTGAACAAACCTACCTGTCTGTCCAAAGTAAGATAATTTGCATGAGCATGGAATCTCATAAACACCAGGCAACATCAAAGGTGAGAGTTTGTCCTTAGGAGAAGGTAACAAGTTGTAAATTTGGTTGATAGGTTTGTAAGTAGTGGCAAAATTGTATTTCTTCATAATTTTAGAAAGACGTTCGGAGATGCTTTTAATGTAAGGTATGGTTGTGTGGAGAAGTGACTACTGATGGTTTTTTGAGTTGTTTTAGGATGGCTGTATTTTTGATTACTTCTAATTCCTGGTTTAAAGATTCTTCAGAGGAGCAGAATTTGTATGCTCTGGAAACTAGTGATTTAATAATGCCAGATTTCTGAGATGGATGATGAGCAGAAGAATTGTGAATGTAGCAACCCGAGAATGTAGGCTTGCGAAAGACAGACGTGGCGATGGAACCGTCTTCTTTTCTTTGGATGTGTAAATCCAAAAAGGAGATACCCTGTGGAGATTCTTTTTCTAACGTAAAGTTGATGCTATGATGAAGGTTAATTTTATCTAGAAACAGTTGTAATTCATGTTCGGGATGAATTCGAACATGAATTACAACTGTTTTCAAAACAACTCAAAAAATCAGTAGTCACTTCTCCGCACATCAAACCAGACAGGAAGAAGTCCATAGAATTCCCATACCTTACATTAGAGGCATCTCCGAATGTCTTTCTAAAATTATGAAGAAATACAATTTTGCCACTACTTACAAACCTATCAACCAAATTTACAACTTGTTACCTTCTCCTAAGGACAAACTCTCCCCTTTGATGTTGCCTGGTGTTTATGAGATTCCATGCTCATGCAAATTATCTTACTTTGGACAGACAGGTAGGTCTGTTCAGAAACGCATCTCGGAACATCACGACCACATTCGTCTTTTTAAACCCCAAAAATCTGGCCTCTCTCAACACGGAATTGAAAATCCAAACCATAGGATCCATTGGGAAAAGTCTAAACTTTTACATAGATCTTTATATAAACATGAACCTTTATACAAAGAAAGTTCTGAAGCCCTACTACACAGACCAAACTTAAACCGCAACGACATTCTTACTATTCCTAAAGTATGGGAAATTGTCATACAAAATTGTGTTAAATGTTTTTTGTACTATTGTAGCACATTTAATGAGATTCTATTCTAATCATGTGCCCTAACTGTATGTTATTCCTATTATTGTTTAAAACTACTGTACTGATGATGTCCTTAAGATACTTAGGATGAAATACTTACAATTAAATAATTTTCACTGTGGTTAATACGTGGGTTTCTTTTAAGTATGATCGCACCACAGGTTTTGTTATTAAAAAAAAAAACAGTTCATTTATGATCTGTGGGAAGTAGCAGACTGGACAGAATTTATTGTTTTTTTTTTTTCCTTCACTTCCTTGGTTTTTCAAAATTTGTTGAGTCCTGTTTGTTAGTATTGTCTTCTACTCTTTTGACCGTGTGTGGACAGAGTTATGTGTTCGTCGAACATGTTGTTTATTATTTTAAACGGTATAATAGAACACAGAAACTAAGTAAATAATTAATTTATTAACTTGATGCTGATATTTCGCTGATGTTATAACCAGCATCTTCAGAGCACAAAAACACTGTTTGTCACAATACACGAGACTAAAACAACATGGTGTACTTAAACAAAATTGTAGCAGCAACACAAAGACTAGTCCTGATTTTGGTGCCCTCTATCTGAAAAAAAAAGCTATCATATATTACTAGAGTCCTAGAAAAGTGCTAGTTTTTTCTTAATATGACTGTCTCCCAGATCTTCGGCAAGTTAATACAGCCATATTTGTTGAGATTTGGAGTGTGTTTTAGGGCTTCTGTTGCCTCTAAGAACAATCTCTCTGATTTATACGGGTTTCTGTGTAGTACTTTTGTGTTTTTCCAGTTGATCCTGTGTGCAGGGGTATCCAGTGCATGGTCTACAGACCATGCACTGAATACCCCTGCACACAGGATCAACTTTATTTGCAGTTTGCATTTTTTTGATTGCACACAGGATCAGCTTTATTTGCAGTTTGTTACACTTTGAATGGTCTGGGCTCCAGAAAAACAAAGGATAACATTCTCTATTGCTTGCTACACATTACATGTAATTATACAGAAATATCCTTTCCTTTAATGTGGGTTTAAAATGTATGCCACAACACATCTCATTTACATAGCCCCTAATGTATTTTCTTGGTTGGAAAATACCACTTAACAGATTTATCTGGAACAAAATCCTGCAGTCATGTATCATTAAGTCATTCAGGTTGGAGGGATTTATTAATGACCTCAGTTTCCCTTTTATTAGATTTATAGTATCCCATTTATACAATGACAATTTCAAGCAGTTTTGAAAGGAATGGAACCTGACCTCGTTACTCATTCTTTCAAAAAAAGGTCATGTTTAAATGTTTCCTTAAAACTTGCACTGGGTTTTCAAATGTTTACTCATGATCAATTTCCTGATATGTATCTCTAAGGGGTGTTCAGGTTACTATACCAGCACTACATGATTAAGTTTACATTATTATTATTAATCTATCAACAATTTTCTTTCAAATAAATCTATTACTTGTGAGCACTCTATTGCCATGTCTAACATTCCATACTTTTGACTGAATCATTCCATCTAGACCTTGGTCTCCTCTAGGTCTCTCCTGCCATCTTGGCATCAAACATCTGTGTTCCTAACCGTCACCCATTCTATTTAAGTACCTGTATACCACCTTAGATTCTTGAATGCTAATAATGTCAAGTTCCTTTCTAATATCTTCATTTTTTATTTTTTAAATGATTCTGCCAGTGATGCCATAAATTCACTCCTTTAATTTTTCTCAGAACCCTCATCTGTGGTCTCTAGTTTTTGACCAAGCACTCTTTTTAACCTAACTCAGATCTATAATTAAAAACTGGTTTAGACACTTTTATATAGTGCAAATTTGGTGTTTTGACTAATTGCTCTCTTATTTCATATGAATTTATTCATCTGGCTACCTACCATACCAGCTTTACTTATTCTATTGTGTATTTCCATATATAACCTGCTAATCTTCACTAAAAACTACATCTAAATAGCTGAAATATTTTACTTGTTCTATATGATCTCCATTCAGAATGCAGCTGAAGTTTTATATGCTCCTGCCTATTTTTATAGTTTTGATCTTTTTATTTCTGATTTTCATAACAAATTTTCAAATTTGTTACAACTGTTCAATTTAGTTAGTGAATCTTGGAGACCTTAACTAGATGTGTTTAGGAGTACATCATCTGCATAAAGCGGAGAGCTAAGTTTAACATCTCCAATTCTAATATCGGATTTGATGCCACTTTCTTTCATAATGTGCATCCTTGCCTTCTTGATTTTACATCAAACCATCTCCTGTATTTCCTTCAAATTTGAACTTCTGACTGACAACTTAAATATAGACTATGTATAGGTCTATATAATGTTCCATTCACCCCATATAACTGCAGTGTTTTGAAAATATTTACCTGGGCGTGTATCCCTTTTCCGGATCTACAAAACTTAAGTATAGATCCTTGTCATATTCCTATGATTTCTTAAATGTTTCTCTTAAAGTGAAAATCTGATCTTGACAACCTCTATTTGGCCTGAACCCAGCTTGTTGAAGTTTCTCTTCCACAATCTTTCCCAATCTCTTTAGTATGCTTGCATAAATCTTACCTGGAACATTTAGTAGAGAAATTCCTCTAATTCGCATTGTTTTATTCTCTTTTTTTTTTTTATTTATTTATTTTTTTAAATATAAATGGGTACTATGAGAGCTTTACTCCGATCATTGGGATTTCAACCTTCTGCCAAGGTGCCCTGAATTATGCAGTGTTGCAACCATGAATATCATCTACTCCAGCTGCCTTTTTGACATTTCAAGTTTTTGATGGCTTTTTCTACTTGAAATACAGATATGTATCCCTCTTTGCATTTCTCTTGAAAATTTTCTAATATGGTTCTATCACTACTTGGTTCATTTAAGTCTTTCAAAGTAATTACTCTAGGCATCTAGGATATTCTTATCTTCAGTTTTCATGTCACCTTTATTATCTTTGATCCTTTTACAGTACTCTTTCCTCCATTTCTGATATTTATTTTCTGTATTCTTACCAAAGTCTTCCCATGACTTTTGTTTAGTTCATTTTACACATACAACTTAGCTCTTACATTTTTCTCTGTATTCTTTTAGGGCATGACTTATTTGCTACAAACCTTTGGCATAGTTTCTTCTTTAACTTGTGTCCACCATGGCGTTCTTATTTTTCTAGCCTTGCAGACAACTTCACCAGCTGAATACCTCCCTAGCTGGATTAATGTCTTCTTCAGACTTTGCCATTGAGATGCCAAGGTTTGGTTCTTGTTTTCAATTTTCTTTTTTTTTTTTTCTTCAGTGTTTGTATAATTGAGTCTATAATTTACTTGTAAAAGCTGCTCAAGTTTAATTCTTTTTAAAACTTTCTTACATACTGTTCATTTCAATATGATATCCATTTTTATTCTGCTTAGTACTAAGTAATGGTCACTTCCAATTTCAAATCCTCTTATATTCTGAATATCAGTATCAACAATGATGTTATCAATGAGGCTTTTCTTATTTCTTGTCCTCTCTTCATGTGAACTTGTGCACATCTTTATGTTAAACATGGTGTTAGCAAAGACTAGTCTATGTCCTGACAAGTCCAGTAAATATTTACCATTATTATTAGCTTTGCCCTTTTCTTCAAATTTTCTCATTGTTCTTTTGTCTGGAGGGATTCATTTCCTACTCTGTCGTTCATATCTCCAACAAGGACCCTTTTTTCCCCATTTTCTTTGTCAGCTGTCTGTTCTAATGAGTCCAAAAAGAAATTCCTCCTTCCTTGGAAGAACCTTTTGTGGGACCATAGGCACAAATAAATTTCATTATCCATGTCTCCGTTTTGAAGTTTATCCATATAACTAGTTGAAAGCTATCATTACTTCTTCCTTTCCTTGATCATTATTGCCGGAAAATAACATCTATACTTATTTATTTAGTAAGATCTCAGTAATGCCAATTATGTCTGCATGGTAATTTTCCAATTCTTTTGCAAGTTCAATTTCCTTTCCATTAATACTTTTAACATTAATGGTTCCTATCTTCAGTTCTCAAGTTGAGTTTATTTTTCTTCAAGTTGTTGAGTTGGAACTTGTTTACTCAGTTTTAATTTCTTCTTTCCAAAAATCTTCCAGGTGCTCAGATCAGGTAAATGCATCAAATACTGAGACAGCTTTGGCCATTTCCAATTCATTTTCACTTAATATTTTTTATCAGGTATGTTCATTATCCCTTCATATATTAGTTGTTTATTTGTTTTTTTTTTTTTCATTGAATATTTGAATAGCTCTGTATGTATTATCTAGAAATTTTCTCTCAAAAAGCTGTGGAGCTTCTCATTTCTTTAAGGACAGTTAAGGTACTGTCCATATCTTTTGACTAATTAGTATGATTTCCTTTTGAGAAATTGATAGTTTGAATAAAGCTTAAAAAAAAAACCGTGAAAGAATGGATTATTCATCCAAAGCAATATCTTCATTAACAAGCCTTTTGATCATTCCTTTTCCTTTGCTTATTCCATTTAAGTGTATTACAACTGCAGAATAGTTAACAAGTAGGCATTACTTCATGGTTTTTGTTTACAGCTTCTACTTTTCCCAATTCTTTCGATTTGTTTGAATTCTGGAGAGGTGTGATTTTTTTACTACTGTTTCGATGACAAAGAAATTTTTATAAAAATTAAAACAGCCATATTCAAATTACATGCAATACAATTGCCACTTGCTCATTTTTCCTTAGCATGTTTCTTGTTCCAGTGCCTACTAATTACTAGTCTTTTATGACAAGAATAACTTATTTCTTTCACTTTTTCCATAATTTCCTCTTCAATGTACTCTGGTTGTTGAATTTTGAAGAGGAAATTATGGAAACAAATGCCTCTTTCAGTTTTTTTTATCCATGTAGCTTATATAAAGAACAAGATTCTCATTTGAAATATCTATAGAGGCATCTAAAAGAAGACTTCCCCACCCCTGCAGCTTTTCTTAACTCATTCTTGTTTAATCATCAGCAAAATCTATATCATGCTTATTTAGCTGTCAAGCTTTTGAAACAAGTAAATGGTTTATTGAATTTAGCTATAAAATAGACTGCATTTAAAAAGGCACTTAAAGTGTGATTTCTGACCAAGTCTATAACAGCATTTTTTGTAAGAATTCAATGCTTCCACTTTGAGAGATCCTCAAACTCTATAGTGATCTTGAGTTGCTGTCAATGGCCTCAAGATATTTTTTTCATATGAGAAAATGCAATTTTGTCTTGGAAAGCACATCTGAGTGTTTTTACCATTCTGGTCCCTGCATTTTACCTTTAGTTTTGCATTATTTCACAGAAAAAATCTTAAGTGTAGTTTGTGTGAATTTATATTGTTGCATTAAATCTTCCGGAGTCACTCAAGGAAAGAAATCTGAGTCCTTTTATGACATATTTAGTGTTGCACCGTGTTATAACTATTTTAATTTCCCGACATTTTAACCTTCATATTAAGGTCATCATCTGGAGTATATACAAGGACAAGCTGAGTTACATTTCACGCGATATGCTAAAGAAACAATGATTTGATCACCGGTTATTCTACAGGTATGGCCTCTAGTGAAAAAAAATGCAGATAAAATTAATTATTTAGAAATTCTATTTAAGATAACATAAGAGAAACATTCTTTCATATAGTTTTCTTAGAGTTAAAATGATGTTCTATTTTTAACATGACAATTGTTATATTAGATTGAAGATTCTGGATTATCTACAGTCCTGTTTATAGTTAACTCTTAGGCAGAAAGGTTCTGTGGGTAAGAATCTCACAGACTTCTTTAAATTTGCATTCATACCATGTTTTGGTGTGATGTAAAGAACTAATGCTTTTCCAGTCAATTCTATGTGAAGTGTTCAGGGCATGATCAGAAAGGCCAGCTTCACCATAGTTATTATATTTAATGTCGTTTATGTTCCTTTCGTCTGATAGGAATTGTGCATCCTGTTTTCCCTATATATGGTAGATTACAGGTGCAGTAAATACAGTATACTCCAGGGTGGGCCAGCAGAGGGAGTGGGTCTTTGGATGAGTTGAGTAAGCTTTTTAATTTTGCAGGAGGTTTAAAGGTGGCTTTGAGGGGTTGTATTTCTGTAGTATTCTGTTTATTTTATCTGGTGTTCCTTTAATGTAAGAAATAGTTATAGTTTTATTGTAGTCTGGTTTATCTTTGTTTTTTATTGAGGTCTTGTAGAGAATTTTGTTAGTGTTTTGGCTGTAACCGTTTTTTTAGAAAAGTATTGCTGATAACTTTAAATTCGTCTTTCAGCACTTGTTCATTGGAGCAGATCTTTAGAATCCTGTTTTTTTAGAGTATTAATGACACCTAGTTTTTGTGTTGGGTGGTGTGGTGGTAGGAGTTTGTGTATATATTGGCCAGTATGTGTCGGTTTCTGGTAAACAGTGAAGGAAAGACTACCAGAAGGAAGAGGTGTGACAGTTGTATCTAGAAATGGAAGTGTGTGCTATTTTTCGATCTCAATTGTGAACTGTTTGTGTTGTTTTGTTTAGGTGGCTAAGGAAAGTGTCTGGCGGCCATGGGGCCAGATCGCAAAAACATCGTCAGCATATCTAAGCCAGACTTTGTGTTTTAAAGGAGAGGGATATAGAGCATGTTGCTCAAAATGTTCCAGATAAAAGTTAGCAATTGGGGGGGGGGGGGGGAGGTATTGGTGAGCCAATGGCTGTGCCTTCTTTTTACAGGTAGAAAGTGTTTTGCCATACAAAATAACCAGAATGTAATATATGTGCAAAGAGTGTCATGAACACAAAAACTAGGTGTCATTAATACATTAAAAAAACAGGGCTCTGAAGATCAAGTGCACTGAAAGACAAATTTAAAGTTTCAGCAATACATTTTCTAAAAAATGGTTACAGCCAAAACACTATTAACAAAATTCTCTACAAGACCTCAATAAAAAATAAAAATGTTGGGAAATTAAAATAGTTATTTATAACACAGTTGTAGAGTCCATAATTTCTAAAATGAATTAACAATTGCACAACTCCACAGGCATTTTACAGAAAATCTCTCCTGTCTGCAAATCTATCATATTGAAGTTTAAGCTCATTCACACTCTTGGTGTTCACAACGTCCACATATTCATTACAAAAGATTTGCACAATGCTGATGGATCGAATTAAATGGATTTGGAGTTAAATGTCTGGATAGTTTTATTCAGAGTATGGAAGTGGTAAAGTGAGGAAAACTAAAGCAATTAGGACAGATGCGGATATGTATGTGAAATCATCCATCAAGCAAATGTGTGTGTGAATGAACAAAAAATGCAGAATCTGGTCTTATAAACAACTATCAAATGGGATAGTCAATTCAGATTAAGGAGCATCTACTGTTTCTTTCTCTATACTAATGCTAGAAACACCAGGAATAAATTTTTGGCATTGATTAGTGCAACCTTGTTAATTAGTGAGACTTGGCTAACAGAAGATGACATAGTTACAGGGATAGAATGTGTTAGTTAATATTTTCAGGGAGGGTTGAGTAGACCGGTCACTCTGGTGTGAGATCAAGGCCAATAGGATAAAATATAAAATTGTTTGCTACTATAAGCCAGAGGGTGCTAGGGATTGATGTGGAAGATAAACATCAGATTAGTATATTGAGTGCAAGTTGACAATTATTATGGTGGGGGGCTTCAACTTCAGAGATAGATTGGAAGGAGGAAAGATCACATGGCAGGAAGGAAATGGAATTTATGCACTTACTGAGAGATAATTGCATGAAGCAGAATGTGACTGAGGAGACTCAGGGTTATGAGAGTGTTGGATCTTGTCATAGTGTCAGAAGGTCTGTCCATAGCTAAGTTGGCTGCATTTCTTTCAGTGGGGGGGGGGGAGTGATCATGAACTGCAGCCCTATAGCAAAACATGGGCTGGGTGACATTAGACAGTTTGGTTGAGGCATTGTTTGCAAACTTAATTCAAAAATTTTTTGTTGCTAAGTATACCTCATGAGATTTAATTCACGCTCATTCAAATGGCACTTGCGTGCCCACACACACACATAAAAAATCTTGTAAATAAGTTTGTTATAGTGATTCTCTTGAGGCGAAGTGTCCCTGTGAAGTTAAAGACACTTTCATAGTGAAATAGGCAGATATATTTCATTATTCTTAATGTATATAAGTATTGACAGGATCATGAATTTGCATATGTGAAAATCTGTTTCATACTGGAACTGGTTTTGCCTTCATTCACTCTGCTTGCCATTTCCATTACTTGTTCAAATATTACTTCATATAGTTCATTTTTAAGAAATGGAAAGAAGTTGTTACCACTTGAAGTTTATTAAATGCAATTAAATATTTCAATGATGTAAAACTCTTCTTTTCTAAGTTCATTTTGTCAGAGCAGAGTATATTAGCAAAAAGTTGGTTTGCTCCTGTTTCTCTCACTCCTTACTAGTCCTGTTCTATTGTCTGAGATTATCCTGAATACATATTGTTCTGTATGACCTGTTTGGTTTTCAGCATATTTTCACCTTTAAAAAAATTCAGATAAAAATTACATCTAAGAATTCTTCTTTACCAATGCTTTCAACTTATTTTACATATTAAACATAACTTTGAATTGACTTAAATTTTCATTGTATTTTAAAGCACTTTTTTTGTATAATGTGGTGATAACTTCATAATGTTCGAATATTATAACTGATATGTTACTTGATAACATGATTGCATTTTTGTGAGTGTCTCTTGGCTTCGAACTAGTCATCACATGTAGATCTGATCAAAATATGGATGTGGTGTAGAATGTAATGCATGCTGAAATAACATGGGTAAGGAGGTATAAGATGGTTTATTCTGCAGCCATTGATTATTTATATTCAAGTTTCTGATTTTGAAATGTTATAATGCATTAACTTTCAGACATACATCACATTATTTTTGTTTTAGGTACTGCATTGCTAGGTAAAGAAAGTGCAATGGCCTGTACAGTAGCTGTGGAAGAAGTAATTACTGATCATTATAATGATCAGATACGACAACTTATGTCAGATCCCGAAGCTAATAAAGAGTTGCTGGATGTGCTTACTAAATTTCGTGATGATGAGCAGCACCATCATGACACAGGAATTGAACATGATGCAGTTAAAGCACCCTTCTATAAAACAATGTCTGAAATCATTAAAACTGGATGTCGTGGAGCAATATGGATTGCAGAAAAAATTTAGCATCTGTAAAACATCCTTTTATCACACTGGAAACCAGGAGTGCAGATAATTTCTAGCTGGTAGTTCATTTGGTTGTCTTGCATGCATCTTCACAAATGTTAATGTATTTCAGTTTGTGGAAAGTTTTACATAACATATTAAAACCGGAGGTTTTAGCCCATGATTATCCACATGAAGTTTGCAACAAGCATTTAAAAATTTCAGTAATTTTATTTATTTTTGTAAAAATTCCTATAAGAGAAATTTTGGTATTGGGAAAAAAAAAGCCATTCCTTGGCCATTTTGTTCTTTGCAGAAGTCATGTGCATATTACATGAGGCTTTTTTCATGAATTGCAGCATTTGATCAGTTTTATAGAATAGTTCACCTTGTTTAAAGTGTTTTTAAAAAAATCCGTTGCTGATAATGCTACTTTGAATTTGTTTTGATGTACAGAATCTTTAGAAATGCACATCTCTATAAAATAAGCCTACAATATTTAAGATTCCAGTAATGTTAATTTCAACTTCAAATAGTGTTTCTTTTGAATCTAATAATTACTTATTGATTTATTCTGAATATTTGTAAATTGCTTTTAAAATACCTCAATTATGTAACTTTCCACAAAACCTGTAAAAGGGAGAAGGAGGGGGCAAAAAAAAGAAGAAAAAAACACCATTAAACTTGAAATGCAAGGTATTCTGTCCTGTTTATTTCACCTGCTTAACATTCTGAGTGCTTCAAATATTATAGTTTTATAAACTATCAACAAACAATATACTATAATCAACTCTCACTATGTCAATTTTACTGACAAACACTACCAGTGTTCCAGCTGAATAACAGTGCTCTTTTAAACAAAACTTACTATAGCAAAACATCCACTATTACAATTGACAGGCTGGCAATACTGGATAGAGAGCTGGACAATAAAGCACTTGCTCTTTATTCAGTAGGTTGTCAATTGTTTTGCTTTCTTGAAGATGAATTTCATCCCTGAGTTAGATACCGCCTCCATGAATTGGCTTGATAAAGCTCCTTTAGTCCCTAGAGTGTTAAGTTTCTTCACTACATAAAAAATCATGGGGGGGGGGGGCTTTTCCCCGTTACTAATTTTATAGATTTGTATTTTTTTTTTTTTTTTCAAGTGCGAGGAGAGTTACTGATAAGGTTTTTTTTAACAACTTGCTATAATAAGTCATCTGTATGTGATGGACAGTTTTTCTTTTATGCTTTAAGAAAAGCAAGTTCAGTTACTAAATTTATTATATTATTAGGCATACTACCAAGAGATGATCCATTTAGGATAGAAAATAACTGCACGAATTATCAAATTTGATATTGATATATATCAGTAACTATATCCACATGTTCTAAGGAACTGGTTTGTGAAAGGAAACTTATTGATCTTGCAGCTGGGTTAGAAAGTGGAGGCTGCAGAGAGTTCTGAGAAAGATTGGGACAATGTGAACCAGGGGTAGTATCATTAAAAATGTAGTAGAAAAGAACTACACATTATTTACATTCCTGAATGCTTGTGAATTCTCACATTCTGTTTAAATGACCCCTTATAGTCACTTAAACAATGTGAAAGGACAAGTTAGCAGAAGGTTTATTTTTTTTTTTTTTAGGGAGGGGGAACCAGGAGCAAATATTCCAGGTGTGCAGTGCTCATCCACGAAATATTAGTATCACCGATATTATATTTTGCATTTATTCCCATTAAAGACTCGCCCAATTGTTTGTAGACGTCGTGCGATTCCTAAAATTGAACACAATATAACTGTACTAATGCTTCAATGTACTCTACACAAGGATAATAAAGCATTAGTTCTTCATGAAGAGGCACTTTTCGTCGCATAAGCATTGCATCACATTCGCGTTAATAGCCCGGGTGTGATTTCAAAATGCATACACCTTTTGAGCCATTCGAAAAGATGTAAAGAGGGTGCACCGTGTCAAATTCTTAACTATGTATTATTTTTAAACCGCTGAGGTGTGACTAGGTAAGCTCACCTAGCGGCTGCTATTGGTTATCGTGTCAACCAATCCAATTGAATGTTGTCACTGTCATGAGTTGAGAGGTTACTATATCCAATGGCTTTATTATAAACAGCTGTTACACGTTTTCTGGAACTGAACGTTAGGAGGAAAATGCTAATTGTTTTTTTCTTTTGCTTGTGCAGTATAGCATCTGTTGAGGTTGCAAAGTTTTTTAATGGTATAGATTTTATTCTAGTCAACAATACAAAAAATCTATTCCTGAATAAAAATGAATATTCTGTGTATTATAAGACGTTGATTTACAACAAAATACTAGCATATGCGAGATTGATAAGACAAGAACCGCTAATACTAAAAAAAACTAATGAATTTAGGATTCCTGAAAGTGGATAATTCTGATAATGATCGGATGTTGTGTATACTGAGGCTCAGTAAACAAAATAAAATTCTTGGAAAATGGAGCGAAATATACACAACATTTGCAACAAATTTTAAGAGATGATTTGCTGCTCCATCAAACCATATTTATTCCTGCAATCAAGTTTTTTTTTTAATTATGCCATAAATTCACTTATTCATGCTTAGAATTTATAGGATCGTGCTATTTGCTCTGATAGGCACAGCCGAGGCAGTGAGTGTGGAAGATGTAGCATTGGATGTCATCTTTTTGCAGATGACCTAGTTCTGCTTAGCTCTTCCACAGATGACCTCTAGTGGACCCTGGATAGGTTTGTAGCTGTTTGTGCAGACGCTGGAATGAAGATCAGTGTGGCCAAAACTGAAACCTTTGTGGTATCAAGACAATCATCCCAATGCACTCTTCATGTAAGTGGAGTCCCAATACGGCAGGTGGAGAAGTTTAAATACCTTGGGTCCATATTCACGAATGATGGAAAATGGGACATAGAGCTAGATACTTGAATTGGCTTAGCAAGCTCAATATTGCAGGAGCTTGGCCGTTCGGTAGTATTGAAGCGGGAGTTAAGCCAGAAGGCAAAGCTGGCTGTCTTCAATACAGCTATATGTCCCCATCCTTACCTATGGTCATGAGAGTTGGGTAATGACTGAAAGAATGCGGACACGAATCCAGGTGGCTGAAATGAGGTTCCTTTGAGGCGTTGCAAGGCTGTCGAGACTCGACAGAGTCAGAAGCTCTGCAATTCGGGAAAACCTCGATATTCAACTGCTGCTTCTCCGTGTTGAGAGATCACAGTCGTTGGCACGGGCACCTGGTCAGAATGCCACAAGAGAGCTCCCTCAGCAGGCCCTCTTTGCCAAGCCAGAAAGGTGGAAAACCAAGGACTCACTTGATTGATAGGTTATATTCAAAACCTTGGGTCGACACATTTGGGAATCCCACCAACTTGAGCTTGGTGGCAGAGGATCGTGATCATTGGAAGTTCCTCTTGCAGCTGTTGTCCCCACAACCCAATTAGGAAAGGTGGGCGTTGAAGATGTGCTATTTGCTCTACCCAGCAACTTATTGGACACATGTTGCAAATGATAATTATTAATTATTCTTTACCATTAATGAAAGTGTTTCTACTCACACTTTGTTCCTTCCTATTCTCGTGTCTTATAAATGATGGGTCACTTATTTTCATCTTTGAGTATTTCAAATATAACATTCTCCTGCATCGTTGATTTCTAATCAATCATAAAACAGATTGTTCCTCCACTCTACGCAGAGGTAGTCAAAGTTATCCTGCAATTAATTGCATTGGACCAATTAGGATGAATGCTGGTGAAATTTTCATACTTCGATAAAAATGCAATCCCGCGGTCATGGGTGTCTGCATGGTCGGTACTTTTCCCTGGGATCGATTAAAAAATTCCACAAATTATAATCGTAAAATTGATTTAGAAATCTTACAACCTCGACCCTGGGAACGCTTTGTGTGTCTTAAAATGTTATGGGTTGGCCTGTTGCAGGGTAGCCATAGAACAAGTGTTTTATTGCAGTAATAAAACGCATGTTCCTTTTTATTTTTTGTTTTTCATTTGTGAACAGTGACCAGTTAGTTCTCCGTCTGTCTAGTAATTTATATAGTGAAACAAATTTAAACAAAAAAAAAATACATTTTTAAAAGGTAAGTGTATGTAGTTTAATATTTTACTTGTTAGTTTTATGATATTTTTGCTTTTAAACTGAAATAATTAATTTAGGATTAATTTATTTTTAATAAAATATGCTGGTGAATTTTTTTAATATGAAATTGTGCTAAAAACTTAATTCTGAATACCTTTTTTTTTTCCAAAGAATTAAAGATTAAAATGTAGTTATAGTTTACATCGACAAATAATTACATAAAAAAGACATTTATGGATGTAATTATTTAATTAAATCAATAATTATAAAAATTTATTGATATAATTATGTCTCCAATCTTCCCCCTCCTGGAAAACATGACAGCACACCCAACCAAACTCACACGATGCCACTAGGGAGGCTAAAATTTAGAGGGAAGTATATAGTAAGAGGTTTTGAGGAGAAAATTGTTTCTTTCAAACCTATTCTATTTGCTGTACATTGCTCTGAGGCTACGCATATCAATTCCCACTTTATCAGAAAGAACAAATGTGTATACTTTGCTGAACCAGTCTCTAGAGCTTGTTCAGCCAAGTACTCCAAACTTTCTTATTATATATACCTTGGTTCAAATCTAAATTAAATGTTCTTTATCTCCTGTTGGATTAGATAAATTCATAATGACAGCAGATTCTCACTGTCATAAGTCAGGGCTGGTGGCATACTCTGAATTTGTAGGTATAGGTATGCAGTTTCATGAATCGTACTTGATATACAACATAAATATGAAGAATTTATAAATTCATTGGAATATTATTAGTGTTTTTAATTATATATTTTACAAAGCAAATATGCAAGCATATCTTAGTCTAGACAACTATTCTTGCAAAAAAAATTTACTGCCCTGTATTTGTCAGACCTGCAAATTATATCTAGAACAAAATAACTAAAATTTAAAATTTTGAGAATGTAACTTACTGCCAAGAAATGAGATTCAAGTTGCAATGTGTAAAATATTTTTAGAATTTTCTACCAAAAATCTGATATGAACATGTCAGAGATTTAAAACTTCCAGTTTTATAGGATAATCAGATATTGGCCTAACTAGATATCTTCCAATTATGGAAATAACTCAGTCTAATGGAACCAAGTTTAAGCTGCAGAAAGGATGTTTGAGAACTTCAATTTTATTTCATGGACTACACTTATTTTATTATAGCCAAATTCTATGATTATCTTGTGTCAGTTGTGCAACATTACTATTTCATTTCATTGCTATGATGATGTGTTTGCTAATTTTATTTACTGAACATCTGAACTGCATATGGAAATGATTAGTTATGATTGTTCATTCTGCTATTGCTATTTCTTGTCCTTCATTACCTAACAACAGACAGCACATCTATGGTTATTTCATAAAAAAAACTTGGAAATGGTAGTGAATTTCAGTAGCATTCATATTTGTGTCATCAAAAATTTGATGACTACGTGTACTTTTTATATATTGCTGTTCACTAAACCTGCAGAGAGATAAAGGAACAAAATATTTTTATGTTGGACTCCATACATGACAGGTATATAAATGAAGTAGATATCAACTCCAGCATTATTTCAAAGCCGAATACAGAAAATAAAAGTTTCGGACGAAATTTGACCAGAGAGCTTACGGGAATATACTCGCCGGCATCAACGCTTTGCCCCTAGCCTGACTTTATATAGGAGACATGATTGCTGCCCAAACAACCACATATGGACGATTGGGCAGCAATTTGAAATATGTTCGATTTAATAATATCTACTTGAAATAATATCTACTTGATTTATATACTTTTGCATTGCTGAAATGAAGCCTTTGGCTCTATATATATTTTAGTAAAGCCTGTCTATTGTATTTTTTGGGAAACACTTAAGGCTTCCACAATACAGCAGTAGCAGGGATGGAAAGGAGAAATTTATTCTGTAGGTTAAATTAAGGTGTACTGTGAAGGAATGACAGCTACACATTTTGGGGGGGAATTATTATTGCTATGTCAGATGAACTTTTACCATGAAAATATTTATAGAATACACATACTACAGGAACCAAATGCCTATGCAAAAGTGGGGATGAGTTGGTAAGAGTAATTGCCCTCATCAGTATTGAGGCAGCTCTAAGAGGCTCTTCAAATGTAACAGCAGTATTCAATGGTTGGGTGTTAACAGATGTGAAGTAATGGCTTGAGCGAAATCCTGGTTTTTTAGAAACAGCATACAGTGGTGAAAGGAGGTTTGTCAAGGTGATTCAAGAGAAATCTCATGTTGCCTGGAAATTGAATGTTGTCAAAGATAATACTGGGAGAAAAATGGTTTTTTTTTTTGTGTGACAAATGAGGTTTGCTAGTATTAAAATTGATGGTTATCTGAACCCTGAAGAATGGTTTGTAGAGAATTGAGGGCAGTGGTGGTTTATATATATGTATAGTAAGGTTGATCAAATGAAAGGGAGGGGTGCAATGTACTGTCATTGCAAATCTGAATTGAGTTCGAAGTCAACTGAAATAGGTCATTTATATACATAGAGGGAAGAGAGTAACTGCAGAATTCCTGGGATGGGACACTAAATTATACCTGGTCCAAAGCTTTGGAGATATCAAGTGCAACCAGTTGAAATTAACCAAACTTCTCCATGGTCCACAGATGGTGATCTGTGTAGATGTGATTTGCAGAAACAGTCCATAGCTATGGTCGTTTATATTAGCTGGATGTCCTCGAGTTTGAGCGAGATAGACCAGTAGTTTATTGGCAGTGATTTGTTGCACTGCTTGGTAATGGGTTGAACATTGGCTAATTTCCATTCTGTTCTGTTCTGTGCAACCATCAAGGGCAATTGGAGGAATGCCATCAGAGCTGGAGACTTCTCTAATTTGGACAATATTTTTTCTGATTTCTTTCTGGCAAAAGGATATGAGGGCATTTACCATGGTCAGTTATGTGTTGGAGCTGAGGTTTTTTGTGGTGATGATTCAATAGTCATCTAGGGCAAAAGGTATAACCAATTGCTTTGCCAAGAGACCAAAAGGCTCAGCCACAGGTTTCCTGCTTTTTGCTCTTTCAAACTATATTTTGGAAGCATTGATTGATAGTTTTCTTGCTATTTTAGAATTTTAGACTTCAGTATAAACACTAAAGGATGGTGGAGTTCTTGACGTACGAGAGTGGTCTGAAAAGTTCTCGGCCTAACAATGAAAAAACGAATTTATAATTTCAAAATTATTTTTATTTTTCAACATATCCCTTCACACTAATACATTTATTCCAGCGCAATTATCCCATCCCTGTAGTGGTCCTCAGTAAGATTACAAAAAACCCCTCTACAGCTGCAATCACCTTGATTTGAAGAAAAATGCTGATTCTCGAGGAGGGAGCCAAGTCAGCTCCCTTAATTTTTACATTGCCAACATACCTTCGTGGGCAGGTGCAGTGTCCTGATGAAAGATGATTTTTTTCTTTTTCCTCAAACTGGGTCTTTTCTCGCGAATTTTTTTCGTCTAATCTGGTTAAATGATTGGAATAATATTCCCCGGTTATTGATTTACCCTTTTCAATATAATAAACATGCCTTCAGCATCCCAAAACACTGATGCCATGACCTTTCTTTCTTTGGCATTGAACAACTGGCTTCTGTCTGCTGTTTCGATTCTGGTGTGTAATGGTGAATCCAAGTCTCATCCATAGTAATAAATCTATGCACGAAATCAGTTTTATTTTTGTTAAAAACACTTCAGAGATGTTCATGCATGTGCGTTTTGATCTGCTGTGAGCAAGTGTGGCACCCATCTTGTGAAAAGCTTTTTAGGCGAAATATATCCTATAAGTTCTTTGGAAATGCCTATAGTCTCATCAATTTCACTCACTTTGACTCGCCAGTCATCCAATACCATATCGTGCACTTGATCAATGATTTCTGGTGTGGTTACACTTTTTGGACGTAGTTCATACAAACAATACTTTTGCTTCAGACAACTGTATGAAACAAACTACTTGATAGAATGATTTACAGTTTCATATGAATGTTTATGACAGATATACCAACTTTGAAAAAGAAATCTTGAACATCTCATAATTAATATGGTTAATTATAGATTCACTTGAATGTTTAGTTAGCTATTATAAAATTTTGATAAAAAAGTTACTTGTTAACAGTTATTGTCTCCCATATTAATACTTTACATTATGAAAATATTTTTTTAAAATTTGATTTTCAGTTACAAAATGCGTTGCAGCATTTCAGACGCATATATTATATTCTTGGTTTAAAAATAAATTGGAAAACACTCATAACATATTGCTGACTTTTCTCATGTTGCTTTTGAAAATCATGCAGTCTTTTTATAATCATAAAATCGAAAGATTAATAGGCATGCATAGATACTTCACTGATTTCAGAAACCAACAGATTTCTGAAATGCATAAATTCTTTAAGGCACGTACTGTATCAGTTATTAACCTTTCCTCTCATTTTCTAAGATTGTCCCTGATAACAATGTCAGGTTCCTAATGTTTAATATACTGTCATTGTAACTATCTGATCTCCAATTTTTTTTAAGCCAAGCTCTCACATCTGTAGTTTAAATTGGTGTGAACACTTGTATATAATCTTGATTTATTTATCTCTTATTCCATATAAATTTCCTCATTTGACTTTTTACCATACAAATTTTGGTAATTCTGTTTTATATTTCCATATTTAATTGCCATCTTTACTAAAAAATTGTGCCTAAATAGCTGAAATGCTTTTTTTGTTCCCTTTTTACATGATATAGTTGTGCTTTAAACAGTTATTTCTTAACACCTTTTCATGCCTTCTCCAGTTCTTGCTGTTTAAAGTAAAAGTTCGATCCTGTTAACTTTGTTTTCCTGAATTCAACTTGTTCAAGTTTTACTTCCACAATTTTTCTTATCATTTTCTCAAGTATGCTTGCATAAATCTTACTAGAGAAATTCTTCTAGTTCTCAGTTTTATATTATATTCCTTTTTTATATTTATATATATTATATTCCTTTATTTATATATATATATATAGATGGGTACTATGAGCTCTACTTTAATCGTTTGAAATTTGACCATCTGACCAGGCCTCATTTGAATTAAGCAGTGTAGCCAGTAAAAAAATTACTGTGTAAAACATATTTTAACAGGTCATATCATCTACATTTCCCTCTACACTACAGATTTTTGATGGAGTTTTTTTTTTTTTACCTCAAGTATTGATCTGTTCTGGCAGCATTGCTTTTGAATTCTTTCTACCACTGAACTATCGTTCCTTTTGTTTGGTAATCTTACAAAGTAATCATTGCAGCCATCTAGAAAGTGAATTTTTTTCATTTCATCTCTAATTTTTTTATATGGTATGGTACAAAAAACGTACTGAATAAAATACCTGTGTATGAAATGTAATATGTTATTTGCATGATGCATCCTAGGTGAACGAACCAACACGTTCTTGATTTAGCGTTTGCTAAAACAAGGTCATGGTTACACCAGGCTCTTCAAAGAAGTAGGGCCCACTTATGCCATAGCCAGAAATCACACCATGTGGTGACCTTGCTGTGAAGAGGTTTCTCTTGGACAAATTCAAGTCTCAAGAAACCCTTCGGTTCGTCTGTTTAGATGGAAATGCGCTTTGTCTGAGAACCAGACATGGAGGAAGGACGGATCTTCATAAACATTGGCTTCACCCAAAAAATCATCCAGCTCCTTAAGGAGCTGGAAAGTATTTGTCACTTTTCTCAGTATCATAAGTTTCACCGCTATTCAGCATTGGCTGCGTTTCAGAAACTAACACTTGCTCCAGCATACGCTCGTGATTCCCTGTCAGCAGTTTGTAGTCTTCCAGAATGTTCTGTATTGGGGCAGAATACTCCCGGTATGTCGGAACCTCTCAATTAAAGTACCGTAATGATTATTGTTTGGGACTTGCTTACAGAAACGATGAACAGACTTTACAAACCTAGACTTGGACCATTTGCTCTACCAACTCTTGATGAACGAAAATAATGCTCCACAATGAACGTCGTTTCTTCCAACGTCAGCACCTATGCTAGTAATGGTATTGACTCTGCACGTGCTCTTCTAGCTATGTGCATGCAGTCGAATGGCATATCTCGTAGCGCATGTACTGAATAGGGTGTACAAGTTCAGTATTGCTTTTTTTTGCACTATGTCATAGTACTCTCTTCCATTTCTAGGTCTTTTCAATATTCTTTTTCACCTTCCTGATATTTTTTTTTGTGTTCTTTCCAGTCTATTCCGAGGACTTTAGATAGTTTTACACCATGCTTGGCAATATGCACAGAACTTTCAATAGGCTTTCTTCTTTTCCTTCACTTACCAGCCTCTGGCTAAATCAATCTTTTCTTTGGACGAAACGATATTTCGTTCAAAACTAAATGAATGAAAACTGAATTCTCAATACACCTGTCCTGAAACAGTATGAAAATATCACTATCAACAATAACATAAGCAGGGAGACTTTTCCTATAGCTTATATCTTTTGCACATCTTTATATATCAGAAGATGGTAGTAATGACTTGTCTGCGTTCGTAACAGAAATCTAGCAAGTACTCATAATTATTAATAGATTTGCTCTTTTCTCCAATTTTTTATATCATGTTATCATCCTTACTATGCTGTTTAGATTTAGATCTCAACAAGGATCAATTTTTCTTATTTCTTTGTCAGTAAAAGAAAAATTCTGGACTTAGAACCTTGTGTGGAACCATAGGCATAAATAAATCTCACTGTCCAGTTCCCCATTGTGATTTGACTACTATTTGATATTGCCTGCCATTCAAGAAACATCTGAGACCTGCAGGGAGTCAAGGACTCATCGAAGGAGGCTATAAATCACCCAAGCCAGCTGTCATACCTTCCCTTTAATTCATTCACACTAAATGCATTCACTAACCCTAAAGGCAAATTATTCCACCCACTCACTGCTATGTGAGAGAAGAACCTAGCTCTTACCCGTTTCTTGACTAAACAAACTTGACTTTCTTGACTGAACGTGGATGCCCTATGTTAAATATAACGAAACATTTCATCAGATATCCTATAACACCCATTCAAAAGTTTATAGACATTTATCATATCACTCCTCTTTCTCCCATTAACCAGAGTCTGTAATCCACATACTCGCAATCTTCCTTTATAATCTAAATCCCATAATCCGAGTATAATCTTTTTAACCCTTCTTTGCACCCTTTCTGCAGCTTCTTTATCCAAGTGGAACCTGAGAGACCAAATCTACATACAATAATCTAGGTGTGGTCTTATCAAAACCATATAAAGAGGCAAAATGACTTCCTTATCCTTACATGTCAAGGTTCGCTTCAACATTACAATTATCCTCTGAGTTGTATTTGCAATTTTTGCTATGTGACCTTTGAACTTCAACTTGGCTCAGTTTCTTCAACAAGAAACTGAGGGGCCAAGGTCCCTTACCTCCTCGGTTTCTTGTAGCATAACCTCGCTAATATAATATGCAAATCGAATTTGGAAATCTAATCATGCCAAAGTGCATAACTTTACCCTTACTAACATTAAACTGACAGCCATTTTCGTTTGCCCAAATTTCCAGCCTATTCAAATCATTTTCCCTGATCTCCCTGCCTATCTTCATATCATTGGCAAACAGTTGCAGATATGATGTTGGACCATGTCTGATGTCATTAATGTATAGAATGAACAATAATGGTCCAAGGGCAACCTTGAGGTACACTACTGGTCACTTAAATCTGGCAGATTCACATCCACTGTATACCACTTTGACATTGGATATCTGTTTGTCAATCGTCCCTTGGTCGAAGTCGGGAGTGTATATTCCAATCTTATATTCTCCAGTTCATGCAACAGCCTTTCGTATGATATTCTATCAAATGCTTTAGAAATAGAAATATGAAACATTATCAAAGCTTATCCATTCCCTTTATCTAACTCAGCCATAACAATTTTATAAGATATGAGCAAATTGAAAACACATGACCTTCGTTCAGTAAGCCCATGCTTCTTGCAAAGTATAGCTTGTTTGTTTACTCATTTCTGTATGCGAGTTCTTACCAAATTCTCTAAAATCTTCACTACCACACTAGAGATAATAAGTGGGTAGTTAAACACATCCGTTTTTGCACCATCCTTGTATATAATGAAAACTATCATACATTCTTGTAGCATCATTCCTTAGCTAAGACTCAAGTTATACAAACATGTGAAAGGTCTAGCCAATTCAGCTGAACATTCCTGTAGCAGGGCTGATATTCCATTTCTCCCTATTGACAAATGCTTATCAGGTTATGCAACAGCTCTTCAATATCATTTTCATGCATCTGTAACTCTTCATCCAATGTAGCACTGTGCACCATGTTGCATACATCTGGTTGATATATCTTAATAAAGTGAGCACTCATTAATTAAACAATCTCATTAGCTTCCAACACCAGATTACCATCCGCATTCAATAATGTTAGTTCTTTCACATTCTTTCTTTTGCTTGCGGCATAAAGATAAAATTCTTTTGGGTTGCCTTTAGCTTGCATGGCCAATTTCTTTTCATACTCCGAGTTAGTTTTCCACACAATACTCATTACCTTTCTGGCCTGAGCTTTATATATTTCATAACCTCTCTCAATCTTATTATCATGGTATTCTTTCTACATCATCTTGTGGATCCCTTGCTTAATAAGGTTGAACCTATTTATTCTTCGAACACTAGATGTACATTCAGATTTTGCCTCATTTAAGCACTTCTATAAAGATTCCCATGCATTGCTGACATTTTCCCATTCAGTAATTGATACCATGGGACCGAAGATACTCTCCTAAGTTGATCGTAATTTCCAGCTTTGTAGTTCAACATCTAACGTGTTCTAATCGGAACCTCGATACAATTAGATATTTGCCAAGAAAGCACAACATGATCACTGTGACCAACTGTGGTGAAATAGCCATATTCGTAACAGAGACACTTGCCGCTATGAGCAAATCCAACACTCTTTGACCTCGAGTTCCTTCTTTCACACGCTGCTTGAGAAAGTTGTCTCGCAACAATTCAATAAATTCATCTTCTTTCTTATGAGATTTTTCTTCTACCCAATCAGTGTCTGGAAAATTGAAGTCACCCATAAGACTAAATTGGCAATGTATGTTTTCATCCCTTGCAACTGAGCCACCAGGTCTGTAGCATCAGCCCACCCATATATATCCTCATATTTAGCATTGAATAGTGTAGCTACTCCTTTTCCCTCTCTACTTAGATAAATTTCGCTTGTTTTTATTTCTTTACTTCAGTTACGTCTTATGTCGATCTGCTACTCATCCAATTCTGCTCTTTCCATTTCTTTTGCATTGAGGCTTCTTTTGTTGTTGATGTTGGTATTGAACTCAGTAACAGAGTTCAAGACCAACATTTTTCCCAATAGTTGACTTTTGCTCTGACCTGATTTTCTGACAAAGCAATGCAGGTAGTCTTGTATAACTGGGTTATACAACAGCCAGCATAAAATTCGATGTTGTACCAGTCCAAATTAGGTCAGTATCCGGAAATGTTTCATAAATATATCGTATTTCTAAAAACGCATCTGCTCATTCACAAAAGTATTTTAAACTGTCAATTCTTTAATTTTTTGCAAAGTTGAATTTTAAAAAAAAATATTATTCACGAAATATCCATGGCCAGGATTTCATTTGAACCTATGGAATATAAATACACCAAACAGGCCAGCTTGTTGCTGTGATTTGAATACTTTCCACTCAGAATCCGTGACTTATAAAAAATGGTTTCTCATTTTCACTGAAGTGTGAAAATGAGTTAAGAATATTTTGCATAACTGTACTACTATGAGTTCCTGATATGTTCCTTCAAGAGGTGAACAGAATACTGTGATGGTGTTACATTCCTATTAACAGTTTTCTTCTGAATTCATCAGCTATCTGTTAGGACTCGAATACTGTCAGATTTTACATTTTGATCTTCTAAGGCACTTCTTACTTCATTAATCCACCTAAATATACCTTCCTCTGAGTATTTTTCCTGCTATCTAGTCATCGAATTTGTTGTACTAACCTTTCATTTAATTCGCTCTAAATAAACAGAATGAGATTATCTCTGATTTCACATTCGTGAATGATAACAGTGTTAAGTTTCTTCCTGGTATCTTCATTTTTAATGATTTTGCCATTTGTTCACTTTCCTGATTTTTCTTAGAAATCTCATATGTGTACTGCAGTAATCGATCATCTGTTTTATTTCTAGCTAGTCTAGGAGTTAAATTAGTTTTGAAACTTTTAACTTATAACTCTTGTACACAGCTGGTTAAGTGTTTTGACTAATTCTTATTCCATATAAATGTATTCATTTGACTCCTCACCATACCAGCTCTGCTTTTTCTATTATTTATTTCCATATTTAAATTTGCCATATTCACTAAAAATTGTGCATTTTTCAGGTTTTTATTATGCATAATTCACTTTAGTACAGTGGAGGAGGTCTTAGAATATTATATTATAAACTCTTGACTGTTTTTAACTTGGTTGGGTTTGAAAATATTCATCTTCCCTGTCATCTTCAGGTTTGGTATAAATTTTAGTATCAATTGCTTGCTTCTTTCGTGTATGAAATGCATCATCTGAGGTACTTGAAAGTTGAATATTTTTCAATGATTTATTTTCAATCATGATTTTACCTTTGTTGGAGATGTCGTTTAAAAGCCGTGATTTTTGTTTCACCCGCTGATATTTATATGCCAAATTTTTAGCCGCTAGTTTTAAGGAATATTGATTTCTGGAGTAGTTATCTTCATTTCTTATGATTGTTTGGTTCAAAAAAAGGGTAAGTATAGTTTCATGAACCAGTTTAAGTGTGTTTTTATATTTTTTTCATGTATTATTTCATCAGTATAGATATTAAATAGGAGTAGTAACATTAGGCATCCTTGACGGGCTCCTCTGTTTATTGATTTCCATTCTGTAATTGTTTTCATTGATTCTTTTGAGCTATTTGATTTCGATATATGATAGTTATTGCTGAGAGCAGCTAATTCGAAATGTTTAACTTCTTGACTTTGTGACTTTGTCAGAGGCTTTCTGGTAATTCAAACATGCCACATGTATTTCTGTGATGAAATCACAATGCTTTTCCACTAGGATTTTTAATGTAAAAGCTGGGTCAATATATGATCATTCTTTTTAGAAGTAATTTTGATCTTCATAAAGTTTATCCTTCTACAGTGCTGTTGGTTTTGAAGTTAATAGTCATGCGTATAACTCATAACTAGCATTTCGGACCTATTCCTGTAGTTTTCAGTTATTCTTATTGTCTTTACATGTTGAAAAGATAATGGACTTGTTCCAATTTTCTGATTTTTTTTCATATTGTTAAACAATATAAGCCGCCGTAGCACAATTGGAAGAATAGTGGAACATTGTGCCCTTCAATTGGAAAAGACCTGGGTTCGATTCTCGTCATGACGAGGGGAAAAAGGCTAATTCACCTTCAACTGAAAAAGTCCCTTATAGGAGTTTTTTTCAGTTGAAGGTGAGTTAGCCAATCTCATACGGTGGCAGCAGGGTTTTTACTCCCGGAAACGCGGGTTTTCCATCCCGCGTACAGACAAATTAGCCTTCAGAACACACGCAATTTACAGACAAAAAAATGACTGTTGCTGGAGATGATGGGCGATAGATGGTGCTCATGGTAGTAGTGTCGTAGTTGGAGAATGAATCAGTACATTATACGTTCAAATGTTGTATGTGGCACTCAGTGAAACGGTTGCATTTGTGGAACAAATAGAAGTGCATCACAATCAACTGTGAAAACGGTCATTGATAAGGGTCGTACAAACCGTGCACATAGTATCAAAAAGCTGTTCAAATTGTTTATTAAAATACAGTATCTTTACAAAATTCTTGCCATGATAACCATATTCTTCATTGGGAAAGTGTGATCGGGAGGAGTACTATATTTCATTTTATATTTCATTACTTCTTTCTTGCATTTAATTATGTAGAATGATCAGAAATTAGCTCTTTCTATTTCTAACTTCCGTTCTTCCCTTCTCAATTTGTACATCTGCTGGATTTTTGCCCTTTAATCATTTCTGTTGCATTAAGACCACAGAGAGACGAGAGCCAAAAAGGAATATTAAGTCCTTTTAAATCCAGAGACATGACTAACACAAGATTGTTCTTCTAGTACAAAGGCAATTCATTGAAACCTCAAAATATGAGAGATGAATACATTAATCTCTCATTAAAATAGCTGAGCTTTAAAAAAATTGTACAGCTATTTATATTTTTCGAAGAACGCTGACTGTTTATTAATTTTTTATGTGACTCTCACCACTAAATGTTGCAAACCTATACATTACTATACTGTACAATACATGAATAGGCTTTATTTTTTATTAATTTTACACATTTTTGTTACTTTCATATTTGTGTTTTGCATAATCCAGAATTCCTGCTCTATCAACGAAATATGTAGCTATTTTTCAAGTCGCTTCAGTTCTCCTATAAGCCGGGAGATGACCTGGTATGCATTCGATTTTAACTGCAGCATGTTGTTGGAAAGCTGGAAAGCAGATTAAGCTAACCTACTCACAACCAAACCAACTAAATGATGAATAAAAATGCATAAATAAATTCTATGCTCGCTTTTTTTTTTTTAATTATTGGCCTAAAAATGCCTAGTTTAATTAACGAAATACAGTTCAGTCAAAAATATATGCTAGCATATTTGCCGGAAAATATTTTGAAAAAAACTATTTTACCATTCTTGACAAGTTTTATTATTAACAGTAGTGTTTTTTTGTTTGTTAATTTTTAAGTAAATTCCTTGCCCCGTGGCCTGTATTGTTTATGTAAGTAATGAGGAGAGGAAGAAATTCATTGTATTATAAGCTTGCTTTTTATTAATTTAAAAATAAATGCTAATATTAAAACTTTTTATTTCTGTAGAATAATGTATAATCGCATAGATCGTTTAAAGTTTACTTTAGAGTTGTAGTTTTGTGTAGTGGAAGGTAATACGTTGTACGGTGTGACTTCCATAATTTCCCATTTCCTTTTGCGATTTCTCATTAAAAATGATAGACTTCAAAGAACATCGCATGTGCATCGAGTTCCGCTTCCGAAGTAGAATGGAATTGCTATATAAACCTTCATATTTTTCCAAAACAAAGCAAGTTTTAAAATAATGAATTCAAGCATTTGATTGACTTTCAAAAAATAAATAAATAAACAAATTAATAAAAATAAGAAATAAATTAACAGATGCTTTATCTCTCTCTCTCTCTCTCTCTCTCTCTCTCTCTTTCTTTCTTTTACTTTTTTAAAAATTATTTTATTTCAGCATTCATACACTCGCATAAGTGCATCACAAATTCCACCTCAACTTTAACACATGAACCCATGAATTACAGCGATGTCTTCCATGTGCGTAGCATCAGCACAAAGGTTATGGTTTTCAGATCTTCAGTTTTGGTCTGTTTCCTCCACAAGCTGTGTTTGCAGTTCTGTTCTTCCACCAGTCAAAATCATCACCCACTTGTTTGAAATCGAAATTAACAGCACAAGGGCTTTTGGCCTTGAATAGAAAAGTCTAGTATAGAGTGCAATAATGCATCTTATCAAACCATATAATATATTGGGGAAAATCAAAGGCGATGGATATGTGTAAATAGGAAAGCTTTTGAGAAACGATTGTTAAAAAAAAAAAGGAAATGGAAAAAAACTTTTCAGTCAGAATATACACCATCATCATCATCAAATTCCTGCCATGTACCCTCAAGGGGTGTACAGGATATGATAGTACTACATGAAAAAAATTACATCATTATTAATTTCCTATCTACAATTTTCCTCCAAATCAGTCTGTTACTTGTCAACACTCCAACATTATCAGATCTTATATTTCTATCGTCTAAAGCACTTTGTACCGTATCAATCCACCTATATCTAGGTCTTCCTCTGGGTCGTTTTGCTGCCAACCTGGCAGAGAACACTTGTTTTTCTAATCTTATTTCTTCGCCCATTCTGTTTAAGTGACCATATCACCTGAGATTAGCTCTGCTAACGCATTCCTGGATGCTGACAATGTCAAGTTCTTTCCTAATATCCTCGTTTTTAATATGATACTGCCATTGATGCCATCTGTTCACGAATATAATCTTTCTCAGGACTCTCATATCTGTGGTCTCTAGTCTTTGGTCAAGTGTTTTACTTCTGACCCAGCTCTCAGATCCATAAGTTAAAACTGGTTTGAACACTGTCTTGTATACAGCTAATTTAGTGTTCCGACTACTTTCTCTCTTATTCCATATGAATTTATTCAATTGACTTCCAACCATACCAGCTTTGCTGGTTCTGTTGTCTATTTCTATATTTAATTTACCATCTTCAGTAAAAATCGTGCCTAAATAGCTGAAATGTTTTACTTGTTCCACAGGTTCTCCATTCACAACACAGTTGACATTTTCAATTATTCTGCCTATTTTCATTGTCTTTGTCTTTTTATTGCTGACCTTTATACCATATCTATTACAACAGCTATTCAATTTAGTCAGAGAATCTTGCAGACTTGTAGCGGATTTATTTAGAAGTATAACATCATCCACATAAAGCAAAGAGCTGAGATTAACACCTCCAATTTTGATATCAGGTTTAATACCACTTTCCTTCATAATGTGATCCATATAGATAATGAATAACAGAGGGGATAATGTACATCCTTGTCTCACACCAGATTTAATATTAAACCATCTTCCTGTACTTCCTTCAATTCTAACTGCTGACTTACAACTCAAATAAAGATTAAGTATTGCTTGATATAATGCCCCATTGACACCATATAACTGCAGCGTATTGAATAGCTTCTCTCTTGGCACCTTGTCATATGCCTTTTCCAGATCGACAAAACTTAAATACAGATCTTGGTTATATTCCCATGCTTTCTCGACTATTTGTCGTAAAGTGAAGATCTGATCCTGACAGCCTCTATTTGGCCTGAATCCAGCTTGTTCTTCACCAAGCTTTTCTTCCACAAATCTCAACCGTTTCTCAAGTATACTTGCATAGATCTTGCCAGGAGCACTCAGTAGGGAAATACCTCTGTAATTCTCACATGCAGTTTTATTTCCCTTTTTATATATGGGTACTATGAGAGCTCTACTCCAATCATCGGGAATTCGTCCCTCTGTGCAGGCTTTCTGAACTATGCAGTGCAGCCACTGTAAGACTCTTATTCCACCATACTTCAGCATTTCTGGTCGAATATCATCTACTCCTGCTGCCTTTCCACATTTGAAGCCTTTGATGGCTTTTTCTACTTCAAGTATGGATATGTATTCCTGACTGCATGCCTGGTCAGTGTTTTTTACCACTGTGCTGTCATCACTGCTTGTTTCATTTAGCAGTTTTTCAAAGTAATTACTCCATACTTCAAGGATATCTTTTTCTCCCGTTTTCATGTCACCTTTATCATCTCTAATTCCTTTTACAGCACTCTTTCCTCCATTCTTAAGCTTCTTCAACAACCTCCAAAATATTTTGCCACTTTCTTGATATTTATTTTCTATATTCTTGCCAAAGTCCTCCCATGACTTTTGTTTAGCTAATTTTACACAGTGTTTAGCATTCTTGCATTTGTCTCTATATTCTCTAAGAGCACAAGCTGACTTATTTGACAAGAACTTTTGGTATGCTTTCTTCTTTTCCTTCACTGCCTCTTTAACTTCCTGTGTTCACCATGGAGTTCTTAGTTTTTTATCCTTACAGACTACCTGACCACATGCCTCTCTGGCAGAATCAATCAATGTTTTCTTCAGAGTTTGCCACTGAATCTCCAAGGTTTGATTCTTGTTCTCAAACTCTTTCATTTTTTCTTCAATAATCTTTGTGTATTTTAGTCTACAGCTCACATCTGAGAGCTGCTCAACTTTCATTCGCTTTAAAACTTTCTTACATGTTATTCTTTTCAATATGAAATTCAATTTTATCCTGCTCAAGACTAAATAGTAATCACTTCCAATTTCAAATCCTCTGTACACTCTGGTGTCCTGCACTAGGGAGAAAACATCACTATCAACAATAACATAGTCAATGACTTTTCTTATTCCTAGCCTCTTCTCTCCATCTGAATTTGTGCACATTTTTATGTTGGAACATAGTGTTAGTAATTACCAGTCCATGTCCTGAGCAGAAATCCAACAGATATTTGCCATTATTATTAGCTTTGCTCTTTTCTCCAAATTTTCCCAAAATATTTTGTATGTCTCACAATCATTTCCTACTCTGCTATTTAGAACCCCAACAGGGACCAACTTTTCATTTTTCATTGTCAGTTGCTTTTTCTAAAGCCTCAAAAAATTCCTCCACTTCTACCTTAGTAGAACCTTCTGTGGGACCATAGGCACAAATAAGTCTCATTGTCCAGTTCCCCATTTTCATATTTGCCCACATTACTCTACTTGAGACTGACAGCCATTCAAGAAGATTAGCCTCGTATTTTGTGTTGAATACTATGGCTACTCCTTTTCCTTGATTGTCATTGCCTGAATATAACATTTTGTATTTATTGCTCAGAAAGATCTCACCAGTTTTGGTCTTTTTTGTTTCAGTCACCCCTATTATGTCGATCTGGTACTTATCTAATTCCTGAGCTAGCTCCATTTCTTTGCCATTCAGGCTTCTTACGTTGATAGTACCGATCTTTAACTCTGGTGATTTTGAGTTGGGGTTTATTTTCAGATTTGTTCCAGTAGCTGACTTTTCGCTGTTCGCACTGGTTCCCTGGCGAAAACAACGGGGGCCTTGTTTAACCGGGCGACGCTCCAGCCGGCATGAAATTTTGTCATGTTGTACCATCATTCTATATTTTGGTTTAACCAATAAGAATACAATTTGGTCGGCTAAATCCCAAATTACCAGCCCATCCTCGTCCGTTCAGTATCCAAGTAGATACCCAACAGGGTGCACCATGAGAAGGTGAGGATTGGACATTAGGTCAGAAGCCCTGGTCGGTTCTCCGCATTCCTTTAAAGGCTATGTGGAGGTCTCCTCTCAGTTATACAGCTTTGACCCTTAAGCACCCTCACTTATACCCTAAATATAATTCAGTAATCGTCTTGACTCCCTTTATAATCGAGTGGTTAGCGTGTCTGCTCTCCAACCAATAGATCGCTGGTTCGAATCCCACCGTAGGCATGGATGTTCGTGATTTTCTTTAGGTGGGAGATGTGGGAGATGAATTTCATCACCTGCTGTAAGATCACTTATTGGAGAGCCTTCAAGTGGCTTGAAAAAGTTACATGTTCGGTGTCTAGAGCAGAGTTTCTCTAGAGCACTGATTATACATAGTTCCGAAAATAAATAAAAATTACAAGAAAAATATATAAATTTGATAAAAATGGGGATAAAATTCCTTAGCCCATTCACGATATAAATGTACTATAGGTTTACTAATAATCTTAAGCGAGTGGGAACAATAAAAAAATAAAATAAATAAAAAATGGGATGTAATAGGCAACTCAGAGAAATTAACTTTTCAGTTAGCGTTTGTTACCTAATTGCAGTTTTTCTTTTTAACTTCGCTTTTGGATATGATAACATAATATCGCTTTATCCTATCAATAACGTTACTGAATAAGTAGTGTTATTTTCAAGATAGCGTTTGATAACGCATTTTAAAATCAAATATTATGCTATTAACGTGCGACAAACAATGTTTGTCCCAAGTCGATTATTATGTATCTGCGAGTGTCGAAATTATCTTATATATATATATATATATATATATATATATATATATATATATATATATATATATATATATATATATATATATATATATATATATATATATATATATTTAGAACAATAATTGGCTAGTGCGATTACTGTTCTAAATATGATGATATATATAGTTATTTATATCACATGCGTAGAGTACTTTAGCTGAAACTTTTGAATATTACCAAGCATTATTGTTATTATTAATTTCTTACCTGTATAGAGTCTCAGAATTCACCAACTCTGACCATTAAATGCATTTTTGTTTATTAATTGGATGCATTCTCAGATCCTTCTGTATTTTGGAGGCAAAAAAAGTTATATATAAAACTGTTTCCTTGTTATTTAGGTTAGGTTTGTAGGAGTCAAGCAGATGTTGTGTAATCCTTTCTGAGAAGCCATTTAATTTCATATAATGTTTGATGAGTTCTTCCTGTATATAGGAAAGCCTTCAACCAGAATGGTTATGATATTATACCAAGCATGGAAAATCGCCAACAGCTTGAAGATTTTCGCAAACGCCTCTGCCCATAATCTAGTATACCTAATTTTCTCTCTACAGAAAATCTACCTACATTGGAAAATGTATTCATCATCTGTCACATCACTATTCCTCCCAGCACCATAGTGTTATCAAAACCTTAGCAAGCAGAGCTACTTCCATCTCTTTAACCACATTAGCCTTTCCAGTGAAATTAATAACATCCGGACACTTTTAGCCATTAGCTTTCTACTTCACAGAATCAACGTAATTCTTTACTCTCCGCCAATCTCGTCTCAAATCCGATCCGCTCCTCAAAATCTAGAACACACACAAAAAAATGTGTTGCCATTTCTTACATGGAAGGATCCTCAAAATATCTCACATGTGCTCAAAAGGTATAACATACGAATCAGACCTCCTTCCCAACATTTAACTGTTCTTATTCACCCACCAAAAGATCCTCTTCATCATCTAGATCAGTGTTTCCCAACTTTCAGTAACCCCTTTAAAATTTTAGTGACACCTGCGTGCGCCCCTCCGGCAAAGACAATTTTGACGAAATTATATTTTATTCAAAAACAAATAATTATAAAGATTTATTTTTTATCCTTTAAGTTATAATAAATTACAAGCATTGAAACACCTTTTTTTTTTTAAAAAAAAAAGTATCAAATACGTTTTACTTATACGAATCCAAACATATACATTATACACAAATTGTGACAAATGAATTTTTTAATCATAAGAAAAAAAGTTTAAAGAAAAGAATAAAATTATATATGTGTGTGTGTGTGTGTGTGTGCGCGCGCGCGCGCGCGTGCGTGCGTGCGTGCGTGTGTGATATTAATAAAATAGTGCAATAGAACTGTGTATTTAATCTTAATATCACTATTTGGTCATATTAATGATATGTGTCACATGATTTAATCATTTATCATTTAATCTCACCGTATTCTAGAAAAAATAAAAATAAAAAATAAAACTACGTACACTTCTAATCAACTTCCAGTGGTGTCCTTTTGCCCTTTCCTCTCTTGCCATATTTCGAAAAAAAAATTCTACAAAACCCTTTTTGCAGTTTATATCTTTCTATCACATCCCCTCTCTTCTATTCATCGCCTGTTTTTTTTTTTTTTTTCCTAATTCACAAAAAGTCTGCTTTCATACGAAGCATTCCATTGTGGTCACCCACCTCTGAATCCTCTCGACCACTTCCCAAGAAACCCAGGGGACCAAATCTGAGCACAAGAGTAGCAGATTCGGACATTTCAAAGCCTCATAAATGCTGTTGTCAAAGTTGAACATATGTAGATAATTAATTTAAATATGCACCAGTACCTTTAAACTTGGCCGTAGTCCGTTAATGCTGTACCAGTCTGAAGTATTTCGGAGTTTATAAATGAAAGAATAGCATGCACCAGCTGTATCGTCATTTGTCCTATTCTTCTTACAGGGATTGCTGAAGTGTCATCGTCCAGCTTTTCAAGCTGAATGCGTAAAAGCAAATTCTTAGCGTAGAAATTATAGTGTGTTTTATGGAGAGAGAGAGAGATCCTTGTTTTGAAACAGCAACGATAGATTTACAAAAAGACGTTCTAGGTGACAAGACTATAAATAAGTGGGTAACCTAAAACGTTCATAGCATACACATTTCATGGGCCTCAAAGATTTTGGAATCTTACAAAAAAATGTAAAATCATATTTAACTGCAAAATAATGCACAAATTAGAGACAAAACATATTTTATTATTAGGCATTTAAAATTGATACATACATACTTACATACAGGATATAAGAAAATGATAATGACTATCTTAATAGATTTGTTTGCGGAAAAAAAAACAAAACAACACGGTGCTATTTCACTGGTTATATCAACTGAGTACATATGATCACTGTTTCGAGTGCATTTCGAAGAAAAATGTATAAACAATATTTGGCGTGATTTTTGTTTGTCTGTTTAGCATACAACATATTGACTTTGTTATGATGGGTTTCGATGGTGTTTGGTAATTGGGATTTTCGCAAAAATGTCAAGAAGTCATCTGTTTTGATTTTAATAGTGCATTGAAACTACAGTTATGAGGAAAGCACTTTTTAATGATCCTTAGCTTATTTTCATAGTTACTGTTGCTTTTGGTTCGTTCTGCTTTGGCACGTGTTGTTTTCTTGGCATAACTCCAAGTATAATATAGTTAGCCTGCGTAGATCGTCTGCTACAATAGCTTCATTTATATATCCTACTGCATACACTAAAATATATTTTAATAATATTAACGAAGAAATATATAGTATCGATATTTTTCATCCAAATAGTTAATTAAAGATAAGAAATCAGAATGTGAGTTTTATAATAATATAAGGAACTTGCTTTAACTTTGCTTCCGGTTGTCTCGGATATTCCTTACAGAAGAGGTCGAAATTTGCCTTACTAGTGCTTCTGTTTAAGATTTATTTACTAGTTATATGAAATATTTTTATAGTGGTTTTGGAGTTTCGACTTTGCGATATTCCAAATAGAAGTAACCAAAATAAATAAATAAACTCTTATAAAATAAAAGGTTAAATAATAAAAAATAAATATTTAAATGTATCTTTATCTTTATATTTATATTTATAAACACAAATGCAATATTTGAAATAAGTGTTAATAATAACAAGTAAATTTCATTGATAAAAAAAAATAATAATAATAAATATTAAGCTGAATAAATATCACCCAATCGTCCATCCAGTATCTCAATCGCCTATTCCAAAATCATCACGGCATTTAAGATGCTGTATTGCAAAACATTGATATTTGATTTTACTTTGATAGCTGTGCCCAAAGTCTCTGGACTAGTTCGGCAACCCATGAAGGTAGCTGGTCTCATATGGAGACATCAAGGTGTTTTTCTCTTAAAAATTCGGGGTTTTTTTTTTTTTTCATTTTTCAAAAACAGAACAAACTGCCCAGAAAACACTCCTTTAACAGATAGATCTTTAGTGATTTTTTTAATCAATTCAAAAGAATTTGGAAAAATATTTTGGACAAAGTTTGACTCCAGAGCAGTACATTCGTTAACATTGCCTTACTGCACAGATTCGGAAGGATTACGGACTTGGTTTTGCTCGACTAATTGCATCTGATGGTAGTAGTGCATCGCACATTGTCTTAGTCAATTGACAATTGACAATTATGACTTTAGGGGCGAAACAAGATGCTTTTCATATTCCCCGCTATCTGTTGCGGTTACAGTGAGGGTAAAATTTATGAACAGTTTGCTCGCCCTGATTGGGCATGGAGATTATGCATCGCTACGGGAGGTTAAAATAGCTTTTGGTCTTCTATTTTTGGATATGTTCGTTGCCTCGTATGCTGCAGCTTGCTGAACCAAATCGTTGGGGTGTATAGACGTCTTTAGGAAGAATTTAGATTCTAAGAATTGTAGGAAAGAGAAAATATAGGGAATATTTGTATCTTTATGAAGTTGATTGTTTCTAACATACCATGGGGCGTTCAGAATCATTCCCAAGCACTTGTTCTGCACTCTTTGTATCTTGATAATGTTAGTATTAGAGGTGTGGCTCCAGGCTGGAGAGCGCATAGGTGATTATAGGACGAATCGTCATCTGGTATAGCTGCAATTTGATTCTGTTGCTGAGCTTGTATCTCAGCAATAGAATCTATCCGCTATTAATTAGCGGATAGATCTGAGCAATTGCTTTAGATGCCTGTGCCCACATAGACTTGATGTGTTGGTTGAAAGATAGCTTTTTGTCGAGAATTACACCCAGGTATTTTGTTTCTGTCTGTCAGGAAATTTTGGTATTGAATAGTAACACATCTCCTGCAGGAGATATTGGCCTTTTCGAGAAAAGAATGACTGAGCTTTTTTGGGGGGAGTTGACTCATAATCTCCATTTGGATAACCAACCCTCCAGCTTTAGAAGGTTTTCTTGAAGCTTTCTGGTAACGAAGTGGGGTCGGAGAGATCTGGTTAGTATTGCTGTATCTTCCGCATACAAGGCCAAAATGGAAGACATCGGATTGTGCGGGATGTCCGACATGTATACAGAGAACAGCAATGGAGCCAGTAGGGATCCCTGCGGAACTCCAGATATGGCGCTGGGACGAAGTAGAACCGTTGATTTTGACTTGTACTGGTCTATTCTGAAGATATCATTAATGGATTAGATGAACCATTTTTAATGAGATACCGGCTGAGATAAGTTTGTGTAGGAGTCCGAGGAGCCAGATTTTGTCAAATGCTTTGGATAGGTCTAGGAAAACAGCTCCTGCGCACTGGCGCCAGTTATTGCTGGTCGTGATGTATTCCACGATTCTGTGGATTTTCTGGGTAGTACTATAGTGTTGCCGAAAAACCAAACTGTTCTTTAGGGAGGATGTTTAGGTCATTTACTGAGGTTTGGAGTCGTGAGAGGATGACCTTCTCCGCAACCTTACCCAGATTGGAGATAAGACTGACTGGACGATAATTTTGCGGTAGGTGTGGGTCCTTGCCTGGCTTATGTATAGGGATTACATCAGCCAGTTTCCAGGTGGAAGGAAAATAGTGAAGTCTTAAGATTGCATTTATTATACTGGTCAGGTGCACTAAAGCATTTCGAGGCAACAGCTTGATCACCCTATTGGAGATGCCGTCTGGTTCAGGAGATTGCTTTTTAGTTTTTTAATAATATCATGTAATTCAACAGGTGATGTGGGTGCAATATGGTCAGCACTGGTATCTGGGAGTTTTAATACGTGTCTGACCTGTCTGTGAATTTTATATATGTGGGTTGAAGTCTAGATTTCCATATGCAGGTTTGCACTGCTCTTCCAAATTTCTCGCCATGGCCTCTGCCTTGTCCGCATCAATGTGTACAAGGCCCTGGTCAGAGAGTATTGGGGGGGAAAGAGATTTGCCTTTGTTTTGATGTTTCTTAGTAATTTCCAGACAGAATAATCAGTAGGTAAGATTTAGGCTAACTTTTCTTTCCACAGATGGTCTCTGTGTGCCTAGTGCATCTCTCACAGCCCCAGTAAGTCTATTTAGATTTGTTTTATCTTGTGGCGCACGAGTGTTACGAAATCTTTTCCTGGCTTTGTTTTTCTCCCTGATCAACTTCATAATGTCTTCATGCAGACGACCCGGCTTGTGGACAGAATTGCAGAGTGTGGCTACCGTTATGGCGGAGTTAATTAGTTGGGAGAGGCTTGTAACTGCAGATTCTATGTCGTCTTTTGTATGAATGTGAGGAACAGGGCCAGTACTATCCCTGAACACTTCCAACAATCTTTCCCACAATATATAAGAGTGAAGGTGAGGAGACAGGTATTCTTGTCTTCCTATCTGAAGTAGTATTGGATTGTGATCAGATGGCAACTCATTTAATGATCTTAGGCTGTATTGAAGATTAATGTTCAGCAGGATTGCTTCATCCAGGATGTCCGCACTTCCAAACGTACTGAGTTAGTTCAGTGGTACCTGCTACAACAGCATTGTGTGATCCTATGAAGTTGGAAAGGATGGAACCGTTCTTGTTGGTGGATCTGCAATTCCATGCCGGGTGCTTAGAGTTCAGATCCCCGGCTATAACGGTGGGTTCTCTGACGCATAAGATGTCGTTTAGGTCAGAGTATAATAGAGTTTTTAGGGGTGGGTTGTAAGCAGAGTAGATTTTCAGTCTGCCAGCCGAACTGGTGAACACCTCCACTCCCGTGATCTCAAGATTAGTGGTTGGAGAGTTGTTCGCAGAGTTGTGCTTGATGTAGTTCTTAATGAAGATGGCAGTGCCACGACCTCTGTAAACCAGTCTATCATTTCTGTATAGGCAGCAACCCCTTATTTTAGGGTTATTTGAGGGTCTTAGATGAGATTCGCTGATTAATATAACATCTGGTTGATATCTGTTAGTGAATTCTTGCAGCTCCAGAATTTTGTTTCGTAGGCCATTCGCATTCCATGCAATGATCTGCAAAGAGGCTGGAATAAGTTTGTTTCTACTCATCAATGAGTGCGATGAGTAGAAACAAGGATGTTTCTACTCATTGGTGAGGATGACCTGTGTTTCATGGAGAAATCTTTTGGTGGAGGTTGCTGAAGGGTTTGACAAGCTGAAGTCTTGTAGCATGTTGGCTAGAGAGGCTGTAATAACAGCTGTTAGGTTTGTAGGTGCTGATTTGTTTGTACGGGCCACATCAGCATAACTTCTTGTTTGCTTTTAGTTCACTCTATCTTTGAAGATCTCTGACTGTGGACGCCGAGCCTCCGGCTGTGGTGCAGGGGCCTCTGGTGTTCTTTTACTAGAGGAAGAGGACTGTTTGGCTGTTTCCATCTGTCTATTTATTGGGCGCTGAATGCATTCCTTGTAGTTGGCCGGGTGGGGGCCACCGCAGTTGGCACATTTAGCCGGGGTTGTTTTTGTGCAGATATTGGTTGGGTGGCTTGCCCCACATTTCAAGCATCTAAATTCAGCTTTACATAATTTCTGGGCGTGACCAAACTTTTGATACCTATGGCACTGCCCAGAAGATGCCCTTTTTCGGAGTGGCTCTGGTGTGACAATGAACCCACAGATTGTTTTCAAGTTGTAGATATTTTTATATATGTTATGTATCTTTACGGGGACTAACGGCATGGGAGATTTGTTGGATCTGTACATTCTTCTGACCTTAACAGGAGGTAGATCCTGCAAGTTAAGATCAGCAACTATATCTTCAATATCAATGTGTTCACAGACTCCACGGAGGACCACTTTTAAATTTTTCTCCGAGCTGAGCGAAAAGGTATGGTACTGTATCCCTCTATTGTCCATTTCTTTTGTTAGTCGCCTATAGTCCGTCACCGTTGTAGGATATATCTTTATTCCTTCGTCCATATTTTTGGCTTTTACATAGCCAATGTGTAGGTTGGACATTGTTGATCTTAAAGCTGCCCATCTCTGCTTCTCTCGTAATATAATCGGAGGCACCTTTATCCCGGGAGAAGCAGCGGAGTTCGAAACTTGATCGTGTTGTTCCATTATGTTGTCTTTGAGAGGTTCATCTGTTGTTCTCCGCTTTTTGCGTACGCGGACTTCTTGAAAATCAGAAATAGTGTGGTTTGCCAATTCTGACTGATCTTCCATAATCTCCGCATCAACATCTGTGACACTTACCGGGGGAAACGTATCATAAAGTTTCACCTTTCCTGGCCAATTTTTGTTGAGCAGCTCGCCCAGTCTGATAAATTCTAGATATGCTTCTTCAAACGTTGTCTCGTTTGGCTGCTGTTCCATATCTGTCAATGTAAGGGAGAGAAAAAAAAAAAAAAAAACGCTTGCCGTGCAGTTGTAGTCTTACCGGAACTGCTACAGGACTCTGAACTGTTTTGGTAAGAGCACTGATTCAAAAATTGCATGATCTTCAATATACATAATATAATATAATAAACGCACCACAATTCGGTATGAACACTCCTTGTCTTAGTCGCCAAGAAACGATTGTCTTATTATATTAATTATATATTATATTATATAGAGAAATAAATGGTCTTAGGCATGAACAACATTGTATATAATGAACTTTGCTATGTTGTTTTGTTTATAGATTTTATTTATTTTTATTATTTATTTATGTATTTTATTTCTATATATTTATTTCGTTATTTATATTTATGTACTTAAATATAAAGAGCCAATAGGCTTCATTTCGGCGATATAAACATTATTTAAATTAAGGGGATATTAAATCCCACATTGTTTTAAAACCGAATAAGAAACTCAAAGATTGGAATCAGAGAGTTTCATGCCGAATATAGTAAACTATAAAAATATCGGCGACTACTAGCGTGAGCTAATGCATGTAGTCCAAGTACGTAGTACAAACTCGGGCAACTCGCAGCAAAGGTGGTAAAGTTCTGATCGTTATTCTTGTTATTTTCCATAATGTAAAACACATTTCCTAGGAAATGTATGCTGTTATTACATTATGGTGGGAGGTCACTACCTAGACCGGTTTCAGCCTTTATTGAGGCTTCATCAGTGAGTAGCTAGACCAAATTAATACCAAAGAGTATATATTAATATTAATAGATACTAGTATTAATATATATTAGTATTAAACCAAAGGGCGAAAAGAACTTCTATACTCTGCTATACGAGTTGTCAAAAAGGTGCACCCATTAAGTTGCTTAAATATAAAAAGCCAATAGGCTTCATTTCGGCGATATAAACATTATTTAAATTAAGGGGATATTAAATCCCACATTAGCGATCAGAACTTTATCACCTTTGCTCCGAGTTGACCGAGTTTGTACTACGTACTTGGACTACGTGCATTAGCTCACGCTAGTAGTCGCCGATACTTTTATAGTTTACTATATTCGGCATGAAACCCTCTGATTCCAATCTTTGAGTTTCTAATTCGGTTTTAAATCAATGTGGGATTTAATTTCAATATATTTATGTATTTTTATTTTTATGTTTATTTATTTTTCCTAATGCATGGACATTAGAATGACCATTTACTGCACGCACTTACAAGTGTTTTTTATAATAATTCGTGGTATACAGGTCTGAAAAAATTCAGATAAAAATGTTTCGTGCCATGTTTGAAACACCAGCTTTTTTCTTTTTCTTTTTTTTATCAGATTTACGTAACAAATTTCAATCATGGCAAAACTACACGTTATAATTAATGAATATGACAGCGTCCTCTTGTGGTAATGGATGAAAATTTGCTCTAAAAATGAATGAAAGAAAGGGAAAAAAAAACTGTGTGTGCTAGATAATTTTAGAATGCCATAAGAAATAGGCATTTAATTTGTGTTGTCTGAAGACATCAACTGGATATCAATTGTTGTAATACCAGAGTAGTTCATGATGATGATGATGATGCCGACATTGTACGACCTTCACCTGCTCAAGAAATGTGTGGCAGAAGTATATTAACGCATGGCTTACATTATTGCTAAAGGCGCCAAGGCTAAATTTAAAAAAAAAAAAAAAAAAAAAAGATTAGAGAGAGAGATTATTTTTAAACGGTGTCACACTTTTACAGACATAGGAAAATGTTTTGGCAAAATCATACAAAAGCATTCTGAATACTGTAAAAATCTCATAAAAATTAGTTTAAACAAGAATCAAAAATTACAGAATATAAACTAATTCAATTTATGATTATGATTATGACTTCAAAATATGATAAGCGGAACAAAAAAGTAAAATATTTCTGGAATCCATTTGCACGTAAAATTAAAAAGAGATAGAGAGAGAGAGCGACGGATGTGTATAATATGAAGTAGGGGTGTACTTCATAATCAGGAAATAATGCTTTTTACACGCAGAAACATAAGTAACTGTGCGTTATGAACTGCTGTTTCTAGGTTGTTGTGCGCTGAGAATAGGACCAAATCATCAGCATACATAGCTATCTTTGTTTGGTTTTTCTTTATTTATATTTTTATCTAAGTCGTTTAAGTAGATGGAAAAATTTATTCGGGCTTTAAAAGTTCGAGTTATTTCAGATGAAAATAATTAACTTGTGTCGATTATCGATTACACTGTGTAACAGTCTGAAAAAAAAAAAAGAAACCCATAGTTGGTCACTAAAGCAAAACTTAAAAATTATGTTAAATTAGCAGACTTGCTAATTTTACATAATTTAGAAACTGACTGTGTCAAAATTAAAAACTGACTGTAGTTAACCAAAATCTACATAATCTTTAATATCTCTCAAATGCCATTGGACACATATATGAAACTTGTTTTCGTATCAAAAAAAGCAGGATATTGTTCAAATAATGCAAACGCTCATGAACAATATTAAAATGAATAAATAAGTAAATGACTTAAAATTATCCACTTCTCAATATAATACTTTCTTAACAATTTTGTGTTGGCTTTGTAGCATTCACAGCCAAAAGGTAATCCCGAATTCGCACGCATGCGCGTAAATGTTTACTAGCAGAAATCCACTCTCTTATTAATCACATAATCCCAAAGAGAGAGAGATCATTAGATAATAACCAGTAGAAATGGTAGCGTAGTTGTTGGATAGCTAAATGTGCTGTTCTGACTAGAATACCAATGGCACACAGGGACTTCTAAATTAAAGGTAAAAAAAAATGAGGTCATCGGTGAACCTTGATTAACTAGAACATACGTCCCTGGTGTATATGTGTTACGTTAGATTGTGGAACATGTTTGGTTGCCTAACTCGCAGTATACAGATTCATATATTTTTTTCTTTTTTTGTTAGTTCATTTCTAATTTTGTTGCAGTCATTTCAAATTAACCTTCTAAATCATATCGGTTGCGTTATTGCAATATGATAATGAATTAATTTGAAATAACTTTCTTTCTGTAATAATATGAAGCGCGTGACGTGTATGATGTTAGCAATCGACTCTTTTGGCAAAAATGCGACAAGGAATTTGTGTACTAGAACAGAACACTGGACTTGTCGTCTGACGAGCGAGTCGCAAGTTTATCGTTTATTTCGTGTTTTTTTTTCTCCTCCTTCTTTTTAATTAAAATAATACCTTTTTCAAGTCATATAATATTTAATTTGCAAATAATAGCGTGCATACCACTTGTGTTCTTAACTAGCGATAGAAAGAAACTATTACACCACATAAGAAATTATTGTCACCATGGAAACACTCAAACCTTACTTCATCCATATCTTGTTTAATTTTTATTTATTTTTATTTTTAAATGTTACACACTTTTTCTTCGGATCATTTGCAAGGGAAAGATTTGGTAGAAACGTTTTTAAAATTAATGAACTAGGTCTACTAACATTTCTTTCAGTATATCCAGTTCGTCATAATCATCATCTCTCTTTTTTTTTTTTTGGTTTACGCTTCGGCTTGTTGCACCTTCAATACTTTAATGCAGCAGTCTATCCATGGCTCTTTTTTTTTTTTTTTGGTCTAGCAACTGGTCTTTTCATATTAGGTTTTCACTAACTTGTTAGTTTAATTATTCTTTTTGGATCCATTCTGCTTATATGTTTGTTTCATTCTGAATTCCTTTTTTATCCATTTTTTTTTTCATATTTTATCCCTATTTTTATTTTTCTACTTTAATTTTTAACTATTTTTCTTAATTAGCATTCATTTCGCATGTTGTATTTATATGTTGTATTTTTGTTGTTTCTATTACTGTTTCATCATGCATAAGTCAATATTAGTCGAGCTAGTGATTTATATATATATTCTTAATTTTGTTACATCTTCATTTTCCCCACATAGTTGAATTTAGACATCCTGATATTTTGTTAGTCTGCAGGGATTGTTCTTTTACTTCATTCTGTATTACGTGTTATCTTTATCCTGTGGTATATCTGTGTTATGTGTTATAATAATGCTGTGTTATATTCTATGTTGTAACATAGAATCCTGTTTTATTCTGTGTTATATTTCTCCTGTGTTTTATTCTGTGTTATATTTCCCCTGTTTTATTCTGTGTTATATTTATCCTGTGTTTATTATGTGTTATATTTATATTTTTATTATGTGTTATCCAGTTTAATAAAAGAGAATAATTTTTATTGCTAAATTTTGTCAAAATTCGATATCTCGTCTTAAATCTGTGGTATCATCTAGACTTCACACACACACACACACACACACACACACACACATATATATATATATATATATATATATATATATATATATATATATATATATATATATATATATATATATATATATATATATATATATATATATATATATATATATATATATATATATATATATATATATATATATATATATATATATATATATATTATTGAGATTAGATTTATATTTTTAAGGGTTTTTGTTTTGTTCTCAATTGTTAATCTAAAATGAAATTTTATTGGCTTTATATTAGTTTCTTGACTACCACAGTGCGCTAGGCAGAGGGGGGGGGAGGTAAACAAGGAAAGAAAAATTACTTTTTAATATGAGATTCATTTAATATCAAAACAAAAATAAATAAGTAAATTAAAATAGAATGTTATTACTTTCTTTTCTTTTGTCATCTGCAGCGTCTTTAGTTTTACTATAATTATTATGGAAATGAATAACTTCCCTTCAAGAAAGGCACTGCATGTTGTGCTGCCATCTGTTGTATAATTTAGACAAATGATTTTAATATGTGATTAGTGACTTTTCATTCTCTGAAGGTCGTGGTTTATATAGCTCATCCATGATAGGCTTCGCTTGTCAAGCGCAACTCGACTGACTGGTCGGCAGATAACCTCAATTGAAAGCAGTAGCTATAACGTAATATAGGGTCGAACGCAAATAGAACATAAAATTATTACATCGGTAAAAATATAGTCAAAAGTAGAATTCCGTGTTAACGCTGAATTCTGTTATGTCTTATTTTCTACTGGGCTGAAACGTTTCACAGAGAGTTAATAATATAGTTGTCTATTGCTTCTAAAACCTGATTATCTCTTTGCTCAAACTGTTCTAAGTTTTGCAAATAAGTTTCATGTTATATTTGTGTTCGATCCTATATTATGCTATAGCTACTGCTTTCAACTTACTATATAAAAATGGTTTATTCCACTCCTCTATGAGTTCAACAAAGTAAGACTAAAGAAAAGCAAATTAAGTTCTTGTTGGAAATTTGTAGAATTGGTGGTAACATAGAGAAAGGGACTGGGGAAGGTATTGAAGAGTCACATCGGAGAAGTGATGTAGGACTTGTAGAACCAGAAATGATTTTTTACATTTGTTTACTAATGCTAGAAGTATTCAAAATAAGGTGAACAAAATTGTTGCATTGATTGAGTTTATTCGCCCAAAAATTGTTGGTATAAGCGAGACATGGTTAGATGACGATGACATCCAAACAGGAATAGAGATGGATGGCGTGATATTTTTCGTGAAGATAGGGAGGAGGAATACTGTTGATAAAAGCAGATGAGTTGTGCCAATATAAGGTGGATTTGCAAGCGGAGGGGGGGGGATAGTGACCACGGTTTTGAGGCATTATTGTGAGGTGGAGGTGAACAGGATGAAATATTTAGTTGGGTGTTGCTGTAGAGCTGGTAATATGGAGGATAATGAGAAGTAAATGTAAAATTGGCCTAGCTAGCAAGAAACGAGTGATCATTATGGGTGACTTTAATTATGGTAATTTAGACTGGAATCAAGAGACTGCATCTGGGGGCAAAGAAAATGAATTGCTGGAGTTTTTGAAATACCTTAAGCAGTAGGTAACGGGGGTACATGGGAATCTAGAGTATTGGATTTGATCATCTCATCATATGATGTTATTATAAATGGAGTCTCAAATCTTCCACCAGTTGGTGAGATTGACCATGAGGTGACAGCTTGCAGGATCACTTCAGGATGTCTGTTAGACAGTAGTACATGTGGAATTATAAGGCTGGTAATTATGAAAATTTCAGGAAACCTAGCCTCTTTCCTAACTTGGAAAGAGGAACTGAATGGAAAGGGCCCTACTCAAGAACTATTTGGTGGAGGCAATATCAGAATGTATTTTACAGGTTAAGAGGGTAAAAAAGAGCAGGTGTGAAATGGATGAATCAAGCGGTATGGTGTGCAATCTGGAAGAAGAAGGTATTATGTAAGGAGCATAAGACGAGTGGTTATAACTTATAACAACCAATTGCATTATAAGTACAAATAGCAGGCGAGGAAGGAGACTCGCTTGCTAAAGGTAGCAAAAGTGCGGTACAAGCAGCAGCAGCAGTTAGCTAATGCGGCCAAAAAAAAATCCTAAGGAATTTTTTTCGATATGTGGTCAGTAGAAGAAAGAATGATTATGGAAGGATGACAGTGATTGGTAAAGATGGAAGAATGATAACCCCTGCAGACGATATAGTTGAGGTTTTTAATGAGCAATTTATAAAAGGATTTCATTCTTGTGAATGTGACATCATGCAGAACTTGAAAGCAGTAGGAAAAAAAGGAGGAGGAACTGTTGATTAGTGAACAGGGGGTATATCAGAAATTGAATAGGCTTGATGTAAATAAGTCTGCGGAACTTGATGCTATCTCATCACGTGTTTTGAGGGAATGTTCCCGAGAATGAACAACAGCTTTTACATGTTTTTTTAACATGAGTCTTGCATTGGACCGAGTTCCAAAGGAGTATAAAAAGGATAAGATTGTTCCGATTTACAAGGGAGTGAATAAGACTAGGGCTTTGAATTATAGACCAGTCTGTTGTCTGGAATTGTGGTTAAAGTGTTAGAGAGGTTACTTAGAACCAAGATTCAGAATTGGGTTGACAACAGAAAAATACTCTTTGGTAGCCAGCATGGGTTTGTTAAATAATGATCGTTGTTTTTTAGCAATCTGCTTACTTATAATGAAGTAGCGAATGCATTGGATGAGGTTGACGCATACACAGTGATATATTTTTAGATTTTGCAAAGGCGCCTTTGATAAATTGCCACATGACAAGTTGGTAATCCAAATACTGATTACTGTGCACAGATTTGGTCATCTGGTTTCTAAAAAGATGTTGTATTGGAAAAGGTCCAGAGACGATTGACTAAGGTGGTTTCTGGTCTCTGAAATGTTGAGTGTGAAAACATATTGAGAAAATGCAGAAATTGGTGAATAGAAGGAAGAGGAGAGGAGATATGATCGAGGAATATAAGCTGTTAAGAGGTTATTACCAAATTAATATCAGGGATATTTTGCTAGAATGGGTGAAGATAGAAAGAAAACAAGAGGTCATCCCTGGAAGCTATATAAGGAGAGTATGAGCAAGAGGGTGAGGAGCAGGGTTTTTTCATGGAGAGTGATTGGAATGCAATGCCCGAGAGTGGTGAGCGCAAAGACAGTGAGCATATTACGGTGCGGTATGATAAACTGCGTGTAACAGTAGACCTCCCACGATGAATCCATCACTCCATTTATCTGAGTGTAATAATAATAATAATAATAATAATAATAATAATAATAATAATAATAAAGTTTCAACAAAGTAAGATTAAAATCAAGTAGCATGATCTAATGACTGCAGCATTTTTTTCCGTCATGGAGACAAATTTCAGTGATTATACTTATGTTACCGAATACGGGGAAACCGATGCGACTCTTGATTTGGAAATGATGTCAGAGTTGAGAAATGAGCAAATCATTCCACTCATCACAAAAAATATTAATATCATCCAATATAATTTAAATGGTATCGTTACTCCAAGCAAAGAAAAACTAAACGAACTATTATCACTAGCTGACAATCATGATGCTGATATTATCTGCATCCAGGAAACTAACCTTTGACAAACCAGCAGACTAAACATTAAAAACTATAACATCATACGACAAGATAGGCCTACCGACCAAAATGAAGGAGGGCTTCTGACACTATCCGAAACTTTTCATATAAAGTTGTTGAGCTCGACATAGTAGCAGAAGGAACTGAAATACAAGGAATCCAAATACTGGAACAAACTAAAAAGCCATTATTAAACATTTTCAATTGTTATCATCCTCCTGACAAACCTGGACCAAATCTTTCCAGCCTATCCCATCTCATTGAAGAAAACTCCATTATTTTAGGAGATATGAATAGCAAACGCCTGTTATGGGGCTCTAAGGAAATAAATCCAAAAGGAGAAAATCTGAGTAATTTCATAGATGAAAACAGGACTAATAAATCTCAACAGTGGAGAACCCACTTACCTGTCTCATTCTTATGGTATAAAAGATGCCCTAGATATTACTGTGGTGTCTCCAGATCTTCACAACAAAGCTATTTGGTCTGTTTTGGAACTAGAAGGAAGCTACCGTTCCCCAGTATTAATCAATCTAAACCCAAAATTGACTACACCCACTCAAAAAATTAAATATCATTGGAATTTCCAGGAGGCAAATTGGGATAAATACAAGGATGAAGTAAGTAAAATGCTGAAAGATCACACATACCATGATGACTTAGACAAAGCCTACATAACTTGGAAGAATACTGTCCTAAATGCAGCAAAGAAAAGTATCCCAAAGGGCTACAGGAGAAAAGTTATTTCAAAGTACACAAAGGTTCACCAGGAACTTGCCAGTAAAATAACTAAACGAAATGAATTGTTTAACATCTTAAAAGTTGGAAGCTCTCCAGAAACCAGATTCGAGTAAAATAAGATAAATACTGAAATTAAACAAAATTATAATATATTATAAAGAACTAGGTGGCAAGAATTTTGCCACAACTTAAATCCAAACACTTCAGATACCAAACTTTGGAAACTGACTACTAATTTACAAAGAGACCTACCAAAGGCAAGTGAGACTAACACACTAAAAGATCCAGATGGAAGTATCAAAATAGGAGACAGGGAGATCGCAAATACATTTGCCTTTTATTTTCAAAATATAAGCAAACTAGAAATGAATACTAGGAAAGCCCATCAAATATCAAAACTGACTCAACAGGAGAAAAACGCTGCAAATTCCCCAAAATATAAAAACAATTTATTCTGGGATCCATTTACAATCTCCGAACTGAGAGATGCCTTGGAGAGACTAGATATGAATAAATCATGTGGACCAGATAACATAAAAGGAATTATGATCAAACATCCTCCTTCCCTAGCCCTAGATTGGCTTCTTCGCTTATAGAACAATAGCCTAAAACAAGAAAAAGCTCCAAAGGACTGGAAGACAGCCACAATCATACCAATCTTAAAGCCTAACAAACCTCAAGACCAACCAGGAAGTTATAGACCAATTTCACTGACTTCATTTCCAGGCAAATTGATGGAAAAAATGATACTCCAACGTTTGAATTACTATCTAAACAAAAATGGTATACTACCACATTTTCAGGCTGCCTTTAGATGAAAACATCACTCAACAACTGATCAACTTTTTTACTTAACCCAGACAATTCAAGATAACTTCCAGACCAAACTTACCAAATCCACCATTACAGCTTTTATAGATTTTAGTAATGCCTTTGACAAGGTGTGGAGGCAGAAACTCTTTTCCAAACTTTGTCATATTGGAATAGAGGAGAAGTTCTAAACTGGATTTATGACTTTCTAAGAAATAGAACAATTCGAGTTAGAATAAATAAATAATACCTTTTCTAAGATAGTGAAAATAAGACACGGACTCCCTCAAGGCAGCATTTTGAGCCCACTCCTTTTTTCCATCTACTTAAACGACTTAGATAAAAATATAAATAAAGAAAAACCAAACAGAGATAGCTATGTATGCTGATAATTTGGTCCTATTCTCAGCTCACACCAACCTAGAAACAGCAGAAGGCCATTTAAACAAGGCCATTGAAAGTTTATCTACATACTGTGAAAACCAAAAAAAATCAAAATACACCCTACTAAATCAGAAATTTGTGTATTTACCATTAATAATCACTTCAAAAAATGGAGACCAAAGATTAAGCTAAACAGTCAACTAATTACCTTTAATGAAAACCCCAAATACCTTGAAGTTACTCTGGATCTATCACTGAGCTTCAATAAACATATCAACAATGTTGCAGTCTGAGCAAAAACAAGACTAAATATCATGAAAAGTATCTCAGGTAAAGAGTGGGGAGCCGATGCTAAAACCCTAAAAGTCACATACACCTCTATTATCTGACCGATAATGGAATATGCTTCGCCTATCTGGATGCAAACATCACAAACCAGTTTAGACAAGCTTATAAAATTCAGAAAAATGCAGCTAAAATCATATGTGGACTAAGGAATACAACTCCTGGAAAAATAGGAGATTTCGAATGCAGCCTTGTTCCTTTAAAAATTAGGTGGCAAGAAAATCTTATTAAATTTGTAAAAAAAAAGAGCCAACCTTGCACATCATAGAACAAGTGAACTTTTTAAAAATTGGCAACCAACAAACAGAATAAAGAAAAAATCAACAATCCATGAAATCATGGAAAATAAAATTCCCTTGGATTATCCAAATAAAATAGCCAACTACCCAGCATTTCCTCCAAATCAAGGCAGGAAAAATATAGTTATCAACTTTGAAATAGGGAAATATGAGAAAAAAAGCCTAGAAAACCCTGAAATCTTGAGATCATTAGCTCTTTCAAAAATAATGGAATATGGACCTGACTCAATAAAGATCTACACAGATGGCTCCAAAAATCCAAATGGCAATTCTGGGAGTGGCGTACTCATCTATGGGTCTCAAAATATAGAACTAAAAACAACTAACAGTATAGGATACAACTCATACCATGCAGAATTAATAGCCATTAACACAGCGCTGCAACATTTGGATAAACAAAACCGAAAAGAGTTTATATTTTTCACAGATTCCTTAGCAGCCCTTCAAGCTATTAAGAACTGCTAGCCATCAAGAAATACTTAGAGACATAGCAGAAAACATAAACAAACTACATAAGGATTCCGAAATAATTTTCCGATTCCAATGGATTCCATCCCTTGTGGGATTAAAGGGAAATGAACTGCAGATGAAGTAGCAAAAATGGCTGCAACATCAAGTAATACCACAGATTTCAATCTTTTTAAAACTACTCAAAAAGAAAATATAAAAAGAACGATTCTCCAGGACATGACTTATCACGGGTATTCAGCAGAAAAACCAGCAGCTAGCATCAACTCCAAATTTATTCGCTGTGCCACTACCATGATCTCTCTCACCTCAAGACTGGCCACACAAGACCAATCAAGTTTAGCAATGGCATAAAAGTCTTCCCCATCTGCAAACTCTGTAACATCGAGGAAGCATCACCAATGCATTTGCTAAACTGCATGAATATTTCCAAATGTAAACTCTATAACAATCCAAAAAAGGTGTTGCATAAAATACATGAATTTGACTTCTATGATCTGGTGTAATAATACCATTGGATAATAAAAAAAAAATCAAGTAGCGTTTTCACAAATATTTCAAATTCGGTACAATTGATTTCACAAAATTATAATTCTTTAATATGTTATTATATAACAACGCTTAACATCATTTTGTTATGCAATATAAAAAAAAATGAGATGACATAAGTCACATTTATTGAGATAGAAATGTCATATATTTGTGTTTCTTTCCTAATGTGTGTCACGCTTTTTTGTTTTGTATGAGGATATTGGCCTAAGATTTAGAATATCAACTTGGCGATATATATATATATATATAGCAAAACAATGTTTTACGCGTGAAATATATTCACGTCTGAGCTACTTGTATATAGAGGTTAATGACTTCATATCACTTGCCTTAGTATGTATCCCATAATGCAAAGCACGCCCCCTTTCGGACATGTATAATGCAAAGCATAATTGTTTTGCTTCCTTGAGATAAGAATTAAAACCAAGTGTATAATTTCTTGGTATCTTTTAACGTATAATAAACCCAAAACACACACACACACACACACACACACACACACACACACACACACACACACACACACACACACACACACACACACACACACACTTCATCAATTTACATGAAACCGTATTTTTTCAATTACTGTCAATTACACCATAAAAGACTTTCGTAATATTTGTTGTCAGCGTGGGACGTGTCCATTGGCAAACCGGCGCACCACTAGAAGAAGCCAGCCAACAAAGCAGTCAAGTCGTACTCGGACGACTATGTATAAAAATGCCTCTTAGCGGTTGAAATTACACCGTTGGTTCATGCACGACTCCAATACGTATCGTCTGCTGCGTTTATTAAATTCTGTTTTCGCTGAACAATGCACGCATTTCCAGTTTATGCAGTATGGTTCGGTGACTAAATGATACTGAACGTATTCATCCCAAAATTTCTATAGAAACGTCCCTCAATATACGAATTGATTGACAGAGGGATTGTTATTCAAAGAATAAGCAATCCCTCTGTCAATAAATTCGTATATTCGTATAGCAATCCATCAACGGATCTCAGGCGGCCAGAGAACACTCCCCACTAACTAAGAAGATCGATGTCAGAAGTTTGCAAACAGTCCAGATAACAGATGGTCAGTGTGAGCTCTATGAGCTTATATGATTCCCTCAGTCAGTATCAGCTGGTTAGAATGGCCTGGGTTCTATCCCGAACTCAAGTAATCCCGTTTCGAACAAAGTAGGGAAAATTCTTTCTCAGGATTTCAATCCTGTAAAACAGACTGTGGGATATAAGTACGGATATAGCACACTGTCCTTAGTTTTCTTCGTCTTAATTATTTTTCCCATTGCCAAAACACCTTTGTGGGCAAGTGCATTGTTCTGATGAAGGATGATTTTTCTTCTTCTGCAAACCGGGTCTTTTCTCACGAATTTTTTCGTCTAGTCTGGTTAAAAGATCGGAATAATATTCCCCGGTTATTGTTTTACCCTTTTCAAGATAATTAATAAACAAAATGCCTTTAGCATCAAAAACACCGATGTTATGACCTTTCCTGCTGATGGAACCGACTTTCTCTTCTTTGGGGCTGAACAACCGGCTTCTGTCCACTGTTTTGACTGCTGTTTGGATTCTGTTGTGTAATGGTGAATCCAAGTCTCATCCATAGTAATAAATAGACGCATAAAATCAGTTTTATTCTTGTTAAAACGATCCAATCACTGTTCAGGGATTTTCATGCGAGTACGTTTTTGAGCTGTGAGCAACTGAGGCATCCATCTTGCGCAAAGCTTTTTCATTTGCAATTCTTCATGCAAAATATATCCTACACGTTCTTTTGAAATGCCTATATTCTCAGCAATTTCACGCACGTTGACTCGCCGATCATCCAATACCGTATCGTGCACTTGATCAATGATTTCTTGTGTTGTTACACTTTTTGGACTTCCTTCACGTGGATCAATTTCAAGGCTGGTACGGCCACGTTTAAACTCGGCAGCCCATTTCTTAATTGTCGAAAACGAAGGAGAAGAGTGTCCATAAACTTTTATGAACTTCGAATGAATTTCTTTTGGCATTAAACCTTCTTTTCCAAAATTTTATAATCGCAAGATACTCAATTTTATGCATTTCAAGGGATACAGTCAACAATTTTGTTTCCGACAGCTGTATAAAACAAACTACTTGATAGAATGACTTGCAATTTCACATGGATGCTTATGACAGATGCACCAACTTAAAACTCTTGCCGATAGTGTTGCCATCTATGGTCGAGGCCGAGAACTTTTCAGATTATCCTCGTATATCAGGAGCACGATATAATGAGATCTTAATGGTTCCAACTTTTTGACTGGGATGATGATGAGGAGGAGCATGGATATGACGATCAGTGTGTGCTTACCATCCCACTGACAAAGAATCAGCATATCTTAAAAGGCTAGCTGATTGTGTTTTTTCTTCCAAGATAAACTGAATTCTAGGATGAAGCATATTTATTTTTGAGACAAATAGTTTCAGATCTCATGGAGATTTTTCTCCATCAGCAAGATGAGAAAATGACTTCTTGTTGATCACTTGGTTTCTCTTAAAAGTTACTTAAGGCGGAAAAAATTCTGTTAACTGTATAGAAAAAAAGTCAAGTTTTCGATACGTTATTAATTTTATATATACTTGAGAAATTTTAGCTTTTAATTTTATTTATTTATTTTTTTAACCCAATCCAATTGAGAGGTTGAAAAATTATAATACAAAAATGGTGTACTTTGAGTATTGAATGCAATTTAATGTTACTTATGCCTCTAATTAATGCCGAACAGTTAATTAATTAATTAATTGATGATTTAGAATGCTTAGTATCACCGCTAGATGTGTTTTATCAGGAATTTTATTGTTGTGCCTGGAGACAGAAGACAGATTAGCCAGTAATTCTGAAAAGTATATTCAAGTATTATTCCATTAAACTGCTATTACATTTATCCCTTGTCTATTAGCATTTAATAATTGAGTTGGCTGGCTAATCGTAAATCTCACTTAAAATAACGTACTTTAAACAAGCATTTGGCATGTCTTTAAATTTTTATTATTGCTAATTTCCTCAGATAAATATGACAGGACAGACAAGGGGGGGGGGGGAGATGTATTCTTGCCATGCCGTTTGTCCATGCATAAACTCGAGAACTCTGATTGCTGAGCAGACAAATCAGCTGTTCAAGGCGCCTCTGTGCTTGTTATATGGCGTGCACAATAAAAGAATGACTCAAAACCAAAAGATACATTCACGTAATTGATAGCAGATGTAAACGACACGCCGGAAATCCCAACTCGTTATTGCAACTTTTGACATTTTATCAACAAAAAACACAACCAAACTTTTTTTTTCTCCTTCACTTGATCACTGGGCTGCATTTCTAAGTAGAGAAATATAACAAAGAATTATTCTTAAAAATTTCCAAACATCCTATGCTAATGAGCTAAAGTTGGAATCCTGGCAGCTGGAATAGGCGTCCCACGTGTGTTTTCATCACATTGCAAACTAGAAACACATGTGATCTCTCTCTCTCTCTCTCTCTCTCTCTCTCAAGGTCTTAATTTTTTATTTATTTCTTTTTTTTTAACTGAAGGGTTGCAAACTTGTCTTGACTGTTACCGTAGTTTAAACTGAGAGATTGTAGTCTTTCTGCTGCATAACAATACTAGCGCGCGCGCGCACGCACGCACACACACACACACACACACACACACACACACACACACACACACACACACACACACACACACACACACACACACACATTTCAACCTCATTTCAGTGGCTGGGATCAAAGGTCATTCACCATTCTCTTTACATTTTAGCTATCTAGATTTACATATAGATTTCTGGGAATTACCATTGTTGGAACTATCATCAACAAGTGCTCCATCTAGCGAAAGAATTATGAAACATTCTATCACTTAAAGTAGGGGTTCTCAAACTTTTTAAATTTTGCACCACATAAATAAGAATCAAAAAATATATGTACCACCATAAAAGCATTTCCCGATTAAAAATCAATACATCCTAAATGGAGTGTTTATAATCAAAGAATAAAACATTTTAAATTTATATTATTTATTTATATTCGTAAATGAAACTTTTACATTATAATGAAATACAGTAAATGGTGGGTAATAAATACATTTTTCTGAATTTATTTAAACATTTTGTGTAAAAATTGTACCAAAAATAACGTAATGTGCCATTAGTGGTACATGTACCACAGTTTGAGAAACGATGACTTAAAGAATTTTTTAAAACACGTATGTATGTTTGTTTATTTAAAAAAATCTTTAAAGTGAGAGAATGTTTAGTATTCACCACGAAATACAAAGAATAATTTAAATAAATACCATTTAGAAAAGTTGTTTTAAATTGTTGATTACTGCAATCAAATACACTCCTCTGAAGGCAAATTTTCAGTTTTTCTTTTAAGGAAATTAGAAATATAAATATAAATTTAAAAGGAAGTGATATATCTAATTAAATTTTGAAATTTGGTTGTTCATTATTGAAATATTTAAACATATAACGAGTTTTGAAAATACACCTTTTATTTAATGGTGCTCCGTAGTATTATTATACTGGTGTGTGCTATTGTAAAATTTGAATTCTTTATTGTTATTGTTATTGTTAATTTTATATCCTTTTTATATGAATAGCCTTTGTTATCAAACGATATTCAGAGTGGACTTTGGTTTAAATGAAATCAGGTTAGATTGTTATAAAATTAATGCAGAGGCAACTGAAAGGAAAGTGTGGTTACGCAGTTGGATTCGAGCCAACAAATGACTGATTGAACTGTGGCCACGTAGTACCAACTTGGCCGACACATACTTGCATACGTAGATACAAGAAAACACGTAAAAATCTGCAACCGATGACAAAATAATTAAGTCCATGGTTTGTAATCTGTATATCACTCAACGAGATTAGAAACTTCAGTAGAAGGGGTTGTGGACGGATATCTGCTTGACGACCAGGACAGTTCAACATACGACACACATATTAGTACACTTTCCTAATGAGTGACAGATCAGAAAACATGTAGTTAAAACCTCATTGTTTCTCAAGGCCATGAGCAAAAGCTTTGACTTTTGCTGATAGCCTTCAAAAGAAATGTATCTACATTAGCTATTGATTCCGATAAATAATACCCCACCCGCCATGGATTGGCTGCAGGTGAATGTGATCAGAATGAAGAGATAAACACTTTTGCTAAAAAATGATATTCCGATCTTAAAGATTGGAATCTTCTCTATTGCTGGTTACAGAAATTTTTGAATCATATAGAACTAGGTGTGTGGCCTTACTGATGACATGGAAATCTTGAGGGTAACAGAGTTTTATGATAATGACATCCGGCTTTATTTATTATTTATTTATTTTCAAGAAAGAGATTTATAATAGCCACCGAAAGTTGATTGAAGTTCTTACATGCAGCAGCAGAAGGCTGCTTGAATCTTCTTGAATGGTAGGCAATGTCAAGTAGAGTGACATGGGCAAATATCAGAATGGCGAACTGGGCAATGAGATTTATTTGTCCCTATGGTCCCACAGAAGGTTCTACTAAGGTCGAAGTGGAGGAATTTTTTTTTTTTTTTTTTTTTTAGGCTCTAGAGAAAGCTACTGACACAATGAAAAAGGAAAAGTTGGTCCTTGTTGGGGATCTAAATAGCAGAGTAGGAAGTGATTGTCAGACATACAAAAATATTTTGGGAAAATTTGGAGAAAAGAGCAAAGCTAATAATAATGGCAAATACCTGTTGGATTTCTGCTCAGGACATGGACTGGTTATTACTAACACCATGTTCCAACATACAAATGTGCACAAATTCACATGGAGAGAAGAGGCAAGGAATAAGAAAAGATTCGTTTACTGTGTTATTGTTGATAGTGATGTTTTCTCCCTGGTGCAGGACACCAGAGTGTACAGAGGATTTGAAATTGGAAGAGATCACCATTTAGTCTTGAGCAGGATAAAATTGAATTTTATATTGAAAAGAGAAACATGTAAGAAAGTTTTAAAGCGAATAAAAGTTGAGTAGCTCTCAGATGTGAACTGTAGACTAAAATACACAAAGATTATTGAAGAAAAAATGAAAGAGATTGAGAACAAGCACCAAACCTTGGAGATTCAGTGGAAAACCTTGAAGAAAACCCTGATTGATTCAGCCAGAGAGGAATGTGGTGAGGTTGTCTGCAAGAATAGAAAAATAAGAACTCCATGGTGGACACAGGAAGTTAAAGAGGCAGTGAAGGAAAAGTACAAAGCATATCAAAAGTCCTGTCAAATAAGTCAGCTTGTGCTCTTAGAGAATATAGAGACAAATGCAAGAATGCTAAACACTGTATAAAACTAGCTAAACAAAAGTCATGGGAGGACTTTGGCAAGAACATAGAAAATAAATATCAAGAAGGTGGTAAGATATTTTGGAAGTTGTTGAGGAAGCTTAGAAATGGAGGAAAGAGTGCTGTAAAAGGAGTTAGAGGTGACATGAAAACTGGAGAAATGGATATCCTTGAAGTATGGAGTAATTACTTCGAAAAATTGCTAAATGAAACAAGCAGTGAAAGCACAGTAGTAAAAAACAGTCAACAGGCATATAGTCAGGAATACATATCCATACTTGAAGTAGAAAAAGCCATCAAAGGCTTGAAATGTGGAAAGGCAGCAGGAGTAGATGATATTCGACCAGAAATGCTGAAGTATGGTGGTATAAAAGTGTTACAGTGGCTGCACTGCATAGTTCAGAAGGCCTGGACAGAGGGACGAATTCCTGATGATTGGAGTAGATCTCTAATAGTCCCCCCCCCCCCACCCCCCCCCCCCCCCACCCCCCCCCCCCCCCACCCCCCCCCCCCCCCACCCCCCCCCCCCCCCACCCCCCCCCCCCCCCACCCCCCCCCCCCCCCACCCCCCCCCCCCCCCACCCCCCCCCCCCCCCACCCCCCCCCCCCCCCACCCCCCCCCCCCCCCACCCCCCCCCCCCCCCACCCCCCCCCCCCCCCACCCCCCCCCCCCCCCACCCCCCCCCCCCCCCACCCCCCCCCCCCCCCACCCCCCCCCCCCCCCACCCCCCCCCCCCCCCACCCCCCCCCCCCCCCACCCCCCCCCCCCCCCACCCCCCCCCCCCCCCACCCCCCCCCCCCCCCACCCCCCCCCCCCCCCACCCCCCCCCCCCCCCACCCCCCCCCCCCCCCACCCCCCCCCCCCCCCACCCCCCCCCCCCCCCACCCCCCCCCCCCCCCACCCCCCCCCCCCCCCACCCCCCCCCCCCCCCACCCCCCCCCCCCCCCACCCCCCAATTATTGTCGATCTGACATTTGTGAGGGGAAAGTGAAGCGTCCGGAGGGAAAGAAACTAATTCCACAGCCACACTTTGAAAAATAAAATAAAATAAATAAAAAACATCAGGCGCTATGTACTGATTAACGATTACTGTAGCGAAACCAACACGCGTACCACGAAATTCATTCGCTGAGTATGGAATGGTGCATAAATTGACTCAACGTATCTTCTCCTTCGCATTCATTATTTTCATTATTTTTTTTTAAATTCCCATTTAGCGTTTAGTCTTATACAAGTGTATCTATCTATCTATCTTATATAATTTGTGGATGTGTGGAATGAGTTCGATGGGCGAAAGGACTTATATAAGATGGATGGGTTACATTTGAATGGAGTTGGTGTACGGAGACTTGAAAGAGTGTTGATGAATGATGTGGAAGTGGATGTACAGACTCAGGGAAACTAGATTTATTAAGAGGGGGGGGAGTAGATATGCAAACTTTAGGGGGGGCAGTTAAGTGTATGAATGAGTATATTATGCCCGGGCGAGTACGACGGACAACAAATCAGAATGGGATAATTAGTATAAGGAATCAAAGTAGGGATGGGACAAATGGGCTTCTGCGATTCATGTACACTAATGCCAGGAGTATTAGGAACAAGAAGGAAGAGTTTTTGGCCATGGTTGGCACTTCCAGGCCACAGGTTGTCGGTATTAGTGAAACATGGCTGACTGTAGATGATATAACTAGTGGGATTGAATGCGATGGGTATAGCGTGTTCAGGAGTGACAGGGTGAATAAAAAGGGGGGAGGAGTGTTATTGATGATAGCTGATGAGCTTCAGCCAAGGAGTATAGAAGTTGAACTGCAGGATGGGGAAAAAAGCACATTTGAGGCTGTTTGGTGTGAGATACAATCTAGCAGAACAAAATATACAATTGGGTGCTGCTATAGACCGGGTGATGGAGAGGATGGTGGGAATAGTATGCATAAGCAAATAGAAGAAATGAATGGAAGGAGGGTAATTATTATGGGTGATTTCAATTATGGTAATATTGACTGGAAAGAGGAGAGGGCACATGGGAGGAAGGAATTGGATTTTATGCAGTTATTAAGGGACAACTATCTACGGCAACATGTATTGGAAAATACCAGGGGGCAGAGAGTGCTGGACCTAGTAATTGCAACTGAGAATGTGGCTGTAACGAACATGACCTTGTTGCCACCAATTGGTGAGAGTGACCATAATGTCATGACTTTGGAGGTGGCTAAAGGAGTCGAATTTACAATTAAGACAGGGTATATGTGGAATTACAGGGCTGGTAAGTATGACAAGCTTAGGTGTGTGCTTGGCTCAATGCCATGGCATGTAAAACTGCAAGGGCTGGATGTTGATGGTGCATGGGAGGTGGTCAAGAACTGTTTGCAGGAGGCAATGGTTGACTGTATACCAAGAGTCCGAATAATAAATCAGGTAGGGGTTAAATGGATGAATAACACTATTAAGCTTGAGCTGCAAAAAAAGAAACAATTGTGGAGGGAATTTAAGGAGAAGGGTGACCATCAGGTGCATGAACAGTATAAAGCTCAGGCCAGGATGGTAACAAGGGTGGTAAGAAAAGCAAAAGCAGATTACGAAAGGAAATTGGCCATGCAGGCTAAAGAGAATCCCAAACAGTTTTTTCAATATGTTGCAAGTAAAAGGAAAAATGCTCATGGTAGAATGATCTTAAAAAATGCTGAGGGTAGGGAGGTAACTGAATCAGTCGATGTTGTGGAATTACTGAGCGAGCACTTTGCAAGAGTATATCATCCAGGTGGTGGCTTTGCGGAAATGGAGGAACCAACAGCTTATACTGGAATTGTGATGAATGAGGTAGAGGTAACTAGTCTATTACAGAACCTCAATGTCAATACATCTGTGGGATTGGATGGTATACCAGCTCGTGTCGTACGTGAAGCGGCCAAAGAATTGTCAGTGCCCTTGACCATTATGTTTAATTTGAGCCTCAGGACTGGGTCAGTCCCAAGGGGTTGGAAAGAGGGGAAAATAGTTCCACTGCACAAAGGTGGTTCCAAGGCTGCTGTTGAAAATTACCGGCCAATCAGCATAACAGGAATCATTATCAAGGTCTTAGAGAAAATAGTCAAGAGGAAAATACAAGATTGGATAGAAGAAAATGGGATACTGTATCGGGGACAGCATGGTTTTGTGAAGGGTAGGTCATGCCTCAGTAACTTGCTCACGTATTATAACACAGTGACGGCTGAACTGGATAAGGGTAATGGGTTTACAGTGATTCTGCTGGACCTTGCTAAGGCCTTTGACAGGATACCACATGGAATTCTAATCAGTAAATTGCAGCATATGGGAATGGACATAGGGTTGGTGAGATGGATAGGAGGGTGGTTGACGGAGAGATATCAGAGAGTGGTTTACTCAGGAGTAGAGTCCACAAGACGGCCTGTGACTAGTGGTGTACCACAAGGATCTGTTCTTGGACCACTGCTGTTTAATTTGTTCATAAATGATATAGGAAAGGATCTGAGAGGAACAGTTCATTTGTTTGCGGATGATGCAAAGTTGGGTAGGGCAATAGTGAATGCAGATGACGTCAAAATTTTGCAGGATGATTTGGATAGATTGGAGGTCTGGGCTAGGGAGAATGGATGTCAATTTAATGTGGCAAAATGTAAGGTTATGCATTTTGGGGTGAAAAGATGGGAGGCAGTTTACTGCATTGGTGGAACCGTGCTCCAGGAAATTGATGAGGCACGAGATTTAGGAGTGTTGGTGGATAAGGAATTGAAATTTAGGGGACACATTGCAAAAGTGGCCAAATCAGCTCATCAAATCACTTGGTTGCTGAAGAATACGTTGACAAGCAGAGACAAGCAGGTTATTGTTCCTCTGTATCGAGCCTTGATAAGACCTCATCTCGACTACTGTGCTCAGATTTGGTCACCTAGGTTTCTTCTTGATGGGGAGGAGGTGGAGAGGATCCAGAGGCGAGTGACCAAGATGATAGCAGGTCTGTGGAATGAACCGTATGAGAACAGGTTGAGGATTTGTGGGTTGCAAAAATTGGTTGATAGGCGGAGGAGGGGAGATATGATTGAGACATTCAAATTACTGAAGGGTTTCTATAAAATTAATTCAGAAGATATTTTTGAGAACAGGGCTGGTTGTGGGAGGACTAGGGGACATCCATGGAAACTGGGCAAAAGTGTGGTTAGTAAAGGTGTTAGAGCTGGGTTCTTTACTTTTAGAGTAGTGAATGAGTGGAATGCGCTCCCTGAGTCTGTGGTGGATGCTGTGACAGTGAATGAGTTTAAGGCGAGGTATGATAGATACTGTATGAATGTCGAATAGTTGTGATGAAAATGATTTGGGGCCTCCCTCGATGAGTCTAATGACTCCCTGGAGTTGCCCGTAATAATAATAATAATAATAATAATAATAATAATAATAATAATAATAATAATAATAAATATATATATATATATATATATTATATGAGGGACGAATGACATTTAATGACAATAAAAAAATAATAATAAATTTAAATTGGAATTAAATTTAAAGGATAACAGAAAAAACAAATCCATCTAAAAGGGACCAAGAACTGTATTTTCTCAAATACTCAGAGCCTTTGATAGGATAATTTCTTTCGAATTCTTTTTATAAAAAGAGTTCACGTAATCGGATGCAATGGTTTATACAAATGTCAACTGACCGGATTAGCGAATATCCAGAACTGAAATAGCGAGTGGCTGTGTATGAATTTATGACGGCATTCAGGAATTTAGATTGGGGGGGGGGGATAATCCATACCGTTCTTGCAAGTTTTTTTTAAGAAAAATACAATATCAAAAATACAAACATTAATGGCAATAAATACACGCTAACACAAACCACATTTGTTATTAAGATTTTTTCTATTTCTTAATTAATTTTATTATTTTTTGTATTTTTCTTTTTAATTTTTTTATCTAGCCCTGAAACCCTACTGTACAGTCTAAACTTTGAACTTTTTTTCAAACCCCTTCAGGCCTCGAATAAGTGGTGGTCTCACGTGACGAAATTTCATTCTTGAGAAAGTAATTCCTATTTTTAAAATTAAAATCAATGAGAAATAAATTCTCGCTTTATACAAGAGTGCAATAGAAATGAATGAATTCGCGAATTCGGAAACTACCTGTTTTTTTTTTATTATTATTACGTCATCATTGATATTTTAGCGATGCAATTAACTCGATAACTTCCAGTTAACTTCAACGTTAATACGTTCCTATTATATTCAGGAAAACAAATCGCTTAATACATAACAGAAACAAAGGGAGAGCGTGTAAAAAATATATATATTAAAAAAAAATCGATCCGCGAACTTTAAAAATCATAAGAACAATACGCATTCGTGTTTATCATTACAAGCATGTCTATATATATATATATATATATATATATATATATATATATATATATATATATATATATATATATGTGTTTATTAATTTTTAAAAATTAATAAATGAAAATAAAAATAATAATTTAAATGAGAGACACACACACATACACACAGAGAGAGAGAGAGAGAGAGAGGGAGAGAGATGAAAAAAGAATATGTTCTTGTCTTGTCCTTGGTCCAGAAAAGTAGGTGTTTCGTGTAAGCAAGAGAAGGCGTAAACCCGAGAACACTGACCGAGGAGCAGACGAACCAGCTGTTTATTATGTCAATTTAATGGCGTATCTGTGTTTGTTATGTCACCTGCACAACCGAAAAACATGACTCACAACCAAAACATGCATACGTGTAATTGATAGCAGCTGTAAACAAAACACCCGAAATCACAGCTTGTTATTGCAGTGTTTGAAATTTGTCAATAAAAAAAATATAAAAAAATAAAAAAACTAGCGAGCAATCCCTTCGTTTGATCACCTGGTTATAATCTCTCTTTGTTTCAAAGTAGAAGAGTACAACAGAGAACGATTCTTAAAATTTCCACGAACATTATGTTTGACTTTTGGTAACTGGAATAGGAGTTGCTGAAATATGTATGCGTATTATTACACTGACTGCTCAATACGTGCTGGAGAAAAAGAGAGATGCAAACCAGACGAACCTACGCACCGAAAAATAGTAAGGGCATCAACAATTAATTGGTACCCGGATGTATGCTATATAATCTTTTTTCCCGGCTGTTTCTTTCTACTCATCCATTTTGGAGAATTTGCGAAATCCTTTTGTTGGGCATTCTGTACACATGTCCGTACTGCCGTACCTGTTTTTCTCTCATTCGTTTGCACAGCAGGGTGAAGGCTTCTCCCATCGAGGGAGAATTGGGTTTACCTCTCGCATGGTGACCCAGTCCATGTTGGGGAGAGTGTGTTTCTACTTGGGTGAATGAATGTAAGAAGATGAAAGACACATCCATGCTCTAGGCGGGATTCGAGCCCGCAGTTTCTTGGAGGAAAAGGGGATATACTAACCACTCGACCAACCAGGCCGACATCATTTGAAATACGTTAACCATTATTTAAATGAAGCCTATTGGCTCATTATTTAAGTAATGTTAGCCATTTCCACAAATCATGATGCTCCGGACTTTTCCAGTGTGACATAGCGATCGTTATGTTTAAACGTAAATGGGTTGTCCCTACAGACCAGTGGTTCCCAACCTTTTTCCACTTGTGCTTTAAACCCATTTCTATAAACTGTTTTTAAAATAGCTGTTTTTAAATACTGACATTTATTGTTCCTTAACTAACGTTTTGCATTTTGTTTACTTTACTTGTTTATCCACCATTACTGATTATTTTTCGTGTAACCCTGAACGACCCAGCATGTACCCTCGAGGGTACGCGTACTACCGGTTGTGAACCGATACTATAGAGTCCAACTACGGCATAGGCAATAGAGAATTCTTCAAAATGCCAATATAACCACCAGAGAGTGGACGGGAGAGTTCCTAATTCAAATCAGGACGGCGCATTACGGTCAAGGTTCTTTTCTGGTGCAAACCTGCAACTTCTGGAAATCTCGAACTTGTGGTTGGTTGCGAGAAACTGCTGAAGCATAATGCGAGACATCGACACCCTTCAATCATTCTACCCTTGCTGCTTCTTGGCGTTCTTATCGCTTCCTTCTTTCCTTCATAATCGATCTCGCGGGTTCTCAATAATTCCAGCAGATACTCTAATAATGCCTTGGCCTCGTGAACTAATTGTTGACTTCTATTACGGCTGTTGCATTTTTAGAATTTGCAAAGTCGTTTGCCAGATTATTAAACCAAACGTTATGAATAAAAAATAAATAAATAGATCTTTCGAAATTCTCTCATTCTGTAAACAGTGACTTTTTCTATCGCAACCGCCTGCAATCGAAGATTTGTATTGGTGTAAATTTTTCATTAATATCATCGGTAATTGGATTCATTTCAAAACCCTACGGTTAATAGGCTTATGGATAATAAGAGGCAGACAACTGTTACCATCTCATATTGCAAATTCTGATTTGTGTTATTGGGTTTACAATACGCGTTCTGATCTTCCCGAACTGAAAAAGTTAAAAAATCAGTTACCAGGATTGGAGGTGAACCTACTTATCTGCTTCACTAACTAGCTAACCGGCTTAAAAAAAAAAAAAAAAAAAAAAAAAAAAAAAAAAAAAAAACTCTTAATTATTAACCAAAGTAATTGAAAAATGTGACAATATTTTAAATTGATAGTACCTTCTGTTATTTTCAACTCTTCATGGATTCCTTCGGTTGAAATAAAAACACTATTTTTGTATCATAGTAAAGAAATCCGAAAACGGTGTCGGAGATGATGATCTTTGGTAAAATTTTGAAACTTTTGAAGTGTCCGTTTCCTTTGTCTATAAAATAATGAGGGATCTTTAATATCTTCATCATGTATCACCTAATTTGAAAAATCAAAGCTACTCTTCTTCCGTATCTTGGACTTTATTACTTTACAAATAAACTTCGAATGTTGGCATACACCAGGGGTCGGCAAACTGCGGCTCGAGAGCCACATGCGACTCTTTGGGTACGTACATGTGGCTCTGAAGCAAAATTGAAAATGAAAACAAAACTATGATAGTTTCATTTATAAAATGTTTAAAGGATTTTATTCACATAATGGTGATTTCATTTGTTCTATAGGTCTCGCAAAACTTCGTGGCACTAAGATGCGCGATGTCAGCGAGGGGAAAGCAAGCTTGGAGGGGGCATACAGAGGGAGTCATTAAATGTAAATTGAGGAGTCAAATTACTGATGCCAACTTGGAATCGTGCCTTAATTTAAAAACGACTAATTACAAACCGGACACACAGAAACTTTCTAAGCAAGCTCACACCGATTAAAACCAATGAGAGAAATTTTATGTGTGAATTTTTCTTCATTTAATAAAGATATAATTAATATTATAACTTGTTATATATTACTATAAATTTACTATAATATTACTTTAAATTTTCCTTATTTGTAAAAATATATTTATGGCTCTCGAATAATTTTTAAATTGTTGTGAGGGACAGGTTTCGCTCTTCCGTCTCAAAACGTTTGAGATGGAAGAGACAATCACATACAATTTAATAATCCATATAATAATGAATAAGAATCATTTAGTTCGAAATTTCGAAATCTTATTTTCTCTCTCTTTCTCTGAGACTTTATCTGAGAATATTTTATTCGAAGTAATTCTATAAGTTCCTCTTCTTACTTTTTTTTTCTGTTAAAGTACAGATAGTACTTAAAGGGAAGTTAAAACATCACGTTACGTGCTGCCATCTATTGCAAATCGAAGACAAATATATTTAATGTATTTGTATACTCTCAATTACAAATTCACTTTTTTTTTAGTTATTGCATATTTTTGCATAATTAAAAGCAGTGTTTTTTTATATAAAAAATTTAGAGTCATTTCTTGTTTAATTATTGAGATTAATCAAATATTGAATATATTATCTAATTCTTAGAAGATTGGAATAATGAATGCATTTATTAGCATAAACAGATCTGCAAAAGCCTCTTTTCATTAAGCATTCTTGAAATTTATAAACATAAAATTATCATGAAAAAAATACGGTCAAATAAATTGGAAAAATAATTTTTATTTTTCAAATAAATAAAAAGAGATGCGTACTCAGATGTGAAGAGTTTTTTTCGAATTGGGCCATGTTAGAGTATAATCGGAGGAAATAATTATAAATCAAATTAACTGATTTACTATAACATTTAATTTTTTTTTTAATGATAGTTTAAAAATTAATTCAAAATCAAAATTTGTCTTTTTTTTTACGTCTGTCTGCTTATAAACGACGACTTAATTAGATTAAATTTATAAATGCCACTTTAAAGGTACCAAACTTAGGGCTAATAAAGCTTTTAAACAATATTGACATCTTCGTTAATGTCAGTTAGATAAAAATATCTAACTTTAAAAATAATCCACACAAAACTAAACTGTGATTTCCTTTCTTCGACCATTGTTAAAAAAAGAAATATATGTTAATTTTACACTGTTAAAAAGCCTGAATGATTACGTTTTCATCCATATTTTTTATTATTATTAGTTTATTGTTTATTTGAACGACATAAAAATTTATTTTATTTTACCATGCGGATAAGGACTTGATATAGTTTGCATACCACTATATTTTTAGATATTTCGTATAATAAACTATTCCATTGATAGAATTTGGTGTGACGTCACAAACAAAGAAAAAAAGATAAAGATATGATTTTCGTTAAAATAAATAATAAATTATTTATTTATTTAAACGAATTGTAATATACTGAACTGCCTCTTTAGAACCCATTGATGAAGGTATTAGTTTGTTGTAAATAAAATATCAGCGCCAGTTATGGTATCGGAGTTGTTGACTTGTTAGTTGATGTTACTGGATAAGATCCCTGAAATGGAGGTGAATTCTACCAATTCATTAAGCCCAATTTATACACGAGTATGCAACCAAAGTAGAAAATTTAGCATCTCCCCTTTGCACAAAACCGGCTTGTTTCTACGGGGTGTGGTTTAAGACTCAGTACCCCAGCAAAAGAGTGGAGGCTGAAGCATTTTATTGGTCGCCCACACTACGGGTGGGCCGCTGCCAGTGACCCTTTCGCCTCCGGTGCTTGTAATCACATCAGTAATGATTGGTTACAGTATGTTAACCCTCTGCAGACGAAGTGGGAGTTAAATATATTTTTTCTCCCCGGTAGATATGATTTTTTCGTTTATTTTCTTACTTTTTTCTTTCATAGAATTCAGTGAAATGGTTGCCCATCTGGGTTTAGTGAACATTTAGAATTCCTAGACAAACCCATGGGTTTTTGAAAATATTTCGGTTCTTCTAATTACATAGTACTCAAAAATTATAGTCAATTTGTTTTAAAATAAAACTATTAAATATCTGGTGTTCCTAATTCTACCTAGTATTAGTCGATTTCTTTTTTGTTAAGCGACAAAACACGAGTTTGTTCTATTGTTCTACATTTAATTAAACCTGTTATTTTTTTTTTTCAGGAATAATATATTTATACCTCATTCCACTTATTTGTGATCCTTATTTATTAAAATTGACTAATTCATAGCAGACTATTAATAGCCTGAATTGTCTGCCATATCATTACAAAGAAATTCGATTAAAAACAATTACTTTTATACACTCAATGGACAAAATATTAGAGATACCTACCTAATAGCGTGGCGGTCCTCTTCTAGCGAGAATAACAGTCTCCGAGGCATTGACTCCACCAGATGCCGAAGGATTGCCGGAAGTAATTCTAGCCATACATGTTTCAGCATTGTCTGCAATTGCACCTTAGACGTCGGTCCCGGATACATGGATCTGATGTCTCGCTCTACGGCATCCAACAAAGATTCGATGGGATTTAAACCCAGGGACCTTGGGGCCACTGGGTGGTATCGAACTCAGATGAGTGTTCCTCGAGCCACGCTTGGATGGTTGTTTCTGCCTCGTGAAATGTCGCTTTGTCCTTCTGAAACAGACCATCGGCTGTTTCAGAAGGTGCGCGAAGGCCATGAAAGTGTGTAGGTGATAGCTCGCAGCGTTTAAAGACTCCCTCCAGACACACCAAGGGACCTAATGTGTCACATGAGAAGGCTCCCTAACCATTACAGACTCACCACCTCCTTGAACAGAGCCGACCTTGCACGACGGGGCCATGGCCTCGTCTGTCGGTGCAACACCCGCACTCTTCCGTCAGTTCGATACAACTGAAAACGGAATTCATCAGACCACACGACTCTGGTCTCTACTCTACAGAGGTCCAGTTTTGATGGTCCCGACACCAGACGGGGCTCAATGCTCGATGATGAGGTGTCAACAGGGCACACGATTAGAGTGTCGGCTCGCGTAGCCCATGACATGCAGGATACACCTTACCATTCTACGTCGATCCCGGTCATCAATGGCGAGTGGTCGATGGGCTTATTCGCTGGGCGCTAGTACGTCTGTCGACGAGGTTACACCCTTGATACGTTTGCCCTCGAGAACTCCAGGGTTCTTACCACTTGGGCGATAGAATGACCCATCAGTCTTGCGCCGATAATATGTCCACGATCAAAGTCACTAAGTTCACGACACTTATCCATGTTCGTCGATTGCAATACACTGTTGGGAAACCAGGATATCTGCCTATTAGCGTCTGCGTTCGGACATTTCATTCTGCGGTGGAGATGCCAGTGTCAACTTCCCATCACCCCTATCTCTAATGTTCTATTGAGTGTATACAGCAGACTACTGATGGTAGTCACCTATACTCGTTCGTCTGCTCAAGAAGTACTGCGCGTATGAGCGCCTATCTCATTATAATGAATGATGCCAAGATGGCGACACTTCAACAACAACAACAACAACAACAAAAAAAAAAAAAGGTGAGTTTTGTTGAACTGCGAAATTTGAGTCAGTGGTCAAGTAGAAAACGCCCGATTTCTTGGTTAGCCTTTTTTTTTTTATTAATTCCTTGGATTGTTTTATATGGGAATATGGAAATATTACGTAAAGGAGGGGGCATCAAAAGCGACTGCAAGAGTAAAAAACAAAATTAGAAACGCTGTAGCTATGATTACAGGTTGGATATTTATCAAGCTGTCCATTAAACTTTTTTTAAACAATATTTCTTATTGCTACATCTTAATGTTCCCTGTAAACATTTGCATTTTAAAATACTGGAATTCTTTTATCCACATTGTCAACACAATAAATCCTTATATTATTGTGAAAATTTTAAATTTAATTTGCATATTATCAATTCGATTATTGTAATTGCGAAAGGTATCTTTATATTGGTTCTTTAAATATCAATACCATAGCTGGATCTTGTTAGGGAAAAAAACAGTAATTTATAGTCTACAGCTTTAGTATTGCTGCATTTTTTAAAATTCCGTTATTTGGATCTTAAATAATATTATACTAATTAAGTAACAAACAACAAAAGCTTTACAACAATGGTGCACGAGTTTGAAATGCATATTTTAGTCACATAAATTAACTAAGTATGTCAATGTAGAGTGGGTGGTAATTCGATTATTTTTAAAGAATATTAACTAAATACACCAATATGTTTAATTGTCTTCGTAGTGCGATTGAAAGAACGACGGAACATTTCTCTCTTCGATTGGAAAAGGCGTAAGTTGGATTCGCGTCTTGACGAGAGGAATCTTTATATGTTTTATTATTATTAACTTATTATAATTAATATTTGTATAGTAGAGAGCCCTCTTGGGATGTTCCTTGCACTCCTTATATATATATATATATATATGTTAAAGATACCAAGTAATTTTAAACCTGGTTTTACTCCATTTCCCAAGTAAGCAAACAGACTAAAAGTCAAGTTTGCGCCTGCAATTGATGCAAGTCTAACTGATCCCACAGGTAGTTCAGGACCAGGGCAACTCGTGGCAAAGGTGGAACAAGCTCCCATCACTGATCTTAATATTTACTCTTAATGTCAAAACACATCTCCAAGGAGGGGATGTATGATGTTTTGTATTAAAGGCCAGGGGCCACTACCCAGACCGGTTTCGACCTTTATTGAGGTCTCGTCAGTGGGAGCTAGGCTAGAATTAGAAATACCAAGATTTAGTAGTACAGAGCTTGTAAGTATTTCGCCAAAACAAGTTACCATATTAGTGATCGGAGCTTGTTCCACCTTTGCCACGAGTTGCCCTGGTCCTGCACTACCTGTGGGATCAGTTAGACTTGCATCAATTGCAGGCGCAAACTTGACTTTTAGTCTGTTTGCTTACTTGGGAAATGGAGTAAAACCAGGTTTAAAATTACTTGGTATCTTTAACATTTATTATACCCAAGGTAAAATACTTTCTACATATATATATATATATATATATATATATATATATATATATATATATATATATATATATATATATATATATATATATATATATATGTTGAAAGTTTTTTTTTTTACCTTGGTTCTACTATACATTAAAGATACCAAGAAATTACATACATTCACGTCTGAGTTACTTGCATATACAGGCTGAGGACTTCATATCACTTGCCTTAGTATGTATCCCATAATGCAGAGCATACATACGCTTTCGGACGTGTCAAATGCTGTGCATCATAAGAACGATCACTACCCATCCTGGTTTCAATCTTTATTGAGGTATCATCAGCGGGAGCCAAACCCGAGAGAGGAACCAAAGTTGAAGTAATGCAGAAGTCATATATATCTCACCTACAAGTAGCCAGAAGGTTCTCAACCTTATTAATAAAAATCTCTGGATGAGAGAAAGATGTAGAAAGTTTGGTTTTTTTTTTTTACGCCTTCAAGAGCAAAACATTGTTTTGCTTCCTTAGATAAAGTATTAAAAGTATTAAAGTACTCGTACATAATTTCTTGGTATCTTTAATTTGTAATAGAAACAAGTTAAAAATTTCAATATTTTTCTTTTATCCAGAGAATTTTATTAATAAGTTCTAGCACCTTGGCTACTTCTATATAAGATATACAATAAAACTTTAGTACAACCCTGTGTGGTAGCCGGGATAAGAATAGCGCTACTGTAACCTATGCATGTCGTAAGAGGCGACTAAAATGGGACGCAGAGCTTCGAGACTTTCGCTCTCTTATGTTTCTTCCGGAATTTTTCTCCCAGTGAGAGGGGGGGGGCTTAGATTTCGTGGGGTTTGCCCTGAGAGGGCGTTTTGAGTCTCTGGGGAGGGTGTTCACCGGCGTGGCCCGTAAGGGGCCTTGTAGGTGAATGCTTTTCTCTGCAATATGAGCGGTTCTGCTCAGTGGTGGGGAGGGCCGTCACTGAGTGGAACCAACGCTGAGTTGGACGATCTTTCGACCACTCGTAGAGAGTGGTCCGGGGGATCGTCTTAATTTTTAGAGAAGGCTTTACTTAGATATCAGCCCATGCATGTCGTAAGAGGCGATTAAAATGGGTATCCAGGGAGGGTAATGGATGGCAATTCTGTAGAAAATGAAGGTTTAACTGAGACTCGGCTGTTGCTGTTACCCTCCTGCCATGATCAGAGCCTATATAGCTCTATTACCCTAACCATACATTTTCTTTACAGATAACGGGGAATATGAAAATCGTTTTTGCTTCACCCATCTAGCCAAAAAAAAAAAAAAAAAAACCTTAGTACAGTGAGAGCAAGAGGCGATTTCCGCTTTCAGGGTACCGGATGGCAATGCTGTAGCCAATGTAATTTTAACTGAGGCTCGGCTATTGCCATTACCCAGCCATGACCAGAGCTCAATAACACCCCATCCACACGTTTTCTTCAATCAGATGAAGAAATAAAGAATCAAGGACTCAGTCCATCTCCCCCCCCCCAAAAAAAAAGAGAAAAAAAAGAAAAAAGAAACCTTAGTACAGTGTGACAACCACCACTAGTACTTTCGTACTAGATCTAGTACTTTTTATAAATTTTTAGTGTTCTAGTACGTTCACCAACTGATCTAGCACTTTCTTCCTTCCGAATAATAATAATAATAATTAAAATAACAATATGAGAGTTAGACATATGAGTTTAATATTTTTCTCTTCTCGCACCTCCCCATATATCACATTAAGTGACACAAGAATATGATTTCTCTTTTTTTTTCGCCCCTCTCACTCTTCGCTAACCTTCTTTCCCCCCTCTTATCCCATACTCATGCAATTCGACTGGCATTAGCCAATGAAAATATATTCTTCGCTATCCAAACACTTCTCGTGCATTATAAGAAGTTTTTATTAATAAAAACTTTTTCAGTTCTTCCTCAAAATTATTATTATTAAGATTTTCCTTTTAAGCATGGACAAATAGGAAAAAAAAATATTTTAAATTTAAATTTGATTCTAAATCTCAGGGGGGAAATGTGTAGTGCATCAGGTAGTAAAGTAAATAAGCGAGCCATTGAAAGTGAAGATCTCAATGCCAGCTCTTCCTACCCATTTGAATCATAACTAACATCACTTTCTCAGATAAAAGAGAAAGTGATGCTAGTTATGATTCAAATTCAGATTCAGGTTTACAAAGTTCATCTAAAAAGATGTAAATATCATATAAATAAAAATTCAAAGAAGAATGGTTGGAAGATCCCATTCTTAAATCCCAATCAGTTCAGGTCAAAGTAAAGGACAAACTGCTTATTGTAAATTTTGTGATAAAAGCATGAATGGCAGCAAAAGTCTAATGATTCGTCCTGCAAACACTCCCAAACACAAGCAGAGTGTAGAATCTGAAAGAAGCACACCAGGTATAATGTCATTGTTTCAATCCAGTTTCAAATACCAGTCGGAAAAGCAAATTTAAGAGGCAGAATTAAGATTATGTGCATATGTTGCAGAACACAATCTGCCTTTGAGGCTTATGGATATTCTTCGAACTCTGTTGAAAACAATTGCTCCTGATACTAAAATTGTTAAGAAAATACAATGTGGACTCACTAAATGTAACTATTTTATATAAAAAGGCTGTAGATTCATCAATGAAATCTCAAAAAAAAAAAAAAAAAACTCCGTTGATGAATGGACTCCTTTTGACAAAAGAAAAATTGAAACGTTCATCAGCTACGATTTTACGATTTCTGAAGAGTTAGTTAATTGAGCAAAATCTCCTAAATAGAATGAATAAATACTTCCAGTGTTTTTCTTGTGAATGGGAATCTCTGAATATATGTAAATAGCATATTAAATAACTGAAAATTTAATGTTGCATTATTTTAAACACTAAAATGAGACTAAAAATTATATAGTAAATTAATACACGTGTTAAGTGCTAGAGTTACAATTGGGACTACAACTACAGCTCTTCGACTCAGAGATGACTACAGTGAGGCGAGTTTTGATCTTTTTTTTCCTTTTCATATTTGTCGTACATGTGTTAATTCAGCGGTTTTACACTGAGTTCATCTATGATAATAAGGTAGTAATATCGTAAATTACGTTTTTTTTTTCTTTCGGATTTAGTACCTTTTTCCTGCATAAGTTAATACAATATATTTTTGCTGGGTGGTTACCCTATTCGGGGGTAAAGCTTTAAACAAAAGAGAGAGCCTAATTTTTGGATACTGAGGAGGCAATGATGATAATGTATTCATGTCAACTGACAAGGTTATCCGAGCCCCATCGAAGAATAGTTTAGAGACCAGAATTTAGTCTTGTAGAGGTTGTTTCTGTGTGGATTGTGGCGATTCATTTGGTGCAAGGTTTGTCAAGTAAGAAGGACGAATGCAGTGTTACTGTCGGCAATTGGATTGGTGGTCAAGCAGAGCAGGTCAGTGATGTATAGAAGAAACAAGATGGGTGAAAGAACATAAACTTTTGGAACCCAGCATTAGTTGCATAGCCAGAAGATAGGGAACCGTCAATCATCATATCAATGTGCGATGATGGAAGCTTACTTAATAGGCCTTGTGCCAGATCCGGTCGGAAGCCTTGGAGATATCTAGTGCAACCACGTGGGATTCGTCAAACTTTTGCATTGTGCTTATCCAGAGTATGTAACATATGTGAACAGATCCCCCTATTGAACGCATTGGTGGAATCCATATTGGTCGTTTATTAGTTGAATACTTGCAAGATAGTATACAAGTTGGCTGTTGATAGTTCTCTCCATTTTTAGAGAAGACTGAGACCAGAGTGAGATTGGGTGATGCTTTGATGTGAAGGATATGCCACCCCTCTTGGTGGACATCGGCTAATTTCTAGGGTGTAAAGTAGATGCTGTGGAGGTAGGAGAGCTTAAAGAGGCAACACAGAATAGGAGTCAACTCTGGTGCATATTGTTAAAAATTTAAAAAATATATTTTTTTGCTTTCTGTCCAGTAAAGAAAAAAAAAATGCCTCTGCAATAAGGATGGTTGCAATTGGAAGCTTAAAGTGGCATGAAAAAGTTCCACGTTTGGTGTCTAGATTTTCTGTAAGATTTCTAGCCTATCTTTAACCTAAGCCTTTTCTTAGTAGTAATAATCATAATACTAATTATGCTAATATTAATGAATTATGGGTTTACAACCTTTGAATGATTCTCATTATAATTAAAATGCAAATCCTACAATTATTCCAGCAGTTATGTTATTCGAAATACGTGATCTTAATACCTTGTCCAAAATATATGAATTTATTAATGCATTTTAGATAAATAAAATACTTATTAGGGCATGTGTTGTCCTGTGGTAACTTTCATGGTATTTTGAATCAAAATATATACTAGATTAGGAAGAATATCGTCTCTTGTCTAACACACCCTGAAATTGCAGCCAACCACGGCTAGCGACTGACCGCCTACGATTTCTGTCGCCTAACGCCCCCCCCCCCTTTTTTTTTTTTTTTGGAAATGTGATGGAAATATTGGTGGGCTTTTAATACTTATTGCGATCATCATTTGTAAAAATTATTTAATACATAAAGTTTTTTTTAAATGATCCTTATTGACTTATGAATGAATTTATGACAAATAAATAAATAATATACAGTATATAATTAATGGGAACTCATAGACTGAAAACGATTACTTTTAAGTTCACTTCCATAAGTAAAAATGTTCAAACTCTCATAATGAATTAAGTAGTACACAGCTTTCTCGCAAGCTGTACATAGAATTAAAAAAAAAAAAAAATTAATCGAATGTAATTTGTTTATAAATGATATATGGTATATAGTTATTTATTATGATCGTAAACATTTAATTTTGGCCCAGGCTTAACACACCTCGCAGTGCTTTGAACCCGTCTACCCATATATATCATTTAAATATAAAGCCATTAAATAATCATTTCAAACAAATGACATAAATATTTGCTCCAAATCCTTTTTTTTCCCCCTTTTGCTAGGCATTAAAATGAATAAACGACTTCACTACATTACCATCCAGTGTTAAAACGCGCAAATTGCTCGCGAGTTACCATAGTTACACAACTAGAGGTGCGCGTGTTTAGTGAAGCAAAACGGATATTTTTTTTTATCTTCGGCTATTTCTGTTGGCATATATCTACGATAATTGTGGGAGATTTATAGAACAACAAATCTTGTCTAGCGAATTTATTAAAGATAGGGAAGCTCTATACTGTAAAGTTTAAGCGAAATCTATGACTTAAAGATAACAGTAGTTCTTTTAAGCGTAGTCATATATCGCCATTTACTCAGTTGATATAATGATAATTCATTCAGGCCAGAAGCTGCACTCACGGAAAACCTAATGTATTGACTTCAAAGCGAATCATATATATAACTCTTGTGAACCCGCTTATGGGTCAATATTCTCCTAAATGATTTGATTTAAATACAAGCTTTAAAAAGAAAGATTAATTTATATATGTAATAATTTCTATAGGATTTTCCGCTTTTCTGACAGCGCTGTCTTTCGCATCCGCTAGTTGTCAGAAGAAAAGATAGGTAACATAATTCGATAGATACTAGTTCTACAAAATCGTCTTCGATAAAAAAAAAAATAAATAAATAACGACAGTTAACAAAGCGCTTATTCTAATCGCCTCGTACACTAACTTCTTTAACCATAAAGTTTTTTGCTTTAAAAAATTATATTTTAATAATAGCGAAGTGAAGGAATTTGCTTTTTAGACCTAGCCCGTCTATTTATTCACATAATGTCCGAAAGGTCGAGTCAGTCGATCTTTAGTAAGTGGAACGTCCCCCCCCCCCCCAAACGGAAACTTTGGTTTTTAACTTCTCATCTGAAACTCTCATAATTACGGAACAATAATATTAGAGTTGAGGGCCAGTTGTCTGTCGAACTCTCTTCTGTAAAGCCTTGATTCATTGATAGCTTGGACTCACTATCAGTAAAGAATGGAGGCTAACTGCCCACCTATCCTCCAGAAAAACTAAAGTGAGCTTTGGCTACCTTTAGTCTTAAAGACTTTGGGAAATTCATTTATTCATTTTATTTTATTTTATTATTTATTTTGACAAAAAAAAATCATCTCAAGCTCGATTCAAGTGCAGTTTTTTTTTAGCAGAATCTCCGATTTTCATTTACTTCTTACGATTAAATAGTTTATTTATACTTTTAGATACACTTTAGCCTACTTGCAATGTCTTTGTTATATTGTTTATATTTCTTCATCAAATATTTATTTATTTATTTGCATGCAACACGGGTGACAACATCGGTGGCAGCAAAAATATATTTGCGGCAAGCCAGGGTACATCGGCGATGCACATCAAATTCTCACGGGTAGAGGGAAGACAATAAGAATTTGTCTGTGTGATGCAGTTTTGGATATGGGCGAACTTACGACACTACGTCCTTGTTCACTTTCCTTTGTGATCACCCACGTAAACATCTGCGAGGGTGTGGTTACATCGCTGTCCCGTTATTATTATTAGGGACATACTGTCAAGGTTTTGAGAAACGGAAAGTGATTCCCAAGGTTTCCAGTGGGACGAACAGAAAGGCGTGCTGAAAATGGTGACCTTCGTTCTGAAATCGACTTCCGCAACATTTCTTTCTGAAACCGATCCCCTCCTCTGCCCCCTCCACATCTGCTTGGATAATTTGCCAAACTAGCAATTTAATGAGTCTATCTGCTCTTTCGGCTGTAATTTTATCAATTTAAAAATTACTTTCGCCACCCAAACATATGTGTTAGTACACCTAATAACAACAAATCTGACAGAGCGTGAAGGCAAAGAAAAAAGTGGCGAAAGGACTATTAGAGCACCTGTTGCGTCTTAGAAGCGAGAGTGTTTTCTCGATTAGCCACAAGGAATCTTTCATTTGCTCTCCTTTTTATTCTCTTTTTAATCTATAAAAACTATCGCTTTTTCGAATTTTTTTTAATGCTCATTTGATGGGGGGAAGCTTTTAGTTTAATGCTTATCAGATGTAGAAAACAGTTCTCCCTCCCCCCCCTTTTTTTTTGAATAAATATTTGGGAATTTTGATTCGCATTAAGTGTTCCATTATAATTCAAAAACCAGCAAGTAATATCGAAACAGCAAGTAATTAATTGTTTATAATGAATGGTCATTATAATGCTGGAGGAAGCATTAAGCTAAGCAACACGCTTATAACCATGGCTGTTCAAGTTTTGCAATTCCTAATTTGGGACCGCTGACTAAAGGGGAGACTGCTTGTCACGAAATAATGAAAACTGAAAAGGCATAAATCTTAACGGACATCATGATGCTTTCTGTAGCTTTATTTATCCAACATTATAAACCGCTTTATTGTCTTAACATTTTCAATGATTCTTTAAAAAAAAATTATTGATTATAACGTCATATTTACAAATCGGAAGTCGGACATATTCAAATCTAACATCTCTTTCACGTGACTAACCACTTCCATTTATTATCCCCAAGTTTGACGCCGCTGCCAAAGGGAAGGATCTAGTTCCTATTCTCCAACTCGCCAATTCCAGTCCAACTCCTGAACTTCCAGCTTTTATTAACTTTCTTACTGTTTTTGTCTGAAGAAGCATCCTTTTCCTTTAATTCATTCTTCTACCTAATGGAGAGTTTTAACCACTCTATCCTTTCGTTATCCAGCACGGACCGTCCATTTTCAAGTAAACCACTATAATCGTCATCGTTATCATCCTCAACCATTGTCAATCCACTGCTGGATGAAAGCCTTTCCAAGATTACTCCAAAACTGTCTGTCCATGACTCTCCTTTTCCATGTCACTCGAATGCATTGGTTAAAAATTGTTCTCTTCAGGCAAAATGATAGTTGGCTTTTGAATATTGAATGTAATTTTCTAAATGCATTCCACCCAAGAAACGTGCGCCTTTTAATTTCGCCCATGATATTTTGCTCCATTGATATCTGTTATCCTAACTATATGTAATGATCTACTTGTTTAATTTCATCATTATTGATTTTTATTATTTCTGGTTGAACATAGCTGTTGAGCTTGGATCTTCTTTAGGTTTATATTTGGACCAGCTGTTTTATCAGCAATTTGGAGTTCTTGGATACGAATCTGTAATCCATGCTCAGTTGAGTAAAGGTATCATGTCATCCGCAAAGTGTAAATGGCTTAAGTATATTGTATTTATCTTCAGACCTTTTTCTTCCCAATCAAGAAGTTTGACTATTTCTTCCAGGCATGCTGTGAATAGTTTGGAGATATTGTAACACCTTGTCTAATACTTCTTTATATTTTCACAGTAGAGTTGAAATTAATTGCTATGGTTGCATCTCTCTCTCTCTCTCTCTCTCTCTCTCTCTCTCTATATATATATATATATATATATATATATATATATATATATATATATATATATATATATATATATATATATATATATATATATATATATATATATATATATATATATATATATATATATATATATATATATTCATATTTATATATACTGACTTTGAACCGAGAACTAGAATAACAATTAAATATATTCAAAACACAACATGTTTCATCGGATTGTCCGACTTCTTCAGGCGTGGGAACGTTTATATATTAGGATAACCAAGTTATTTTATAAACTTGGTTATTTTAACTCCTAATCCCAAGTATGCAAACAATTAAATTTGCGCCTGAAACAAAGTTCAAGTCTAAAGATGATACAACACCAGGGCAACTCGTTGTAAAGGTGGGTAAAGATCTGATCACTATTCTTAGTATTTTCCCATAATGTAAAGCACATCTCACTAGAAGACGTATACTGCAATGCATTATAGGTGGGGTCACTACCCAGACCGGTTCAACCTTTTTTGAGGTCTCCTCAGTGAGTAGCTAGACCTTAAATAACAAGGTTATAGTAATATAGAGCCTTATCACCTTTACCTATAGAAGTTGCAACAAGGTGTTTTTATTTTTAATAAAAATCTCTGGAGGAGATATAGATGTAATATATATATATATATATATATATATGTATAAGCGCTACGCATTACACATGCGTCGTTGTTGCACATATATGTGAAACGTATCAGAACTCTGAATCGAGAGTACAAGACAGGTAGAAATCAAATGTCATAAGCTGATATTATCAGTATTCTCTCTGCTAAGAAATTGTACACTCCTAAGAAAAGAAATTGTACACTCCTAAGAAAAGAAATTGTACACTCCTAAGAAAAGAAATTGTACACTCCCAGCACATGCGAATGTACATTGAACAGTTTGCGAGGATGAAAATTAAAAACACTTAGGTTTTGTTTTTGCAAATCATACAAGAAGATTTATGTAAAGAGTACATTAATCTAGGTAAGATGAGAGAGAGAGAGAGAGAGAGAGAGAGACGGAAACTTGAAATGACAAAGTAAACTGCATTATAACAGACAGGAGTTAGAGAGAAGAGAGAGAGAGGGGGGGGGGAGAATATTGATTGGGCAGATAAGATTTTTCAGACGTCACCCAAGAATGCCACACACACACACACACAAGTTCCACAGGTACCAAACACGTTTAGCATATCCCGAGCGGTTATGGCATCACGATTCGATTAACCTCATGTTAACCCATGTTAATGGACATTTTACAGATACATTTACTTCTTTATTTTGTGAGCGTACGTTTCCATTTCCGTTATCTTAAAAGCATTCACAAGTGTTTGCTAATACGGTTCTTAATAGTCTTCTATAAGGGACAGGAAATAGCGAGCTACTTGTATACCCTGCCTGTCTATTACAGAAATTCATAATTTCCGGTTCTTTCGTTGTGATGATGAGTTCCATGTTTTCATTACATTTCAAGAATGACCAAGAATAAGGGAATTTCATTCAAAGAATTAAAAAAAAAAAAAAAAAAACTAATAAATAAAAAAAAAGAAATAACTGTATTTCTATTATTTTTTACAGAATTGATTCCCCTTCCCCCCAATATTAATCCATTCTCTCTCTCTCTCTTCATATATATGCATAAGTAAATCGAACACTGTTGTATTGTTTTCACTGATTTCAACTCAACGAGTAAGCGAGAACGTATATGACCACATAATAAAATGCTGATTAGAATTAGGAACATCGCATCTTATCTAGCATGCCACGGAATGCACTCGTTCTCAATTATGGTGAGATCTGAAGATCGGCTGTTTACTGATTTCCCGTCTAAAAATAGTGATAAAAGAGTGCTGTCCACTTCCTTTGAAAAATTGGAAAGGGTTAAAATATCCCCCCCCCCCCCTTGCGCTTAGAATTAATCACAGAGGGCGAATAGAATTAACTGTGAAATTCAATGCATTGGAAATATGTTTCAGTTGTTTTTCTAAATAATAAAATATTTTTGTTTGAGTGACTAAGATGGAGATCACGAACAAAATGTCACAGGAGACAAGTGGCAACTGAAAATATCCAAGTATAAAATTTCAATTGATTTGAACTGAACAAAACAAAACCAAAAAAAAATAGAAAAAGTAAAGCAATACTGATAGCTATTTGAGTTCTTAAAATCGTTACCGACGCTCCAAAAATAAAATTTATGCGTATGCTTAGCACGAAAAGTAAATAAGTGGAAGCTCTCCAACTAATACGCTGAGAGTTCGAAATAGCACTCTGGAAATGGATGCTTGCACCACCTAAGCCTTTATGTAGTAAATAAATTTCATATCCTATGTGAAATCATTACCCTGCTTATTGGACACTTGAAGTAGCTTGTAACAATTCTAGATTTCATCTGTACGCCAGTTTCTGTATCATCAAACCCTTATCGCATCCAGGCAGTTATATTAATGTTATACTAATGATCCGGTTGATCACACAGCACACGAATACTAACACATGCTCTAATATCTGTGCTAAGAAGATTTCATAAGCTATACGACATTTTAAATATCGTATAGCTTTTAAATCTTTTAAATCTGACATCATCCCTGGGGAAGCGATCTACGAATAGTAAAGAAATACTCGTTGTTTGGAGATTGCAAAAATGAATCGAATCCATGAAATATATTGCAGTTTCTAATGCAATGTGGTCTATAAAATTATGTCATGTTAGTATCAAATACAGGATACAAAATTTTGTATCCTGTATTTGATGCTATGATGCTGACGAGAAACAAAAATTGGATAAAGTACCCAATCGTCTTATAATCTTTTATTTCTAAATGTCACAATACCGCTGATCATTCGCTATCCAATCTTATTTAAGTAGCTACGTTGAGTAGCCATTATAGCAAATGTTCATAAACAAAGATAAGTGTTTTGACTCAGTACTCCACCAAACCGGAAGTCCATTCCTCGAGTGAAGTTGAATGAGGCCATCTGCTGACTACTGCAATTTCTACATTCCCATTTTCACAAAATGTGTTGCTACATCCTTTATTGAATGTCATGGTGAATTATGTTAACTTACAGTGGCCGTATCAACACCCGATAAATACAGAATTGTGAAGAATGTCAATATAACGTTAAGAGTTCATTTTTCACGACAATGCGACAAGGGTGGGAACGCTACATTTTGATAAATAACGGTCATCTGATATACTCAAACTTGTTTATCCCACAAGTTTCCTATGTTGTACTGTCCAATCGCACATGTTGTGTTTTATGAAAGTCAAGTCCGATCGTGTTTTGCAGTTATGTTTAACTTTTACGCAACATCCTCTCCAAAAAAAAAAAAAAAAAAAAAAGATCCCCTGATGCACGAGAGGAATGCATAATCCCTTTTCACTTTTCTTTTATCTCTTTCGGTCAGTTTATGTGATCTTCCTGATTGCCTCTTTGATTTCTTTCTACCATGTGGCGTTTTCATATTACAGTATGACGCAAAAAAAAAAAAAAAAAGCATTATGGAATAAACGAGTTAATTAACAAAGAAATGTTTACACATGATGATATGTACATCCACAAGCATCAGTGGAATCTTGGTCAAATTAATCATTAACGACGGTAGATGACATTCTCGCAATGGGCACCGTGTCTTTCAAGACAGGTTTAGTAGTGTGTGTGTGTGTGTGTGTGTGTGTGTGTGTGTGTGTGTGTGTGTGTGTGTGTGTGTGTGTGTGTGTGTGTGTGTGTGTGTGTGTGTGCGATGGTCCACTGTCATCATGGAGAACAAGGGTTGAGACATCTGCTGGACGTGTAATTTCATCCCTTAGTTCATCAAGGATTGAAGGCAGGTCATGGTGGAATACCCATTCCTTCAACATATCCCAAACGAAGACATCAAGTCATGTGAGATCAGGAGAACGTGAAGGATACGAGAATTCTGTGAACCTCGAAATAAGCCTCCCGGAGAAGTGCTCTGATAAATAGGCTCTCTGTTTGGCGTTGACTCTAACACTCGCTATACCACATGGCGTGATTCTCATTTGTGGTCGTGACAGTTCGTGGACGCCCAATGTCGCAATGTAAATTCCCTTTACGTTGCGACAGAACACTCTCGGTACGTCGGAACCTCTCGATTAAGGCAATGATGATACTACTGCTTAGGGCGCACTTACGGAAACGACGAATAATCTGCTCACAAAGACGTCGTAGGCGCGGACCATTTGCTCTACCAACTCCGTGTAAGGAAAATAATGCTCAACAATAAACGTCTTTCCTTCCAACGTCAACATCATTGCTACAGCTAAATGTAATGGCGTACACTCTAAACGTGCTCTTCTCTTAATGTGTGTGCAGTCGAAAGGCATATCTCATAGCGCGTCTACTTGAAGGGTAGATGCGCTATGAGATATGCCTTTCTAAAAAGAAAACGCAGAAAACTGAAGACAAACAGATTTGCATTTCATAAGAAACATATCTGTCGTATAGTTATTCAAAATTTATAGCTTTCACTACGTAAATCATAATTAAAAAAAAAAAAAAAGCTTCAGTTATACGCAGTTCTTTAAGGGATACGGGATTAGGCGATTCCATCTCAGCTCATCTACTTCATTGGTAAGATTCTAATCCCCCCCCCCGGATGTTCATCTAAGAAGAAAAATAATAGAGAAATCTGTATGCGAAGAAAAAAAAAAGCATTTTAAACAAATAATTAATCAAATTTCCATTATGCTGGCTTGACTGAACTCATAAATATTGGAGTATGTGCACGCGCATGCACGCACGCACGCACAAACTGCGTGGTCCACCTGAACAGCGATACATATCAACACTGCCGTCCTTGAGGCATTGAAACAGTTCCTGTTACGGAAGTCCCGCCCCTTGCTTGACCTTGCCGAAAAAGGGAAAGGCCTCGGTGTTAGCGGATACTTTCACCTCCTTTCAGTTCTTGCCTAAGTGTGATGCAAAAGGTGACCGTTTCTCCCTCCCCCATCCCTCTCCTGACTTTCCAAAAGTATTTGCATAGAGCTAATCATCTATCAGGCCGGATGCGGTGTGTTTGCCCCCTTGTGATTCATTTAGTCCGCTGCGTTCGTGAAGCATCTCTCCATTGCTCGAGAACCAACGTACGTATTCAGTTAACAGATCTAGATTCATCTTCTGATATCTCTGGCAAGTAAAAACACTTGTTTTTATACTTGCCAGAGAATATCAGAGATATCCTCCTGGACAGAGAAAAACAAGTTTTCTCTGTCCAGGAGGCTCTCCTTTCACCACCTTTATTTATCATCCCGGATTAAGATCCACATGATTACGGAAATTTCTGCTGAAATAGCTAAACATCTTTGTTCAGTTATTTCAGCAGAAAAACGAACACGTGAAATTGATAATCCTGTTTTCTTATTATTCCATTCAATAATTCTTAGACTTATGTTTATATTTATATAGACATAAATATAGACTTAATAGACATTATTATTATTTATTATTATGTGACACCTCCAGGGAGTCCAAGGACTCATCGAGGGAGGACACCTACTTTACATCTGTCTCCACCATCCAAATCTACCCACTACGACTTAACATACTGACCTTTAAAAATCGTTGTAAAATTTTAAAATTCCATTATCAACCAGTGCTGTTTTAAGAATTTCTGAAGAAATACCTTCAATCTCCCATCTCCTCTTCTTTTTTCTTCCATTTTTCAGTTTTTCTGCTGCTTTCTTCAACCATAATACGAGTTCTTTTTTATGTCGTCATAGAGTAACAGATGTATCGATATTTAAATAATTTCCAACACCGTGCAAAATTTTTTTGGACAGTACTGTTTCCAATTATCTAATATTCATTATCAATACTAAAAAAAAGCGTTGAATAATTTAGTAAACTTCCTTATCGAGTTAAACACAGCCTTTATTCTAAGAGACACCTGAACACAAAGCACGCAGTGAAAATAAAATAAAATCAGTGGGAAGTTAAAATTTGTATTATACCGAATATATTATAACAGAACACAAAAACACTTTAATTAACAATGAAACTGTTTTATACAAAAAAATAAAAATAAATAAATAAATAAATCTGTTAATTGTATCTCGTCTCTGATATCAAGCACGACCATTTATATATTTTACATGATGTTTGCTTAATATTTCAATTTCTATCAAATATTTTGCAATTTTTACGTTTTCAGTAGTGCTTCTTTTAATTCTCGGGGAAATTTAATGCATTTCCCCCCCTTTCCCTACTCAGTTTCAAGACAATATGACTTTGGGTTTTTTCATTTGTCCAACAAGTCGAAGTTTATATTTTAGAGATGCAATTATTGATTATAATTTATATGTGTTTATTATCAATGAATGCAAACTCAAAAGTGAGACCCTAGAATTCACACTGCTTCAGTAATACCAATTAGGATTAGGAACATGAAATGGTGGGTATTGTCTTCCGTTATAAATTCACCTTAATATGTCAGTGTGGTTCAATTTTGGTTTCGAGCGAATCATTTTTATTGGACATATTTGACAAATTGATGCGAAATTCCACTGGCCAAAACTCGGAATTTATGCGACTTAAAATCGCCCGACATCTCAATTTTGGTCTAAATTGAATTGGGTAATTTTTAGTGTTACCAAAATTAGGCAAAACAAAATTGTTTATGGTACGTATGCCAAAACTTCGCTGCGAACTCAGATGTTATAAATGATGGAGTTACTATACAATAATGCTATGAACTGCATTTTTTAATGATTATCTGTGGTAATGTCCTTACTTTCATGATTATTTCTTCAAATTACTATATAATAAACTATTAGTTTAAAAAAAAATAAAAAAAGAAGCATTATTATTAATGGTGGCATTAATTATATATTTATTCGTTTTATTATTTTAAATTTTATTTTTATTTTTATAATAGTTCGTGTCATAGAATTTTAAACTAATAAATAAAATCTTGTATTGTATTTGTTGCTAAATGCGTTGAAAATTTTGCTATGTAGTTTATACGAGTTTATCACGCAAATAATCTTTTTATCATTTCCAAACCTTTGATTATCTAAAATTACAGACCAGATGACACACACACACACACACACACACACACACACACAAAAAAAAAAGCATAAAAGCATTGTGTTTGTTGGCCCTGTCGGTAATAACGAAACAAACAAGGTCACTACCGTGTACGGTGCATCCATTGACACATTGTTATGCGAAACATTGTGACGTAACCCGAGTAGAGTGGGTGACATTGACCGCACCCTTCAATGTTGTAATATTTATTCCCCAACAAGAGGAAATGGCCTCTTTTTTTTTCCTTTACCATCACAATAAACCATGACCATCTGACCTGTTTTTTTCCCCTTTGACCTACATGTCGTACATCCACAACGCATGACCTTAGCGAAATACGAATTATATTACTTCTCGACTAGATATTATACAGACCCCAAAATAAACAAATTCATTAGGAATGTGAAAACTGTAATGAGCTATTACAGGAAGAATATTCAAGGCAAAATACACCCCCCTCCCAAATAAAAAAAAAAAAATTGAGGACAGAGTTTTAGTTCTTTACCAGCACCCTTAACGGCTAAAAATGTTTCATAAGTAAGTTGTGTTTGTCCAGTGCATACATTATATTTAATCTTTTAACTTACTTGGCTGTTGAAATTGGATATACGGATACGTTTATTATTATTATTATTATTATTATTATTATTATTATTATTATTATTATTATTAAAATATCTACCTAAATTTCAAGTTTTGTCCCGATTTCACAATTTACACAAAGTCCATTAAAGGAAATCATGCTTTGTTGAGTTTCTACGTTTGGAATCATGCCAAGAGTATGGTATATCAACTGTTGAAGCACGTGTAGAATGTGTGATGACAGCTATGAGGAAAGATTTTCGTCTACCAGAAATTACGTATTTGATGTACCACCGTATTCGGAATTTATGTAGCGATATCGGAACGTTAGATTTAAACCTAACGCAGAGATTGTTGCGCAATGTATTTTTTTGACTCTTGAATATTAAAAATCAGTCAGTATTATCCCAACACTTCAATTTAAGTTGATCCGTACAATAAAGAGCGTATTGAAAACTTCGGTTATTCTTTGTTTGTTCAATGATGTGGCATGCTGAAGTTGGTGGTAAAGTATTCCATCTTTATAAAAATATATACAAATGAAATAGATTATGCATATGTGGACGAGGAAGCAAAACAAACAAGGAAACATTTCCTTTCAATAATCGTAGATTATTTTCTTGCTTATTTTTTGACACAATCTTCAAATTATTACATATTTCATTAGAAGAAGCATTATTACGATTTTTTTCTTATCTCCCATACTATTTTAGTTGTATAATATTTATTATTATTATTATGTAACCAAATGTAACAAAAAAAATTATTATTATTACGTGACACCTCCATCGATTGATTGCAAGGAAGCTGTGTGTGTGTGTGTGTGTGTGTGTGTGTGTGAGAGAGAGAGAGAGAGAGAGAGAGAGAGAGAGAGAGAACCAGCTTAACATGTCATAAGTAATAAACTTATTAAAAAAATAAGACAAAAGTCAATAAATTTGAGCTCTGTTAAATACACCTTTGGGTATTTAACAGAGCTCAAATTCCAGTTATTAGAACCGAGAGACACGCATCTTATTTACCGCGCCACTCAAGGAGTCGTTCTCAGCTCAAGTGCGAGTTTATTGCCTTTTAGAAATGATAGAACCACCCTGAAACATTAAACTGTGTCCAGACGACTCCAAATATGACAGCAGAAGCATGATTTATCCATTCGGCTAAGCCGTTCGTAGCCTTCAACCCAGGTCAGTTGCCCAGTCGCTACTGTAATCTGTACAGGTCAGCACTTCGTTCAGCGTCGCGTATTAGATTTCGACTGGTCGCATCAGTTAACCGGTTAGACTCCTTATTAAGAGACGATCTTGCATAGCACACGTAAGAAAGTGGCATGTTGTCTCAGAACATACATCGAAGGTTGTCATTTTCTGACAGCTTCCTTGTAACATTACTTCTTTGAAGACGAAGGTCACGAGTAACAATTCTCCCCCCCCCCCCAGTTGCTGGCGGAGTTATTTGTAACTGAAGCGAACTGTTCCTCCCATTCTGTGCTTATTGCTACTTAGTTATTTTTCTCTTTATGATGTCGCTTCTGAGAGCTAATAAGTTATCTGACCTCAACAGCTGCTCTATTAAAAGAAGAGTTTTCTTTATTGCCTTCAGGGTTAATTTATGAAACAAAAATATTTCAGCTTGTTAATTATCAAATTCTCATTAAAAAAAAAAAAAAAACAGTCCCAACTCAAGAAAGGTTTTTAAACCTATGGTATCGTGTATCAGAACTGTGGGGGTTAGTTACAGTTCTAGAGATCAAACCTCGAACTTTTTTTCAAAGGCTTCCAAAACGAAGACAGGGTGATAGTCTCATACCAGGCGATGAAGTTCATCTAGCCCCGAAATAGTTGCTGTTCATCTGTTTGCGAGGTTCGCAATATTATTGATGTGCTAATCTGGCACTTAATGTTGAGCGAGGTGTTTCTCAAGCTGTTTAATCAACTGATATTTTTACAATGAATGAAAAAATCTGTTGTTGTTGTTTTTTTTTCACTCTCTTTAACCAATAATCTCTCTCTCTTTCTCTCTCTCCTTTTCCTTATGCTACGTTTCTTCTTTTTCTTTCATTCTGTTTTATTTTTTTATTTACTTCAATTTTTTGTTCTATTCATCATATTCTCTCGCTCTTTCCAAATCTGTTTCATCCTCTTCTGATTCTCATTTTATTTCTCCCCTCTCTCTTTCTTTCTCGCTTTTTTATTTTGTCTGTCTATCTCATTTTCTGTCTCTATTTCTTTCGCTCTCTAGGTTCTACCTGTTTGTCTTGTTACGTCTGCGATCGTTTTGAACTTAATAGGGAATTGAGAGTCGGCACTGTCAGCTGCTCAGCTTTTTAGTGTTTAGTGTGTGTGTGTGTGTGTGTGTGTGTGTGTGTGTGTGTGTGTGTGTGTGTGTGTGTGTGGCATTATTTTTTCTGTAGAAACTGCAATTTCATTTTCCCAAAGGAAATACCAATGTTTACGGAAATTCATCTTTTATGGCTACTTCCTGCTCATCCAAATTCTCTGGCAGGATGGTGGTCAGACGCCTGTTGTGCAGTTTGTTTTTAAAGCCAGGAAAATGTATTCCGTGAGAAGGATGTTGGAAAGATTGGTCGGAAGCGGAGTAATTAAAATACATGACCTACATGCACGTGGCTTATCTTCAACAGATTGTTTTATTCCCATTCCACGCATTTCTGGTGGAATAGTTCTCTTTGATACAGTTTCTGTATTGTTCGAGCCTCATGGATCATCTCCGACTCCCTTGAGAGGTTCAAGAAATGGTGTCGGTGTCACCAAGCGGAACATGACCAACATACTACTTGACTTTCAAACACTGCCTAGAGGATAATCAAAGGGTGCTATGTCGTAACCAAACATGGGTTTTTTTTGTAAGTGTATTCCAATATAAGCGCTTTTCTGAGACAAATACTTTGGAGGAAGGCAATCAAAGAGCAAATTCATCTGATTGGGGGTCAACTCTTCCCCTTGTAAATTCTGGAAAGCTTAGGACTCGAAAAGTTAAAACGATTGTGTTAATGAGACTTTTTTAAAAACTGTATGATCGCAATATAAAGTTAGCATGGTGTAATTTCATCGCAAAGACTGCTTTTTAAAAATAATTTTAATAAAATAGTAGAATGAATGATTTCAATCATTGTGGATTGACTGATTTGGAGGAAAATTGCATATTCATTCACGAATATGCAGTATTTGATGTTAGTAAGAGAAAATTCTGATAAAACGAATTTATATATATATATATATATATATATATATATATAATCCAATGCTTGTCAGCGAATGGTTATCTGGAATTTTTTATTATTACTTAATTTAATGAATTAATTTTTATAACTTCCAAAATTATTCATTTCAATATCTTTCCAGATATGTTGAATTTACAAGCAAGCAACAGATAGCTCTCTCTCTCTCTCTCTCTCTCTCTCTCTCTCTCTCTCTCTCTCTCTCTCTCTCTCTCTCTCTCTCACTCCGCAAATGACTTGGTAGCGGTATTTTATCCACTAGTTAAGACTTCACTTTGAGTCTCCGATTTCATGGTCAGTTTTTTCTTTGTCAAAAGGACCGGAGAGATTGACAGCACTCCTTGAAGGGTGGGATGGAGATAAATCAATCTTCTTAATGAAGCTTAAATGCAGGTAAGAAGAGAACGAAAAAAAAAAAAAGGCTGTGGGGAGGAAAGAGACGAGAAGGGAAAGATACCATAAGTTGACGTCTGCCAACTTGTCTAGTTGTTCTAGTGTCCTTTTTTCTCTCTCTCTCTCTTTTTTTTTTTTTTTTGGTACATCTGCTATGATGTCTCGTAATGAGCGGTTCTTCTGATGTTCCTTAATAACCAGCGTTCTTTTCTTTTGGCCTCAATGTGCTTTCGCCTCTTAAAGTATTTCACTTTTCTCTCTCTCTCTCTCTCTCTCTCTCTGTTTAAATTTTTATCTACGTGTATGTAGAAGCACAACACCTGTGTTCTTCGACAAGGAAAGCGGTGTAAGAAAGAGAAACAAAATCATGAGTGAAAAGGAGGGTGAGAGAGAGAGAGAGAGAGACGGAACAAGGTCAAGAGTGCGGGAAAGTAATTGGGATGGAAGGGAAAGGTGGAATTATGGACCATCTCCATCAGCCCATCGTGAATGAGCACTTCAAACAAAAGAAGCTGTGATGTCATCCCCGGAGAATCCGTACGGCTGCTTTTTTTTTATCGTCCAGTGATGGCTTCGAGAGTGTATTCCCCCACCCCATCCACTCTCAAGCTCTTAGCAGACGTAACGGTGACGCTCATTAGTTCGCCACTTGACGCACAGATCGTCAAAGTAGACAAGGAAGGTCAATAAAGTCAAGTTTATTAAAGCGAATTATGTGGAGGAGAGACAGCGCGAGACAATGGAGTTTAAACTGTTGTGACGTGTGGATGGATGTTGGCTGTGCGGTAAACAACAAGAATATTCAGCAGATAGAAGAAGAAAAGATGTGTGTGTGTGTGTGTGTGTATTCGGGCAAACGTTTACTTTAAAATTTCTTTCTAGTTCTTCGTCCAGACTTAGTTGTTTCTCTGTACTTTATTTTTAATAATTTATTAAACTTTGCGCATTTTATAATTATGAATATAAAAACAGATTTTTTGTATTCATAATGTGGTTTCTTTAATATTTTAAAAAAGTAAAAGTGAAATATCTGACCATTTGAATTCAAGTCAGTCCTTTTCTGACTTCCTGAATATTGATCAGGGATAGTTTTTGTTGTTTGTTATTTTTAAAATTATTTCAAAAGTTCTTTCAAGGGCGTTACACTTTTAAAAGGTTTATCTTTTAATATCTCTTTTACATTTCTTTCAATTTCTTTAACCGCTTTCTTCTTTTAATACTTTTAGCTATTTTTTTTTAAAGTTTCTTAGAATTCATAACTTTTTCTTTTAGTTTTTCATGTAATGCTTATAATTCTTTCGTTTCTCTTAGTTTGTCTTTTAAATCTTTTTTATTTAGCTTTTTCTTTCTTTTTATTTAGTATTTATTTTCTTTATTTTCTTTTTATTTATTTATTTATTTATTTATTTGGTGGGCATTTCCTCTGCAAGGCAACTTTGGTGCAATCAATAAGGTATATGCTTTTCTAAGCGAAGAGCCAAGGTTTAAATCCATTGGTTCAAACCGAATTCACCATATTTTCATAATAACGTGTGAAAGGCCAGAATGAAATAAGGAAAATAATATATATATATATATATATATATATATATATATATATATATATATATATATATATATATATATATATATATATATATATATATATATATTTAGACCAAGACAATTTTAATACAAGTGAATTACAATTAACTGTAGCGAACCCATATCTCCGTCGTCGAGAATACATAAACCAATTCCGAGATGCTGGATTTTGCACAGGTATAGTTGAAGTAACTTTATGAGGTATGATTTAAAAAAATAAATACTCGGAAATGGATTTATTACTTGCATATATCGCTAATGACCGGCTCTTGGCTGCCCGACAGCGATTCATTCAGCTTATTTGGTGTTCCGTATGCCTGTGATTATTCTCAGTATTGTCATGATAAGGAAATAAAATGGCAGTTTCGCATTAACTGCAAAATGATCACGGTATTATGCCACTATGTACAAAATCACTTAAAGGCTTTAATAGAAATATAACTTCCGCAAAGAAATAATAAAAATTTATAGCAGTCTGCACTAATTTGTAACTCTCCAGAAAGCGATGACCTGAAATATACAATAGAGTCACGCATTTTGTTAAGACATGACTCCCCCCCCCCCCCGAACAATAGCTGACAAGATTCAATTGTACTCCAGCGAGATTTAACGTTCATTTCTACAAATGCGTGCATGTTTTTCACAATATTACAAGCTCACAACACCTCGCGCACCATTGTTGAAGAACAGCAGCTAGTGGTTTTGCTTTTGCACATGCGTATTGCATCTTTCCGGTTTAGTTTATTTTGTGTAATTAATCAAGTCAATGGTCCGATAATAAAGCTATTTATATCTATACATAATTTTTTGATTATGTTAAGTTGAAAGATACATTTGCAGCTTTCACGTCATCGGTAGGGACTGAAGATTAATGTTTCACTTACTGTATAAAAACAGGCATTATGACAATGATGCCCAGTACCAAGTGCTCTTTTTTATAATATATCTCTATTGTTTCCATACGATTTATGCTTGCCAACCAGGATCTTCCAGTTGAAATATGGAAGTGCCCTACGATAATATGAAATAAATAAATAAATCTATCTATAATTTCATGGCTTTTTTTTTTTTTTTTTCAGAGCGCCACTGGAAATAAACAAGAACAATGGCCTGTTAATATTTATACTTTTACAAAGAAACAGGTCTGTGCTCGCTTGCAAAGATAGATGCCACAACGCCTTGTTACGCCTCTTACTCGTGACTAGCATTAACAATTTTGCCAAAATAACCTCATTGGCGTTTCGGTTTATATTATCTTAAGGTACACCCAACGGCTGCTAATTTATTCTTTCGTCAAATTAACATACTGCGTGGTGATGTGTACGTGTATGTTTCCTAGTTTAGCTATATTATCTGTAGCAGCGAGTATTAAATACAAAATGCAAACAAATAAATGGATAAGACATTATTAAGATTTTTATTTCCCTTCTCCTCGAAGGTTCTCTGCAATTGTCATTGGAATTTCGTAGTTTGTGTAAAAAAAAAAAAAAAACTAGAAAAATGGGACGTCTTCGAAGAAGCTCCATATTGATTATTGACAAGGAGGAAATTCATGACAAGAAAAATTATAGTAACTGTGCACTTTAGATTAGGTCCAACTCGGTGGATGATTACGCACGTAAAAACTAGGATTTTTCATCCCTGAAAAATGGACAAACCAGCCTCACGACTCAGTCATAATATGCGGACTTCGAAGCCTCAGATTTCTTCAAGGCAAGTGAGTTTCACTAAATTAGAATTTATTGGGAATCAACAGTGACTCAGAAGTTGTTACGAAGCTTTCACGTCCAACGCGAGGTATGATGGGAAAAAAAAACATTAAATCTTGAACATCATTCATGGATATGAATTAGAAATGAGAGCTACTTGATAAAAAAAAAAAAAAGAAATCACAGACGAAAAATTATAATTCAAATAAAATCTGGCAATCTAAAGTAGAGCTTATATATGTGTACAGACGAACAAACAACTCTAAAGGTGCTATTCACCGAGCGAAACGTATCTGAACAAATAAGGAAACGATCACAGAGAATCATAAAAAGGGATGCATTTTGCAATAACGTTCTTTCATAGTGATGTCATTCATTACTATAACAAATGAACTTTTTATGCGACTGTTGTGCGTTGCATATAAGCACATGACATGTGGCCATGCAAAGGAGACATTGGAGAAAGAGTCCTTTTTAAGAGATTTTTTAAGAATTTATTTTACGTCATAGGTGGTCTATCAATGTTTTTTTTCTTCTTTTTCTGACAGATTTTAAGCAGTTTGGGAAGTAAATTCTTCATGTTTTCTTTGGCCAATAGGACGATTGAAATATCCAGTTTCTAATTTAACAAAACTAATTGGAAAGTCTATTAGGGAGCAATTGCGTAACTTCTCCGAAGGTTTTCAAAGTCAGCATCGGAGGACCTAAGAGTGGACGAAAGAAACTCCGCTAATGACACTTATTACGTACTTTGCTCTTCCAGACGATGATCCCAATGTTCTGGCGATGGCGAGCTAAGTTATGGGGTGGCACTTTTGGACATGTAGGTACGATTGTTAAACCGGTTTTCTAAACTTCAAACAGCTACTTTGTGTGTGTGTGTGTGTGTGTGTGTGTGTGTGTGTGTGTGTGTGTGTGTGTGTGTGTGTGTGTGGTAATGACTCGAGACTAGACACTCCTCCAGAGGGGGAAAAAACATTCTTCTATAGAAAAATTTGTTAAATTCGTTTGATCGTCAAATACCCACGTATTTTTTGTAGATCATTTCTACTGTGTGGTTTGATGCACTTGGAAAACTTTAAACAAATCATAAATTAGTAGAAATCATATTATACATGGTTTTATTTATTTGTCACTTAGTGATAGAGTTGATGAATCAAGACTAATTTCATGCTTTAAAAATTATTGGTACAGGAAACGTACTGTTTCAGTTTTTGGTCGTGTGTGTGTGTGTGAGCGCACGTGTGCACCGTTAAAGTCGCAAAATTGGAAACTGTTCTTCGGATAGCGATTGAGGTCACGTCATAAAATGAGGTGGAAATAAGTACAGTACTTTATTTCCGTGTAACAAATTATCTCAGCGAAGCACTGTGACCCACAGACATGCTGGTATGTGATCTTTACAGGGCAACAGATGATGCACGCCGAGATTTATTTTCAGTAGTTGGAAAATGACCGACTGTACGAATGAATTTTAGAAGAGTGATGTTAGTAGCATAATCTCTCTCTCTCTCTCTCTCTCTCTCTCTCTCTCTCTCTCTCTCTCTCTCTCTCTCTCTCTCTTTCTATGTGTGTGCGAGAATTACTGTATACATCGGCGGGTGTCAATTCACCTTTTATAACCCGAATGAGCATTGGTCTTGGGTTACACAATGCTTCAAGAATTTGAAAATATAATTTAAAAATTGAAAAATAAATTGTATTTGATTTAATCCTAGCATATGAAAGGCTTTCATGCAGTAAGGGAAAAGAGAGAGAGAGAGGCATTTAATGTATCGTATGGCAAAGCCTTTGTCATGAGGATCAGACAAAACCGTAAAGTCTATTGGAAATGACTATTTCATCTTATCTCTTATCGCTGCATATCTTGATGAGAAATTACTTGAAAGTAAATAGAAATTCTTCCAAGAAGAAAAAAAAATCATTCCGGGATTGCACTCAATGTAGAAAAGGCCTAAATGGTCATTCTGATGGATTTTACGATGATGGATTGAGTTCTCTTTTTTTAATCAAAATTATCAAAAAAAATTATGGAAGAAAAACTTCCAAAGTTCAAATTGGTTACATTTGATATGAATCAAATCAACGTGTGAATCATGAACTAATGTTAGGTAATGAAATCCAAGTCTTTTAGATTATGTCTTTTAATTAGTGTTATGTTCTCGACCAGTTTGCCTGTTTTACTGGTTGAAAAATCCGAGTTTGCTAAAGAAAACAACACTGCCACCTCCGAGACCACCACCACCACTAGACACTAGCTTAGAGTGGTTTGAAAACGACTGGTTAAATCACTTTCAGTAGAAAAGAGCTCCTATAATATGCACGGTACCAATGCTTTATTTAACATCTTTGTAAGATACGATGAAATGTGAGGAACGAAGTGGCGAATTAAATTTAGGGATGATTCTGTTCAGCAAACCTTTAGCATTTGAAATCAAAGATGAACGGAATTAGGACTTAACATTGACAAACTTCACATTTCTATTCCAAAGACACTGCATATAGACTGGAATGAATCAAATATATTTAAAAGAAAATATAATAAACCAAATATGTTTACAATAAAAAAATTAATAATATTATGGTCTCCAGAAAGCGCCTCCAACTTAATTTTAAAAATAATAACTTTAAATATATCATCATCATAATCGAATTCCTGACATGTAAATTCCTCAGGAGGATGTAGGATATTATGAGCGTATCATGCAACTATCGACAATTTCCCTCCAAATTAATGTGTTATCTCTCAATATTGTGAACTTTTATATTTCTATCTTCTAACGCACCTTTTACTATATCAGTCCACCTAGATTTGAACATCTATAGATCATATATTTAGGCCTTGTCTTTGCAATCCTGGCAAACAATACTTGTTTTGTTAATCTTTCGTTTCCTATTCTGTTTAAGTAGCCATAGCAACGAAGATCTGCTCTACTAACACATTCCTGAATGCTAACGGCAAGTTCCTTCATAATATTTTCCTCATTTTAATATGGTTCTGGTTTATGATTCCATCTGATTTTTCGGTAGTCTCCATCTAGTATAGTATTTTATTTTTAACCCAACTCTCAGATCCATAAATTAAATCTAATTGGTTGAAATAAAACCTGCAAAGACACAAGAAAAATTTAGTAAAAATGGGCTGTTCAACACATTTCGCGACTGCCAAACCTCACCAGTGCATCCCACACTCGCACCAAGTGGTGGGTGGTGACGAATTTTATGCTAATAAGCAGGCGCCATGCATATAGTGTCTCATTTCTTCTCTTCTTCCCTCTACACACATTCTATACTCCTGCGTTTGTTGGTAGGCCTCCCGTCGTACTGCCCCATCCCATTAATCTTTGGAAAACATTCCAACTCTGTTAGCAGCTTCATATATTCAGGACTTATCTAAGTATGTAGGGAGCCATGAACCCTGGTTGAGGGTCAAAATTGAAAGGGTACAAGGCGATGTAGTTAATTGTTATACAAGAGATCTGAAGTCCTAATGATGATGAAGTGGCAATGAAAATAATTTCATAACTGGAGGGATACAGGTGGATGAACTTCATCACTGGTGTGTGACTCCTCTCTCTCTCTCTCTCTCTCTCTCTCTCTGCTTATTGAAAGTCTTTCGTGTTTTGGTTTCTAAAAACAGAATTTTATGAGATTATTAAAATCTTAAGTTCATTCACGGGACTAAAATATAAGATGGAGTTATAATGTTTCTTAAATGGGATTCGCATAAAAATGAATAAAGAAAAACTCGAGTATTTAAAGGTGATTCAAACAATCAACATAAAAATTGCTGAAAACAACTAACATTGATTACATGTCAAAATAAAAACGGTACGTTTTCGCTGTATTAAAAATGTTTTTTTTTTTAATTCACTTCTGCATAGGCTGCCAATAATTCAGTCTTGTACAAAATCAGCTATATACCACCGTAGCGCAAATTATATCCGATGAGCCAATCTCTGAAAGTTTAAGAATTCTGGTTCGCTAAGCAACTGAAATAAATCCTACAAAGAGACAAGAAAAGTTGACTGTCTGAGCTGAAAACAACACTAAAGTAAATTTCCACAGAATAATATTAGTTTAAATCACAATATTTTAAAATCACACACCTATGAAAATATAGGTAAAATTGGAAGTTTTTTCACTTGGTTATACTATAAATTAAAGATACCAAGAAATTATATATGTGCTTGATTTAATCCTTTATCCAAGTGTAAGCAAACAAAGTTTGCGCCTGAAGTATTTTCGGGACTGAGGCAACTGATGGTAAAGGTGGTATGACTTCACATCACTTGCCTTAGTAAAAACTTCCAACAACTATCTCTAATCCAGAGTATTTTAATAATAAGGTGTGACACCTTTTGGCTACTCGTATATGAAATTATGACTTCTGCATTACTTCAACCTTCGTAAAATTGATGCATGGGAATCAATCGACCGTGAGATGCGGTCGATTGGTTCATTAATGCCCTTGGGGGTGATGGATAGCAACGCAAAGCTGTACCAATGAAGTTTAACTGAGGTTCGGCTGTTGCTGCTACCCCTTTGGGCGATGAGTTTTTGAGTTCGCTCTCTTAAGGTTTTTACCTTAAGGGAGCACTTTGAGTCTCCGGGGAAAGTGTTCTCCGGCACGGCCCGCTGAGGGGCTTTGTCGGTGAATTATTTTCCTCGGAATTTGAGCGGTTCTGCTCGGTAATCGAGTTTCACTGAGTAGAACCAACGCTGAGATTTGGACGGTCTTTCGCCCACGAATGAGTGGCCAAGAGATCGTCCATATTTTTGAGATCGAACCTTTACTTACATAGTCGATTGATTTTATATGAGATGCCCATATATAGGGTAACGGATGGCAATGCTGAACCAATGAAGTTTAACTGAGGTTGGCTGTTGCTGTTATCCTGGGTAAATGAGTTCGCTCTCTTAGGTTTTGTCCTAAGGGAGCACTTTGAGTCTCCGGGGAAAGTGTTCTCCGGCACGGCCCGCTGAGGGGTACTAGCCGGTGAATTATTTTCCTCGGAAAATATGAGCGGTTCTGCTCGGTACTCGAGTTTCACTGAGTAGAACCAACGCTGAGATTTGGACGGTCTTTCGCCCACGAATGAGTGGCCTAGAGATCGTCCGATATTTTTGAGATATCACCTTTACTTACACATACGGTGATTGGTTCATTAATGCCCTTGGGGGTAACGGATGACAACAATGCAATGCTGTACCAATGAAGTTTAACTGAGGTTCGGCTGTTGCTGTTACCCCCTTGGGCGACGAGTTTTTGAGTTCGCTCGCTTAGGGTTTTTGCCTTAAGGGAGCACTTTGAGTCTCCGGGGAAGGTGTTCTCCGGCACGGCCCGCTGAGGGGCTTTGTCGGTGAATTATTTTCCTCGGAATATGAGCGGTTCTGCTCAGTGGTCGGGGACCCGTCACTGAGTGGAACCAACGCTGAGATTAGGACGGTCTTTCGCCCACGAATGAGTGGCCTAGAGATCGTCCGTATTTTTGAGATTTCACCGTTACTTACATAGTCGGTGATTCATTTTATATGAGATGCCCATATAGGGTAACGGATGGCAATGCTGAACCAATGAAGTTTAACTGAGGTTCGGCTGTTGCTGTTATCCTGGGTAAATGAGTTCGCTCTCTTAGGTTTTGCCCTAAGGGAGCACTTTGAGTCTCCGGGGAAAGTGTTCTCCGGCACGGCCCGCTGAGGGGCTTTGTCGGTGAATTATTTTCTTCGGAATTTGAGCGGTTCTTCTCGGTGGTCGGGGAGCCCGTCACTGAGTGGAACCAACGCTGAGATTAGGACGGTCTTTCGCCCACTATGGAGTGGCCTAGAGATCGTCCGATTTTTTGAGATTATCACCTTTACTTACATACTCGATGATTGATTCACTCAATCCAATACCCTTGGAAGGTAATGGATGGCAATGCTGTAACCAATGAAGTTCCAACTGAGGCTCGGCTATTGCTGTTACCCTCCTGCCATGATCAGAGCTTTAATAGTTCAATAACACCTTATACCTACACTGTCCTCTACAGATAACGGGGAAGATAAAAAGCATTTTTGCTTCGCCCCTTTAAGCCAGTCCTTATAAGGACTATAAGGCCTTCGTAAAATTAGTTGACCACAATAAAAATCGAAATCGGTCTCGGTAATGATCCATCGCATAATACATAGCATCATATACATATCTTCAAGGATATGTGCTTTGCATTATGGAATACTAAGGCAAGTGATGTGAAGTCTTGGATTCCTTATACGAGTTGCCTAGTCCAGAAAATACTTCAGAATCAAACTTTGTCTTACATTGGATAAAGGATTAAACCAAGTACAGTATATAATTTCGTGGTATCTTTAAGTTATATAGGTGAAATGTTTGTATATACAGTAGCCTCCCACTTATCCGGGGGAGGGGGATACGTTCCAAGACACCCCGCGAATACCTGAAACAGCGGAAGTACCGAACCCTATATATACATACATACCTATGATGAAGTTAAATTTATAAATTAGGCACAATAAGAGATTAACAACAATAACTAATAATAAAATAGAACAATAAAAACATTCTGTAAAAAGTTATCTGAATGCGAATGGAATCTTAGCAACCTCAGCATACGTTTATTATTATTATTATTATTATTATTATTATTATTATTATTAATTGTAGTAGTAGTAGTAGCATTTTATGAAGTCGAGAACTTTCACCTTTTTCGCTTAAAAGTAAGCACTTTACGGCTTCCTTTTGACATATTCAAATTGCCAGCATCACTTCGCTTGCGCTTTGGGACCATTATTAAGTCAAATTAGGGTTAGTTGAACACAAGCACTGCGAAACCGCAACAGTCGATCTGATAACCAAGAACTACTCAGAACGGCGCGAAATTTAAAACTTTTGAATTGTCTATTACTAAAAGAAAGAGCCATACGCTTCATTTTGTCAATGTAAAATTACGTAAGCAAAGTGGATATTAGATCCAACATTATTTCAAAGCCGAATGGTTGTAGAAACTGTGAAAGTTTCGTAAGTTGACCCGAGAGCTTACGAGAATATAATCCTCGGCATTCTCGAGTTGCTTTAGCTTGCACTCACGGCCTGCGGAAGCGGGCATGCAGAGCATGTGGGCGCCGCTGCCAGGGCATGGTTCTAAGTTTATTTTTAAGAAACAAAATATTTATCATAAAAACAAAAAATTCTTAGAATGATCAATATTGAAATAAATAAGGCCGGATACACCGAATAAAAATTTTAAAAAATTGTATATTGCCGCCTCTTTTATCAGCTGGCTGTTTACAGTTTTGCAGCGAGAGCAGGCTAAATGCTTGCCTGCAGATTGTTGTGTCTACTGCAGTCTATCTAAAGTGAAACGGTGATCGGTTATGCGCAGAATTTTCGCACAAAACATTTGTTGCTAGTTAACCAGTCATATGGTACGCATCTCAGTAGGCTACTGACAGTAGCGCAGTACGGACTATTATTTCGTCTCTGTTTCGTGTTGTGTAATAATTTCTTGTGGGTATAAAATAGAAATGGAATCAAGAATTAAAAAACAAAAGCTATTCGATGCACAAAATCGTAAGTGTCATGCTGCGAAAGAAGCAAATATTAAGAAACGAACTGGGGCGCTTAATAAATTTGTTAAAATATTAAAATATTCTGATGCAGATTGTAACCAACTCGATACATCAGAAATCAGAGTTGATGAACCGTGCACATCATCCAGTTTGCATGAAAGTACTATTGCAACTATTGAACAATATAACAAGACGCATGATTAAAGTGAAAAACAGTTAGGAGAAGATTTAGTTGTAGTTGACCACGAAACTAACACATTGTTAGTCTCTGCAAATTTAGAAGATCCACGTGAATGGGGAAATATTGATGAAAATTTACGAGTTGTTTTAATTGAAATGGGGCCTGTTCAAAAAAAAAATATAATATAGCCTAGAGATACATATGGTCGTAAATTTGGTGACACGAATTTTAATAGAGAAATGGAAAACCGGGAGCTCGTGCTAAAAACATGGCATTTCTCATGGCATTTCAAAGTGGTACTTACATTTCTCCGATTGGAGAAATGTAAGTACCACTTTGAATAGACATGAGACTAGTTTAACTCACATGAAAAATTTCTTAAAATGGAAGGAACTTGATAAAAATTTAAAAACAAAAACTACTATTGATTGCCAGACTTAAATCATGTATGAAATGGAAAATAAACATTGGACGAGTGTTTCAGAACGCTTGATTAAAATTATAAAATTCCTTGGTAGCCAAAATTTAGCTTTTCGCGGATCATCTGATAAATTATATGAAAGAAATAACGGTATTTTTTTAAAATTAGTCGAACTGTTTGCGAAGTTTGATCCCGTTATGGAAAATCATGTTGAATGGGCCCTACAACGAAACAATAGAGTACACTATTTGAGTAAAGACAGTCAAACTGAAATATTGGAAACTTTAAGTAACGCAATCAGGAATACAATTTTATTATCAATTCGAAAATCTAAATATTATTCCATAATTTTAAACTGCACATGTGATGCAAGTAAAACAGAACAAATGACCATTATTATTCGCTTTGTTTCCTGTGACAATGGAATTGTCAAAATCAGGGAAAACTTTTTAGGTTTTGCATATATATCAGATTCCACAGGACGTGGTTTATGTGCAACAATAGTGGAACAACTGGAAAAATGGAATATTCCCATTGAAGACATGCGAGGTCAAGGGTATGACAACGGGGCAAATATGAAAGAGAAAAAATATGGGCTCCAAAATTTGCTTTTGAACAAAAATCCTCTAGCTTTTTACGTGCCATGTGCTGCTCATACTTTAAATTTAATCATTAGCGATGCAGCCAAAGTGAATGCAGATACGATTAGTTTCTTTGCAATTATTCAAGAAATATATAATTTCTTTTCATTCTCTTACAAACGTTGGGCAATCCTTTTAAAGTTCGTAAAAAATTTAACATTGAAACAGCCATCAGAAACGCGATGGGAAAGTAAAATTAATGCAAATTTAAGAATACTGTTAACCTTACCAGTTAGTGTAGCGAGCGGTGAATGTTCCTTTTCCAAGTTGAAATTGATCAAAACCTACTACTTAACAATAAGTATGTCACAAAAAAGGCTTGTTAGTTTGGCGTTAATAGCTATTGAAAATGATATATGTGCGGAATTAGACGTTAAGACCATTATTTCTAATTTTATGAATATGAAATCAAAAACCCTAAAATTTTTATTTAAAAAATTTCAAGTATATTTATGTAATTTAATTTATTTTCTGTTATTCTGTAAAGATGTTATTTTTTGAATACTTATATTAAATGTTCTAATTCTTTCTGAATTCTTTTCTTATTTTCTTATCTATCTTGAGTTTCTTTTATTTTCCTAAAAGATAGTTCCACTTATAAAAATTAATTTAAACTTTTTTACAAGTTACTAAGAATTTAGTAACTTGTAAAATGGAAGAATTTTTTAAACTTCAGTTCAAATAAATTTTAAATTTAATTAAAATTTATTTTAATTTTGTTAGCGATTCATGGTTCTCAAAGGAAAAACAAACAGAGAAGCTCTTGAGAAACAAGTATATCTTAATGGAGAAAGAATTGAGGAAGTCTGCAAGTTTGAGTACCTGGGATCCATTATTAATGTGAAGAATTGCTGTTCAGAAGATGTCAGAAAAATGTTAGGAATGGCTAAAACAACAGTCAAAGACCTGTCTAAAATCTGTAAAGATGGATCTATCCCCATGGAAACAAAGTTGAGGATTTTAGATGCAGTTGTTTTTCCAACAGCGACTTATGGATGTGAGACTTGGAACCAAAAGAAGTCAGATAAGAAACGGATATCTGCTTTTGAGATGTGGTGTTACAGAAGGCTGTTGAGGATATCATATACTGAAAGGCGTACAAATGAATGGGTGTTAGAAAAGATTAGTAGAACTTTAAGGCTCCTTAAGGATATTGACAGAAGAAAGTTAAAATATTTTGGACACATTGAAAGGATGGAAGGAGGACTTCTCAGAACAGTAATAGAAGGTAAAGTTCCTGGGAAAAGAAGCAGGGGTAGACCTTCAATGAGATGGATGGATGACATGTGTGGAGTGACTGATCTTCAGAGAGTTGAGGCTGCCAGAAAAGCAAACAACAGGACTACATGGCGAGGCCTGGTGGGAACATCACCTAGCATCGGAGTGACCATACGGCATCTGTAGATGCCCAGTGAACATAGAGAGAGCGATTCTGGTCGCTATAATCCCTGTATCATTATATTCAACGATTAAAGTGAAGTGGCTTTATCAAAATTTGCTTTAACGTTTCAGAATTTTTTGAATATTCCGGTTTTTAACGATTATCCTGCCTAGTCAACACCCCCGGTTCGTTACATTTAGCGAACTAACGTGTGGCTGTTCTGTCAACATTTATTTAAGAAATTTCAAATAATTTAAATTTTTATTATCGTAAAAGAACCACACACGCCCGGATCGTTACAGAGGCGCTTAGATAGAAATTGCATGCGGGTGGCAAAGACCCTAGCGCCGGTTCTGCTTGCACTATTTGACTTAAATATCTAAGGCAACTCGTGGGGGGGAGGGGCTAGAGGATGTAAGCTCTCAGGTCAACTTACGAAACTTTCATAGTTTCTAACAAACATTCGGCTTTGAAATAATGTTGGACCTAATATCCACTTTCGCCGATGTAATTATAAATTGTTTATTTCTGGAATTTTCCATTTAATATTTTTGGACCGGGGTTGACCGCGGATAACGAACCCGCTGATAAGGGGGGGGGGGACTCCGGTAGTTAGTATGTTTTAACACTAAGTTTCCAAAAGCAGTAGCAACCTTTTGCAGACCGATATCAATATATTATCTTTTTAATAAGTTTAGGCTTGGGATTGTATTAACAGTATTCAGTCTACGCAATAAAGTTTCCACGTGCTCCCGATAGGTGTCACGGGAAATTAACTCTGTTTTTCGCAGAGTGTCTGAATGTCTAGAGTTCATTTCATTTCCTTTTACAACCATTCAATCCTGCCAGCGTCAGCTCACAGATCCGATTCATATCGGCTCTATGAGCTGTTGACCGTTCATTAGTCTTCAAAGCAAATCAAACAGGGATTATTTCTGAAACTAGTCCTACTCAGCGCTGATCGAGCCATTACTAGATGCAGGTTCCGGTGAAAACACTTAACTCATCGTTTCCCAATTCTGATCCAGAATCTATTTTCTTCGATTTAAGCACAACCATAGCTATTGTCGAGTAGGAACTATTTTTATCACCCTCGAAGTTATACTCTATGTGCCATTATGGTTTAAATAGAACAGACAGCACTAACTAACGTCTCCTTTATATACACCTTACTCTAGAATATAATCTAAGTTCATACGTATTTGTAACACGCTCTTAATTTATAATTTAAAAGAACATTTTAACAAATAAGAAATAGAAACAAATTAATTTTATTAAAAAATTACATCAGTTTTAAAAGTTTATTTTCCGCTGTGAGAGGATTATTATGTTTAGTGGAGGCTTGAAATGGATTGAAAAAGGCATCTGTAGAACAAGATTCTCTAACCTTTCCACGGCTCCAATACTACATAGATGGTTTAATACATGATATCAACACCGTGGGTGAAGTGTCAGCCTATGCCTATTGTCCACCTATGTTAAAAGGTGGACAATAGGTGGACAAATTATAATACAATACTGATAAGTGGTTAGGAAAAAAGAAAGACTCTTTTTAATTTTTTTATTAAACTTCTGGAGGTCATAGCGAGGAAAGTAGTATTTGAACTATACAAATAAATAAATAAATGAAAGAGAAGTTTGAAATTTCAAAATGAATTAAAATTTGAATAGCATTAATGTAGCACAAAAAAAGATTAGTGGAAGAATAAAGTGTTAAAATGACATAAGTATTAGACTATAACGTTCATTTGTAGGAGGTTATTTATTTATTTATTTTAATTTATTTTAATTATTTATTTGTGTAAAACAACTTGAATTTTGAAATCCTAAAATTAGATTCTGGAAAGTCCGTCCACGTAATACATGATTCAAATATTATCGCCCTCTGGTGTCCATAACCAAAATTGCTACGGAAGAGAATTTAACAAATGTGGGAGAACTTGTTATCAAAGATTTCTCAATAAATTTCCAAGAAAACTTGGCCGACAAATAACAACGCCCGAAGAAGCCGCCAGACATGTTACTCATTGTTAGTCAGCCAAAGAAATTATAATGCTGTTATGCTGATTAGCCATGAGCGATTTATAAGAATAGAGATATCATAATTTAGTTATGATTACTTAAAGCAAATTACTTCTACTTGTGTGAATTATATTCTTATTAGGTCTAATTTGGATGGAAATTTTAACAAGCGTCTACGGCTTTACGATTTTATCTTTTTTTATTTATTTTTTTTAGTGCAAACATGCCATAGTTACAAAAAAGCGCAAAAAAAATCCACATTCGAGTAGATATAAGTCCGACCACAGAAGCGAGAGCCGTCGTTGGCAGACTGCCAAGAAGAGTCAATTCATGTTGAAGGAGGGGGGGAAAATAAGGCGATGTACAAATTGGTCACCAACACAAAATCACGTGCTTTATAGTTACCAATTTAAAAACTACAATGATCATAAAAAGAGAAATTAATTTTCCGACGTGTAATAATAAACAGCTCATCCCACAATACGGATTGATTACCCTCTGATCGGAATGGATTCCCTTTTTTTTTTTGGCATGCGCAGAAGTGTCGAATGGTCTCGTATCTGTGTACGTAAATGAAATACCATATCATTTAGTAAACGTTTCCTTTTATTTTATTATTAAATAAAATAATGAAATGTCAAAGGCACTTTAGTGGCAACATTTATAACATTATAACAGGTTCCATATAGTAGTGGACGTATCGATTCTACTCTTCAACTGCTTCTTCTCCTTTCTCACTCTGTTTCTCTGTCTCGTTTTAGGTCCTGTAACTCATCAGAGTCGGCTTGAGAACTTATACTATTGCAGACAACAATGTGACTTAGGGTTTAGAACCATGAGATGATAGTAGTTGTCTGTCGGACTTTATCGCCAATATCTTCGAAATCACTGGTAGCCATGAACTCAACGATTGATGAATAGTAAAAATGGAGACAGGCTGTTCCCAGATTTCCAAAAAGTGAAGTGTGACTGCATTTAGAGAATAAAAAAGAAGTTCGAAGATGCTTTATTTAGTGATATTTAATCAGTGTTGATTATTCCTAACTATACCAGACAGTCCCCTTTTCTTTATCGAATTCGAAAGTTAATAGATAATAATGTCATTAAATAATAATTAACAGATAAAGTTAACAGATAATTATGGACTAGCAAAGTATATAATTACACGACTGTGGATAAAAAATATCTGAGAAAAATTTAATAGGAAAAACAGCAGTATCGAAGCTGTAATCCCTGAAGGATATTTGGCAACATTCTAATCCGAAAGTGCATATTGATTCAGCGGATGACTGATTCAAATTGAAATCACATGTTACCCCCCCTCCGCTGCTTTGTAAAATGAAACTGTTAGGAAATAACCAATGTGTGCATCAAAGTAAGACTCCAAACTTGCTAAGACCACCTCCAAAAAGATACGAAATGTTATAAGATCTCGAAGTACGTTCAATCGATCCAAGGCGATTCAGCGGCATTCGAAAATAAGGTGAGTCTCCGTACAAAAGTCAAGCAAATGCTGATCGTTTTCTTCGAAGTGGTGAGCCTAGTTCTTCATAAATTTCCTCCACAAGCTCAGCCAATGAGTGAGTGTGTGCAGAACCATTTCCCAATGCCTTCATAATGCAGTTCGCCCACAATGTCCTCACAAATGCTCCTTCATTACATGGTCCCTGCGCTACGTTCGCATTACCTGAAGTGTGTGTCTAGAAAGCCTTAGCCAAGAATGTTATCATCGCCATTCTCCACTGTTTTCTTTTTTTTTCTAGTATTTTTTCTAGCCAAATTTTTCAGTTGCAAACCATTCACAAAAAGATCTACAGATCTATCAAACTTGATTAGGTGCGTGCGGCAATTAATTCATAGAGTAATACATCGCTGAGTACAAACAGACAGGACTCCAGGGTAATTTCGTGTTATTTTTTAATTAAAACTATCAAAAAGTTCGTGTATATATATATACAGGGTGTTCGGGATAAATTTGACATATTTATAATTAATTATATTTTTCCGTAAGTTACATGTATTAACACACACTTCTCTTCATTTAAAAGTTTGGACCCTTCTTCATTCATATACAAGATGTCAGAAAGGATGGATAGCTGGAACCCACCTGAATCATGGAAGAGAATAACTTGTATCATGATGATTCGTGCCCGCCATCAAAATAAGGATATTACGACTGCTGCCCAATGCTCCCTGAATACAGTAAAAACAATCAGGCATGAACTAGAGACTTGCAATGGTGACTACGAGGATGTAGCAAGAAGAAAGATCCCTAGCAGACGATCTGATTGCGTTCGTACAGCAGAATTCCTCGCAAATCTGCAGGAACAGGTGTTGAAGAACCCTGGCATTGGAATTCGGGCTTTGTTCGTGGAGTTGCTAACTGTAGTCAAGCCCTGGATAACAAGGGTAGCCAATGGTAGGCCGTATGTATGGCAGCAGGATTCGGCCCCTTGCCACACCTCTGGGAAAAGTCAAAAATGGTTGTCTGAAAATTTCTACGACTTCACCAGTCCAAATGTTTGGCCTCCAAACTCCCCAGACCTTAACCCCATGGATTATTTTGTATGGGGCGCAGTTGAAAAAGACACCAATCGCACTTCCAGTAATACAAAAGCCCAGTTAATGGATAAAATTAAAACAGTTTTTGCGGCCCTTCCCAGGGAGACTGTAGCATCAGCTTGTTCGAGGTTCCGAAGCAGAATTGAAGCTGGGATCGATGCTAATGGTGGTTATTTTGAGTAAATCTTGTTGATAGTATTGTAATTAACTCTGCCTGTAATGTTTTTTGTCAATTCATTAAATTTAATAGATACAAAGAAGATTTTCTTTTTCCTTACGAAACTGTCAAATTTATCCCGAACACCCTGTATATATATATATATTTGGCATATTATTCCTCGTTACCGCTGTTGAAATATAGGTAGACAGACGGTCTCCAAAATTTTGGTAGCCATTTTTTTAACCCTCTTAACAACTTACTTGGCGAAAATCATTGCCCTTTGGTACTCGATTACGTTTTGAGAGGGGGAAAAAAGCATAAACTGTAGCGAACAAACTCGGTTGAATATGGAGTGTTATTTGTAACGCCATGTTTGGTTCAAGTATGACAAAGTAAAAACCAATTTCTTTTGTGTCTTGTTGATGTCGTTAATGCGTGTGTGCATGCAATGATTAAGCAATCAATTAATTTATAGAATAAGGAGATTAAAAAGAATATAAATTAACTAAGTTATTAGTCAAAATTTATATTAACTATAAGCAAAATCTGAGTACTTGAATTTTTTTTTTTTTTTTTGAAATGTCTATGGGGATGATCAAAATTCCTAGATGGAGCCAATATTAAAACAAGGAAATATTAAAACAATCATTACAGGTCAATAAAATGTATACAGACATAAAGATTTATGTGTGTACAATAAATTTCCAGTGTAGTTTTCAAGGTTACGTTTCTTTAGGAAGTTTAATTAAAATGAAGCCCACACTTCAAAATGATTGCCCGCTCAACAATTCTTCAGTGTATGTGTGTGTTGTGTAAAGAGGAAATGTGTGGCAACATGTTTGCTGACTGAATTAAGAAACCACTTTCCGGAGAGCAAATGTCTTTGTTGTATAATTCCATCAATATTGGTTCCGTGTTTATTCTCTTTCAAGGTTACGTTCAGCCATCGCGACGAAGCTACTTTGTACTGAGAGACTATTTTGCCTTTTCATCAGGAAACATTAGTGCAATAAATCTCCCTCGATAAACATTGCTTTTTCCCCTTTTAGCGATCACATATGGAACACGCGCGCACACAGCACTTGGATACATTACCTTGTTTTTCATGGCAAACTCTAATGTCCTTTAACTTTGTCAAACCTTACACATCGAGTTGCGCATCGTATGAATCTTGATATAATGATGATAAAAATAAACACGCTATTCCTATCTTTCTATGGATAGGGAAAGAAGGGTATACAGAGATCTATTTCTTTCGTTCTCCCGCTATCTGCGAAACAAGGCGCCTACGTAGAAGAGGAGATAAACATAATTTGTTGCATCACATTTAGTTATTTGTCAAAAATTGACGATGCGTGGATGTACGTTTGTAGGACGCGTGCCATCTTGTAAAGCCTTATTCTTTCTTTGTCATGCTTCTGTAAACTCGAATAGATGTGATTCGAAAAAGGGAGGAGAGAAATTCCTCTGGTTTTTATTCTGCTGCTCTATTTCTTAGTGAATGGTGTAATAAAACCGCATATAGGACACATAGGTCCGTTAATAGTGCGCGTGCAAAAAGCGAATAGCCACATTCTGTTTGAACCGGACACACACACACATTTCTTTGTTTCTTAAGGATAAAAATCCAAACATTGACTTCTTAAAATAAAAACAACTGCCATCTGATAGTTAATAAAAACATCCTGTGATTATAATTCTGTAGCAACTTGTTTGTGAAGACCGAGAAAGGGCACATATTCTATTGATAACGAAACTATTTGAAAGCCTCTGACCATTCCATTCTTATCTTTCTTAAACAAAGCAAGGTTGTCTTTTATTTTTACTGATTTCATATCAAATTTTATGTTACTTAGCGAGCTTGAAGTTTATAAAGAAAATTCAATCTAAAAACTTCCTATTGTTTTAGGAATAAATAATCGTAAGGTGTCTACCCATCAGGAGTAACCATTAAATTTCAACTTTACGACAGACACTCATTTATGTGTCCATTTATACAACTTTCAGGAATTACAAAACTCATCCATTACTTCAAATCACTTCAATGCCCATCACCCCTAGCTAGTTCCCTTGACAGATTTATTACCAAGCGAGCTCCTCAAGTACACAGTACTAATTTCTTGGTAAGCACCTTGGCAATTCCGTAGAGTGTCTGTGTCATTTTATACATATAGTGAATATTTGCAACGTGTAGTGGCCAAACTGGTTTATAATTTCCGGAAGTCCATGACCCATTCGTATACTTGACCTAGAGATGTAGGAGATGTCGTCATCGCCGTAGACAACTTAACACAATATGGATAGAGGTTATGTGGATTAAACTGAATTTTGATTAAACATAACTTTGTCCTAAAGTTGCAATTTTAAATATCGTTTTTCGAATATTAATTTCAAAAACTATGATTATCCACATTCAGATGTAGTTTCTTAATTTGGAGAAAGTTAATTTTTAACTTTATGTTAAAAAAAAAAATTCAACCTATATCAAACTGTCACTCAGTCATCCCAAACTAGAGTCCCTTAAACTCGCTGAATCCTTCACTTGGAACTGAAACTCCATTGCAGCAGCAGTCCAAGTGAACACCCACAGTGAACGCGAACGCCGTTTCCAATTCTTTCCGTGTGTACCGTCTCGGTCCTTCGAGCCGAGAAGAGACAGACAGAGAGAGAGAGAGAGAGAGAGAGAGAGAGAGAGAGAGAGAGAAAGAGCAACACGTTCCACATAAAACCGGTGTTACTTGGACACGCACGTGGTTGTCCTAAACCCTCACGTTTCTCGACACCACCAATAGACGAGTACAGTCTCGGGTGACGTCATGGCGATGCCAATTTAGGCCACGAGCTCGGCGGGAGAAAGGGAAGGGACCAGTTTGCAAAGCGGACAGGTAAGAATGTGGCAGTGAAGTTTACACGCGCGCACACACAACGCCAGCTGTGAAGGGATACCGAAATGGTGCGTGTCTGCAGTGTGTTGTGAAGACGCTGGAGTATCAACAAGTGCCATCAGAGCGGTTACCTAGCAACTGAGTGGAAGAAGAAGTAGTAAAAACAGTTTATTCGCTCTCTCTTCATCCCCAGTATCTCCTGCTTACGATACCGGCCCGATCAGGAATGGGTATTCGGATATACAGACGTCTGTGGCCGCTTGGTGTGACGTATGTGAGTCGACTTGTGTCGCTGATGGTATTCGTAAGTCAGGTGAGACCGCATTTCGGTAATTAATGCACAGTGAATATCTTAGGTATGTTTAGATCACTGCATACCATGAAGCTGTATCTTAATATTGAAATATATACTCCCCGTTTTTTTTAATCACTAAATTATGTTTACTACACCGTTTTTTTTTTTTCTGTTCACAAAACTGCATAGTTTCGATTTGAACGACAGTTCGCAACTTCGCAAACAGAAATTAGAAGATACATATCGGAATTCATTATTTTATCATTCATCATCAAAAGTAAATAAACTTCCTGAGATGGGTAGACTTATGGGCTTTACAATTCTGATAATACAGGAACGCCAGCATTGTAGGGAAAATACTCGAAAACTTTTATAATAAAGTCTGTTTTCATATTGTATTTCAATCATTCTCACACAAGTCAGCTAATTCCTGAGAATTGATTTCAAATTCATACTGAAATTCAAATTCGAAAATAATTTAATTATAATCGCTACAACAGGCAAAAAACATTTTGCGCATTTATTTATAATTGCTAATCAATACAATGCATGTATGTAAGTAACATTTGTTTGCGTTTATAATTTTTCCGTGTCAGGATTACAGTGATTTCTTCTTATATGGATTATTAAAATCCGTTATTCAAAATACTGAATAACTACCGATTTTTTATTTTAAAAACAAGCGACATATAAAAATTAATTAAATTATTTCCAGTTTCACGGCAACATTTATGTACCATCAAAAGTAGGTGGTGCTCGTGTCGTTACATGGCAAACCTTTCGTATGGTAACGTAAATTGGAGTTTTGTGTATTAATGTCCGATAGGTGAACAAAATGCGTTCGTTTTAAAATCATGCATATGAAAAAGATTTTAATTCGTGTACTTATTTATCGGTAGTATTTTGAAAAATATGTTTTTAATTGAAGAAAAGGTAGGCTAAGCTATGGCTGTCTGATAGCTCGTACGATTAGTTAGCAGTTACGTATCGTTTTGACATTGCTTTTAATGTTGCTACGTATTGCATACTATTTTGATTTTCTGCATTTAAATTAACACGTCTGTCAGATTATCTCAAACTCGAACTTTGCTTTCATTATTTTCATGCTTTAAAGAGAACAATTTTCGTTCAAGAAATTTAATTCATGGGTTTTAATTAATGAGTTTCCATGACATCATTAGCTGTTTTAACAAAATAAAATAGTTATGCATATAAACAACAGAGAAACAGATATATAATATGCCAACATTCCAGAAACGTTTATAATATATATCATTATTAGTAATAGAATGATAAGAATAATTATTGCATATTCATTGAAATCATCGCACCACACAAGTGAAAGGGAAAATAATATTATACAAACATTGATTATGATTATACAAATCTACCTATCATTATAGAGGAGATCTATGCTCTTCCTGCACGCATTGTGATTTCCCCTAAGACAGATGCTGGAATTTAGATGCTGTTATTCGTTAATAATTTTGCGAGTGAAAATATTGTTCGGTGGGTTAATGGTAAATTGTGAATAACCCTCAGAACAACTGTTTTTTTTTTTTTTTTTTTCATAACTGTTTTATTAACTAATTATTTTTTGAAAACAAATACTTTTTTCTTAGTTTATTTTTTCTATTTTTCTAGTAAGCAGAGAACATCATCTTAAAATATATTACAAAATAAGATTTGTAATATGCATGCTGTAAGGAGAAAATTTTGTGTGTGTGTGTGTGTGTGTGTGTGTGTGTGTGTGTGTGTGTGTGTGTGTGTGTGTGTGTGTGTGTGTGTGTGTGTGTGTGTGTGTGTGTGTGAGAAACTTTATTGCATTCTATAATCAAAGAATAAAGAATTTAATCCGGAAATTCTTCAGAACTAGAAATACTTAATAGTTAAGTAACTCAAGCCCCTCCTTCAGGGGAAAAATAAATTCCTACTTGAAGGATACGAGCGTTTCAACGTGTCTATGTGTCTTATTTAATTTTGTAAATGACAATGACAGTTACTGTTCTTACCTAATAGGATTGTCGACTGTTTGCAGGATGTTACGGGAAATGAGCTATTAATAGAAATCTGAGATCAAATGTTTGATGGCCATGAGAGTATATTAGTAAATAGACAGTGAGATCTACAGGTTACTGATTGGATAGGCGGCCTTGGTACTGCTTGGACTCTGGGGGGTGGGAAATGGATGTAATGAGAATTCTAAATACCAAATAATGAGACTAATGGGCTTTCATGTATGGATATTATAAAACAAGGAGTAAAGATGCAGCACAAACATTGTGTCGCATGTAACTGTATAAGCACAGTGGGGAGAAAACACTTCAATTCCAGGGTAAGGTAACTGTCATCACCTGCAACATAGACTTCTTAAATACTTCCCTCACACGTCTGCTATCCTCTTGTAAGTCTTCATAGTGGCAATTGCATTTATTTATTTATTCAAGTAAACTTTATACTTCGTTGTTCTAACCTAAAGAGGACGTTTATGTCACATTTCTTTGTTTTACCGCTTATTAAAAATCGAATTCTGCTAGGATTGTATGATATTTAATGGAATAAAGCAATTATATAGTACAACATTATTGGAATAACGGTTTATGATTTCTTACTTGCACCGCTGAGTCCGTATTTCTCAGAGCCTCTGAGAAACACGTACTCAGAAGTCATGAATTTGCTTTATGTAAACAAGTCGGGAAAATAATCCCTTTCTCTATCTGTCTATCAATTTCTACCCCCCCCCTCCGACTCCTTTACGTAAAGAAGTCGGGATTTCTGTATACTCTCTCTTTTATTCATATAGTTCTGAGCCTCCCATTCAGTCTCTATCATTCTTATTTATCACATTTTCACTATCTTTTTCTCTGTTTTTTTCTCTCCTTCCGTCTCTCTCTCTCTCTCTCTTTTTCTCTTTTTTCTTTTCCCGTTTTTGCTTTATCTTTCTTTTCTCATTTAAATTTGTCCATTTCATTCTTTCCCTGTGCAGTTTATTATATTTACTTCCCACATGTTCTTTCCTTTATTTCTGTTCTTCTTCATAAGTTGTTGCGCCAGATTTTAAACTAAACATGGGCTTGTCCCTAAACTTGAAGATAAGCGGCCCATCAACTTGTACCCTGACCTAGAAATAGGCCAAATTGGTCAGTCGGTTGACCCAAAGAAAGCCTGTAAAAATATGTATCGAGATGCACGGAGAAGAAATGTTGCCCCAGGGTGAAGGTAGAAAGCTATCTCGCCCATCCATCACTGAGATAAACATACGAACCGCCACACATGAGACGAACGCTTACCGAGGAGGTTGTCAAGAGCGTATTACATACACGGAGACTGTTTAATAGTGGCCAAATTACACTCTTCGTGAACATACTGCCATCAGTTTTGCTTGCAGATTAAAAGAAGAATAAACACGATGCTGTCTAGAGATTGCCAAATCATTTTCATTCGTTGCAAGATTTCTTTCAGTGGAATTATTGTTATTGTCAAAGTTCAAAAGAAAGTAAAACATCACGCATTTGGATTTCTACTGCTTCTTTTCCTTATTGTTTTTTGCAGATAAATATGTGAAAATATCACGTGCTTTTAGTTGTGTTTGTTTATTTTGAAACGATGACTTGATGCTATCATGACAACACTTCGATTCTAATGAAACAGTCGTCGATATCAAAACAATTGCAATAAGAAAATAACAAAGCGTACATCACAAATATGCTTTTGAATCAGGGGAGGGCTAAGATTATATTTAAAATACCACAAGATCTATTTGTAGTGCAAAGTTCAAATTTACACAGCTTATATTAACTGTATATTTAACTAAAACTTGACTTCGTTTTCTTAAGAAAGGAAAAGCTTACACTGCACAACTGTTGTTTTATAAATCATTGGTGATCAGTTCTTATCCATTCATAATAAAACGAATTTATCGTTAATGAGATCAACAAGGGCATTTTACGCATGGGAATTATGTTAGAGTTCTAAATAAGCTTTACTACCTCACATCGGATTTAATACTATACAGTACTTAAAATGTTTCCCATCCCCTTGAATGCCAGTCGCATCATTCACTTAAGAGATCGTGCTCGACAGTTTAGGAGCTTTTGGTTTAATACTATGAGCTCTAGAAATGTATTTTATTGAAGTCGTGGATGTTTGTGAGTGTCTTTAAGTGGCGCATGAATTTCATGGTCCGGTACGAAAACCATCACGTTGTTGATATTAGAAGCTAAAGTGGCTTGGAAAAGTTTCGTGTTTGTTTGTTCTTAAGAGCAGGATTTTTTCCCCGAACACACACACACGCACACACACACACACACACACACACACACACACACACACACACACACACACACACACACACACACACACACACACACACACACACACACACACTCTTTCTTTCGTTCTGCAGTCACCTAAGGCTAATTATATGACGTGCCATCTAGTCCGTAACCTCCGCTGAACGGCGTTCCTTCTCCAAACGACCTACGGTCTCATTAGCGGCACCACAGGAGTATTCAGTACGCATTGGTGGCGAAAGGCATGTTACACGCAAAGCAGGCGGTAGGTCAAGTGTCCTCGCCAGAACAACACCTGCCGCTATATGACCCAGTTAAGCGATGGTGCCAATGAACTTAATTTGCATAGCAACACGGCTGCAGCGAATGCTCATTATCAGGAAGCGATCTCGACGAAGCAGAACGGATGCAGGAGCGACATCTGTTGATCAAATGCTCATTTTTGAATTCTTCTCCTTCACAGAGCAAATTCCTGAGGTAGTCAGTTAAGGATAGCACTTACCATGGATTCCTTTGTTTTAATTCGATGTTTATCCAGTGTGTGTGTGTGTGTGTGTGTGTGTGTGTGTGTGTATCGATCCGGATATACACACACTGGATAAATAAAAGCGAGAGAGAAGGGAAAGATAAACTAATGATTTTAAATGATCCTAACGAAATCCCACAGGAAGAAACTTCGTTCTGTACAAACCATTTTTCTGAGTTTCTTCACGGCTCGTTGCTTTCCCTGTTATGGTTAAGTGGATGTACACTGCCCCACTGAAAGACTGTTGCCGATCAGGAAAACAGATGATCACATACACTTTTTGTTTCGGTAGTGTGTGCGCGCGCGGTAGACAACGATAATTCCTTCCCTGCTCCGTGTTCGCTGTCAATATGGACAACTCGGTATCTTCGTATAGCTTCGTGTTCCCGTTGAAGGTTAAGTTATAGCTGGTTCAATTAATCCAATAAAACCAGAATGATTATAAAGAAACTTTTTTTTTTTCTAACGACACACAAAGACATCCTTTCTGTATCTCCGTCTCATTTTGTAGTCTTTATCTTTCACTTTATCTTTCTCTTCCTTTTTTTTACAGTCGTACTACCGAAAAAAAAAAAAACATTTATAAGGGCTTTTCTACTAATGATAAGTTAGCCAGTCTCACATCGAGGTGATTGAGGTTTTCTTTAAGGAATCGAGGAGTGGGGGAAGTTCATCCTTCCCAATTGCATTACAAGTAAAGATGAATACAAATCCACGCTTGGTTTATCGCCATTGTCATAATATAATCTAAGTCTCTGACGTGTTTTTGTCCAGCTATCACAAGATTTGCACATAAACAATCGCTTAACTCGAATTATTTTGAATGCGGTTGCAATTAATATTAAAAGTGCTGCAAGCAACTTATAACAACACCCTCATTGGTTCGACATGCAGATCCCAAGTTATTCATATTGCAAAACGTTTTCTGATGAAGCGGAAAAATGTTTTTTTTTAGATAATTTTTCATCCGAGGGTGAGTTACTTAATCTTAGATGATCATGGCAGGATTTTACTCACGGAAGTTGTAGATTTCCCTATCTGTAAATTTTATTACGAGCAGCAGCATAAAGAAAATATCAGGAAAACCGTCCTACAAGTGGTAGTATCTCGGAGAGAGGGGATGGGGTAGTGCAAGTAGAAATAATGTCCACTGCACTGCAGTCATACAGTTAATGATATCAAATAATCATTTTATTCCAAAACTGGTTAGTTTACTGATAGTTTTTAGTATTTAGAATATTTAAAATTAATAAATCTTGAGATCTCTTTGGCGTACAAATTACAAGAATATTTATATATTTCTCGGCACGCCTTCCTTTTTTAATAATAATAATAATAATAATAGCAAGATTTGTTTTATTTTGTGGAATGCAAATATGTGAAACATTCCTCGTATGTGTGTGTGTGTGTGTGTGTGTGTGTGTGTGTATATATATATATATATATATATATATATATCTTCTTCTTCGTCTATGATCTCTTGTGCTTTTAAGCGTCGAGATTTTTGCCAAAGAGATTTCCATGCCGTCCTGTCCAAGGCTTGTACAGTGGCGCACTCAGGATTTAATTTCAGGGAGGCCGAGCACTCAAGATTTAATCTTGGGGAGGGGAGGCCGAGTTGAATAGACGATTTGAGAATACAGACTACGCATTGCATACAACCTATGACTGAGCATCTGCAGTGATCGCGAATACATGATACCCATGATCTCCTTTGGCCCGGCCTCGGGCAAACGAAGTAGCGCTCAGTGGCCGTGATTCCCTAGAGCTGTAGGGTATTCCCACCTTATGTGACCGCTAATTCATAAGTGGTATAGAAATAGAAGACACGACACAACATAAATAAATAAATAAAAAAAAAAGAATTTTAATAAGAAAAAGATTTTTGAAAAATTTTCTAGTGATTTTTCCTTTTACTTTTTTGGGGGGGCCAGGGCCCCTTGGCCTCCTCGCCACTGTATATATATATATATATATATACTAATAAAGTCGCGATGAAATAAAATGTAATTTATATGACTACGCCAGAATTTAAATATATATATATATATATATATATATATATATATATTTATATATTTATATATTTTTAATATATATTTTAAATATATATTTATATATTTATAAAAATATATATATATTTATATATATATATATATATTTAAATTCTGGCGTAGTCATATAAATTACATTTTATTTCATCGCGACTTTATTAGTATATATATATATATATATAATAAATTATATATAAATTATATATAAATTTATATATATATATAAATCAACAGCGTAACGTAATATATGACCTCAAATCATCCGGATTCAATTCATTTTCTTTCGAAGCATTTTGTAAGAATAAAAACAACATTATTGTTTTTTTTCTTTCTTTCTTTCTTTCTTTTCCCCCCCTTTCTCTCCATGGTCGGTGGTTTATTGAATTGTTGCTTTACCTCCTCCCTCCCCAGAAAGGTTCTGACAATTATTGATGAGATTGAGATGGAAAGTAAGAATTGCTTAAAGATCCTCATCGGAATTGTAGTGAAGCATTTAATGAATAATATTAACTTGTGTGGAGAGAAAATCACACTCCTGCTGTGAGAACATGTCGCCGCTTCTGACGAGGTCAAAGACGGGCGTGTTCTGCCTGAACAAATTAGACTAAATCTTCCTTCTTCTTCCTGTAGAAGAAGCACTCACTTTCCACATGGCTCCGGAAATCGCTACTGTACCGAAACTCGGTCTATTCATGTGACTCGACACAATTGAGTAGGCTAAAAGCTGCCACCAGGGGGGTATCGACAAGAGTGTCCTACTGAGCGATATTCTGTCATGAAACGCAACAGTAATCACCTCGCTTCACGTGTGTTTGTTCATGTCCAGGAAAGGGACGCTGACACGACAAAAAAATAAATAAATAAATAAACAACTAAAATAAAAATAAATAAATAAACAAGCATGATGTTAAGGACAGGTCCTTCATATTATTTTTTTTAATTATTTGCGGTTTGTTCTGTCAGAGAATTGAGTTCTAAATCAGAGACTGAAAGAGGTACACATTGCCATCTGTTTGGTCCTACGAACAACTGAATGGAACCGTTGAATTGCGAAAGAGTTTTTTCCTTGTACAACCTTGATTTTCACATCTAAGACATGACGTCATTAGCCGCACTCATCACGTGGTGGGTGCGTGACTGCCAAACAATAGAACCAAGCAGAGGTTATCACACAGAACGACAGCTATCTGTAGAGGACAGACGAGTCGCATGTCCAGAGGAATGAAAGTCGCGTGCGATCACTTTGTCATCTCCAATTGTCTTTGACGACGTGACTATGATGAATGAAAGCAACTAAACCAATTGGTGTGTGTGGGGGGGGGGAGAACTGAACATCACACATTCGTGCGAAGGATCGTCTGCCGTGTGGTTTTTGCTTTCGTCATTCGATGCCGTCAAAAGGATGTGGCGTTTATTTTTACGAATTGCTGCTAGTCTGAAGTGTGTCAACATCCGTTTTGTGACACGTGGGTGGAATCTGCATCTTGTCAAGCTGGAGACGCCCTGAAAACAAACTTTTTTTTTTGTCCTTCAACCTACTTTATCTGCTCATTGCCAGACACTCCTTTGCTCTCTTCTTTGTTCCGCTCTGTGCCAGCCGAAGTATGCGAATACTTCGCTGTCAGTTGTGATAATGCAACTGACAAACACTCGCTGTGCCTCCAGCATTCAAATTTCGTAGTGTGTATTGAAAATCTATTTCATCAGTATTTAAGCATTTTGCTCTCTCTCTCTCTCTCTCTCATCAACATAGTACTCTAATCATTGCGTTTTCATGAAATAATGTTGACGATTTCAAAAATGTAACTAATATTCTCAAGTATTTGTTGAGAAAAGTTTTTCTTTTATTCTTCAGCATGGATGCTAATTTTTAGCATCTGCAAAAAAAGATAAATTTGTTTATTTCCTAATTACGTTTTTAATTTGGCGCGGGGGCGCACCCAAAGGGGGGAGCAAGGACCCTTCCCCCCCAAGAAAAAGGGGAAAAAAAGAGAAAATTTTCCAAAAATCTTTTCCTAATTAATAAAATTCATTTTTTATTTATTTATGTTGTGTCGTGTCTTCTATTTCTATACTACTTATGAATTAGCGATCACTGTAGATACTCAGTCATAGGTTGTACGCGATGCGTAGTGTGTATTCTCAAATCGTCTATTCAACTCGTTCCCCCCCCCCCCCCCCCCCAAGATTAAATCCTGAGTGCGCAACTGCTTTGACATACTCATAATATGAAAATATACACCACGCAAGAAGTTTTGAAAATATATTATTAAAATATAACGGATTATTGTTGATGTTATTGTTATTATTAGTAGTATTAAATTTCTAGTGGTGCACCTTTTTTTTCATTGAAAAGCATCGCATCAGACTAGTAAAGTCTGTCTACTAGTCTCATCAGTATTTTCAAAGATTATATGCAGTTAGTTCTCTTAGCCTGTCTTTCATTTCCCTTTTATTTATTTTTTCTCTTCTTCTCTCTCTCTCTCTCTCTCTCTCTTCCTTCAGTTCCCCTCCTTTTTAGAATGCTCATAGAAATGACCTTAACAACAGGTCATTGACACATAGGCCGATGGGATCCAATCCGTACTTATCCCTACCAACGTATATTTTTCTAATCTCCTGCTAATGTTCTGCGTGGTTACTCCACTCAAATACCCACTTCCTACCACATGCGGAGTTTTGCGTTTGCATCCTCTTCCTGTATCTTTTAAATATTTCGGATGTTTGAAGGACCCTTTCATAATAAACAGTTTCATTTTTCCTTAAATCCGTAACGACAAAAAAAAAAAGCTTCCTGTTCCACTTTTTTGATAGTTTTCTTTACCTATTTGATTATATCACTGTCCTTCTCTGAGCAACATTGGCATGTCAGAATAAACCTTCATTTTCATAATGTCAGTTCAGGTCAAAACGAACCTTCCTATTATGCATAAACAGATGGGCATTGTTAGCTTGATGGCAATCAAGCAATCAAGCATCCACAGAGTTTAATCACAGTCAAACAAGCTGATATTTGTGACGTCACAGTGTATGCGCAGGTGCAGAACTTTAATGAAATGGTTGTTGACAGATGTTTAAGCTAGCATAGTAATTTTTATATATTTAAGTGGGAATTATATTCTATCTAATTTTCTACTGTTTTTATTTTTAGCATGTCAAATAAATAAACAGTAATCAAGTGATATTATAGCTTACAATTGTAATTGGAAATTGATTTATCTATTTTTTAAGAATTATCATTCAGGATAGGCTTCTATATTCCAATGTCTTTTATTAGTTACCTTATCTGATTCTGACAGTGGCCAGTCAGCTATATCAGAGATGATACCCTCTGTTTATTTGGAGCCCTGTAATTTTCAGGAGTAGCTTGAATCAGCTTCTTTTTCTTTTCTTTTCTTTTTTTCTAATGTAAAAAAAATTAAATTTTATGGTCTGCTAGTTGTTCACTCTAGTTATATATTTAAAAAAAAATCTTGCATTTTTTTAATTTAACCACAAATAAAGACTCTTGCTATTATTTTATAACAAAAAGGAAGAGAAATTCAAATGGTAAAAAACATTATGGACTGATTTGTTCAATATCAAGAAAAATATTTAGATAATATTTTATTATTACGTTAGTTGTGTTGTCCATTAAGTGTGAGAACCCTTCTGGGACCCTTAGAAAACCCGCAGCTACCAAAACAAGGTGAATTTGTCGAGGAATGCGTTAAAAAAAAAACAGGTGGACAATGTGATCTTTATTTATTTCATTATTAATTTTTTAAAAAAATATTTCCATTGCCATTTGGAAAAATAAATATTTTTCGAAATGGCAAAATTGAAAATAATGAGCGAGCATTGTGTTTTGGGAAATACCGGGGATTTCCTTTTTTTAATCCCATTGTCGGTTCACAGAAAGTTTTTCTTTGTTTATTTTCTCCCCTAACCCTCGAACTTCTTCGAAAAGAATTTTATTTTAGCATTTTCAGCTTGGTTTGCGTTCCTTCCGGTGCTCCTCCTCTCGACCCACTCGCTTCCACCCGTCTGTATTGACAGCGGAATAAATATGGCACCAATATCGGTCGTTAGGGATGGTCGAGTGTCAGGCCATGTAAGCAACGCTGACGTTCAAGTTGGCAGCGTTTTGCTCTAGTAGAAGGGATAAACACTTCTACAGCCTGTTGCAGATGCAAGAAACCGAAGAAAACGTACCCTACAAAACGAACAATATGTATTGGCTGCTGGGCAGGCCACATCTTTAAAATTTTTTATGCCATTGTGTAAAGATTTCTATATTTTTTTTGAAAAATCGCGCTATTTTATTTAATTCAATTGTATTGTTGCTTGCATTTTTTTATCTGTAGCAATGCGTGCCAACGAAGGAATAGGAAACCACTTTTTTTGTTTGTTTGCTTGCTTCTTCCTGATATAGCCTGTTCTCTGGTTTCGCACAAGGTCAGAATTTGCAAATGAAATTCTTTAAGAAGTAATATATATATATATATATATATATATATATATATATATATAATTCCCGCCCACCCCTCTCCATAGCAGAGCACGAATTTGAAGTTTGTAATCAAACTTGAAGGTGGAAGGAAGCAAAAGTAAAAGAAAAAAAAAATCAGTACAATTCCCGGAACTCTATAAAGTAAATCAATTATCCCTCCCCCCACTCTCCGCCCTTCTTCTCTCATATTGATATTTAAGTTAATCGTGTCCTGTTTTAGACGCTATATGTACGCTTTAAAAATACCAGACTAGTAAAATGATATCTCCCAAGACCTCCATTCTGAAGTACATTTTCTTGACGACCTTGGCCCGATTACCTAAATTGACTTGAGCTGTACAGTGCTAGGAGCAGTTGCCATCATTGTAGGATGAGCGTCTTCAACATAACCAACACCTGAAGGCAGTTAATGCAGAACTGTTCACTAAAAACAACCAAGGCAACAAACGTGAGTCTTTAACTAAAATGAAGAATATAATTTTTAGGTAGATTTGTTACCAAAGACAACCATTTCGGTTGTCTCTGGTAACAAATTTCCAATCTCCTGACAGTCTCCTAAGACTGGAAAAATTTCTGATTAGGATCAACATTTTTTTTTTAATTTAAATCAAAACGTACATTTCATATAATCCACTTGTTTAAGATGATGCACTCACGAATGAAACAAATCTGGTTTCCTATAAAAAAAAAACAATAGACGACACTGTGAATTAATACAGTAATTGACTAGGGTTTTAAGGGGTTTTTTCATTTCTCTCCGAAAGAGACAAACACATTAAAGGAGGGTAAACACATTAATTTAAGACACGTTTAGTGGACTTACGGCCTTTGTTGTCAAAATTCCAAGTAAGTCATACAGCTTTTGTGACATAATACTGCCTACCAGTAGCTCGATTTCCATTCTCTTCATCTTCCTTAATGAACTTTTCGTGAATAGAATCACCTAGTCAAAGCCTTCATTATTTCCTTTAGTTATCTTATTTTATTTAATTTCAGTTGTCTGCTACGGCTTCTCTCTCTCTCTTAATTTCCGTATTACTATCCTAAAACTCTGTTGGGAGGGAGTAATTGCATTTCCTGATAGAAAACGCTGATTACAAAAATACTCACGTAACATTCTGCCAATATATATATGGAGAGTCATATTTCAGCCATTGCTGTGTTAAAAAGGAAAAACAAACTCAGTTCCTGGTGAAAGAATGTGGTATTGCAGCTCTGAGTCCTGTTCTAGTAACGTAATGTGCGTTGGTCAGAAATTAAAGCAGGTCACACCCTAGTCAGCTCCTTCCTACAGATAGATTTTCATATTAGGGAGGATTATTACGTATGCTTAAGCAGCATAATCATTAAATTGGTGGGAGGAAATAGGTAGGGCGTGATGAATTAATTTCTGTCATTTTAAGATCCGGGAATTTCTTAGATATTGACACGAGACGAAGTCCACACTTCCTACATTTAGAATATCGTCTACTTCCTCCCGCCTCATTGTCCGTCAGCCAACTCCTAACTACTGTACTCTTTAGTGTTGGCCTCATAAATCTACCAAACAGTCGAGGTCAAGTTATACGCGAGACAACGGAGAACTTTAAGAAAAATAATGAAAGAAAGTAAGAGAGGGATAGTAACGAAGATATCCTTTTGTAAAGAACTGGGCTCGAATTTACATCCCCAAGGGGAGTGGTGGGGTCCACAAAACAGACTCATGCCAGAAAAACACATTAACAGATATAATACACTGGCCTCACAACCTTAGCAGCTTCGACTGTAATGCGAAACAGCAAAAATAAATATACTTCTTCCATCCCATTTTCATCTACAATGCATCAGAGGAAATCACAAGACCCTTTCATACCATTTATGAAATGTTACACTATATGTACACAAACAATGAAGAGTCTGCTGTTTCACACACACACACACACACACACACAGATGATGGGATGCGTGCTCTTCAAGCGATGCTATCTGTTTTACTGCAGATGTTCAGAGACAGCTGATCTGTGTAGTTGCGCAACACAAATCATTCACTGAAAAAATGGGGCAGACAGGTATATACATAGATACATGTACACAAGCGGGCACACACACAGAGAGAGATACACGTATACATATCATATATCATCTCTTGGTGGGCGGTTCTTTTTAATAAATTTCCACTACTGTAATATAATTGGCGATTTCGGTGGAATTGTTCAATATGCAATAAAGAAATTCGAAAGGAAAAAGAGGGACTCCCCGACAACCAGAATATGTTGTAAAGGTGCAGTAAGTTTTCAACCAAAAAAAAATAGGGACAGCTTTAGCGATTCTGTGTAAATTTATCATGGTTATTTGGTGTATAGGAATGAATATTGAAATTCATTTTCATATCAATGAACTATATGAAAGATTTGCTCTGAAGAAATTTGTTTATTCTCTCTTCACTGGCCTTCTCTCTCTCTCTACTTTCGGATATATATATTAAATTCTTTTCGTAGTTGATCTTTCCATCCCATACAAGTACTCTTTCCATTTCTTTTTTACAGTCCTTGATATTTTCATTTTAATTAGAAATATCGAGTTCTCTTATAGTTTCTTCATTTTTATTTGATTTAATTTTGTGCATCCTTTAATTTTTTTTTTCTTTCTGCCATTTGTATTTTGCTTTGATCTTTCTTTTTAAGTATTAATATTTCTTAACATAATACTATAGAAGTGGCGATTGCTCTTTAAAAATTTAAGCGAAGTTTGTTTTTGTCTTGTGCGTATGCGTGCGTGAGTTTTGTCATCTGCATTTATCTTATTATATTACTTGTTTCGTAATGTATTCTTTTATACAAGAGCCCATTATACTCTTTATATTTACCCACTCATAACAAGATCTGCAGAAAAGAACAGTGTGTTTTTCTTGTTCACTTCTAATTAATAAGAAAATGTTATCTATTTTTCAACCGGATTCATCATAACTGTTCATTATATCAAAGTTAATTTCAAAACGACTACTTAAATTAACCTTTCCTAACAAAGGCGATACTTACAGGTAAAATACTAGGTTTTAAGTCAGCCACTATTTTCAGACAAAGCGATTATGTGTATCATTTATCAACAGGTTACAAAAACCTGTTAGAAGACCAAGGTTCTCTCTTTCATACACTTGATTTGAGGTAAGACGTATAGGCCTGAAGTAAAAATAAATAAATAAGAATATGATATCGGCTGGTCGTCTAGCCACATAATGCACCGCCTCCTTCATTTTCTTTTCTTGTACGCTGAAAAATGAAGGCTTAAGAGATTTAACTAGTATGCTGTCGACCCATAGTGTTTCTAGAGCTATCATACAGGAATGCGTTTAGTTTGGTTATACAGCTCATAAAAGTTAAATCACTCCTGCTGATTTCTCTAGTATAGTGGAGCGTCTTTATTCAACAAGGACTGGTCAGGATTTAATGTTTCATTTCAATAACATTGAAGTTTCATGCTTGCAGCCGCGTCCCCCAGCAGCGGGACTAATCTTTCAAAATAATAATTTTGAAAGAAATAATATGCCTTATTAAATTTTAATACAATTCTAGAACGACAGGCACATGTATGAATGGGCATTACAGTCATCAGTTATTACAAGATCATTAATATACAGAAAGAAGGAAGTAGACAAAAGAATAAAACCTGGAGGTAATACAGTACGGACTGAAGAAATTGGGGGCTGCCATCCACATGCGACGAAAGATGAACTGAACGCTCATTCACTAATGAGGAAGGTCAGGAGTAATATTATAGAAAACGTTTCTCCGAATGTTTCCTTAATACTTATTTACACGTGGGAATGACATAACCAAAATAAGCAAAAGGTTCGAGGATTAGTGGTGTATTTCCATGAATGATTGAAGATTAGGTGAAAGGTTGATCAGAAATTGGAAACTTTGGAATGGACCGAGAGGTGTGTTTGAATTACTGTTGAAGTACTTAAAGGTTATGTCTGTTGATTGTGTGCTTGTGTTCTTAGACCGACTTGCCTGCTTTGCCGACCCTTAGTTTAAGGGATAAAAAAAAAGCGGGAAAAACTGAAATTTTTTTTTTTCTGTACTGTACATCTTACCATCAATTGAAAAGTCCCTTAGCTGGAAAGAATTCAAAATCAGGTCACTACAAATGAAAGACAAAAAACGCACAGTTCTCGCTAATTGTACTAAGGGACTGTAAGGAACAGTTAAACTATAATAAGATGGTGGTATACTGCATTTTGAGGAAGGAGATAAGATAAATGCTGACTACTTTACAAGTACAGAATAAATGCTGGCCGAATATGATGTAAAAATATAAGATACATTATAAGATAGAAGTCAATCCTGGAGCATAAATTTGCAGAGGAAGTTGAAATGATACATTGAAGGAGAGCCAGTTTTTTTATTTTTTTTTCATTCTAGGTTTTTAAAAATTCTTCCGATGTCTTTCAAAAGTAAGTATGGAGAGATGGTTTTCCATTACTTGTCAGTGTAGATATTTGAGAAAGAATGAGATGCTAGATGAAAATCTTCCGAAATAGAACTAAGGATGAGCAGATTTGACGTGCGAATGATGCATTTAGACATTTTTCCTCCATTTTCTCTCACTGGTGAGGTGTGGCATTCTGAGGTGTAGTATTCAACAGATTAATCGTAGCATTTTTCTTCTTTCCTTTTGACTGAAAGTCAAATCAAGAATGTTTCGACCAGTGTAGTTATTAACTATTGAGAAAAAGTTTTTTTTTTTTTTCATTACTTTGAATAGCAGAACCGGGGGGGAAAAGGGAAGAGAAATGTCAAGCTTACAAATGTCAATTGTATATTGGCTTTTCAACAAAAATTAATATCGACGTTATTGACAAAATATACTTAGTTTATAAATAAATTCATATTATTAAATGACGGTTTATGTATAAATAAAGCTTAAAGTAAAAAGCAAAAAAGACAAAACAAAGATTAATAACAGCTGAAAAAGAAACGAAGAAATTATGAAAGAATTAAACCAGGAATCAGTAATAGAAAAAATTAAAAAATGTAAACATAACTGGATGGAACACGTTCAAAGAATGAAAACAGAAAGATTACCAAAACAAGTCTTAAAGTACAAGCCATTAGGAAAAAGAAAACCAGGACGTCCTCTTAAAAGATTCAACGATGATCTCTAAGGCCGGAATAGGCCTTAGAAGTCTCTAGGCCTAAATCCTTGATACGCATAATGATGCTGATAAAGCTTAAAGTAAAATAATTTCACGTGCTGAGAAATAAGAGCACCCATGGGTGCATTGTATACGAGGGTGTCTCAAAAAATAAGATAGCAGCTGGGTTTTGTAGGGCTTGCATGGTCTGTTTCTTCACACAACCACCAGATGGCATCACATGGCAAAATAACACCGCGCACTTAGTGAGGTAGCAACTTTTATGTTTTAATCTCCACATCGCCGTTGTCCTTTTCTCTGCCCATCAAAGACTTTGCTGTCGAATATCATCTATAGTTTATGTTTTCGGAATCTAACGACAGCATTTCTGTCCAGCTTGTTAATAATGAAAGATGATGTTTATTTGTTTTTTCTGCTGTGTCTTTAATGGCAAAACGATGGTGCTTATGTAAGCAAGGATTGTGAAGTATTTAACCCTCATCCTGTCCACGGCATACCAATGTACGATCGGTTGCCACCGGACAGGTGGAATTTGCATATAAAACAAAAGAATTGGAACAGACGTAAATTTTTATGCGAGTTTTAGTTTGCGTTTCGCAACCTATAAACAACATAAAAATGCACACTAATAAATATTTCAGGAATTTTTTTTTTTTTTTCAACCGGAGTATAAAGAAACCAACTACGTTCCTTTATTGTAGAAATAATGGGGACCATTCCCATTGAGAGCTCAGAAACTTCTTATCTAAACAGCAACTTGTTTACGTGCAGTTGACAGTACGTAAGGGCTTGTACAGTTAAAAAGCCAGGAGCTACTGGCTGTCTGCCAAAGGCCGACTCTGTTGCACGGCGTTCTTTACAGTTGCATCCATTTCTCGAGAGTGACGTCAGAGAGACTCCAAGAGATAATGCGCGCGCGCGCACACAGTTCACACAAACGGTCTGTTTGCTAATCGCGGCGTTCAGCACGCGCACACACACACACACACACAGAGTTGCATTTCGCACGTAGGCTATAGTTGCGCCATTATCCGGAACATTATCGTTCTTTCTTTCTTTCTCTCGAGCCACTTCCCCGATAATGTGTGCCTTCCATTTTATAATGGAGCTGAGTCACCATGACAACCATTTGCCAGGCACAAATCGACCTGCTGTCCCAGACCATTACTTCCAATTGTCAAGCCGTCATTTGCCCATAATGACCTTCCGAAGTACCGGTTAAATAACAAACTTTTGTTTCACCTAATTACGGAAATGGTGCAATTTGACCAATTGAAGGCGGAAGTGACGGAAAGTCTAATTAAGAAGTCTGTCGGTAAATGGAAAGCAAAGCTGGCCGCTGTCATTATTGTTATTATTACTTTCTCCCTCCCCGATAATTAACCTCACTCTCTCTTTTCGTTTAGTGAACTTTCGGATTGCTCGTAATTGTTAATTAGACCAGAACTGAAAGACTCTCTTCCCTGTAAACACACGAAACCTAAAATGCAGCTGTGTTTTAATCACTTCGCTGATAGAAAGAAGAGACAATCCAGACGTCTTTATCCCGGCATGATGATTGCCGAGTATCTGTAGATAGATTGGTTTCGTTCGTTCAATTACAGTCTTAAAAGTTTAGTTTATGACCACCAACTTGATTTACTTGTTGAACAATCAGAAGTTTTGTTTTGTTTTTTTTTTGTGGTTAAAAATTGACCGTTTATTCTTAAAATTTGACTAAATATTTGCTTCTGTATGCCGTCATTGTCGCTGAAATTTCTTGAATAATAATAATTGTTATTAGCCATCGCGAGAAGCATAACCATCTAGGAAGACGACGCTATGAACTTTAAGCACTCAAGTAAATATAATGATGTTACGAGGTTTGTGACAGGTTTAATATAAAAATAAAGAAAGAAAGAAAGAGAAAAATTTCGGAGCACTAGTTAGAAAGTAATCACCAAACCACCTGAAACTTACTAACTCAATGCTGGATAGAAAGAGAGAGAAAATATTATTATTATTATTTTACAGGATACAGGTCAACAGTAAGTTACCAAATCGCCTGTCACCTTTTTTGCTCGTCCAGTAATCGTATTAATGAGTTAATTTTATTAATATGTCTGTTCGCTAAAAACTGACCAAGAGATACCCACAGCAGCGACTTCTTGTGAATATCTCGAACATATACAAGTTGCCATGGATCTGAAAGCTGGGTTAATACTTCATAAAGTACTTCATCAAAGGTTAGAGACCACTGATATTAGAGTTCTGAGAAAGATTAGGGGAGTGAACAAGTTAACGGCAGTATCATACTAAAAATGAAGATATTAGGGATTTTTGCATTCAAGGTATGAATAAAGTTAATGTAAGGTTGTATGGTCACTTAAACAGAATGGGAGAGGAAAGGTTAGTAAAACAGGTATTTGATGCCCGGATGACAGGTAGAGTGTTCGAATGACTAAGATCTAGGTGGATTGATGAAATTAGTAATGCTACAGAAGATTGACAATGTTGGAACGCAAGATCGCGTTGATAGGAAGCTAGTAATTATGCTGGACTATTGTATTCTCTTGTATATTCATGGTATTCTGTTGTGGCAGTGTGGACACATTATCGGGAAAGGATGATGATGATAACAATGGTGTTTTACTTGTAATGTGTAAATTGCAAGTTAAAACTGCGCATGACTCTCGAAGCATTTCTTACTAATATTGCAGTTTCTATTTTGGTAGTGAGTTCTCAGAATTGCCATAACTATTAACGTATTATGAGTTCCGGAGTGTCCAGTAAATAATTAAATAAACATTCTTTACTTAATTATTTAAATGAATGAAAAGCCTTTAAAAGGTTAATACAACTAAGTATAGTTTTTTTTTTCTTTTTTATTTCAGGAATAAACATCCTGTGCAACCGAAACTCACCCTTCTTCTTTTCTATACGTGGGATCTTCTTGTTAAAAAAAAAATCCATAAAAGCCTCACCCATTATAGCATAATATGAAGAACAACACATTTGGAGGTTGAGTCTAGGTATTGTGAGAATGCTTGTAATATTCTCTCATATTATATACGAACTGATTTTTATGTAATTTAGCTGAGCAATATTTGGTCTCAGTTTTCAATCTTGAACCCTTTTCAGGTCTAACGCAGTTAAGAATACGTTTTGTTATGAATGTTGACATCTGGAACAAAGTCCCCCCTCCCCGTATCTCCTTTGCGACCTCACTATTGCTTTGCAATTTAGGTTACGAACTAGTTGGCAACATTCGAGAAATATTATTTCTGTTCAGAGGAAGAGTTCAGCAACCTTGGGATCAATTCGCAACCTTTCGTTTCCTCCCCCCCCCCATCTCTCCTTGCCTTCGAGTTAAAGGTCTTCGCATAAAAATATAGGTCGTAGTGACAAGTTCGATTATCATCCGAAACGTGCCTGCTCAGCGAAACCTTTGTTAAGTTCAGCCGCCTGTAGGGTGTGTATGTGTGTGCGCGTGTGCGTGTTGAAAAGTCAGACTCTTATCGGCTAACACAACCGAACGTTGTCGGTCAGACATCTTGAATGGGTCGTGCGTTCCGGAGGGTGGAGGGAACGGCTCAGTGGATATCAGCGGATCATCTAACTCTTTCTCGATCACTGTGTTCCTTCTATAGTTCTTGAGTCGGAAAATTTTAACGAGAGATTATTGGTTTCGGTGGAATGAATATGTGAAGGGAAAATAAATCTGTTCACGTTAAGGGGCCAGAAATATTTTCCCGTTCCGTGTTTCTTACTCGGTGTTACTAGAGTTTATTTACCTCCTTGAGTCGAGTGTTGCCGTCTGTTTTAGTTGGCACCAGAAAGGTTATAAACCACCTATAATAAGCACCTCTTTCGCTCTCGGGTCGAACAGATCTCGTATTTGTGACACACAAATCAAACATCATTTTAACGTGAAACTTTTCAAACATAATTTTTTTTATTATTATTTATTTTTCCTTTTCACCCAACTCATGTCAATAGTTTCTAAATATAAGGCCATCTATCGGTTAAATCTATTTATTGGAATTTTGATTGCATCAAAGTTCATTAGACTCAGACAAATTATGGAGAGAAAGAAGAGGCTAAGAATAGATTGTAAGTTTGCTCATTTTTTATGATCTTTATATACGTTTCTTTAACGTATATAAAGTTCCCTCCGTATTTTAAAGATTATTCTACATCCTTCGCAAGTGGAACATCATCGTTATGACTTGAACCAAGTTATAACCTATAAGATTTTACACACACATTCTTATTTAATTTTTTCTTCTGAAAATTATCTTCACTCAAGAAGAATTATGGTGTTATCATCGCAGTTATATCTTAATTAGCTGTTCTTATTATATCTTAATAACCAGCTAATTAGTTCAGCTGTAGTGCAAGGTCGTCGAACACGTCCTTTTTATAAAAAAAAAATAGTCGCATGAAAATATCATATTAGGGCAATATGACTGAGATACAAGTAAATAATTTTATATTGTTACAGAAAAAAAAATCTAAAGGCTTTTCATTTTCGTTTCTAGTGGGTAGCACGCTTTTAACTTTTCTTTTTTTTTTTTTTTTTTTTTTTGTGGAAATGGTAGACCGCCTGTTCGTTTTTAAATCGTTGTAGCTGACTGCATCTGCTGTGGGTTAAATACAGACAAACAGTTATCGCCATTTCGTGCTCCTAATTCCTAATAATAATCAGTAATATCTGAATCTCATTCCACTGAAAGCCCTATTTGTAAGCTTCAAAGAGTGACCAATTCAGGAATCTGGGAGGGGAGGGGGCAAACATAGAAAAAAAAGTTCGTATAGCGATAACTAGAATCGAACCTACAATAAATGAGTACTGCTGTAGGTGGTTCCACAATTCTAGGCGACTTCAAATTCTTACAAACTTTAATTAATTACATTTTATTTTATTTCAAGTACTTTTTTAATCAATTGAATTAATTTTTAAAATTCTAATTATTATTTTTTAAATCGAAAATCGTAACAACAGTCGATAAATTGTGTGAAGCCTAAAAGAAGAATACTAATCAATGGAGTTTTTCCATATCTTTAGTATTTATTGATTTATTCATAATCCTAACCGACTTTCATCCTTTTTTTCGTGACGTTTTTTTCTTTTATATTTTTTTTTTCAGCATTATTTATTAATATGGAAAACATATGAATGGGAATCGTGATTGTAGAGAAAGAGAGAAGTAAATGATGCTACAATTAAGACAAATTATTGAATTAACGTGATAATTTTCTCACTGAAATGCAATCTGACAATAAATTTCATAGTTTCATTCTTTATTTTTTATTTTTTTTTTATGTGATTCCCACCCATGAAAGGTGGGAGCCAATAATACGATAGTGTAATATTGACAATAATACAATACAATACAATACCTTAGGCGTGGAAAGGATTTTTTAATTGTTTATTTTTCAATCTTTATCTTATTGTTATTCCAGAAATGCCATTCTAGAGACCAAAATATGCAAGATTTTCAAGCCACTTCAGGCTTCCCGTAAGCGGGAACGTGATCTCACACTGGTTGATCAAATTCATCTCTCCGCCTAAACACAATCACACACATCCACGTGGGGATTCGAACCCGCAGCAAATACTATGACTTATTTTTTAAGATTAAACTAAGAGATAAATTCTTGTTACATGAGATATTATTAATCCCAAGCGCAGTTATTTCTTTTTCCTCCAAGAGCGATACTCCAAGTATCTCTCCTGAACAAGTCTCACGTTCGCCTACTGCAAGTTATTCTTGACATAATATATAAGCTGGTTTTAATTTTCATAACACGTTTCCCATTTATTCTCCCCCCCGTCCTATTACACGTCCTTAATTGTTTCATTTTGTTCATGACAGGCTTAGCCACATTCTATATACCAAGCAATTAATCAAAAATAATAATAATACTTTCTTGTTATATTATTATATTAATATCGTACATTGATTGAATTGGTTACCATGCCCGTTCTCAAAGCAACAAGCTGTAGATTCGAATCCGGCCTTGGTATATATCCGTTATTGTCTTTAAGCTAGGAATACATTTCGCCGTCTTGTGTGAGACCGCTTCCCCTCCTATTGCCTTGAAAAAAAAAAAAAAAAATCCGTATTTGTTATGTAGAGCAGGATTTTCGGAGTATAAAAAATAAATTAAATTAAATAAAAATAGTCACACTCAGATTTGTGTTGCTCAGCATATTTGCTGTAGAATACTGAGTTCACACGCGCACTCACGTACGTTTCATGCACTCGCTGTATTTCATGCGTAGACTTCATTGAGTTTTTGTTGGTATTGTGTGTACATCTACAGTGATTCGTGTTTTAGTGTCATGAAGTTGCATCAGATGATCACTCACAACTGTCTTGTATGACTTATTGTAGCCAGTTGTGTAAACCGTTGTGACAGACTGGGTTAACAAATGAATGTCTGTTGTTACACTGTTTATTTATGAAGTTATTTATGAAGACACAATACTCAGTTTTTTTTTTTTTTTTTTTTTTATGGCGAGTATTAATGTGTTCAGCCATTAGGCGGTCAATTCTTGTCTCTTGTGTAATATTAATACTATCATTACCCATAATTACTAGTGAAATTACCTCAGAGAGAAAGAGAGAGAGAGAATGAATACGGAACGTTTCGTCATTTGTCCACTGGACGACAGAGCAACAAAATTTTCATTACTGCAGTCTAATGCATTTTAAATATCCAACACTTTTGCATCATCGATTTTGGTGGATTATGTGGCACAAAGAGTTGATTTATTTACACCAAATTTAAATACTTCGATGAGTGTCACTCTGTCTGAAAGTTTTTGTCAAAGCCAGGACAGCTCCGTTACAAAGTGACTGCGTTTACTATCACGAAAGCCTATCTCAGAATTTTTTTTTTTTTTTCATGATAAAAGAAGCCGTCTTGAAAACACTGAGACAAATAAAATAAGGACTTTAACCCTTCTTAAACGGGAAATTCAAATATTTTTTCCCTAAACTTCTTTCATAAAGACTTTAAAATATTTTTAGTGAGTTCTTACGCCATAGGTATCCACCCCTTGCTGCAGTTTATCTTGCGGAAAATAAATAAAGAAAATGAAAAGAAAAAAAAAACTGCCTTTGCAATCTATGAAGATTAATTACGATCCAACGTGATAATAAATCAGGGGTAGAGAAACGCGCTTAAAGATCCCGGTCATGATTTCGCAGTCGGATGGGGGCGTGTGAAGACAATAGCGACTCATTACAAGCTGCTATCACGAAGTGGCGGCTTCTTTATAGAGAAACTTGTTAAATAGCGAAGATGAATCGCAACCACAGACTTTGTTGTGCTAAAAGACGTGAGTCTGCCGTTGAGAGAAAGAAAGAGAGAGAGAGAGAGAGAGAGAGAGAGAAGCGTGATTTTGTTCGGTATCGAAATGAGCAAAGCCGATGATGACCAATACGCATGTTTATCTCATAAAGGGTAGTGATACTCATCGGAATATCCTGGTTCACAGTGTTCTTTGACGATGCTGATCGGTTCTTCGCAGTGCCTTTCTGAACATGTTTTTAGCGAAAGTTTCGCATTTACAACTTCCTTATTAGCCACATTGGACACCAAACAAGTTATAAAAGCACTTTATTTTTCGTGAAAGGTACGAAATGCATAAAATTCAATATTATTTTTCAAATCCCCCTTCCCTCATTTTTCCCAAACCTTTGTTGGATCAGCACGAGTTTCTTAATGTCATCTATGAAGAATGTCTTTGACTGGTTCTTCAGCCGAATATGTATGGCTTACTTTATTTCTTCTTCATCGTGAAAAGTTGCGTTTTTTTTTAGAGGAGTAAGACGTGTGTGAAGAAGTGTCTTATTACTTTTTTTTTTTTTTTTTTGACAGCAGAAGTTTTATTTTTTTTTTAACCTTGCCGCCAAATCGTTTGTGATTTGGCGGATGACAAAACTCTGATGACAGCAAATTGTTCACTAACTGAAAAGCGGGACTGACATGCTTACCTCGTCCCTACGATACGCATACGCAATGAAACAGGGAAGGCGAATTTAGAACTGACAGCCAAAAGGTAGAATTTTGAAAATCCTTTATTTTTAATGAAGGCAGGATGGCCGTCACAGGCCATCCTGCCTAAAGCAATTGGCTTCTTAAAAAACCTGCTTATTATAGAGCTATTACTCCTGTTTGCATTGTCTGATTGCGTGTATTCTTATGACTGGTTTGCTTGTTTTGCGGGAATCATAAAACCCAAGTTTCCTGGATGATAAAATCCTTCCACCCACGTATGAGACCTGCTAGTCATCTTGAAAATTCCGATAAACGTTCTTCGTGTCCAAACGGAATTCGTGTCTAACTGTTTCTAACAGAAAAGCATAACTGAACTCTACTGAGCTTTGAAAGCTCAAAACATAGAGTTAAACTTAATTAAAAATACACTGATTTACAGGGGAAAAAATTAAACTGGCCTGCCATAATACTACTAATAATAAATAAACTAAGATGATTTATAAAAATCGAAAATTAAAAACAATCTCCGATATATATATATCGGAGACTGTTTTATCTTGGGTCGACGATATATATACGCCCAAGAGTGGAAGAGTGGAATGTACACTAGCGTCCTCTGTATTATTGAGCGGAAACGAATGAAGCAATATAAACGATATGTTAGGAAAACATCAGAAGATAATTCTGTGATTTAACACGATCAATCAGACTGTGATGAATTAGATATTAACTCCTAACTCTGTAAATGAAGCAAAACAAAGCTAAAAAAAAATCGCAGTATGGGAACAAAGTCGATAAACTGCAGATTTTGACAGAAAGTAGCACACATGGGAGTTAAAGACACGAACCGAAGGCTACGGTCCGATTGTAATAACCAGTTTCACTTCACAACACACTTCAAGCTTTTATTTGTGCATATCTGCATACGAGTCACGTCCATCGTTTGCATTTCAGCTAGCTTTGCAAATGGAACACCATACGTATCTCACGGCGGCAGCCATTTTATTCGTAAAAAATATTATAAAAAAAAGGCTTCATTGAAAGTTACAGCCAAACACATGGCCGGTATTAATGGATGGTAGTACAGAAGCGTGAATCAAGAGTCCACAAAATGATATGCTTACTTTAAAACATTTTACCAATACAGTAATTTGTTTTTCCATCACACTTTACAGCTATTCCTAACAGGCGAGCAAACAATCAGATCTTTGAAATAGCAAATAACGATAAACAGGTGGCTAAGTGGGCGTAATATGAAGGAGGACAGAAGAGGAAAAACTTGTTATCAGCTGTTACAATATTATAATGTTGAAGAATTATAAACAGGTGACAGTGGGCGTAATCTGAAGGAGGAGAAGAAATACTTGTCAAAATGTTGTTACAATGTTTCAATATTATAATATTGCAACGCCTTCTTTAGCGTTCTGATTATTTCCATAAGAATGGAAATAATCAGAGAGAATCCTTAAAAAGTTTTTTTTGTGCGTGTGCTTGTGCCTGCGTGCGTGAGTGCGTGCTTGTGTGTGTGTGTGTGTGTGTGGCTGCATTACCCATTATCCCAACAAACTGAACCTAGAGCTGTATGATCTGATGGAAACCAACTGAAATATATACAGATTTTGGTAGAGCAGGGGCGAATGCTGGTCTTGAAATTCACGCTTGCTCTTGTTATCATTCAGGGAGTGAGAAGTGTGATGGAAGTCTGATTGTGGAATAATGAATTACTGACCATTTAAAACTATATATTTAGAAATTTATGCACATTTAATCATACAAATACAACATTTATTTTCCAAATGATATTCTATATTTTTCAATTTACCTACTTAACTATAAATTCTACCCTACGATTCTTCTTTATGAACTGGTCAATAACATCGTCATAAAAAGTTGGTTGTAACTTAATTTTCCCAAGCGACACGCACACTTGTAAAGGTTGGCTGAAGCTCACTGGCTAGAGCTACTTTCACTCCGTATGGCCTGTGTTTAAGACGACGTGAAGGGAGCGGAAATAGCTATGCGCGCGCGTGAAATCACAGTGCTGCAGCGAGGACATGGTAGCTCCGACAACCGAGCAAGACAAGGTAGCTTTGACTAGACGAGCAATCATCGGCCTTCGATACACAACGCGAAGCTCAATTATTGCCGCGCAAGCTTAAGGCATCTTCTGTCTAAAAAATAAAAGCCTAAATGGAATGCTTATAAATGCATGCATTTATTAACAAATAAATATTACTTCTTTCTCAATTAATGAGCTTGCGCAGCAAGCATGGAGAATTCGCCCCTGTAGTAGAGATCCTAAATACCAAATTTTAATGCAATCTCCTTTCAAATTTAACAAAAGTTATATGCATACAGTCGAACAAAATGAAAATCTCTTATTAGGAACGATAGTTTTATCATTAATTCTAAGTAACCTTTAATTCAAGTATTCAGTAAATGTATCATATAGGTGTATGTACCTATTACAGATTCAAGTGAAGATAAGATCGAAGAATTTTACAGCAGATTGCAACAAACAGTATACAGTATTGATAAAACAGATTTTCTCCTGATATTAGGTGATTGGAATGCAAAAGTGGGTAATAAAGAATGAATCGTCACTGGAAATTTTACTTCAGGACTGAGGAATGAAGCAGGAGAAAGGATGTTGGAGTTTTATGTTTAGAAGAGTTGCTTTATTGCAAACACTTGCTTCCAACAACATAAAAGAAGATTGTACACACGGACTTCACCAATTGGAGAATATATAAATCAGATGGATTATATTGTTGCTAGCAGAAGGTGGAGAAGCGCTATCCAATCAGCAAAAGCACTACCTAGGACTGTGGGACAGATCACGAATTATTGATAGCAGAAGTTAAATTGAAATGATAACAATCCTGTAAAAAATTATTTCTTGCAAAACCCCAAGAAAGGCGAAAACGAGAAAGACCAAGATTACAATAGGAAGATGTCGTTGAAAATGATTTTCAAGCCATAAATGAGAAAAACCGGCGTGCCAAAGCCAGAAATCTTCAGAAGAAGGCCTTGGTCTACCCGAGGCTGTCGAGCCAATGATGATGATGATGATGAAGTTAAATTGAAATTAAAGGGCTAAAAAGAAACAAAAGGACAGTTATCAGATTTGATTTTAATCATATAAATGAAACATTTAAAGTAGAAGTCGGAAAGAAATTAAAAAAAAGTTTGGACAAGACAGAAAGAGAATTAAAAGAACTATAGGAAGAAACAAAACGTGCAGACAAAAGCAGCAAAGAAGACTCTAAGTAAAGTAACAAGAAAGAAAGATTGTAAATGGTTGTTAGAAGAAGCTATTCAAATAGCAGAGGAAAGGAAAAGTGAAACTTCAGAGAAACAAAGAAAAGGTTAAGGCAACTGAGTGTAGATTTTCAAAGACGGGCTAGTAAAGATAAGGAAAAACATCTAAACAAAAGCAAATTGAAGAAAGCGTTATGGGTAGAACAAGAGATCTGTTTAGAAAAATAAATGATGTTAAAGGAGTTTATCACTATATTACAAGTTGTAAAAAGTAATTTGGAAAAATGTCTAATGGAAGAAGAAGCAGTGAAGAAAGATGGAAAGAGTATGTAGAGGATTTGTACAAGAAAGATGATAATATTGAAGGAGAATTTGAAAGGAGAGAATTTGTTGAGGAACCTATGATAATGAAAAGTGAAGTGATATCAGCAATGGAACAGCTGTCAAAAGGAAAAGCTCCAGGAGCTGATGGTGTGTCAATGCAATTATTGAGAGCAGCTGGGGATGAAGTAGTGAATATATTGACTGAAATTTGTTAACGGATTTGGAGGAAAATATACTGATCTAGAAACTGGCAAACATCAGTATTCATCCCAATTCCAAAAAAAAAAAAAAAAAAAATCCCAGAGATTGTGAGAATTATAATACCATCGTTTTAATTTCACATCCAAGTAAAGTTATGCTGAGAATGATTTAACAAAAGCCGGAGCCATATATGAATAGAGAAATGCCACAAGAACGGGATGCTTTACGAGAGGTAGAGGAACCAGAGACCAAATAGCAAACATGAGATGGATTATAGAAAGAATAAGAGAATTTCAGAAGGAAATATTCATCTGTTTTATTGATTATAAGAAAGCCTTCGATTGCATGGGTCACAACAGACTGTGGATTATAATTAGATCAATGGGAATATATGATCATCTAATCCTCTTTATAAGAGAGCTGTATGACATCCAAGAAGCTTCAGCAAAAACAGTCTTTGGAGAAACAGACAGTGTTCGAGTGGAAAAAGGTGTGCTGTAGGGTTGCATACTGTCGCCCTATGTTTTTAAAATTTATAGTGAATATATGCAATATATTCACTATAATAGCTTATTTAGACAAAGATCCAGCTAGAATTAAAATTGGTGATAGGAAATAAATAATTTAAGATATGAAGAATACGACCCTCATAGCAGAAGCTAAGAGAAAACTGGAGCCATTGGTTCTATTGGGAAAGTAACAAACCCGGGATTAATTTAAACATCAGAAAAACAAAAGTGATGGCTTCTGATAATTTAAATGAATTTATAAAAGAAGGAGATAAAATAAAAATCGTTGAAAGTTATGATTTACTGGGATCCAGAATCCGAAATGATGGTAAATGTGAAGATAAAATTAAAAAAAGGATAGTCATGGGGATAATAGAAAAAAAAAAAAAAAGCAATGTTAAACCTGACAAAAATTATGATATTATTGAGTAATGCTGAAAGTTCGAATTGTCAAAGTAACGGTATTACCAGTGGTGATGTAGGGATATGAAAGCTGCATTATTAAGAAGAAAGATAGAAAGCAAATTGATTTATTTGAATTGGGGCTGTGGAGGAGACTATTAAGAATGCCATGGACGGCAAGAATGGCCAATAAGAAGGATTTAGAGAGTATAAAGACAGAATGTTCCTTGGAGGAGATGATCGCTAAACAGAAGTTGATGTACTTTGGACATATTATGCAAGCAGATGAATCATTGGGAAAGGCAGTTAGAAGAGGAAGACGACAGACGAGTTGGATGGACAGCATAAAAGAACTTATCATCTTGAACTTTTATTGAAAGAAAGGACAAGTAGCTGAGTGGGATGAAGAGCCTTTGTGCACAGGTTCATCAGAGTCGAAAACGACTGGATAGCATATAACTACAACAAAATGTTGAGAAACTAATCTGAATCTCCGTTTATTATTTTTCAACTGACTACAGTACTAAAAGGAATAAAATATGAAAAGAATGCAGAGTCAGTTTATTTCTGAGAGACTGGGAGTTAAGGACACGAATCAAAGACTATAGTCCGATTGTAAAAACCAGTTTCACTCCATAACGCACTCCAGTATTTGGAAATTTATTATGATATATCGAATTATGAGATATTAAAATATCAGTTATTAATAGAAGTGTATGTATGCGTAATGAAATGAATCAAACATTTTTCTTGCATGGTGAAAGATTAAGGCGTAAGGAGTATAGATTATAATAACACAAATGATAACAGAAAAATCTACCTAAATTTTTTACAAAGATTTTTGTCAGTTTCTTCTACAATTTAACTTACCTTTTTGTTGCATTCTAATTATAACAGATCGAGCTCTCATCTAACGTCTCATATTTGGGACACGCGCCTTCTTACTTTTTTTTAATTGTTATTCTCTCTTTAACCTATGCATTTAAAATAAAAAAAAGTACTAAAATTATGGCTAACATAAACATTTTTCAATAAGTTTTTTAATATTATTATTTGTTACTGAATCTTTTTGTATAAGATTTTATATTAGAATAGTAATTATTTTTTCGTCATTTCTATTTATTGGGGGATACTGAATTTCAGTATGCCATCAAGAAAAATCAAAGGGTCACAAACTGTTACATATATGTCACGTCTGTTTCCTTGATCATATAATTTCCATGTATATTCCATACTTGACATACATTACAGAAGCGTGACTTGTATATTTCATGGAATTATGCGTCTTCGTCGACAAACAGTTCTGTCTTTATTGGCCTCGATGGCCAAGTAGGTGCCATAGCTACTCAGATGGTATGGAATCTGTAGTATATTTTGCTCTTAACGACAGGAAATCAGTACCTACCTGTCTTTAGCCAGCAAACAAACAAAACTCTTTTATTATATAATGAGAAATATACGATTAAGTAAAGTAAAAAGGCGAAATGTTTTATATTAAAATGGAGAATATAATGGATCCATCCATGTTTTATAGCCAAATACAGAGAGAAAAACTTAAATAAATTCGAAATTTATTACAGGATTGCTAAGGCATTGACAGGAGGCGTCATAGTTTTTCTTTTGCAAATCTGATATTTCTATTGTCAGTTTAGATGAGGAACAGACATAGAAATGTCTTCAAAAAAGGAATTCGACAGAAAATGAAAATATGTATGTGATAAAGAAAAGTGTAGATCATTGAACGTATTCATTGATTAGCCTAATTCTTCCTTGAACACAGTCGAGTATTTTAGGGCGGTTTTAGGAATACCTCCCTAGAAGTGGGAGTAGCATTCTATGATAGGGTGGGTTTAAGGTTTAACAAGAATTGATAGGTGTTAGAAGAAAAATGATACTTAACAGCCAAAGGGAAAAACATTTTTTTTTTTTTGACAATATCGTAGCTTTCTATTTCATACATCAATGCCAAGAAACTGATACAGATTGATTTCAAGAATCAGATATGAAAAATTACGTTAGAAATAAATGGGATTTCAGTTGAGAGAATTACTGTCATCAGCAGAATTGTGGATAGTTGGATCTAGTTTGAAAAAAAAAAAGTTATATATTTATACTAAATGCATTGATTCTTGGTTCTTGTCTTTATCATTGAGTATCATTCAAATCACTGACAAGCGAGAGACTCTTTTTTTTTTTTTTGTCTAAACAACATAGTTGTTGTACAGTTACTGGTTTCTTGTATACTTTCAAAAGGTTTATTTCATCTAAATTGTTATGCACGCTTAGAAAATAATCTTGGTCATTTGAAGGTTATATCGGAGGAAGTTTCATGCTTTTAAGGTAATACAGGTATTATCATACTTTTCAAAATTGAAAATACAATTCTCCATTCCTAACTAACAGAAGGCGCACCTGTCGAAAACAATTTTACGTGATATTTCTAACTATATACATAGAGAGAGAGAGAGATTCTGTCATTTACATCTATTAAGAGTACATAAAATAAGAGATAAGCTATGCATATTCTATCCATATTTTAGTGATCACCATAATTAAAATCGGGTATTTCTTTCTCCGGATAGTTTGTGTGACCATCATTTTTCTGATGTATTTCTTTAATTAAAAATAAGGAGGACCGGTTATCTGATTCTTCCCTTTTAAGTACACGAGGAGGGAACAGGAAAAGAATGGCAAAAAAAAAAAAAAAAAGTAACCACAGTGAAAAAGGAGACTTGCAGGGAAGTTAAAACCCAGCGTCACATGGTTTTCAACATCTGATAACAGAGAATTAGGTCATCGGCATGTTATGCCTGAAGTACACACCATTTACGCCTTAAGCCACACAAACTTCCGGCTACCTCCCACACGCTAAAGTAGGCCAGGTTAAGAAGGGGTTACACTGCGAAGGAGATGTGCCTCAGGGAGATGTGTGAAGGGAGTTGAGGGGCACCTTATACAACTCATTAATTGGGTTTGTTGCTACATGCTGATAGCAGCTGTCACTTTTAACTTTTTAATGATGGGAAAAAAACGAGCCTCAATAGAAAATAATTTTAACGCTCTGTTGCCTCACAGGGGAAGATTAAATAAACCAAGTGTGTCGCGGAACAGTCATAGGGAGGGACCTATAGAGACATTTTACAGCAAAAGGAAACTGTTGTTTCATTTTGTATGTCCGTGGTACAAAACGTTTGAAGTAAAAATGTAATAAGTTTTGTTCTACATTACTTTTGACTCTTTTTTAGTTCGCCGAGAGCTAAAAAGTAAAACAAAAATTTTTTTTTACTTCCACGTAAGAGAAGAAACCTTATCAATTAGTCAATAAATAAATGAAACCAAGTGAAGGATTTAGGTGTCTGTCTTCTAAAATATGACTTATGAAAGAAAATCAAGAGTCGCCACTGTAATATTTAAGCTAAGTACTCAACACGAAGTGGCTTACAAAACTTGAAGCATTAAATACAATATGAATTCTTTAAATTACCAGAAAGAAAAAAAAAAAAAAACTCGTTTTCCTCTATCTATGTATGAAGAAGTCTTGTATAACCGATATGACTATATTTGGAATATAATCGATTATTAGGACTGAAATTATGAACCCAAATGGACAGAGTTACAAATTAAATTTTGCAACTTCTGCAGGTTGTATCATCATTCAGCTGATTGCTGATGTAATCCGTAGAAGTTGAAAAATTTTATTTTCATCTTCTCAACTACAAAAATAAGTGATCTGGTCTAAAAAATCTGACACGTAAAAAGTGAACTGAGGCGATTCGTTTAATTTCTTCAAGTATTTTGACACTTTCTTTTAATTTTGCAGGCTCATTGACATTGATATTACTTTTAATATTTTGATAATTAAAAAAAAATGTTGTTGTTTTACAGGTGAGTGGTCAGCAAATTCAAGAAATCGACGAGCAGGACTTCACACCAATAGGTAATTAATTACCTTCATCTTATTTCGTTCTTTCATTATCATTTATTTCTTTTCTTTAATTTTCATCCACTTTCTTTTTGTTAGCTACTGAATTAAACAAAATATTTGCTATAATTAAATACAACTAGGTGGTGTTGGCTGCTGACTCCTGGGCTTCATTGTTACGTAGCTGGAGAAAGACGTCCATTTAATTAGACGGTCACCTTTTGGTGGCTGCGTTAATTTATGATGAAAGCAAGCAAACTAATGCTTAGCTCGCAGGCTTGTTGAGTCACCTCTAACCCGCTTATGTGTTGATATTAAAAACAACGTGAAGTCGAGGAGTGAGCGGAACCGGGATGAGTCATCTTGCTGCAACGCTGTCGGCCTCGGAGGGTGAGCTTGACTATGACGCGAAGCAATGTTTCTGACTATATTACGGAGATGATTTAGTAGAAGAATCATTCGCCTTTTCGTAATCACTAAAGTCGATAAAAAATCACTAAAACTTCAACATGCATCGCTAAAGAACGATGCATGTTGAAGTTCCCAATATAAATTATAATAACAAAATTGCATTAGTTGTATCATTAGGAATCGGGCTAATATTAAACAGTGGGAAAAAACTGTGGTGTGTGTGTGTGTGCGAGAGAGAGAGAGAGAGAGAAAATGCGTTTTTGTTAATATGTATCTCTCCTGTTTTTATTTTATTTTATTTTATTTTTAACGGCTTAAGTTTTTTGTTGTAGCACTTTCATATTAATTTCTTTCCATGTATACGGAGATAGACTTACATTATAACATTCTGTAACACACACACACACACACACCGTCATCCTACAAATTCTTTTCTTTAGGATGGCATAAATCCATTTGCTTTGTTTTATTAAATATTATTCGTTTATGCACACCGTCTTCAAAGTACAGAATTATTCAAGGTGCTTGCGTAACCTTATAATAACGTCTATGATGCTAGGTCCGCACAAGAAAAGCTTCCCTTTCGATTCTACAGGGACATTCTGTATGTTTTTTTGTTTGTTTTTTTAATCTGGTTTCGCAGATAGTCAATCTTTAATATGGGTAAGTAGGTTACCCCAACTTTAAGAGAAACTTGGGTCAGCGGGATCTTGTGTTCTAGGGTTCCTATCTCATCTTGGAATATCCAATAGTCCTAAATCGATTTGAGTACGCGGCTGGGAATGTGCTCAACTACTGCAATGATGAAAGACAGCGACTGACCTTCACTCGATTTCTAGAAATTTGAGCTAAAAGAGTGCCATCTTTTGGAAAACGAAGAATGCTCGTTCATGTCCGAACCGGATTCAAATGATTTTCCCAAAAAGTATTTAGGCATATTCAGAATTAACATTTTGAGTTACATTTATTTCAAGCTGAGATTTGGATCAGAAGTAAAACAAGACTGCAGACACAAATAATGGGGTAAATGAAGAGATGGCAAAACCATTTTACAATGACATCACTAAAGGACTTGACATCATCAATATTCAAGAATGCATAAGCAGAGCTAATCTAATCCGTCACTTAAAACTGATATGGTCATGCAGGAGAGCAAAAGAAGCCTTTTAGAGGCAAAGAAAGTAAAAGACAAAAAAGTCCTCAATATAATCCTGATATAGGTCTTGTAGTTTAACTGTCATATATGTAATTCGATCAGCTTTTACATTTAGATCTTCTAAATATCGAAATGCTGTCACAGTACAGTAGTTACAAAGCAAACAAATTCTGTTTTATAGGGGAGGGAGAAGAGAAAAATCATTCTTCCAACATCGTTAAAGAATTTCTTTATTGATCTTTGCTCTCAATTCTTGTAAAAATTGATAATGGATCTAGAAAATACCATTGATTTGAACTCAGATCTTTCCAAATGAAGAGTGACTGTGTTTTTTCCAAATACATTGATATGAATAAGTGATTACACATTGCGCGAAAATACATAATAATTGAATATGATTATGCAATAAAAACACAATAACCAATTACTACTGTAATAATGCTCCTTGGTTTATTAAAAAAAAAGCTACCGTTCTGAAACTACATAAAGTTGAAGTAACACACAATGGTTGCAAAATGGAATAATGACCTCACAGGTGTACTCCATTAGCTGACGAACAAATAGCCCTCCTAACATCAACCTTAATTATGTAGCATTATTTTTTTATGATCATTTATTCATGCATTGTTGTCTAGGTTAAGGGGAAAAAATGAATACTGTTAGCTTTACGTACAGATTTAGCAACAATACGAAAATGAAAAAGTACTTCTGTTTTAGACTTAAAGGATTATGATTATGATATTTTCGCTTTTAAGGCTTGTTAATAATATATTCGTTGAGTATTATTATATATTAATTAATTAATTAGGAAACATATATACTTAATTTTTTTTTGTCAGATTTCGGCTAAAAATGTTTATATTTCTTTCTTTCTTTCTTTTTGCCAAGTACAATTATTTTGTCTATGGACTCGAGATATTTCTATGTGCATGTGTCCATTCCTTTTAGCAAAAGTCTTAAATTGACGAATTCTATAATGAAGATGAGTCGGTTGGTCTCGTATAATGACAGAAAAAAAATTCTGATGTCTTTTCAACTATTCAGAAGAATACAAGTAATTAATAGACATAATGCACTAGCCTCGAATCCTAATTCAAAATCTCCCTTGTATGTTTTCATTCCCAGCTGTTTCTAGCACGATTTCATTCTCCGCAGTGCAATTCATATCAACCAAGAAGTGTTCAAACTGCTGGGTTTCAAAGAGCTCTCAATGAACGTGAGTGTAATTTTGAATGGGCAAGACCAGTAAGGGGGAAGGATTTAAGTTCTCCCCCAATGTAACTGACATCCTGTTGACACCGGACACTCTTCTCGGCACGATCTGCAACTAATAGTAATTAGAATAGCGGTACCACTAAAGTCCATCCACCCCGTATTTCTGAACCCCTCCGCCAGTACGACCTCCTACTAAATTACTGGTATCGATGACCCGAATAATTAATGGCCTTCCTACGCCTCGCGTGACGGACACTTGCCTTAAGGGCTGACACGTGCGTCAGTGGTGCTAGGATGAGGGCAAGGTGACCTTCCCGGAAACGGGATTCGAAGTAGTAACCTCTATGGTTCAAGGGACACTTTTTTGCTTCGGGTGATGCTCCCTCCCTCCCCTCTTGGGATCGCTTTTTGCTCCAGAAGTTCTCGCCGAGGCTGCCACTGATCGATTGCTGTTTTTGCAGGCATGAGTCACATGGAACTTTTTATTTGATTTTATTCCCCACCTCCTCTTATTTTTTGTCCATTTCTTCTCGTTCTTTTCTTCTTATTTTTTTTTTCTTTTATTTTCTTTCTTCTTCTTCTTACTCTTTTTAGGTGCGTTTCACAAAATATGTCAGCACCTATTAAAATTCTCACACATCACACAATTTATTTTTAGTTATACAACCGAACCATTCTTAATAATAATAATAAAAAGAAGACTGGCACCAGTATTGGTTAAAATTATGGCCGGCGTAACAATATTTACAGTATTATGTATCATAATTATAAGTGCAGGTTGTCCTGAGTACTTTTTCCGTTTCGTGAATGAAAAAATCAGGTTCCCATACTCCTCTCCTCTGAAAGGAATATCCCTCCCATCTCTGTATCGAACCGGCTAATTCACACTCATTGGAAAAACCATTTATAAAAGTTCTTCGCTCCACAAATGACATTCAAACCTAGGTCTCTCCATAGAAACAATATTAACAGTTCCGCTGTGTGTGTGTGTGTGTGTGTGTGTGTGTGTGTGTGTGTGTGCGTGCGTGTGTGTGTGTGTGTTTAATGAAACTAGTATTTACGATCTACTAAAGTTTTCTCGGTGACCTCAATTTTTTCTTTAATAGTAGTTCCATTAAACTATTGTGATGGCCAAATTAGGCAAAATATAGTTCGTTTACAATAGGTTGTTCAATTGTTGTGATCATGGATGATGTCACTATACTAGCATGCTATTGCATAATGTACCCATTTCATGATTGTCCTGATTTTTTTTTTTTTAAATTTGTTTCTTTCTTTAATTTTATCTTTCTTTCTCTTTCCCATTTCTTTCTCTTTTTCCTCCTTTTTCTTTCTCGATGACGCGGTGGTGCACACTCAGAAGCAAGATACGAGTTCAAATCACACCAAGAAAGTGATGAACATTTTGTTGATTTTTCCAACCAAACAGAATTGATCAATTTCAGATGAAGGTGAAACAGTTTTTTCCTGACACATAAAGAAAAAATGCAGTCATTAAAAAAAAAAAAAAAAAAAAAACAGGGGATGGGGAATAAACACACTGACGCCATATGGTTTTAGCCACCTCATCATTTATGTAGAACAACTTTACAATTTCTCTTTTTTTTTTTTATCCTTCTTTTATTAGATTTCATTTCTTCCTTTTAATTATCCGAATACGTAGGAGTTATTTCTTTAATACTGATGCTTTCTAATTTTGACAGTTCAGACACGTCGTCTCATGATTTCGACAGAGAGAGAGAGAGAGAGAGAGAGAGATCATGGAAAGCTATTCCTTCCACCACAGGTCTCAAGATATCGGTACCCCTCCCCCTTCCTTCGAATATATACTTGAAATCCAGTCTGTTGCTGTCTTTTGCGAAAATTAAAAATGTAACCTGAAACAGAGTAATATGATACTACAAAAATTGTCCAAAAAAATGAAGATTTCTTTAAACAGGTCTGTAAGAACAGTCTGCAATTTTTGTTGAAATATCTACGATATCATGGATTCTCCTCCTTCCTTAATAGTAAAAGATACCATAGATGCATTCGATCTATCCAGGCCTATAATTTGTTCTCTATTTCCATGTTTCATATTTTTGTGAATAGAACTGTTTTAGGACTCTCTATAAGCCACAAATCGTATTTAGTTTTAGCTAAATATCCAAACACTTTTTTCAACATGATTAAGAAGAAAGGAATGATACTGCACTAGACTTTAAGTTCACCCCCCCCCCCCCCATAAGCGTATTCTGCTGCATCCTATGATACAAGTTTAGAGATGAATCAAAATAAGGCACAAATAAGAACGATTTTAATTTTATTGCAATTGTTGTACTGTAATTACATATTCTTATTTATTTGTTTATTTTTGATGAGGCCGCGCGCGCGCGAGCGCGCACACACACAAACACAATTTTTATTACTATACATTCAATTATTATTTTTTTTATTTTTATTTTTTTTAGTCAATCATCGGTGCGAGAGGGGTCAGATGACCATCGTAGTCATCACCCAGTACCCATTCAATGGAGTCATACATCCACGAGATTACAGGCAGGAGCCGTGTGTTGCTTATGGCAATGGTTCTCGAAATACCAGTCTTCTCGTAGAACTATTAGCCAATAAAGATGATCCAAAATATTGCGGGGTTCAAATTCCTAAGGTAAAACTACACTACAATATCTCTATTAGTATGTTGTTACCTTGAATTTATGTTTACTTGACATGATATCGCTGTCACTGACCGTTTTAATTATTTCTTATAGAAAAATTCGGGGGAAGTGTCCCTAGCATTGGCAGTTAGAATTCATCCAAATCTTGAACTATCGGAAGACAAATACTTCTTCCTAACATGCGGAAAAACTGGATTCCGAAACGCTTTGTATGTAATTATTATTATTGTTATTATTATTATTATTATTTTCGTTACAATCATTATTACTATCAATGCTGTTATTATTATTACAACGAGGAATAAGGAAAAAAGCATGGTGCGATATGCTGTAAATCAATGTAGATTGTTTGGACAGCGCGTTTAGCGTGTAGACGGGCAGCAGTGGTATGGTTTTTCAGAAGGGAGGGTTCAGTACTAGTTTTCTAATTTTTATTTTTTTAATGTAATTTAATTCAGTTATTTTATTTCGATATTTTAATTTGTGGTACACAAAAAAGCGGCAATCTCCGTAATTTAGTCATTACTAAATGAGATCTTTTCAATTAAAAATGAAACAGCCTCATACTGAAGAATATCATAGTTTTCCTCATGTAAACTATCCTCGTGAATACGCCCATCTATTGACAAAATATACCTACTGCTACTACCATTTAGGCTAGCAAGTAAATAGGATAATCATGTGTGCCAAAATGACCTAACAGGACTAATCCAACAAGACTTGGAAAACGACTAAAGAGACAAATTGTGTTTCAAAAGTTAGATAAAATGATTATAGTTATTATTATTTATTTATTTATTTATTTTACTGCTGCAAAATGTATTTAACTGAAACTTCGCAATAATTCTTGGCTGTGATTTGGGATAAGGGATCTGCCACTGAATTTGTTTCAGATATTTGTGATAGCCGTGACCATGACAGATTATTTAGTGGTCTAAAACATGTTTATAAAACTGGCACTTTTGCTAGTTTTATGAACATTCGCAATTTTTGTATTGTTTCTATGGCAGCGTTAACACGACCGGCGTGCTCAATCTCTCAGAGCCATTAAGTTCACCGTTATGTCTTCAGAATGCTAAAAATTATTAAGATTGAAATACAAATTCTACTTTGTTTTGCACGTAAACTTTGAACAAATGTAGCTTACATATTTAAAAATTAAGCAATTGTAGCATTGCATCAACAGCTCAGTTAGTTTCAACGACGTCCATTAGTTGGAGAAACCTCGGTTCAAATCCCTTCTTTGGACTCAGAATCTTTATCGAAGCTTCTCATCTGAAAGTGAATTAGTTGATCTCATATGAGGTTTGTGAGCTGGGGTTTCCCGTTAAAACTTGGTTTTTCTATCATGCAGCCAGAAAGAACACACGAAATTTTTACACAGTAATATAATCTTAATCTGCCGATTATTATTATTATATTATCAATTCATCACTGACATATCACCTTTGGCTCACGGTTCTGTGATTAGGATAAAGTAATTTTATGATAATTTAATGAATTTATTTAAAAATTGTTCAGCAAATTATTTTTTAAGGAATAAAGCAAAATATACTAGTGTTACTCTTTAGATTTTTTTTCTTTCTAATAACAATACTGCAAATTTAAAAAATTTAAAAAAATATGAATTGTTTTCTGTAATATTTATCTGAAAATAACACAATAAGAACTCTTTATCTTAATAAATATTTTAATATAACATTTTAATTTAAAAATAAGAAATTCTTACTGTGCACTTCATATTTTAAAAATATACTGTCACACCCATCTGGAGATGCACAGTCTAAATATTTAAACATTTGGATTTTAATTAGAAAAAAATTCACGTTTTATCTCTTTTTTATCCATCCATTAAATTTGTCATTTCGTTTCTAACTGGGAAAAATGTCACTATTTGGACACATTTTTAAAGAATTTTTTCCCCCTAGACAGCCTGTGTAGTCCTGTGGAAATGACATTTGCATCCATAGCGTTAGGCAGCCTGAAGAAGGACCATTCTAAGTTCGATTTTAATGACCGACTAAAGAACTTTTTCTAAGCCTTTCTTAGAAAAATAATTGCCAATTTAGCTGATTTCTATCAGTTTTTTTTTTTTAGCGGAAACTCGCAATTTTCATTCATTCGACTATAGAACTCGCAATATTAAAGATATTTCATTTCATTTCAGACACGTCACTATTTCATATATAATATGTTAGGATTATGGACCGCGAGATGGCAGTAGTTGTCTGCTTCTTTCCTCCACGGATGGCAGTTAAATCACCGATAGCCTTGGGCCAGCTATTCTGTGACTAGCTAAGGATAAAGATTAGCTGCCCACTAGTCTTCAAAAGTTAAGGCTAAATGGCCTTCCCTACTCCTTTTAAGAGATAAAGATAAACTGTTTTAGCGGATTTTTTTTCTTTCTTTCTAGGCAGTGGAATTTGCTAGCAATTTATCAAAATCTGTGTGGCCAATTAAATATAATTGACCGCACTCACATTTCGATATAACAATACAATACCATATGGTATTAAAAGTAATGCAACTTCCATGTAATGCTAACATTAATGCCAGGTAAATTACCATTGTGATGATGCATACAACGTAATGACCACATAATCCAAATTTGATTTCATTTAACGTCTAAGATTGGTATCAAATTGTCCGATGCATAATTATTCTGGAAATCTGGGTTGTATATCGTTTGCCAGTCCGTTACTCTGCAGATGCATTCTCTTTTTCATTCTCTGAATATATTTGAAATAATGTGAACTGATTTTTCGATGCAGTATAACTGTGGTGAAAGGAGCTCTCGCATCACAGTTCATTCCACAAAATTACGAGTAACAAAATCATGTTTTGAAGAAAAATATGAGCTGAAGAACAAGTCCGGCATCCATTAAATACTTTTATTGTCCTTCATATAATAACTTAGAAATTTAAAAGTTGTAATTTTTAAAATAAATATGTCTGTGTGGTATTTTACGTTTAGTTTGGTTTGAAGTATAATTATGTACTATCTAAAAACTGTAAGAGCATCTTAAGTTATACTAGAAAAAAATATATGCTAAGTAGGTCAATATTGTTTATGAAAAGTGTGTGTGTGGGGGGGGGGGAATCGCAAGAATTATTTTTTAGAAAAAAGGGAGACGCCTCTTTAAAATGTTTGAAAACCAGACATATTTCACCACAGATGTTTTCAATCAATAAGCATCGTGTGATTATAACTGAGTCCAGAAAATTACCCACAATTTTGTTAAGTATGGACTTTTAAATTAAACATGAACTGATGATTTAATAGGCCCCTTTCACGGTATATCATTAACATTAATGATTTGCCATGAAAGGCAAATTAATGCGTTATTAATCATTTAATTCATAAAAGGTGTGTAGTTCAGAAATGGTTACCCAATAATTTCTCGTGAATATGCCGACAAATTATTCTCGTGAATAATTTGCCGGCAGAAGTAAGTGGCAGAAGGTTCTCGTGGCTTCTTGTTGTTCAAACTGTTAAGATAAGAAGCAGTTTGCATTAGTTTGTTTTCCCCATATTTGGGAAAGACATCGACCTAATCCAGTTGGTCGAGTTTGGCTTGCTTACTTACCATCAATGCTGCCCACGCGCACGTGCGTCACAACGACCCTGACAGTCAGGTGGGAGATGAATAGAACGACCTGATCTCGAAGGGAAAATTGTCCATTCCAACCAGGGCGGCTATTTCACGCTTTATTAGGAATGAAAGCAGCTGCTTATTGAATACTCGAGTGGAACATAGACAGTGTGTGCATTCTAAAGAAAGGGGAAAAAATTAGAAAGAACGACTGACATTATTCAGAAATAGCATAAATGTCTAATACTTTTGATTCTCCAAAAAACGATACTTTTTAGCGCTTTTTTTTTGAAAAAAAAAAAAAAAAGACAGGCAGTCTCCATTGTCGATGTTGAGAGCATTCCTGTTGCGTGCTAGCTGAGAAGCGATGTTCCTAACTGGCATTTATTATGTACTCGTCGGTGTTCTGTAGGAGATCATGCTTTTTGAACTGAAAATTCGCGTCTTAAGGGAGTACATTATATGAAAACAGCACTATACTTTATGGCCAGACAAATATACATACATACATTTAAGTAAGTCTTATTAAAAAAAAAATAAATAAATAAAAAAAAATAAATCAACTAACGCCTTTTTATTCCCGTATACGGGAGTAGGCGAGGCCATTTAGCCCTATCTAACTTTTGGAGACTGAGTGGGCAGTTCAATCTCAACTGGTACCAATCAGAGATAGATGGCCCAAGGCTATCACTAATTAAGCGGTACACAGTGAAGAGAGACGGCTCAAATGTGCCGCCATCTCGTGGTCCCTAACCCTAACACCATATATTTAATGTCTGAAATAATGTGGGTTCTACGGTCGATTTTCTTGAGTTTACGGGGCGAAAAACCCGCTTGCCCGTGCCAGAGATCGACTAACTCGGGAACCGGTCGAAAAAAAGGCTTAGAAAAATTTCCTCTAGTCGCCGACTAGACTCGAAACCAAGTCTTCCTTCGTGCTGCCAAGCGCCGTGGTGTGCAAATAAAATAATAATAATAATAATAAAACGTAGATCTAATCCGTGTTAATTTCTCAAAAGGAATTAAGGAATTACATAGAATAGCAGTTCACAAAGGGAAATGGTATTGCATCCATTCTCCCCTTTCCTCTTTTTTAAATTAATTAATTAATTTATTTATTTTTATCGGTATGCAGCCTGACTCCATCTTTTATCACCAACAATGGCGGAGTGCATTTTTTTGCACATGCTAGACGAGATGTTATATTTCTACTCCTAACACTTTTTGTGTACTCGGTATTCTATGATCGACGCTGAAAAAGTTTCCATAATCGGTAATCAAAATCGAAGTTGCAAGACTTCGATTTTAATTTTGATTTTCAGGGAAGTTACCACGAGAGATACAACAGGTATCCGACTTTGTTTTTTATGATTAAATCCAAGAAACAAGAAAGGTTCATAACGCTTACAAAATGTTCTTTTGAAGAAAGTACCTTGAACCTAAGTAGCGATGGGTCGGTGTAATGGTATGATTTGAGTTCACACGTTAAAGGACAGAAAGGCACCCAATCATTCGCATAAGTCAATGTTTCTCAACGTTTTTTGGATCATGCCCCACCTCAACGTCTCAAAGATCTTGATGCCCCATCTCAATGTCTCAAAGATTTTGATGCCCCCCCCCCTAGCATAATAGTCAGCCAAGTTCTGAAAAAGTATAATATAAATATGTATAAATATGTGCATGTGTATTTTCTAATTGCCCCCCCCCCCCCAAATATTCAAATTGCCCCCCTGTGGGACATACGCCCCACGTTGAGAAACACTGGCATAAGTATATTGTGGCAAATGCAAGAACCAAGTGTAACTCTATACAGTGGTATAAAGTACTTTTTATTTACAATTTTAATTACAGTGTTTAATTCCAATGTTTAATTTCGAAACAATAATAAAAAAATATACATTTTATATTTTTTTATGTATTTGTCTAAGAATTCGTGAACCCAGGATCATAATGGGAGAAAAAATCGTTTGTTATTCATTCAAAAGAGAGGTTGTATCTTCTTTATTGCTTTTGGGAAATGCCTTCTTGTGGTCGGAATTACAAATAGCTCATCCACTTGCTATAACCAATGATTATATTTTGAGAAATATTGGTCTAGGTTTTCAATCTTATGATTATGATTTCTGGTTCAGTATGCTGTGTACGAGCTCACACGTGTGTGTGTGTGTGTGTGAGAGAGAGAGAGAGAGAGAGAGAGAGAATCTTGCAAAGACTATTTTATCCACTGGATCTAAGGACTGCGACGCTACGAAGACTACATTATTCCATTTGTAAATCATGGCGGTGGAAGTGTATTAAGAGATGCACTTTGTGCACTGCACAGTAACTAATCATTATTTAATGACATTTGATTTGAAATATATGAATTTGAATTCCATCCAAGGACTTTTCAACTGATAGTGAGTTAACCCGCCTCATACGGAGCTATCAGATTTTTCTGTTTCAAGAAAAGTGGTTTTTCGCTTGCGGAACACCCAATTAACAGAAGTTGATTGTGTATACATTGAGGCTAACAAATTATATCTCTGATCGTAATTAAAACTAAACGAAACGGAACATATTATAAATGCAAATCCGGCTACGAAGGAACTGGTTTGAAAAAAAAAAAGATTTTTTACTATAGACATATTTCATATTAAAGTATGTCTATAGTAATTTTTCTGCTATTTCTCTTTACGTTTAGTTCAGAAAACAGAGCATATGCCTTTGTGCATAAATCAGGTTCACAGGTAAAATTAAGAACATGCGATAAAAATGATTGCAACCTGATTCATTTAAATTCTGAACGCACTTAATACATTATTGAAATCTCGTGTCTGAATTTTGTTACAATGTTGCTCTTGGTAGGAGGTAAAATGACACAGTGGAGGTTCCTAACACATTATATGGTTTGGAGGCTGTGTTAATTGAGTTATTCACTCCCTCCCTCCTCCTTACGCGAAGACAGCAGGAAATTTTTGGAACATATTGATAAGACAAAAGAAAAATTCTAATTAGCTTTCAGTGTACAAAGTATTTTCTCATTATGTCATGTATAAAAAGGGGGTTTAAGTTCAATCACTTTTTAAAAGATGCCATTAATATAGTAGAATTGCTCTTTACTTTTCTTTTTTCTTTAGATGTATGGCAGTAACTACTTTGCTGTGTGCGCATGCGCAAACTAAAATCAGGAAAAACAAGTGTTTTAAAATTTTTGTAAGATGTGAGGTTAACGTTCTTTGATTGCAACGAGACGAAATATTCAACCAAGAAATTTATTTTTAACCCGTTTTCCTCTCTTATTTGTTTAACATATTCGGTTCGTTTTTCTCGTCGTCAGTATCATTAATAATAATTTTCGGTGTGGTCTCTTGACAGCGTCTACTAGAAATGGATTAATATTCAGTAGCTATCGGTCATTACAGGAATATGCCAAAGAAGAAAGACACTAAAAAAAAGAGAGAAGATCGACACACACACACACACACACACACACACACACACACACACACACACACACACACACACACACACGAAAATACCATGTTTATGTCTAATTTTTTTTTTATTATTATTATTATTTTAGGAACGAAGTGTCTCGAGTCTCCCTGTACTTCGTCCAAGACGACAAGAGGGTAAATGAACTAGTCTACGGTCATGAATACCTCTTAAGGGTAGCCATGAGCAGGCCCGACAGTAAGTATGACTTCTTACTTATTACTTATCATAATCTTTTGGAGCTCAACAAAAAATATAACAGAGCGATGAAAACCATAAATATTTATTGGGAAAAAAAAAGAGGAGGTGGGGGGGGGAAGAACTAGAAAAGGAAGCAAACAAAATATAAAATTTGTGAAAATAATACAAATTATTATATGGACTCGTGTGCTGAGTTCGTGTCTTTTAAGTAGTGCAAACCAAGGTGGATCCCGTGCCGAAGACGGATAAATAACCATTATGTAAATAATAGTAGTTAATTATTTATTGACAACGTATTTCCTCTTGGAAACATTACCCCAATCTTATTTATCCATTTGTTCGTAATATCATCAACGCTACTTAATCATTTCTAAGGAAAAACTCTTTAACTAACGTCACTCTACCTGTTACCTTTCGTTGACCAATTAACAGTAAATGATTTAGAGACAAGAAAGGAGTACTTTATCAACATGCCATTGCGGCTGTTTACACGATAACTAGGGTGCACTTAAAAATACAAATTATACTCACCAGAAAGGCCAACAATGTTACTGCCCGATGAACTAAATAATAAGAGGTTTCCTGCCTTATAATTGCTTATAAGTGCGCCTAATTCTTTTCTGAATCGGTTCGATTGCTTTGCAAGTATTTCTTAATGCCTATTCTCTTAGAAATCAAAGTTTATGGAGCTTCCATAAACTTGATAAGCACGACAGGAACTTATAAAGTTTTAAGGAAGTATAATGTTAAAATGATACATACAGACATATTTATTTGTACACCAATTGAGAAAATCGGCAGCGCTAATTAACAATAGCGGTTGGTTTCCTTATCCACATTCCTGTGGAAACCAACCGCTACATACAGAACTCTATCAAGCGATATATAAATTAAACTGAAGAAAATTATTATTGTCTTTAAATTGGTAAAATAATTATAAAACGGCAGATAATTCTAAAAAAGACTTTAATTAAATAAAGACTTAATACGATTATTTAAATAAATTCATTTATATTATATAAACTTTGAATAATAGTATTAAATAAAAATATTATTTAAAATAGTAATTAAATCTAGCATGGGATTCTTGTTCTATTTCCATTCTATATTAAACTGCTCGATCAGCTTTTGAGAAATAACTATGAATTACTGCAGCGCGTTACCTGCGCTCGAATTCGAATCTCGTGGATGTGACGGTTTTCTTATCCTTTACAAACAAATTTAACAATTCGTTTGTAAAGGTTTTCCTCTTTTTCCAGTTTTTCTTCTTGATTAATGTAACTCTTTGACGCTTCTTGACCTTAGTTGACTTATTGAAACCCAATCTAGTTTCAGTAGAAAGTACGAGTACATACCTGAAGAACAACTTCAGTTGCATTTGCAAGATTGGTTATTTTACTTTCAATTCAAAGTGTGGATGACACTCCTTTATTTTTTTTTCCCTTCCCCCAAAGTAGAGGGTTTGCTCGTTGAAATAAAAGTTCCACGTCGATTGCCTTTTTGACTAATTTATCTCAAAACTGGAATAAAATTAAGTTTCGTTAATTCTATCAAGAATTTTTTAGTTTATTATTATTATTTATTTTAGTATATCGGATGGCCGAAAAGCCTGAAATAACTACTAAGTAAACTAACCAAATAGCATCCAACAGAAATTCTTATTCTATTCTATACTCCTTAGATAACATTTTTGTTTTGTTTTGTTTTGTGGCCTTCCTAAAATGAGAAAGACGCCCAACCATTTGTCGTCCTATTGCTCTTGCGGACATGCCACTAATGATGTCTTTTGAATATAGGATCGTAAAAATTCTACTGGGAAAACATGAAAAGTGGGTAATCGGGCGATTTGTATTAAAAAGGCGTCAGACCTGCGCTATTCTTACATAACACCAGTTCTAAAATGCGGTCTTATCCTACTTTATGAATGCAGCCCATCCAGACACAAGGGAATCATAAACATTAAGAGACATCTCTCAAGGTTACATTTCATCACGTAATGAGGTTGTGTTACATTTTGATATCAGGAGGACAAGGCGACATTTAGTAAAGCCTGGAGACAGCACAACTGGATGAAACGTTGAACTTCATTGTTCACATTAAGTGAGCAACAGCGCAATTCAAAATAATATTTTATTGAAGGAGCAAGATGTTTTTTTAATTTATGTTTTTTTTAAACTATTGTTTGTTACTATTATGAAGTTCTCAGTTCTAAATAGTTCATCATATACGAGATTCCTTAAGACCTAGTAATTTTTCTTGGAAAGATTAAATTCTTTACGTATTTCTCTCGCACTTGTAGCTTAACAAGTACAATATTTGTACTCATTGACTTTAAATGGTCCTGGTTAGCCACGTCGGATAGTTCCTTAACGAGTTTGTTGCTCGCTATGAAACAAATTTTGGCCCTTAAGGTTGAATTATTAGTTTAATACGACACTACACAGATTCAGTAAAGGAATAAAAATTATTAAGTGTAATTTTTCCGTATAGAATCTTAATTAATCTCAATCCCGCCTACAAACATAAGTAAGTGGTCTCCATTCCCCTACGATGAATATGACTATTTTATTTTATAATGCTGGGTGGCCAAACCCAGATTTGTATTCTTCTTAATGAGTTTATCATTTCTATCCAAGTGACGCGTATTTTTTTTTTTTTTTTTATGTAAGTAATGTTTTGTCAACATAGATGGATAGTCATTTCCCTTTGTATCTCACAAGGAAACAGTTTATCTATTATATTTTTAGTCTTGCTCTTGGTAGACATATCCTAGTCCTGCCCCATCTGTCTTCTTTGCATAACTTTTTTTCAACTTCTCTTATTAGTGAGTCTCCATATTATTAACTTGTCACTCACCTCTGTCACTCTCGTGAGACTCAGGCTCGTTATTATGAGACTGAGTCTCACACCCATGGTGAACAATTGAGTACTTCCTATCGCTTTATTTGCCACACTCCTTTCAACGATAGAAGCAAAAATGGCAAATACTTTCAACACGTCTTGGCATTTCTATTCTGCAATTATTTCCCCGTTATTATCTTGTTTTATTACTTTCTGTTTAGCCATCGTCGTCATATACCATCTTCCAGTTAGTAACTAGCAACAGGATAAAAAAATACAAACAGACAAAAAGAAAAAAAAAGAAAAGAAAAGAAAAGAAAAAGCTGCCTGTCTAATTTCTGCCAGTGTGATAAATCCTAACGAGCTGACGTGGCCAATAATAAATATTATTGGCCACGTCAGCCAAATCAAACTGCAGTTTAACCGAAACTGTCTCACTTGCTGAATGAAGCTCTAACTACTTAATTATCGAATATGTAGCACATTTTATGTGCTACATAAAATGTACAGATGAAAATAACGTGTTTTAATAATGCTATTATAAAACTATTGTGTGTTTGTTTTTTTCACAGACTATTTAAAAATAATCATATAAGGTAAGCGCGTCCAACGAAGAGTGCCCCCCCCCCCCCATGCATCACCAAGCGATCAAAAATTTTATTTTCTTCTTACGGTTGTTACATTCTCTATTTTAAAAATTTTATTGCACTTATTTATTTTTGCAGATGGAGTTCGGGTTGTGTACTTTATGAATCAGCCATAGCATCTACGCTGACTGCTTTTAAATTATAACTAAAATCAGGGTTCTAATTAAGAAGCAGTCAGCGTAGATACTATGGCCAATTACGAACTATTCAAGCATCAGTTGACAACTGTTACGCATTAATATGTCGAAATACATAATTAAAATAAGCACTTAAGAAGAGAATTATTAAACACTGTAATTTAAAGATATTCGGTATCGGTATTAATGTTATGTAATAATAATAATAATAAACAGTCAGTTTAGATGCGATGGTCATCCACAAGCTAATCTACAATCCGAAGGTTACCGTGGGCTAGGGAAGCACCCTACTATGATAATAACGTCGACTTGTACTAACTGATTTTACTAAAAAAAATTGAGAATTTAGACAGTACCCATGTTCCAATAAATGGTGTGATGAATGAATCAGATCGGACATTAACGCATCAAATTATATAAAAAATGTTTATTTGCTGTTACTCACATGATGTATAATTAATCATGTAAGTGAATAACTTTACAAGTAGATTTAATGTATTTAGATTTAGTGAATAACCTTACAGGAGATTCAATATAAAGCTAACAAGTAGCCAGTGAAACGCCCAAATAATTTACATGCGCTAAACACAAACCTAAATTTTGCTAATATATTTTGTACATTCAACTCAGTAATTAACTTTAAATTTTCTTTGTCTGGCAGATATCCACCGACTAAAAGTAAAATCATGTCTTAGTTTTGCTCCCAACAACAAGGAAGTCCATCTCATTGACTCCAATGGGTGAGTATCACGAAGGTAACTTGTTGGCACTAATGAAATGTGTATGTGTGTGTAGAACAATAAATATCTTTATTTGTTTATTGGTGTCCCTATTCCATGCACTTTTAATAGACCTCTAATGAACATAATTGCATATAACTGATGTGACATATATCGACTATAATTAAACCTATTGAGTATTATTACGTATTAGAAATGAGGTACTTGTATGCGTGTATGTTAAATAATGCAACCTGCTTTACACCTGCAGGTAAGACAGATATTTTTCGTAAGACAGGAGATTCAATATAAAGTTATCAACAACCTCTCTCTCTCTCTCTCTTATGTATATTAATAAAACAATCGTTTGTAGGAGTATTTTGTGAAGCACGTACAGTCTACTAGATTTATTCTAAAGCTTTAACATTTTGGCTCTACCAGTTAAAACAGCCAAAGGAAAACCATGAGAAAATATGGACCTTTTAAGAAAAGAAAAGAAAATCCGAAGCAACTTTATAAGTCCTAAAATATGAGGGAAGAATGTCAATTAAAATTTAATTAAACAAAAAGCCAGCATTTCGTTTAAAAATAAACATCATGAAACGATAAGGAAAATACTGTGTTCAAACACTTAAAAGAAGAAATGATAAGACTATCAGTCAATAGGGAACATTTAAGATATTTAGACTGAATGAGATGAAGTATCTTAGAAGACCGAAATATAAGAGTCAAAAGATATTGGAGTCTTGATAAGTGACAGATTAATTTGGCGGAAAACTTGATTGCAAGTTGGTAGTGACATAAACTTTTCATTTAATATTATCATAGTCCTATATTATGATGATGAGTTTAGAAAGTACAGGCAGTATAAAACTTGGGTGAAAGTCAATAAGCACCCCGTCATATCAACCAAAGTGGGGGATGAGTTTATACGAAAGTGGGTAAAATTTTGAATTGGTGATTGACATGCTTGAAGATCTTGGAAATAATGAATATGAAGTAAGCTAGGAAGTATTCATCATCATCATAATCAAATTCCTGCTATGAATCCTCAAGACGTGTACAGGATACTATGATGGTACTGTATGATTAAGTTTACATCATTATTAGTTTCCTTCAACGAGCTTCTTCCAAATTACTGTATCTTATAATTCCAATATTGTCAGACCCATTAAGTTCCCTCGAAGTGAATCGTTTCATACATCTTGGTCTTCCTCTGTTTTGTTTTGTTTTTCTTGCCGCCCTAGTACAAAACACTCGCATTATTAATCTTTTCTTTCTCATTCTGTTTCAATGAGAAACAGAATGAGAAAGAAAAGATTATGAGAATGAGAAACATTATTACCTTAGACTGGCTGTACTCACACATTCCTGAATGCAAACAATATTAAGTTTCTGGTATCTTCCTATTTAATACGATTCTGCCACTAATGCCATCTGTTCGCTCCTCAACACTTTCATGTTTTCATCTTCTGATCTTTGATTAACTGCTTTATTCCTAGCCCAACCCTCGAATCCATAAATTAAAATAGGATTGAACACTATCTTGTATACAAGTATACTGTTTTGAGTAATTTTTCTTTTATTTCATTGTGCCTAAATAGCAGAAATATCCTTACTCATGCTGTAGCTTATCCATTGAGAAAACAGTTAACGTTTTCCATTTTAATAGTTTTTGTCTTTTTTATTTGTTGATTTTCATACTAGATTTGTTACAGCTGTTATTCGGTTTAATTACAAAGTTCTAAAGACTGGAAGTGGATTTATTTATGAGTATAACTCTGGTTGTACAAATAAAGAGCTGAATTTAATATCTCCGATTTTGATATCAGATTTAATACAATTACTTTTAATGCATTTCTTTCTTAATGGGACCCATGCAGATAATAGTCGCAAAGATAATGTACATTCTTGTTTTACTCATAATTTTACATCAGACAATACTCCTTTATATCCTTCAATTCTAACGTGACTTAAAACTTAATCAAAGGCTATGATTGCTCCTCATAACATCCAATGTTCACATATTTCTATCACTTTTAAAAGATTTTCAAAACCTAAACACACAGACTGTTTTTATATTCATATGATTTTGGATTATTTGTCTTAAAGTGAAAATCTAATCCCGACAACCCTTAATTGGCCTGAACTAACTTGTTTTTCCCAGTTCCTTTTCCACAGTTTTTTTCAGCCATCCTTCAAATGTGATCACATAAATCTTGAAACACTGAGCAGATTTATTCACATGAATGATCAATTCATAGTCTCACATGAATTATCAGTGTAAAAATCATTGCAGAATTTGCCGAGTCAGAAGTGTGACGACTTATAACTTTATATTTCAGTATTTCTGTCTTTTGAACATTGTTTACTGGTTGTATATTGTTTACTCCAGCTGCCTTTCCACATTTCAGGTTTCCTTTGTCTTTTTATATTGATATATATACTAAAGTATTGATATATATTCCTGATTAAATTTCTATTGAATGTTTTCTATTATTGTTCTTCACTGCTTGTTTGTCCGCGCGCGGTTAGCCTAGTGGCTTTGCGCTTCGCAACCATATGCCTGGGGAAGGAGTGTCCTAGGTTCGATTCCCGTCGACGACGGGAGGAGCTTAGGGATCTTCCATAGCCAAGTTAGCCGGTCTTGGGCGTGGACTGCAGGGATTTTCCCACCAGTTTACCTGGGGTTTTCATCCCGCAAGCAGGCAAACCGTCCCCGTGAACACACAGGCTACAATCATAGGATACAGTACTTAATCCCTCATTAAGGAGGGTTCAACCAGTCCTAAGGGGCGGTCGAGAAACGGGGGAAACCCCACACGAATAAAATAAAAACTGCTTATTTCATTTTTCAGACATTCAAAATATCTTGATCTTCAGTTTTTTTTATCTTACCATTATTATTTCTAATTTCTTTTTCAATAATCCCCAGAACATTTTGCCATTTTCCTGGTATGTATCTACTGTATTCTCATCAAAGTCTTCTGTTGGCTTTTATTTAGCTACTTTTACCCGCGCTGTTTCTCTTTCTTATATTTTGCTATTCTAATGTGCATGTTATGACTTACTTGCCAAGAACTTTTGTGCTATTGTTACATTCTTACATTGTTACACCGGTAAGATGGTAAGTTTGATATGATTTTTTCTGGCCCGTTTAATTTCTTGAGTGCTCCATAAAGTTTTGATTTTTCTATATTTGCAAACGACTTCATAATTCATTCTTTGCTGAACCATGATAGTCTCCATGCCTCCAAAGCCGTGCACTTATTTTCAGACTCTTTGACCCCCCCCATAATATTTGCATATTTGAGTCTACAGTTCACCTCCGAAAATTTTTGAACTTTAATTCTTTTAAAACTTTCGTCCACATCTTTCCTTTCACTATGATATAAATCTTTATTCCTCAAACACAAATTGCGACCGCTTCCCGTTTTACATTCTTTGTAAAACGGAAGCATTCTTGTATTATCCTAAACCGTAATAAACATATCATTTTCAACAATAACGCAGTCAATACGACTTTTTTTTTTTCTTTTTGCGTCTGCTCTCCATGTGAATTCATGCTCATTTTTATAGGAAAATGGCACTTGACAGGTTGACTGAGAGGTGAGATACTTTGTTTATCATACCTATAAAAAAGTCAATGATACTCGTGAGTACTATAAGCAAGGAAAATTTCATTTCTTAGTATTCCAAGAAAAATTTCCTACGCAATTTATGATGACTGGCAAATAAGTAAGTAAAATTCTTACTTACTTACCGTAGTATGATATGACAGTAGGCAGAAGTAAGAATTTATGATAACCTGTAGAGCAGTAATTAGAAATTACACGATGTGGAATCAAAGCATAAAGAAATATTCAAAATCTAATCTTCACTCTTTGGAAAATTATCAAGAAATAAGAAAATATGGAAACGATTTTTGTCTATCTTTTTTGACTTGGAAAATGTTCTTGATTGGGTAATAGCAGAACTGGAAAGTTTAAAGAGGAATCAGATAAATAATTCTTTTGATTCGGAGCGCTAACCAATACGTGCTAAAATTATATTAGCATATGACATATAGTTTCAAAAGAATTTGAAACCATATTAAGCAGGAGATATGGTAATATTATCTCAATACTTGTTATTTAGACATCATTAAAGATTGCGTAAGGTGAACCAGAAATTTTAGATTTAGGAGACTAAAACATCTCTGAGGTGGCGTTTTCAGATGATGAGTTATTGAGTGAAAGATTAGGTGCATTGATAACTTACAATGCAGTTGGAACATGTGGAATGAAGAGACGATTTTTTTTTTTTTTAAGTGAAAAATCATTCTAACATTAAAACAAAATTTCTTCCACTTTGGATTAATTATGCCATAAAAAGCAAAACAACCGAATTTCAAACAGATACATAATTTCCCAAGCAGATACAAGTTTTCAGTATCTATAAGCATTCATACCGTATGCTCGATGAAGATTAAAAGATAAATGTCATAATAATCTTGCAAATATATTGTGTAGCCAGCAGAAGTCTCACGATCAAAAGAACAATTAATAAGCAAAATCTGGTAGTATATTGATGAATATATTTGTGAAAATTTTAGATAATGTCCGCTAGAAAATATCAAAATTAATTACGAAAACAGAGAAAAGAGACATCAGAAAAAGTGGATTAGAAGATTATTCAGAACTAGAGCATCGCTTCCTTCTCCATTTCAGATTACGTCAACAGATAATCCAATAAGACTTAAAATGGTTTGGTCAATTTTGGAAACATTTTTCGATCTGTAAGCGCTATGCAATGTGGACCAAACTGGAAGCCCTGCATCAAGGACAATACACGGGAGTTTTGAATTTTAAAAAAGTACACGGTGTAGTTCTCATATAAAATCTGTTATTTTTATTTATTTATTTTTATAAAACCATTACCTGTTGTTTTTTTTTATTTCAAACTAATCAAGTGAAAAAAAGAACAATAAAAAACTGTTGGTGGTTTAGCATGATATCTGTTCCCCCTGCTGAATATAAATATTTAACTATTAAACATTAGAATGAATTCATTAGTTATTTTTTAAAACTAATAAATTATGTCATGCATTATCTACAGATGTCCCCAGACCAGCTTTCTTAGTCAATTCAGGTACAACGAGACACTCCATGCTGCCGACGCCACTCTGTCATCTATGTTTAAATTTCCAGAAAGCAACAGAGTTCATGTACAATGTGACATCGTTCTCTGCCGTGGGGGAGGCTGCGATCAGGTGAGTGATAGATGTTTTTATTTCGTGTTGGTTGTGTATAAAAAGAAAAGGGGAAAAAATACTTTTAATTAAAAATGTACGTTATAAGAAAAAGAAATCAATAAGATGATTTTAGTGCAATTTATTCCAAAAATGAATGATTCAAATAGTTTTTTCGCTTACACGAAACTTGTGTGTTTTGGAAAGTCATTCTAGCAGAACAGCGGAATGAATAAAAAAATATTCTTAAATATCAAAACGCCTTTCAAATGCATACATGGAAATTGCTAGACAATCTTTTTTAATAGGAAGTATTTCATGGTATACTTATTGAATATTATAAATTAAATACAAAACAGGACTGGTGGATGCTTTATCTGGTTGTCGTTCTACATCATGTCAATTTCACGCTTGAAGTTGATTCATATGTGATATACGACAATTAGTTAGCTAAAACGTTATGTGTACGTTTACAACCTCTGACCAATGATGCTCCCTTATCTGCACTAACAAGCCAGGAACATACATTAAAAAGATAAGGTAGAAAAGACCACCATTTTAATAATGAGATGGAATGTGTGTCAGTAAGAAATAAGTGATTAGTTTAAATGCTTCCTTCCGTGCAGAATACACAATGCTCAGGGAAGATCGTATGGCACCATCCAAGTGAGAACAGTACTGTAAGTGTATTGGAAGATAAAATAGCTAGAGATGCGATGTGTTTGTGTTTAGAAAATGGGCGGAGATAAATGTTAGTCTGAAGAGAGAAAGAGAGAGAGAGAGAGAGAGAGAAAGATCCGATAATGCAGATAAATAAGGAAAGGTAAAGAAGAATATTTTTATTTGTGAGAGACAGGCCAGGCCGACATTTACATAAAGGTGTTTTCTGTTATTTTTGTCCCGCTTGCGATTAACTTGATCATTCAGCATTAACGGAACTAGTTATACACTTTCTTGGAGCTTTGAATAGAAGGGCAGTGCATCTTTGTCAAAGGAGAATTGTAAGTGTGCAGGATTTTGAGGATAGCAACAGAGCATCGTTGGTATATTATAAATGTGTTAACTTCTTTATTTCCCAAATGGAGTAGGCTAGGCCATTTAGCTAACTAACCTCTTGGAAATTGGAGGGCAGCCGCTCCTCACCGTTAGCCAATCACGGATAGTTGCCTTAAGACTATCAGTAATTTTAATCAACATCCCGAGAGACTACAGTAGACAACCACTGCCATCGTCGTACCTAACACTATATATTATTGTCTGAATTAGTTTGAGTTCCATAGTAAATTTTCATGAGTAAATTTATTCACAAATCCTAATTAACAGATTAGATAACGAAGAACTAAAGCACATAAATTCAAACACACACAAAATAATGAGGTCAAATTAAAACTAAAACGCGCACAGTGCGATGTATATAAAATATACACCTCTCATAATTTTTTAGGATTTTTAAAAAGTAATTTTTTAAGAAGTAATTTAAATTACTTTTAAATGCTTGTCCACCCTTCAGTATATGATATCCTCAACAGCCTTCTATAACACCATATTTCATAAGCAGCTATCCTTTTCCTATCAGACTTCTTTAGATTCCAAATCTCACATTGAAATCCAGTGATCTCTGTTAGAAAAACAGCAGCATCCAAAATCCTTAACTTTGTTCTTGCGAAGGTAGATCCATCCATCCAGATTTTAGATATCTCTGACTGTTGTTTTAGCCATGCATACTATTCTTCTCGCATCTTTTGAACAGTATTTATTCACATTAATAATGTATGCCAGGTACTCGAACTTGCTGACTCCCCCGCATTCTTTCTTTATTAAGGTACACTTTTCGCAGGCACTTCCCGTCTGTATTTCCTTTGAGAATCATAATCTCCGTCTTACTTGGATTGATCTGAAGCCCTGTGTTTACCTGATCTTGTTAACTTTATCAAGAATTTTCTCTAGTTCTTTCTTGTCATTACAAAGGAGTACTGTATCATGTGTACCTCAGATTACTAATCAATCTATCACCTCACTCACTAATCTCACTCACCTCAGTCCTATCTAAAGCGATGGAGAAAATCATCAATTCTCAACTCCTACACTATCTCGAAGGAACCCAGCTATTAAGCGGATTCCATCGCTTAATTCCACCAGTACGGATTCCATCGCTGCCGATCAACAGGAGATCTGCTCTCATACAGGGTGTTCGGGATAAATTTGACAGTTTCGTAAGGAAAAAGAAAATCTTCTTTGTATCTATTAAATTTAATGAATTGACAAAAAAACATTACAGGCAGAGTTAATTACAATACTATCAACAAGATTTACTCAAAATAACCACCATTAGCATCGATCACAGCTTCAATTCTGCTTCGGAACCTCGAACAAGCTGATGCTACAGTCTCCCTGGGAAGGGCCGCAAAAACTGTTTTAATTTTATCCATTAACTGGGCTTTTGTATTACTGGAAGTGCGATTGGTGTCTTTTTCAACTGCGCCGCATACAAAATAATCCATGGGGTTAAGGTCTGGGGAGTTTGGAGGCCAAACATTTGGACTGGTGAAGTCGTAGAAATTTTCAGACAACCATTTTTGACTTTTCCCAGAGGTGTGGCAAGGGGCCGAATCCTGCTGCCATACATACGGCCTACCATTGGCTACCCTTGTTATCCAGGGCTTGACTACAGTTAGCAACTCCACGAACAAAGCCCGAATTCCAATGCCAGGGTTCTTCAACACCTGTTCCTGCAGATTTGCGAGGAATTCTGCTGTACGAACGCAATCAGATCGTCTGCTAGGGATCTTTCTTCTTGCTACATCCTCGTAGTCACCATTGCAAGTCTCTAGTTCATGCCTGATTGTTTTTACTGTATTCAGGGAGCATTGGGCAGCAGTCGTAATATCCTTATTTTGATGGCGGGCACGAATCATCATGATACAAGTTATTCTCTTCCATGATTCAGATGGGTTCCAGCTATCCATCCTTTCTGACATCTTGTATATGAATGAAGAAGGGTCCAAACTTTTAAATGAAGAGAAGTGTGTGTTAATACATGTAACTTACGGAAAAATATGATTAATTATAAATATGTCAAATTTATCCCGAACACCCTGTATATCAATATATCACCCATCTCTGGGTGAGATCGGTGATTTGGAAAAAGAAATTTGGCGAGTCTCAAGTGACTGCACTTGATATCTCCAAAGCGTTTGACCGCGTGATGAAAAGGCTTCCTAAGCAAACTAACATCGTTTGGTTTGTCCCAGGACTTCTGCAGCTGGATTGCCAGCTTTCTGTGTGGACTCACACTATGTGTGATGTAGACGTAGACGATTCCTTATCCTCTCACCATCCAACTAATGCCAGGATTCCACAAGGTTCTGTTCTCTCACTAATCCTCTTCCTTCTATATATTAATGGCCTACTTCAGTGGACCTTCAACCCAATATACAATTTTGCAGATAACAGCACATTGCACTCCTCTCTTTCATTTGCCAAACCTTCTTCTACACAAGTCAATTCAACTACAGAATATCAACCACCACCCCTCAGTGCTGATCTCCAAGCCATCCTCCAATGGGCTCAGATAACCTCGTCAATTTGAATGCTAGTAAAACCTAGTTCTGTCTTATTTCTCACAAAAAAGAGTCATTTTCCCCTAGTATTATTTTTGATAGCACTCAAATTTCCAGACAAGATGAGATTTCTCTTCTTGTAATTACCCTGACATTAGGCATCTCCTGACATAAACACATCATTACCATTGCATCCTCAGCTTCCAAAAAAACTAGGATTTCTCTTTTACTCAAGACGTTACTTCACCTCTAAACAGCTGTTACCCTAATACAAATCACAAATCCGCCCAGCTATTCAATCGTGCTTTCACGATTGAATAGCTGGGCGGATTTGGAGTGGGACTCTTAAAAACTCCTTCAAAATGCTGCTTGACTCAATACAGAGGAGAGCAATTAGATTGATAAATGACCTATCTCTTACCGACTCTCACCCCTTTCACACAGACGTTTGGTCTCTGCAATCTGTGTATTTTATAAATATTTCCACGGCAAATCTTCATCTGAAATAGCATCAATAAACCTCCCACTCAGTACCAAGCTCGTTGAACACGTACAGCTGCCGCCTAACATCCTTTTACAGTACACGTACTGTAAACCCACGTACTGATACACGTACTGAAACCCACAGAACAAGTTTTTCCTCTCCATCCCTGCTACTGTTATATTGTAGAACAGTCTTCCCCTTTATGTGTTTCCCAAGGATTACAACATACAGGCTTTTAAATCAAATGTAAACAATTTTCTCCATTCCCAACCTACTACCCATATACAGTACTAACGTACCATAGGTTGATCAACCAATCTCTCGTGTATGGGCTCAACATAAAAGAATAATAAAAAAAAAAAACTATCATAATTTCTGTCTCAAGTTCATCCAATGCTACACAGGTGATGTCCGCAGTATAGATACTAATCAACTGAGGAGAAATTAGACATTCTTGCCTAACTCCCTTTCCAACCTGAAGTCAATCAATTAATCCAACTTCTGTTCTTACTATGGCTTCTTGCTCCCTGTACAAGTTGGCTATCAATCTCATAGTGTGGTGAGGAAAATTCATTCTTTTCATTACTTTCCACAGTTTCCCATGCCCAACACAGTCAAAAGTTTTAGGTTAGTCTACGAAACACATTACCAGAGGGAGTATAAATTTTTCATATTTTTATATGATATGTCTAAGGCAAAGGATCTGATTTCTCGTTCCCGTACTTTTCCTAAAACCTGCTTGTTCCAACGGCATATTTGTCTCAACTCTAGCTTCAGTCCTATTTAGATTGATCTTTAATAAAGTTTTGCTTGCACGAGAGATTAAACTAATAGTTCTATATTTCTGGCAATCCTTCATATCTTCCTTCTTACATAATGGTATGAAAACTGACTTCTTCCAGTTTCTAGGCTATGATCCTGTCTCCTTGATCCTTGTAATTAGCAAATGAAATACTTTTATTCCCCATCCCCTGTGACCTTAATTAACTTTGCTGGGATTCCATCTGCACCATGGACCTTATTGCTGTTAAGCTGTTTAATTATTTTTTCAACCTCATGCCTAAGTGGAAGAGATTCAAATCGAAATTTTCTCAGCAAAATTTCGATTTTCACCTGGGAAATTTCAGCTGTAAGTGTTCCAAATTTTCTTTATCCTCTCTGTTGTATAGTTGCTCAAAATATTCTTTCCATATGTTTTTTTATTTCCAGTTCTTCTATTAGTACTGCTCCATTCCTGTCTTTGATGACATTCAAAGCAAGGAATCTGATAACAGAATTTAAAGAAAAATAAAACTAAAGAAATAAACAACACTTTTACTCAGATTTTCTTTTAAATCATTTTAAAATATGAAACGGATCGTTCATATCGGAACCCTAAGAAGTTTGAAAAGTAAAAATTAGAAGTGAAGTTACTTTGGATACTTCTGATTCCAAACTTATTCATTATACTAAACGAGCTATAGGATTGAAAATTTCTAGTCGCGACATTCACATAAAAAACAATGATAATGAAATCAGCTGTTAATACACGCGCATGCACCCAAGCAATGTGTGTGTGTGTGTGTGTGTGTGTGTGTGTGTGTGTGTGTGTGTGTGTGTGTGTGTGTGTGTGTGTGTGTGTGTGTGTGTGTGTGTGTGTGTGTGTGTGTGTGTGTGTGTGTGTGTGTGTGTGGTTTTGGGATTGGGATATTATTAAAGTGGCGTATATTTTGCAGGTGCAGTGTTCTGCAAGATCTGAACAACTTCCTCAAGCTTTGCCAAGAACCCGGAATGGCACTGATGAGGGTCAACTTATGGCTTCAACTACTGTTTTTGTGTTGGACCCAGGAGATTATATACGTGAGTATATTTCGATAAGGTAATTCTGTAGAAATTAGAACCTCCGTAGCTCAGTCGGTTACTGGGATTCGAAACCAGGTCTTTCGTATCAAAGACTATGTTTCATTCGCATCCACCCATGCTGGAAAGACCTGGGTTTGAATCTTAAGACGCGAAGAACCGTTATCAGAGTTGTCAGTTGAAGCTGTTAGTCGGTCTCATACAGAGATGCCAAGAATTCTCCATGCAAAAGCTTCGATTCTTTCATCCCTCAATTAGGTAAATCGGAAAGCACACGCAAGTTTCACATAAAGATATATATTTAGCCATAGCACCAACAGGCTAACCTAAAATTATTCTTGTGAAAAACTAATCTGAAACTTTAACTTTTAAGTACCGTGGATTATTAATATTATTCTATGGAACTGATTGCTTAAAGACGTCCAACACGTTCGTAAGTGAGCTACTACTCGGTTTGCTTTTTTTGATCAAATAGAATTGGCGCTCTTCGCCCCACCCCATTGGTTGCACATTGGTTGACAGCTATTCATCATGATTATCATAGCCAGAAGATTAGCGAGATGTCTAGTTGGATTATATAACCAGAACATTAACAGACATTTTCCAAATATTTTCAAACCACATCTAGACAACATTCCCTTCAATATCTAGATCCAACTGATTTAAAGGTGACTATGACATTTTCTCCTATCTTATCATATGACCTAGAATATCAATTTCTAGGTCATATGATAAGATATGATAAGAAAACGAAAGATGACCTAGAATATCAATTTCTGCTGAGGATGCAAATACAAATGAAAATTGTCATTTGCATCCTCCCCTCTAGTCAAATTAGAATATGTATAATCAAATTACCAAAGTGTAGAGTGGAAAGGCTTCATTTCGACATGAGTTAGGATATCACAATAGAAGATTCAGATTCAGCCATATTTTATATCTAAATAAAATTGTTCTAATTTTCCCCGTGTATGTGTGTTTGTGTGTAACGGGAAATAGTTCTAATTATAGTTTTAATTTAATTTATTTAATTACAGTAAAACTTCCAGCATTACGATACTTGGCTATGCGACGATCCACTCATATGATGCTTCTCAAGTATGGTCATGGCTCATTATACAACCCCGCAGTCTCTCATCTGTCTTTTCCGTGAATTAACTGATGTGAAGTTTTCGTGAACTGTTTGTTTACCATGTCGTTGCTTATTATCTTCTGTATTTTGGTGTTTCGATGCGAATTATAAACTGTTTTGAACTATTATTTTATTTTATTGTTGTTAATGACGGTAGATAAAATTCAGAGTAAAGGCGCTGTTGTTTCCAGTAAAAAGAAGTAGACACATAAACCTGTTACATTATTTGTAACAGATTTATGCGTTAACAGGAAGTCGAGGTTAAAGAAGGAGCCTCTGTTAACAATATGACTATTTTACCACCAGTTGGTGACATTGATCATGTCCTGCTTTCTTGGGAAGTATCTAACTATATGGATGTTCCAATTAGAGAAGGTTGCATACTGAACTACAAAGCTGGAAATTATGATCAACTTAGGAGAATACTATCTTTGGTTCGATGGTACCAGTTACTTAATGGAAAAAATGTCAGCAATGCATGAGAATCTTTGGAAAAGTGCTTGAATGAGGCAGTACCTGAATGTATTTCACTCCCACCCAATTTGAGGAACAAATAGGATGTGAGTGAAATGGATGTACAACCTTCTTAAGCAAGAGATCCAAAAGAAGGAAGTAATCTGGAAAGAATATCGTAAGAATAAGATTGAGAAGAATTATGAAATATATCAAGCGCAGGCCAGAAAAGCAACAAATATTGTTCAGAAAGATAAATCGGAGTATGAAAAGAATTGACTAATTCGAAAGTAAAATAAAGCAAAAGAAAGAATGAATATGAAAGAATAACTTTATTGAATGCAGATGGTACTCGAGTGTCGGAAGCTAAGGAGATTGTTCAGTTAATGAGTGCTCACTTTTCTAAGATATATCAACCAGGTGTATGTAGCATGGTGCGCAGTGCTAATGCTACGCTGGATGAAGAGTTAGAGGTTCATGAAAACGAGGTTGAAGAGCTGTTGCATAACCTGACTAAAATTTGTCTATAGGGACAGACAGAAATATCAGAACGTTTGTTAAAGGAATGTTCAGCCGAATTGGCTATGCCGAGTTGGATAAAGGGAATGGATACACTATGATAATGTTGGATTTTGCTAAGGCATTTTATAAGATACCACACGAAAGGCTGTTGCATATGGGATTAGAATATAAACTCTTAACTTGGATCAGGGGATGATTGACAGACAGATATCAAAATGTGTATACGGTGGTTGTGAATCTGCCAGATTTAAGGTGACCAGTGGTGTATCTCAAGGTTCAGTCCTTGAGCCATTGCTGTTCAAGCTATACATTAATGGCATTAGGGAGGATCTAACATCAAATGTGCAATTGTTTGCCGATGATGGGAAGATAGGCAAGGCAATCAGGGATGGTACTGATATGCAGCAAAATACAAAATGATTGGAATAAGCTGGAAAATTTGGGCAAATGAAATGGCTGCCAGTTTAATGTTAGTAACAACAAAGTTATGTACTTTGGCATATGGATTATTACAGACTCTGGTTAACAGGAGAAAGTGGGCTGATATGATAGAGGTCTAGAAAACTGTCTAAAGAAAATTTTCGTTCACAGTCAAGAAAGGGGTAAGAGCTAGGTTTTTCTCTCACAGAGCAGTGAGTGAGGGAGGGAATAGCCTTTAGGGGTAGTGTATGCATCTAGTGTGAATAAATTTAAGGAAAGGTATGACAGCTGGTTTGAGTGATTTATAACCTTCCTCGATGAGTCCTTGACTCCCTGCAGGTCTCAGATAATAATAATAATAATAATAATAATAATAATAATAATAATAATAATAATATACTAGATTAAAACGAATAAATTTAGTGACAATGGTTATTATCGAACACTGAGATAGAACACAGGCTAAAATTACATCACACTATTATTGTTATAATTGTTTATTCTAAAATTATTTTTAAATTTTCAGTTTGCATATCTGACCTAAATTTAATATTTTATTTACATACATAATATGATTGTTTATAAACGTTATAAATCATTACACACACACACACACACACACACACACACACACACACACACACACACACACACACACACACACACACACACACACACACACACACACACAAAGGCAGTGATTCGCTATACGACGATGATCTAGAATCTGACATGTATGATCGTGGTTGCATGCATTAACTTCAAATCCCTATTCTCTGTTGGATATTATATTTTGAATTTATGATTTTCTAAATATGTAACCGTTTTTCGCTATTTGTCACACTGAATGTATCACTCGTTAGTGCAATATTCACGTATTTATGACGTGATATTTTAACTCAATAGTGCCTCTACAAACAACGATTTCCGAAAATTCTTTCTTGTGGATGTTACAGCTTTTTTTTTTTTTTTTTGAAAGAATGAGAAAACTTTTAGGCATAGCAGGCTACAGTTGTGAATTCAATAAATGATCTTATTATCTTGAATTTATATTACCATGTTGTATATCTATATTAACTTCCTATTAGATTAAAGCACCTGCGCAGTGTTCTCTCAGTTCCCTGAACACAGCGCATGAAGCTCAGAATGTAGTGTAAATATTTTACTATGAGATAGACAGAGCAATCTGACAATCAGGAATGCGCGGAGCGCTCAGTTCAATAGAGCGAAGTACATTCAATTAAAAATTAATATGTGTGTGTGTGTGGAGGGGGGAGGAAGAACCTCTATTCCTGAAAATATATTCGCCGCTATTCGGAAAAAAGTATTTCAGGAATAGAAAATTTTAATGTAAAATTTAATTCTGTTACATTTTGCAATATGTCATTTATTACTTATGAATCTGTGTTTTTTTTTCTTTTCCTCCTAGTGGCTGAATCCAGTACTAGCTGTACAGAATGGAGGTTTCCGTGGCTGATAGGCCTTTGTATTTGTCTCGCAATTCTGCTGCTGGTGATGTTAATAGTCAACATATTTCTTTGTTCTTCGCTCACGTGTACCTGCACCAAGACTGAGGCAAGCAATTACTTATTTTCTTTATTTTTATTTTTAAATATATTGATTCGAAATGATATTTTAAACTACTAATCGGTATTATAGTTGTACTCATAAATGCACACAAATTAATACAGAAACAAAGCGTTCACCATCCTATAGTGGAGGAGGCGACATCTACCATTGTGGAATTTCATTTTCAAAATATTAATTTCACTTAGTATTTTGCCTGTTGGGTTGCTTTGATTATATACCATTACAGGATGAAAAATAATATGTATTGGCTTAAAACCAGTCAATCAATTAAACTGACTTAAAAGATAAATCCTCTAACGCCTTTTTATTCCCCAAAAAGTTGGCAAAAACTTGACTTAATTAACTTTTTGAAGATTGTGGGAAGAATATCTACATAACTGTAACTGATAGGGTCCCGAAGGTTCTCGATGATTCCATGGTAATTAGGTGTTACAGTAAGCAACTATCTCTTGGTCGTAATCCTAAAACTATATAAAAAATAATAATAAGATAAATAAATACGCTAACGCCTGGTATAGGGAAGGAACAGGCGAGGTCATTTTAACCCTATCTAACTTTTGGAGACTTTTTTAATTAATTAACTATTCAAATGTTAATCATTATTATATTCGTATGCTGTCCTTCAAATTGGATTTCTTAAACACCACGAAGAAAGATAAATAAAAATTAAAAAAAATCTGAAAATTTCTTTTATTCTGAAAACGGAGTAGGCGAGGATATTTAAATAGAAATGATGGACTAATATTTTTCGTTTTATGGGTAATAGTACTTCGCAAGTTCTGGAATTATTATTATTTTTTTAATTTATGATCTATTGTTACAATTATTTTATGTAACTGTAGACTTTTGAAAAGTAGTTGGCAGCTAGCTTACACCCGAAGCCAATCACAAAATAACTGACCTATGGCACCCACGCAGTGGTGTAGCTAGAGCTTTTGCCGCCTGGGACGATCGCTGAGTTTGCCGCCCCTCTCAATACACACCAAAAATAATACAAAAAGTCAAAACGACGTATAGGGAAATAAATTAAAACAATAAATAAAAAATAAATACATTTATTTTTGAAGTAAACCTTTAATTTCAACTTTCTGAAATGTTATTTTTCTTGCTTTTCTGTTAGTAAAATCGTCGATGACATTGGCGAAGTCTATTTCATAGTAATGTAGGTAATTCTTAATAAATTTTAATTTAGAAAAACTCCTCTCACAACTAGCAACACTTACAGCAATTGTGAGGAAAATTCGCAGTAGTATTACAATAATTGGAAATGAGTTCTCGAGACTGTATTTTAGAATTAACTGCAAAAGTTCAAAAACGTTCTAAGTGTCACCTGGGACGGATCGCCCTCTCCTAGATACGCCTCTGCACCCACGGTAGCGAATACAGCTGATAAATGGCGCCATCTCGTGGCCTCTAACCCTCTATATTATTTTCCGATTCAGTGCGAGTCCTATGGTTGACTTTTTTGAGTTTACAGGATGAAAAACTTGAACTTCCGGAAGAAATAAGCACCAGAGATTGACTAACTCGGGACCTGGTCGAAGAAGGGAGTAGAAAAAATTTTCTTAGTTGTTTAAAAAAGATATATATTAAAAATTAATAATTATACTGACTAAGAACACTGAGAAAGGTAAGAAAACTTTAATATAACACGACTAGTTTCGTCGGAACGCCGACTTCTTCAAGTGTGTAAATAATAACAAAAAAAAAAAAAGGAAAAATAACAAGGTAAAAACATGGACTTCTCAAATTAACAAAATAGGAATAGCAAGAGTTACATTCAGCTTCAGTTTCCAGGGATTTATAAAGTCGTCTGCAACTGCGGTAAACCTTATTATGGACAGACTGATAAGTCTATTTCACTACGTCTTGAGGAACACCAGCGTGACATCTCTTACAAAAGAACTCGTGCAAGCGCACTCTCCAGTCATGTTCTTTTCTCCGCTAACTCTAATCTAGAAGAGCTTTAACACCAGATAGACTGGAATCTTACGACCAATATCCATAAATGCGGTGACGAACTTGAGAGACGTATCATAGAATCAAAAGAAGCAGTTCTGGACCCATCGCACATAAACACATAAACATAAACCGAGTCAATATATGAGTTCATATTTACTCGGTTAATAATGTTATGAATATTAATATGGTTTGAATGACTATAACACCGATATTAAACGTTTAATCGTGAGACACTACTAGTTTCTTGAAAAAATCAACTTCCTCAGGTGTCCAATACAGAGAATTATATAAAAAATAACAGAAACATTGTAAAATAACAACAACAGATCTAATGTAAAAAACTGAAGTACAGTAAAAAGAAAACATCCGTCTTTCCCTCAGATCTATTCATCCGCTTATCCCACGATTATACGGTCTCCCAAAGATCCATAAAGTGCACACCCCCTTAGACCAATTGTTGAAGGTATTTACAACTTGTCTAAATATCTCGCATCCTTCTTGAAAAACCTAACAGGAAAATCCTTCTCTTATATAAAAAATTCAGCTGACTTCATATCTAAAATCAAAGACTTCAAACTTAACAAATCAGATTCGATGGCTAGTTTTGATATAGTTTCTCTCTTCACGAATGTTCCTACCCAAGAAGTCCTCAATCTTCTCAAGAGCAAATTATCCAAGAAATTCTTTTTCTTACTTTCTCACTGTGTAAATTCAGGATACTTCAAATTTGAGGAGAAGATCTTTAAACAGAACTCAGGATTAGCTATGGGTAGTCCGCTTTCACCGGTACTTGCTAATATATTTCTTAAAGACTTCGAAGAAAAGGCGATTAATTCCTCAACACTTAAATCCAAAATCTGGTACCGTTTTATAGATGATGTTTTCCTCATTTGGAAACACAGTTTAAACAACCTCAATATTTTTCTAGATCATCTTAACAACTTTCATCAGAAAATTAAATTCAGCTATGAACTAGAATCCAAATCTTACTTTTTTGGAAGTAAGATTTGGATTCTAGTTTTTAAAACTTACAAGATGCTCTGAAAACATCAAAATCTCAATTTTTAGAAAGCTCACACACAGAGACAGATACCTTCATGCTTCCTCCCATCACTACCTTCCGCAGAAATTTGGTATCATTTCAACCATGGCACATCGAGCCAGATCTTTATTAACAGACGAAATGAAGATTAAAAATGAACTTAATTTACTAAAAAGGATCTTTCTTAACAATGGCTTCACTCTTAAGAACATTGAAAAATTTATCTCTCACCGTCGTTTACCTACTATTGAAGATTCTTCTTCCCCAAGAGCATGTATATCTTTGCCATACATCAGCTCCCTCTCTCCCAAACTGGCAAAAATTCTTAAGAAGTTCAACATTAAAACTTATTTCACTACGTTGCCTAAACTTCGCTCCATACTTAGTAGACCTAAAATAAAACATCTCTCTCTTCAGTATCCAGGAGTTTACAAGATCATTTGTGAATGTGACAAACCATACTACGGCCAGACTGCTGAATCTGTCCTTTTACATATTGAAGAATACAAAAGTGACATATCCTACAACAGGACCCGAGACCGCGCTCTCTCAAGCCACGTACTTTTCTCTATAAACTTCGACGAAGGCCGCCAACATCTCATAGACTGGTCTCAAACGTCCAATATACATACTTGTTATGATGAACTCGAGAGATAGATACTTGAATCTAAAGAAATATCCCTCGATTCGACCCATATGAATAACAGCCTCAGCTACAATTTATCTGATGCGCACATCTCTACTGTCCAATATTGGCGCACTCGCGATAGCTCACGCACGTAGCTTACTTCAATTGGAATTTCAGCACATATTATTTTTTAAACTTTACTTCATTTTTTTTACATTAGATCTGTTGTTATTTTACAATATTTCTGTTATTTTTTATATAATTCTCTGTACTGGACACCTGAGGAAGTTGATTTTTTCAACGAAACAAGTAATGTCCCACGATTAAACCTTATTCTTTTTTAATCTCGGTGTTATAGTCATTTCAACCATATCAATATTCATATATATATATATATATATATATATATATATATATATATATATATATATATATATATATATATATATATATATATATATATATATATATATATATATATATATATATATATATATGCAATTTTTTGCATTCTGATCTTTTAACTTCAAATTCCTATCCGCCATATTCCAAAGGCTTCATCAGTTTCTTGTAGCATTTAAATTTTAAATTAACATTCAGTTAATAAAATTTGAAAGTTAATTTAAATTAACATTCAGTTGACAACCGTTATTCATTTGCCTACCGTTCCAGATTATTCAAATAAGTTTACAAGTGCTGAGCATTCCTGATTGCCCTGCTTATCTTTGCACCATCAGCGAACAATTAACCATCTCTTGTCAAGCCAATCATATCGTTAATGTATAGATTGAACAATTGGTCTAAGGGTTGATCTCTAAGTTACACCATCAGTCACCTTAAATACGATACATTTACATCCCCATATACCACTTTCTAATATGTCAGTCAGTCGACCACTTATCCAACACCAAATCGATAGTTTATATTCCAGTTCCACATTCTCCATTTTATGCAACAACACTTCATGTATTATCTTAGCAAAGTCCAACATTATCATAAAGTATCCATTCCCTTTATCTAACTCAGTCGTAAGATTATTATAAAATTTGGGCAATTGCGAAAACATGACATCCTTTTAGTAAACCCATATTGTTCTTTGAAAAGTATAACTTGGATGTCAAACCATTTCTGTATGTGAATTCTTCACACCTCACCAGAAATACTGATAGGTCAGTTAGTGAGAACTCATTATTTGAACAATCTCATGTGCTTCTGATACAATAATACAAGAGTATGTCTGTGTCTGCATTCACTAAAGTTATTCCTCCACAGTCATTCTTTCTTTTACTTGGAGCATAACGATAAAATTCGTTTGGCTTGTACAACGGAACTACATACTCCGATTTTTAGCTTTTCGTACAAAATTTGTGAACTTTTCTGAGCCTCGCTTTATATAGTCCATAACTTCTCTTACTTTTATTATCACAATATTTCTTCCTCCTCGTCTTTTTCTTATGGATCTCTTGCCTTATAATATTGCACATCCATTTCATCCACATCCTGTTTTCTTGAATTCTGGGGACACATTCAAATTCATTCAAACACCTTTTAGAACATGTCATGCATTGCTGATATCCTCACCCATTCAGTAACTGACACATGAGACAAAAATAATATTCTCATGGGTTTGTCATAATTTCCAACTTTGCTGTTCAGCGTGTAACCTAATTGGAGCATCCATATAGTATCTGATTCCAAGAACAAGTACGGCACGGCTACTGTCACCAACTGGTGGCAAAACAATCACATTATTAACTGAGATCCTCTGGAAGCTATGATAAAATCAAACCCAAGATCAGTTGAACACTCTGATCTCGAGTTCCTTCTCTCACGCGGTACTCGAAAATTTTCTCGCAATTGCTCAATAAATTCTCCTTCATTGTTGTAAAGAAATTTCTCTTTCATCCAATCAATGTTTGGATAATTTAAGTCAATCATAATGATTACTCGATTAGTACCCATCAGGGTATTTTGTCTATGCATTTCATCATCCCTATCAGCTGAAGTATCAGATCGGTAGCAATATTTCACCAGATAGCCCTAAACTCACTGAGATATTATTATTTTCATTATTCTGATGGGTTTTTACCTTAACTGTTCCTTAAGTGTGCTGTGTTCATTCCATTAAATTTTATTATGAGTGATATTAGCAACTATTCCCTCCTCTTTGATTAAAAATACTATACTCATTACATTCACTTAGTTACTACATCTGACTATGACAGCCAGGTTTCGCTTTTGTTAATAATCTTAGGCTAAAACATATTCACGAAGAACGACCTCTAACCTTTGTTTCTGATGCTCCTGGAATTTGTGTATAAACATAACAAATTACCTCCTGGGTTTTTTGTATACTTACATCTACAGTCTGCATGGCGCAGATGGGCAACTTTCTATTTTCCGTCCCCAGACATCTCAAAAAGTCGGAACACATATGATATATGGTTTATATAGTTGAAGTTATATGAATGTCCGCATAGCATAGCTGAACTTACACGCAGACACATTATCGACATTCTTCCCATAAGGAGCTAGTTTCCCTGAGTTTCTGCATTACATCTCATCCTAGTTGTCGGCCATCATCCTGGATGCCCAATGCCTACTGGAAGCTTTGAGCTGAGCCAGCTATCTGTGATTGGATAAAGAGGTAGACTAGCTGCCTATCAGTCTTCAAAAGTTAGAGCAAAATGGCCTCATTTACTGCCTCTGGGGAAGAAAATGTGTTATCGTGTGTGTGTGTGTGTGTGTGTGTGTGTGTGTGTCCACTCACGTTTGTGTGCTCCCTATAAGGGGAAAAAAGGCGTTCGTTGAGTTATATATATATATATAACTCAACGAAATTTATATATATATATATATATAAATTTTAATAAATTTATATATATATAAATAAATATATATATATATATATATATATTTATATATATATATATATATATATATATAAATTTATATGTTTAATAAATAAACATATAAATTTTAAACATTTTCAAACACACATTATAACATCTACAGTAATGATTATTAATAAAAAAATAAATAAATAAGCGCTGTGCTTATTCCCTCATTTAGTAACCTCATTTAGTTTAATTATGACAAACCCAGGAGAATATTATTTATTTATTACTAATTTATTACTAACTACTTGAATATTTTGATCAATTTTGCATGCACACATTGGTCAAACTATTCAAGTAAATTGTCACATCGCTACAGGGTGATGTGATAATTTAATGGGTCATAGTAGTTAAACTAGCATATACAGTAGGTATAAACTAAAAATTATCACAAAAATTATAAATAGGTATAAATTATCATACAGGGATAAAGTACCCAAATTTGAAAACTCGAAATTGGTAAATACAAGTCATTAGTCATGTGTTCTAATTCTTTGCGAAAGTGAGGATTTTATTTCAACTAAAGTACTACCTTACAACTTTGATATATGTCACATTCATCATTATAATTACCTTGGAATTTTCATTACCTTGAAAAAAGTATGGCATAATTTTTTAAAAATTTGAAGCAGGCCTATGTAGCTCTGTGGACAGAAGTGAGCGGTTCTCACGAGATTCGGATTTTTCATCCCGTAAACGTAAGAAAATCGACCCTGTAACTCACACTATTTTCAGACATTAATATATATATATATATATATTAGAGAAAAGAACATGACTGGGTTATTAGAGAAGTGCAAATGCATGTGATCTTTTATAGGAGATGTCTCTTTTATAAATATATAAGAGAGACACGTCTCTCTGTTATATATATATATATATTTTTTTTTACATATATATAATAATTATATATATATACTGTATATATAACTTTTTTTAATATAAAAATGTTATATTATAAATATTTTTTAATTTTAATAAGAGGAATATTAAATTCTTAATCGATATAAGAACCAAACTAATTCTAAAAAGGTAAGTCTAAGCCTGCAAACTAATTCTTTGAATTTACTTTACAGGTGGTGGAAAAAGAACCATCCGAAATGGAGGACTATGATCCCTACCGAGTAGGCTGGGTTCCTAGCTCCCATTATGGTTCAAGGACATCCCTTCATAAACCAGGATACACATCCGGTGGATCAACGCTCAATTCCACAGCACGGTCCATCAGCAACGCCAGTGATCACGATCACTACGCAATTGTACATTCCCGTCCAGGTAGCAGATATTCTCAACATTCTAGTAAGGAACCTCTCCACAGCAACCACAGGGGTCCAGGATCGACTTTGTCAAACGGACACCACTCTTCAAGGATGTGAGCGTCCAGTATATTTTATTTGCGTTCTCCCCTTTTCTACAAGTGTTTTGCAGTCCATGGCCAAATTGGGAGCTCTTGTCTTTGTGGGCGGTGAAAGAAGAGAAGGACACAAACTCTTTTTATTACATAACTATAACGAGTTTGCTCAGATAAAGTACCCAAGAGATCAAATAACACTTTTTTTTTTCATCGCTCGAGCAAAACAAAGGGGGGGGGGATATTTCTTATTTCTTAAGTTACGGTAAAACATAATAGCAAGTTGCATTTACTGCTTAGGAAATAGCTCCTGATAGAAATGATATCTAATTCGGGAGCTGTGAGAAAAACAAAATAACGATACGGATAATTTGGTCCGCAGTCATCAATGTATTGTCAGGTGATGGATATTTTGAACAGTTTACTTACCATTCGTCCATAAAACCAAGTTTAAAGTTACCTGCTAATTCTTAGAATTAAGTAAGTCAGATTTACTGATTTTCATTGGAACGGTGAACATAATAAAAAAAGTTAAAAATCTAACAAATAAATCGCCACAGATACGTTAAAGAACTATGTGTAGGGCCTCGAACTTTTTTATAGTTAAAATATGGAAGTTTAAAAAAAAATTTTTTAAAAATCATACTGAAATGCATAATTGATTTTCCTTCGGTAAGTTGTGTAATATATTTCATATATAAAACATATGCAAAATGCTATTCAACTGGAGGAAAAACTTCAAAGCAGTGTACTTATTATTACTTGGATTATCGCCAATGAACTCTAGCGGACATTGTCTAAATCGCTTAAATGCTATGCATTTCAGATACCATGTGTTATTTCGGAAAGTATGATAGTATCATCGGAAAAAGACAAAGAGAGAGAGAGACGTCAAGTAATCCACATGGATTATATTCATATACGTGTGTATTTAATTGATGATATATCGAAAAAAAGTCATAGCAAAATTGCGTTTATTCATTTTATTCGACAGAATATAGGTAGCTTTTATTTATTTAATTATTATTATTAGTGTGTGTGTGTCGAAAGAGAAGAGGAATAGCCACTGAAGTAAAATTTTTGCAGGACCTAATTGATTTTTCTGCTATGCGTAAGCAATGATACTAATAAAGTAAAATAATTTTTGATTCGTTGTTAACCAGGGCCTTTTTAATTATTTTTTAATCACTATACTTGAATGGGAGCTTCCTCTCCCCACTGGAATGCAAAGGATGGTGAATTACACGTATGTACTGTGTTAGGATACAGAAGTGTCAGTAATAATAATAATAATAATGAATAATAATGAACTTTTTAGTTACACATCTAGCTTTAATCCCTTTTGCAAAATAGCTGTAGACAGTCTCACGCTTTATTCGTCTTTATTTTCTAATACGGTTTAATCAAATACTTAAATCGTACTCGTATTTGAAGCATCTCTCTCTCTCCTCATTTTCCTCAATATGTTCTCTTCGAATAAGAATGCATTATAACAATCAACAAGCAGTAGGAAGAATTAAAAAAACAGAAACTACTATGTAACTGATACTGAAGATATTATAGATTAATTATTATTTTTTTAAATTTTATTTAATATTCTGGTGTTATTAGAATCAAGTGTTAAATTCACAAGGTCTGAAGCCACAGCTCATAACTTATAGTCTAAATCTCGACCACTGTGACGTATATTTTAAAATACTTTTAATTATGATTTTAATTAAATACTCAAATTAGAAGAAAATGATTAATTGAAATGTATAATATATAAAATAAAATTCCCCTGTATTTGGAAGTGCTTGTAAATCGTAGAAACATTCTGTAATAATATACCTAGAATTGCTTTGTACTGCTACCTGGTGGATTTAATTCTAAATGTTTGAAATTATATGATATTTGAATATAAGATTTGTATTTAAACAAGCTGTGTGATACCAATTTTTTTATAAATGCTAAGTGAAGCTTAGTATTTATGAAAAAATCGATATCACACAGCTTGTTTAAATACAAATCTTACACCCACATATCATATATATCATATATTTGTACTGCTAACTGGTGGAAAAGAATTATTTCCACCGGTTAGCAGTACAAAACAATTCTATTTATTATTATAGGAGGTTTCCAATATTTACAAGCATTTCCATGTACACGACAATTTTATTTTATATATTAACAGGTGTGTGTTGAACATTTCAATTTATCATTTCCCTCTAATTTCATTATTTACGTAACAAACTAATTTAGATAGCCATCATTAATGTCCTTATTTATGAAACTCAATGATCTGAAATAATTTTAACTTCGTTGTAGGTATTAAACAATGAATAAAAACATTAAATCACCGTCGCCACATGTTTATTGCCGCTTTTCAGCACCCATACTGTATATTGCTCAGGACATACTCAGGTGAAGTCTAATATAGCATGTAGTTTGTGACTGCAGCTTTTTATGCCTGATTAACCTTGGTAAAGACTTTTGTGTTAATAATTCATCCAATTTTGTGTACAGAAGGAAGATGGTGAAACGTTACATCTAACTATTTTTAATGGTTTCATAGCAAGTGTAAATATGTCATTTTCACAAATAAAACGTTCATTTTAATGTGTCTGATTAGTGATTTTAATACTAATATTAAGGTTGTTCAAAAGCTAAATGATTATTAAAACTTAAATAAACATGATCTGAAAAATCGTAGTTACGGTACTTCGTTAGACAATACTAAGTCAACTACATGAATGTCAGTATGATGTGACAGCTTAGACCTGTTACTTGTTGCTGAATATTAATGTGCAGTTTACAGTTATTGATAAACGGTGTAGATAAACCATTATAGAAGAGAGAGTTGCCATGTGTCATCCATTAAAACGTCCAAGAGCTAATTTCAACAGAGGTTAGGATATTCACTATCGAATGGTTTTCTGGTAAACTGAGCGAATGCCATGATTATCGCATGCTCGACACTGACGCATCTAAGCCTATTATATCAGTATATTATGTTTGTGGTCCTAGTGGTTATGCGCTTCGCAACCATATGCGTGGGGAAGGAGTGTCCTAGGTTCGATTCCCGTCGGTGAAGGTGAGTTAGCCATAGTCAAGTTAGCCAGTCTCGGGCGTGGACAGCAGGGTTTTTCCCCCCAGTTTATCCTGCGGTTTTTCCTCCCGCAAAGCAGGTAAACCGGCCCAGTGAACACACGCTTTGAGAGACATGGGATACTACAGAAATAAGGAGCAACCAACCTATTCTGCAGAATTATCCGTTACGGAAGCTTACGCGGTAAAATGTGTACGCCTGCGCGAAAGCGTAACGTACGATATTATGTTTGTAAAATGCACGTGTTCTTGGGCTGGTTCCACCTGCGTATGAGACCGGCTAACTCACCTTCAAATGAAAATCCTTGTTCTTCGCATTCGAGACGGGATTCGAATTAGGCAGTTGTTCTACGCTCACTGGAAAATTAGAATGGTTTATTTATGTTTATTTTATTTTATTTTAATGTTGTGCTAATATACGGTACTAGTATGACTAGTACCGTACTAGTATGGTACTATTAATGTGGCATTAGTCTGAGGTGGCCCTTTACTCCGTCAAATGACTTTTTTATTGTTATATTCACTCTAATAAGCACTGTGTGTGTGTGTGTGTGTGTGTGTGTGTGTGTGTGTGTGATTCCAATTTGGTTAGCTGGCTTAATGCACATTTTATTTTAAGTCAGCAATTTCATTATGGAATGGAAATAAATAAATCTTGTAGGATTTATTGCACAATCACAACCTGGAGTTGTGTTTTTAACTACGGTAGTGCCATCTAGAGATCATTCTGAAAACCTGCAAATGAAAAAAAAAAAAAAAGGCGAGCGATGATTAGCCAGTTACTGATCATGGTATCCCCCCCCCCTCCCATCATATTGGCTGATTTATTTATTTAAATACGCGTTTAACAATTTAATCCTAGAGTATCCTAATGATGATTTATCATTAGAAAATCATAATTACATTACGCTATAAAGATACACAAAATAAATGATTAATTAAAATTGATTAATTATTTAGAAATGTTTATGATATTAGAAGGAATATAAATGGCTATTAAGTACATGAAATTCATTTTCTGAAGAAAACGAATTCTTTGATTTGTAACTTAAAAACGTTTATAGAGTTCGGTTGCTAATTGCATTTCTTATAATGATCATTTCAACTTTTAATATAAGCCAGATATTTATCCTTAAATTTTACACTGCAGCATAAATAATATATAATCACAATTTACTTCAATGTTAATCAAAAGAACTTACACTAATTACGGAAATGTAAACTATGATTATATTTCTTTCTTGACTGTCATCTTGCTCATAGGCGATGCTCGTTAGTTTCGCAGTCTCGTGTGTGTGTGTGTGTGTGTGTGTGTGTGTGTGTGTGTGTGTGTGTGTGTGTGTGTGTGTGTGTGTGTGTGTGTGTGTGTGTGTGTGTGTGTGTGTGTGTAGGACTCATATAAGAAAATTATTACGCTGAGTATCCTTTTTCTTGTTTTGTTGACAATAACCCACAAAAAAAGTTAATGATTCTAAAGAACTTTTGGTGTTTGAAATATTGTGAAGTGTAAAGTTTACTGATATTGCACTGAAACGTCTGGATGCTGCAGTTTTCATAAGTAAATGTCGTGGAATTTAAGACACAATTACGTTAATAGCTATAACCATCCATAGATCCGAAGAGAAAAAAAAGATAAAATTAATTTCAGATTGTGGCACGTGTCTTTTCCTCCCTTTTTCCTTAGCGGGGGGGGGATGTTTAATCTTCGTTTAATCAAGATATGGACTGAAGCAATTATGACGTAGATTGATGACAAAAATTTTCATCTTGGTCTCTAATCTGTCATCGACAGGTGTTAACTTCACTGCATGTCAGTGGACGATTGCTTTTAAAATTTGCAGATGTACTTTTTATTATACCTTCTTTCATCTTCCGAAGAATGTCTAAAGTTATACATCTGTCCACTTTAATAACTCAGCAACACACACACACACACACACACTCTCTCTCTCTCTCAAAGTCGGTATGCATCAACTAAGTTGCTTGCATGATACTAAAATAAAAAGAGAATAGAATACTAATTAGTATTCTATTCTCACTTTATGCATAAATCCTTCAGACTACGTTATATACATTATTCAGATACCATCATGAGCAAGTCATTATTTCAAGCCTAAAATCCAGATCATTTTTAATTGCTTCAGCCTTCATTAAAGTGATCGGCTGCGATTTTCAACTAGTTTGCCGCTTGCATGTAAGAAAGAAGGAGAGTAAATTAAATATGTAAGCTTTAAATATTCCCCCCCCCCCGGTGTATAAAACTTGTAAGTGGGATATGATCAAGCGTATAGAAAAGTTAATAATAAAGGAATCAAAAGAGTGAGAAATGAAATTTAAGCATTTACTAAAATAAAGAGCGAAAAGGCTTCACTTCGGCGATGCAAATTTATAAAAATTAAGTGGATATTAAATCCAACATTATTTGAAAGCCGAATATAGAAACTATGAAAGTTTCGTATGAAATTTGACTAGAAAGCTTACGGGAATACACTCGCCAATATTTACGAGTTGCCCTAGCCGGACCTTATAGGAGAGTGTGTTACTGCCACTATAAAACAGGAGAATAATCATCCAAATCTTCGTCCACAATCTCATCTTCATTACCTTCCCTGTGTGAAGGACCAGGCTGTCGCTCTTCTGGTGTAGCCTTTTTTTTATGATGAAAATGTCCAATGAGCTCTGCTTATTCCTCTTCTTCTTTTCATCATAAATTTGTCATAGCAAACAAACGCATCATGTACTTTCGTTTCTATTATTAAGTAGAGTTCAATATTGGGGTCCATGTCTTCAGCCATTTTGAGAACATCGCTAACCGCAAAAAACATTTCTGCAAGACCCTTCACTGTAAATTGTTTAACTGCGTCTTCTTGTTTCTCTTTTTCCTCTTCTACAACAGTTGTTCCTCCAGTTCGACCAATCTTTCGTTGGTCAACTCTTTGGGGGAAAAACTTTCTATGAGTTGAATTATGTCGTCATCATTCACTTCGAGATTCAGATTGTTTGCTAGGCTCACTATTACAAACTTCCAAAATCATGCACAAACCTTTTTAATGTTTTTTTTCCATATGCCACTCATACATTGAGAGGTCACTTCGTCCCAAGCCACAGCAATATTTTTAATAGTATGATAAATATTGAATGCGTTCCAGAATTACATGAGAGTCTGGTCATTTCCTTCAGTAGCAGAAACTGCTTGTGAAAAAGTTCTCCGTAGATAATAAGCCTTAAACACTTCAAGTACTCCTTGATCCATAGGGTGGATCAATGAAGTACTGTTTGGAGGAAGAAACATGACCTTGAAGTTCGTGAAGATCACTGCTTTAAGTCGTATAAGACCGATGACCTGGAGCATTATCTAGAATTAATACAATTTTAAAATCTACATTTTCTTTCACACAATAACTTTCCATTTCACTCGCATAACAGTTGATTAAGGCATCCTCGAACAATTTTTGAGGATGCTTTAATTTTTTTGAGTCATCCACGACTTCTTATTGCTCCGATAATGAATTGGGAGTATGCTTCCTAATGTTTTTGAAGATTCGTGGATTCTCACTGTGCCTATCACAAATGGTTTCAGTTTATATCCAGCCACATTACCCGTAACAGAATCGTAATACGGGCATTAAGAGCTTTAAAATTACGTATAGTTTGTAGCTTTTTTGTGAATGAATGTCCGCTCGGGCATTTTATTTCGAAACAAGGACGCCTCATCCATGTTAAATATTTGCTGGGGCAAATAATTTTCCTCCGTAATAATTTTATCCAATTTTTTCACAAACTCCTTGGCAGCCTTCTAAGCACTTGCAGATTCCCATACATTCTCACATTATGAGCGCAAAATGCTGCTTGAATCTCATGAACCAACCGGAAGATGCGTTGAATTCGTAGTCATAATCGGGCCCTGCTTTCTCCTTCAACATGTTGAAGAGACTTAGTGCCTTAGCGGTTATGGTCACAGTGCTAAGAGGCAATCGCTTTTGGTTCAGGTCCTCTATGCATGATGCAAGTAGCTTCTCCATATCAACGATAGAACCAGGCCCGGCTGGTGGCGTGTGCGAATTGTGCAATATACACAGGCGCCGCAGAAGAAAAGGCGCCTAAAAGATGTCAAAAAATATGAGATAAGAGTTTAAACGAACAACGAATGGTATATATAATTATGAATGTGCGTCATCTTCCGTTCGAGCCCCTTCAGATCTTCCCGGAAACGAACAAATAAATTCTGAAATTGTATCCCGGATCCGATTATATCACTGTAATTTTTGATTAAAATTTACGAAATATACCTAAAATAGTTCTTCATTATTTAAATTAAGGGGATATTTCATCACACTTAATTCTTCTTTCACATTATTCTTCTTCCCACGTATTATCCCACATATTTGTTCTTTATTTTTTGATATCATAAATGAACTTATGATTAATTGTTGAGTTCCGTGTAAAAACAATTTGTATAAGCATGACTAATCCGTAGGTAACATTATAGTGTAAAGCGGTTTTCATTTGTTTTTCATTTCCTGTTCGTTTTATTCACACTTGATTAAAAAAAAAAACTTTTTTGGAAAGGCGCCGAACATTAATCGACACACAAGAAAAATACTAGGCGCCGGCGCTGGATAGAACCTTGTCTTTGCTTCGCCACTCTCTTCGATTTAATAGAAGCAGATCCTTTCCCAACCTCGACGATTTTATCCTTAATTTCAAAATAGTCGTCACTGTAGAATGAAACCATCCGAAGTCATGTGCGATCACATTGACGGTCTTACCAGCTTCATGTCGCTTTATAACTTGAAACTTCGTTTCACGATCAATTGCCCTCCTCTTTTTCTGTGATTCTTCACTAAGTTTTTTAATTGGGCGTGCAGGGGCGATGTTGCACAAAATATCGCGATATATATAACGATAAATACACAAATAAGCCATTTCTCAAACACAAAATCAACAGCGGAACTGTTGAAGACACGTGCCGACTACCGAGGTAGGTCGCTGAAAACGCTGTTGCCACTGTGCATGCTTTACCTTACGCTCGCTTGCGTCTTGTTCTCAAGTACAGCCGAAAATGCTATTTATTCCCTTATGGCAGCGATTTTCAACCGGTGTGCCGCGAGATTTATGAAAACAAATTAATTGAAATAAATAATGTCGTAATTTGCGCATTTATTTATTAGTGTCTGGTCTTCCATCTTCTTGTGTGTGTAAATCAATTCAAAACTATGCCTATTTTTTGCCAGATCATCAAAAAAATTAAAATAAGATATTTTTAGTGTGCCACAGAATTTTAATAATTAGTCTAGGTGTGCCGTGTTATGAAAAAAGGTTGAAAATCACCGCCTTATGGGATCACGGACGTATCTTCGAAAGGACGTAACTCGAACGGACGTAACTCGAGGAATGACTGTACTTCCTTGGTTTTAGGACTCGAGCGATTGCTCGCAATGATATTAATTCGCCAATTCACTGTTGCGTGGCGTTATGTAATACTTCTGTTGTCATTGGCGGAAATTGTGCTGGAATATTTTGGTCCAAGATCCATGACAATCTAGTTTCGCCATTGCTTAGGATTTATTTATTCGCAAACACATGCTGAGCGCTTAATCATTTCCATGAAACAAAAAATATATTTTACATAGAAATTTATATACATTTGTATCCGCTTTTAAAATTCCTACTTGCTTGAGACAAAAATCCACCAACTCAGGAACAGATTAAAAAAAAAGTATAGAAAAAGTCCATATACTCGACGATTGTGAGGATCTTTCTTCTAAAAGGTTAGCATTATGCCAGTAACATGTCACTAGGCTACATAGGCACTTTTGGATTTATACAATAATAATAATAATAATAATAATAATAATAATAATAATAATAATAATAATAATAATAATAATAATAATACTTTTTTTATGTCTTAGATAAATTACATACATATATACAGTAATAATTATATATACACGATTAACAATTATATAACAGATACTCGCAAGTTAATAATATTCTTAAATAATTTATTTTTATTTATTTTTTATGTCTCAGATAAATTGCATACATAGATACTATAATAATTATATATACAGTATACAATATTTATACCGCATTACAATTGTGAATAACAGATACTTGCAAATTAATAATTTTCTTCCTCGAAGCTTAGCAGAGCTTATCTGAGGAAGATAATAGATGATAGATGGTGGTGGTTTCATGGTTATGTTTCTATACTTGTCGCAAGCCAGGTGTTGATTTTACTGTTTGTTGGTACGTGCTTAGAAGACTTCAACTCCAATTACAGTTTAAATGTTTTTCTTTTCCTTTTTTTCTTTTTTTGCAAATAGGGATGGATTTAGACACGGTGTGTTTGTTTCTTTGTGTTCTTGTAGTGATGGTTTTTGAGAGGGGGTTTGTCATAGGTTTGTGTGTGTGTGGGGGAAACAGAAATTGCTCTAGTTTTCATTCTCGCTATAATATTTATATAGCGCCTGTTTCAGCTCTCTGTATGTTCCTAGGTTTCTGTTGTCGAATGGCAGTTTGTTTATCATGTCAGGTACGTAGAAGTTTCGGGTGGCTTTGCCGTGGTGATTGTTGTACTTATATGTTATGTAGTTATGTAGTTTTGTTGACTGTGGTCTTGTTATTTGATATGTTGTTCTGGTTGCTCTATAGGTTGGGCTGCAGTAATGTTTTAACACGACTGTGTAGTGGCATAAGTGTTTCACCTTTAATATTTTGTGTTTTGTCTGTGCTTCCTGCATAAGTGTGGGTTGTTCCAGAATATCAGTTTTACCATTTTATCTTGCAACCATTGTAACTTGTTAAGTCTGTAGTCTGCACAGAATGCGTATGATGTGATTGAATATCTTAAAATGTTTTCACATAATACTTTATAGATTAGTATTTTTATGTGGGTTGGGGCAATGTCTTTTAATCTGTATAGTTTGTTTGCTATTATCCTAAGCTTGGTATGTAGGTAGTTTGTATGGCTATCCCAACTTTGATGAGCATCGAAGTGAAGTCCGAGATAGCGTGTTGTTTTCACCTGTGTGATGGTTGTGATTTTAGGTTCTGCGCTTTGTGTATAGGAGGATGAATGTCAGATAGTGAGATATTTAGTTTCTATAGGCAGGGTTTGGGGGTTTTTGAATATCGTTAGCTTTGTTTTTCCAGGGTTTATATATATGCCGTTTTCGGTTAACCAGTTAGTGATTTGATTGATGCGTTGCATATTTGTGTAATTTGTGTAAGCGATATTTGCGTTGTTGTGAATGGATACTATGGCAGTGTCGTCTGCGTACTGGAGGATTTTACTTTTTAGGGGAAGGTGGCTTATGTTGTGTGTGTATATGTTAAATAGAATGGGAGATAGGACAGCTCCTTGCGATACTCCACAGGTTACATGTACCTCTTTGCTGTACGCTGATCCTATACGTGTGGTGTGCTTTCTGTTTTTCATGTATGCTTTAAACCACTGGAGTAGATGACATCCAATTGCGATATGCATTAGTTTCGTTAGCAAGGTTTTGTGTTAGTGTGTCAAATGCTTTTGTTAGGTCAATGAATACCACTAATGTTATTCTGTTTTTATCCAATGCAGCATTTATTAGGTCTGTGAAATCTTCCAGGAGTTATTGTTCTATTATTCTTTTGAAAGCCATGTTGTGTTTTGGATATGATTTGAAAATTTTCAACGTATGTGGAGAGTTTGTGATGCACGATGCGCTCCATGATTTGGTTGATTACAGACAACGTGGCGATGGGTCTGTAATTACTTATAATGTTTCTTTTTCCATGTTTGTGTATGGGTGTGATTAATCCAGTCTTTAGTGTTTCAGGTATGTGTCCCATTTCGAAGAATTTATTTAACAGTTTTTGTATAACTTGAAGTAGATTGGTTGAGTGTTTCTTGATGTCTTTTGGTCTGATTCCGTCTACACCCGGGCCTTTGTTAGCGTTAATTTGTTGAATTGCCAGTGATAGTTCTTCTTTTGTTACTGTGGGGAACCACATCGACTGGATTGCTCATGGATCTTGTGGAGAATGTTCGTTTGTGTGAAGAAAGGTTGTTTCTTGTAGTTTTTGGACAGAGTTCACGAAGTGCTGTAATAATAATAATAATAATAATAATAATAATAATAATAATAATAATAATAATAAGAAGAAGAAGAAGAAGAAGAAGAAGAAGAAGAAGATATTCGTAGCTAGAAGAAATGCCAATTAACCCACTAGGTGACTGGTCACCTTCATGCAGAGAAACATCACCATCATGATCTCCTTTATTGGAGTCTTGACATGCCTGATCTTTAGGTCTCCAATTTAAAACAAATAGTGTAGAAACAGAGTATCACATATTTAATTATAATTACTCTATAAGCATCGCAAATCAACGATGCTTATAGAGTAATTTAGATCCGAGAATGTAGCTACAAAAAAAGGGGGAGGAAAAGTATCGTGGTCAAGAAGCCTTACATACATTGCCTGAAAGAATTTTATTATATAGAGTGTGTTTGTAGTATGTAGATAAGTATCCACATACCACGAATACTTTTTTCTTCTTTTGAAGTATATGCTCATTCTGCATTATGCCTTTGTGTTCTTTTTCATTTCTAATAAATATTGTGTCGTATGCATCTGTTGATACGCCAGAATCAACAGGTTTGTCATCGCCACCTAAAACAATCTCATGCTTTGATTTCAACAGGCAAAAATTTTTAAAATTCAGTATGTGTTCATTTTTGTAGTGTGGAGGTATTTTAAACGTGTAAGAGATTTTAAATTTCTGGCTGCCTTTGCATTATTTGTACTCGTCGTAGACAGCAAATTTTCTTCAATTTCTGGATTAGTCGATAATTTCAGCACTCCAATATTCTGTTTCAACCCTCCAGTTACTCTGATTATGATAAATTCAAATCTCTTCACTCTCCACTCTTGAGATCTCTAATCCCCATAGGTGATTCAGATTGTAACTCGATAAACAATTTAGTGAAAAATTTTCCCTTTGACATATTCTTACACATTGTTCAGAAAGATACAAAATTTGAAGGGAGTTGAAGGAGAGAGAGAGAGAGAGAGAGAGAGAGAGAGAGAGAGAGAGAGAGAGAGAGAGAGAGAGAGAGAGAGAGAGAGAGAGAGAGAGAGAAGGGGGGAGGGAGAGAGAGATCCTCAAATTTTGAGTAAAAACCTAGTAATGCCTTTTATTCTCCAAAGGGAGAAGTAGTCAAGGCCATTTAATTCTAACTTTTTAAGAGTGGGCAGCCAATCTCCACTATTTGGTGTTACGGTACAGCTATTTCCGTCTTGGGATCTCTAATCCTAAAACTTATATATTATTATGGTTAAATTGCGTCAGTTTTATAGTCGATTTTCCTGATTTGCAGAATAAAAACGCAAGTTTGTAGAAGGGAAAATCCTAATTGTTTGTGCCGAAGATGCTAAACTTGCTGAGAAAAGAGAGAAAAAGTTCCTATATTCAGCAATTATTAATTTGTAATGGTCTTTCTTCCGGCAGTCTAAAGTACTACCGAAGTAAACACCATTTTCACAGGAGTACATACCCACCCAAATGTTACCCATCACGTGAAAAATTATCTCTCAAGTACAGTCTCCTTATCGACTCATTGCTTATGAGTTAAAGCAAATCGTATAGGAGAGAATGTGCAGCATATATACGCATGGGAACTTTGATGGGGAAAATGTGTTTGTAATCGCAAGAGGGATCACATTTGAATAGTTTTAATGTCAAGTATTTGGAGGAACTGTTGTTCAGCGAAAGGATGAATGTGAATTTCAGAGAAACTAGATATTCTTGGTGGTTGCATGAAAGTGTGGATGCATTAAATTACGTGATAGAAACATAAGTGTAATAATGAGAGAGAGAGAGAGAGAGAGACAAAAAATTGTTAGGGATGACCATAAGGAAACTCAGAAGTAGTTTTGTCAAGAAAGAAAAGCATAGTCATGGAAACAGGAAATGCGATTATGTTTGAGATTATATTCACGAGAACAGTATTTGGCTTTCGTGTGCATAGATTAATGCTAGAAGTATCGAAAATAAGGATTAGAAGCATTAATACATGTACTGAAATCAAAAGTTATAGGCATTAGTGACACTTGGCTGAAAGAGGAGGATCAGTTTATTCAGGGACGACAAATAAGAAAGGCAGTTAAGTACAACTAGTTATAACTGCAAGAGTAATTCAGTTCAACCAGAGTAGAAATCGCTAATGGCAATGATAGTATAGTATGAGCAATACATGGCTGTGTGGTGTGAGATAGAGACTAACAAGGCAAAATACAAATCGGGGCGGTTACAGACCAAGAGCATATAAAGAAACTGCGAATTGCATAGACAGATAAATCTTATGATATAAGGATGCTTATCATCACGTATGATTTCAAAATTAATTTACAGAAATACTCAAGGACATCTATCTTAAGCAGCACATGATGGAAATACTCATACTACAAAGCCATTGGATCTAATAATAGTGTCTGAACTTCAGACATACTTCAGACTCTGAAGATAAATAATGAATATATATATATATATATATGAAAAAAAATTGAATGACTAGAACCGAGATTTAAAAAAACTATGTATGTTTTTTTCATATTTTATTTCATATTTCAGTTTTATTCATAAAACTATGTATGTTAACCGAGTCAATGATCATTCTGTCATATATATGAAGAAAAGCCAAACGGCTATTTTTTTTTTTTTTTCTGGCGAAATTGATAAATTAAGGAGATAAAAATCTCTTATTGTTTTTCAGCCAGTATGCGAAACTCTAAGATCGAAAACTACGATCTAAGCGTTTCATGCCGACGAAAAACAATAAGGGATTTTTATCCCCTTAATTTATCAACTTCGCCAGAAAAAAATAGTCGTTTGGCTTTTCTTCTTAATTGTAATATGTTATAATACAATATAGTGGCACACCTTTCTGGCATTCGTATAGCGAAGGTATGCAAGTTCTTTTCACTTAAACTTTGATATCATCTATATCATCTAGGTCTAGCTACTCACTGATGAGACCTCAAAAAAAGGTTGAAATCGGTTTGGGTAGTGACCTCTCCTCATAATGTAAGGCAGTATTACATCTCCTAGGAGCTGTGTGTTTTTACATTATGAGAAAATATTAAGGATAGTGAGGGATCTTGCTCCACCTTTGCATCGAGTTGCCTTGGTGTGGTTCTACCAAGTGGTCACTTACGCTTGGATTCGCCGATAGTTCGTCGGCATGAAACGCTTAGATCGTAGTTTTCGATCTTAGAATTTCGCATACTGGCTGAAAAACAATAAGGGATTTATATCCCCTTAATGAATATATATATATATATATATATATATATATATATCAGGGGCGAATATTCCGGTTGTGCTACGTGTGCGGTGCTCATTCACGAAATATCAATATCACCCATATTAGATTTTTGCATTTATTCCTGTTAAAGACTCCCTCAATTGTTTGCAGACTTCGCGCGATTCCTAAAATTGAACACAATATACTGTGCTAATGCTTCATTGTCCTCTTCACGAGGGTAATAAAGTATTAGTGCTTCATGAAGAAGGGACTTTTCGCAACGTAAACATTGCGTCACATTCGCGTTAATAGCCCTGGTGTACTTTCGAAATGCATACACCTTTGAGTCTTTCGAAAAGAGGTAAAGAGGGCGCAGCGGGTCAAATTCTTAGCTTTTTTAATATTTTTAAACCGCTGAGAAGGCGGGGCACGGATGAACTAAAATTTTGAGCTCACTCAGCACCTAGCGTCCGTGATTGGTTATTGTGTCAACCAATCGTATCTGATGAATATTACAAACAGTTGTTATGCATGTTTTCTGAAACTAAAAATTTCAAAGTTGATGTTAGGAGACAAATGCTAATTGTTTTTTTCTTTTGCTTGTGCAGTATAGCATCTGTTGAAGTTTGCAAAGTTTTTTAACCTTATACCTTTGTGGCTGGATGGACCTCAATCCCTTGGATTATAATCCCTTCATCTCTATGAAAAATAGCTTAAATTAATGAGAATTTATCGGGCACCTGGCTCACCCATTTTAGGGCATTGTGGGAGCGTCTGTACCGATGAGCAGAACCGCTTTCGGACGCTTGTGTTTCCACCTATCGTTTTCATCGTAGTTAGATGACTCTCGAATGAGTTGACTGGGATGATTAACTGCTTTGGTGAAATATGTAATGGCAGTATCACGGAGAAACATGTGAATATCAGCGTCTTGGTGGAGCAGAGTATTCCTGACAAACCACGGAGCATTGAATATCATACGGAGACATTTGTTCTGGATGACCTGTAGCTTTTTGATGTTGCCAGGGGAGGTGTGACCCCAATTCGGTGATCCATAAGTCAATGTGGGTATAATGATTGCTTTATAGATTCGTAGTTTCTTTTCAGTGCTGACACGGCTTCTTCGGTTGAGAAGAGAGTAAAGTTGCATAATTGCAACTTTACTCTCTTCTCAACCGTGTTTGACTTGCTGCAGGCATAATCGATGTGAGAGCTAAAGTTGAGACGGTTATCTAGTTGAATGCCTAAATATTTGGTGCTGGATTTCCATGGAATAGCTGTGTTGAAAAGTTTGACTTCTCCGTAGTGGGATGCCTTCCGTCTTGTGAAGAGAATGGCAGTACTTTTGTCGGCTTCACAGCTAGTCTCCATTTCCTGAGCCATTTTTCTAGATGTGTTGCTGCGGTTTGTAAGCGATGCGTAGCTAAGTTCGGCCTGAGAGATCTACTCAAAATTGCCATGTCGTCCGCATAACAAGCTGTGGTGGTTGATGTCGTGTTAGGGACATCAGCAACGAAGATTTAAAAAGCAGCGGAGAGAGCAGCGAGCCTTGAGGAACACCTGCAGTGATTCTTTTCGAAGAGGATTTGAGTCCTCTCAACTTGACCTGAAATTTCCATTTTTTAGAAAGGAGTCAATAAGTTTGGTAAGGTAGAGCAGAACGTTGGCCATAAATAATTTATAGATGAGGCCTTTGCACCAAACCTTATCAAAGGCTTTTGCTACATCCAGAAAAATAGCTCCTGTATGTTGGTGCCAATTGAATCCAGTAGTGATGAATTCGATTAGTCTGTGAAGTACTGTGCCCGGTTCGAAACCCAAACTGCTCTTTCGGTATTCTGTTGTTTTTGTTCACCACATCTTGAAGTCGATTGAGGATGATTTTTTCCGCAATTTTTCCCAAGCATGAAAGGAGACTGATGAGTCTGTAACTTTGAGGTAACTGAGGTACTTTTCCCGGCTTATGAATGAGGATTATGTCTGCTTGTTTCCATCGGACTGGAAAATAATTTAATCTGAGTATTGCATTTATAATTGCTACCAAATGCATGACAGCTTTGTGCGAAGGGCCTTGATTGTTTTGTTGTTAATTTCATCTGGGCCAAGGGATGTTTTGTCGTTAAGCTTCTTAATGATTGAGTAGACCTCTTTAGGCGAGGTGGGACAGATATTTTCACGGCTGCTAGGCTGCTGGAGCGCAGTATGGACTCGAAAGTGAATTTTCTTTATGAAGATGAAATCTGCATGCGCATAATTAGGACTGCACCGAAGTTGAAGAGCTTCAGTGAGAGCTTCTGACTTTTCATCATCCCCATAAACTATACCGCTTTCTCCGTGAATGGGCTGGATATTGGAATGATACGGAGAGCTTTAGCCAATTTCCACAAAGAGCCATCTTCAGTTTTCAGGAAACAAAGTTTTCTTTCCCATTGCTGATTTCTGTGATCTTTTAGTGCATAACGAAGTAAGTTTGATGTTCTGTTCAGCTCTTGGCGGTCTTGAGGAGATAACGTGTTATGAAAGCGGCGTCTGATTTTATTTTTGTTTCTGATTAGATTACTCTAAAGTAGGGAAAAGGAGTGTCACGAAATCACTTGGCCACAGATTGAAATCCTACCTCCTTAAATAAAACCATAAATCCACCTGGTCCTCATTGCAGATGGGGAGCAGACTGTGTCTACGCCAGTGCAATGCGCGTTTCGTGAAAAACCTTGTAAACAAATTAATCAGGCTCAGTCTAAAATAATACGTCCGTTTACATCAAAAGCTAACCACTCACCGAGATCTAAGTTTTTCAACGGTATATAGAGACATTTTATTCTAGTCTTCTGAAACAACAGACAGTAAAAAAAAAAAAAATTAAAAAAATATATATATATCTATTCCTGAATAAAAATGAATATTCTGTGTATTATAAGACGTTGTTGATCTACAACAAAATACCAGCATATATGAGATTGATAAGACAGAAGAACCCCTGATACTAAAAAAAAAAAAAAAAAAACTAATGAATTTAGAATTCCCAAAAGTGTGGATAATTCCGATAATGATCGGATGTTATGTATACTGAATCTCAGTAAATAAAATAAAATTCTTGGTAAACGGAGCGAAATATACACAAACCAGAGGTTGAAGAGAAATACACATAACATGTGCAACAAATTTTACGAGATGATTTGCTGCTCCATCAAACCATATTATTCCTGCAATACTCGCTCTCTTCATAAGCTTTTTTTTTAATTATGACATCATAAATTCGCTTACTCATGTTTAGAATTTATAGGATCGTGCTATTCGCTCTACCCAGCAAATTATAGGACACACACACATCACATATGATAATTATTATTAATTATTCTTTACCATTAATGAAAGTATTTCTACTCACACTTATTCTTTCCTATTCTCACATGTCTTATAAATGATGGTTCGCATATTTTCATCTTTGAGTATTTCAAAGATACCAATCAAATAGAGCATTCTCCTTCATTGTTGTTTTCTAATAAATCCTAAAACAGATTGTTCCCCCATTCTACGCAGAAGTACTCAAAGTTATCCTGCAATTAATTGCATTGGACCAATTAAGATGAGCGCTGATGCGCTATGACTGTTTTATTGCAGCAATAAAACACGTGTTCCTGTTTTTGGTTCATCTTTTTCTGATTTGTGAACGGTGACCAGTGAATTGGCGAGTTACTGAGTGAAGTGTGAATTGTAAATTTAAAGTGAAACAAATTTAAACAAAAAAATACATTTTAAAAAGGTAAGTGTATGTAATTTAATATTTTTTTGGTTGTTAGTTTTATGATTTTTTTGCTTTTAAACTGAAATAATTTAATTTATGATTAATGAATTAGTTGATTTTTTAATAAAAGATGCCGGTAATTTTTTATATATATGAAATTGCACTAATAACTATTAATTCTGAATACCTCCCCCCCCCCCAGAATTAAAGATCATTAAAATCGATGCAAAATGAAAATAATTTATTTATAGTGTACATCGACAAATAATTACATCAAAAAAAGATAAAAGAGATTTATTGATGTATGTAGTTATTTAATTAAATCAATAAAAATTTATTGATGTAATTATTTGTCTAATACTCCCCCCTCCCCCGGAAAATTTTCTGCAGATGCACGCCCATGCATTCGGTCAAATTGACTTGAAATTTGTAGCGTGAGTTGCATAACCCACATCACAGCACACGACGCCACTGATATATATATATATAGAATAATTATATAGAATATTAGAATAGAATAGAATTAGAATAGGACTGTGAGAATTCAATATGGCGTCTTGTCTAGTGCTCATACATATGATTCGCGATTCTGATATTTGATATAAAATGTGATTTAATGAACTCAGCAAATATATTTACTGGCAGTGAATAGTCCTACTGGTATAGTCAACCGGTTTGGTTCTTAAATAGGCTCATAAAAACCAATTCAGTAGGTAAGTTAACCTTTTTTCGAAACAACGGCGATACGCTAGGCTTACTGCCATCAGCATCGCCATTGTTTCATTGCATCAATTATTGTTTTAGAAACTATCTACTATCACAATACGGTAGAAATGGAAAGCATGTCCTGTTCTCCAGAACAAAACGCGGGTCCAACCACAGATCTTCCTTACGAGGAACTCACCTTCAAACAGCTCCTGGCTATTTTTAAGCATATTGGAAATCTGCTACACACAAATTGGCCAGGTAAGGTAGTAGTTCATGAAATCCAAGAAGTTGATACGGTCGACGCTCAACTTCTTGAACTGCTCCAAGACAACGCTACTGAAAAAACAACGGCTGAAGATCATTCCCGTACTGACCACACTGATTTTCAGGAGGTTCGCGCAAAACTGCGACCTCCGAATCACCAATTATAGATGTCATGGAAGAAGATGGCTCTGCCGCAGACTCACCTACCTCCGCAAGGGAAAAGATCCCCCCGATTATTCTGCGTGAGAAGAACAAATGGATGACTCTAAAGAACATAATGAACAACCTAAAGATCTCATATAACAATGCAAAGAATATCACAGATGGTGTCAAAATTCACCCTAAAACTGTCACAGACTATCGTAGGTTAACAACAGAATTAAATTCCAGAGGAATTCAGTACCATACTTTTTTCACTCGGTTCGGAAAAAAATCTCAAGGTTGTGATTAGAGGCGTACCTGAGGATGTCTCCACCGACGAAATCATTACAGACCTGCACTCGAGTGATTTACCACCAATCAAGGTCAGCAGGTTGACCAGGAGGGACAAGACTCCAATGCCATTAGTGCTGATCGAGATCAGTCAAACCTATAAACACATATATGACTTGACAACCATCTGTGGATTGAAAATCTCGGTAGAACCGTTAAGGAAGAGAGCTTCTACTGGGCAATGCCATAGATGTCAAAAGTTTGGGCATGCCCAGAAAATGTGTAGGGCCGAATTTAAATGTTTGAAGTGTGGGGTTGGTCACCCAACGAACACCTGTTCTAAACCAAAATCTACCCCGGCCAAATGTGCCAATTGTGGCGGTCCTCACACATCGAACTACAGAGGATGTTTGTACAATTTACGTAACAGGAAATCTGGAGAGGGAACATTCTCTCCTTCCATCAGCTCGCCTACATCTGCGGCTACTTTACAGCCTCCTAAAGTTCAGAATAAAGACTCAGAAGCCCATCTACTGAAAACAGAGGTCCCTCAAAAAACGACTCTAAATTGGCAGTCCAGGACATATGCGGATGTAACCCGCCCTAAACAGACATCCCCAGAACAGTCACCATCACGCCCAAATTTGACAGCTATCATTACCGCGTCCCTGGCAAATATGCTATTAGATTTCAGCAGATCTAATCCTTCACAAAATTCTACCGATTTCTAAAAGACACTCGAGTCATCATTTCAGCGCTCACTAATGAACGGTAAAAAATTAAAACCAGAAGCCCTAGAGATAATAGCCTGGAATGCAAACGGCTTAAGAAATAAGATCCTAGAACTCCAAAATTTTGCCCACAGACATCGGCCAGATCTTCTATTAATAAATGAAACGCATCTAAGACCAACAGACAATCCCAAAATTTATGGATATCAGTCGTATAGAACTGACAGATCAACCCACAGAGGTGGAGGCACGGCAATTTTCATCAAAAATTTTATCTCTCATCACTCCATAAACATTCCTACTACCTCCAATCTCGAGATCACTGGCATCAAGATTCTCACGAGCTCAGTAGGCAAATTAAAAATTTTTGCAGCATACCATCCACCTCAAAAAGCATTACTACCTTCTGATTTGAACGCCATATTTGACACTGGAGAGCCTACCATTGTGGCAGGTGATTTAAATGCCAAGCATTCTACCTGGAATAGCCACTCCACTAACAAAAATGGACAGATACTACAGAACTATGCTGATTTCAACAACCTTCACGTAATAGGCCCTGCTGATCCCACCCATCACAACACCTATGGTAGGGCCGATGTATTGGACATAGCCATACTGCAGCACATCAGACTCCAATACAATTTAATGACAATCAATGATTTATCATCAGATCATAATCCAATACGGTTAAAATTAGGAAATCTTGAAAAATTATCCCCACCCCCTCACTCATTTATTCCTTGGGAAAGGCTCTCCAAGGTGCTTCCAAAATATATTGGTCCTGTTCCCATCATTAAATCAAAAGAGGAAATTGACATAGCTGTCAAAAATCTAACAGAACAGATTACAGCAGCCTGTGCAGCAGTTACTACCCCTGCAACCACCCACAAATCCAATCACCTGCCTGAAGATACTATGAATCTGATTAGAAAAAAAAATAAGGCTAGAAAAAGATACCACAACACTAGGGCGCCACAAGACAAGCGGATCTTAAACAGGTTAAATTCTGCAGTGAGAGATGCACTCGCAGCTCATAGAACTCAACTCTGGGAAGAAAAACTGACCTCCATCTCCACTGACAGCCACTCTGTATGGAATATTATCCGAAAGATCAAGAACAAAAATAAACCTCTTCCCCCTCTGCAAACAGATTCAGGTCTCATCCACACTGATGCTGATAAAGCTGAGGCAATAGCGAATCATCTTGAAAATCAATGCAAACCCGCATATGGTCACCTTGACATTAGTCATATCTACAAGATACACCGTAATGTCAGATATTCGCTCAAGTCTGCTCCCACACATTCTACTCAAATTACACCCACCTCACCTGCTGAAATATATGCTATTATTCAGAAATTCAAAAATAAAAAGGCTCCTGGACCCGACGGTATCTCCAACAAAGTTATAAAACTTCTACCTCGCAAAGCTATTGTTCATCTGGCAAACATAATCAACTCCATACTTCACTACAAGTATTTCCCTTCCTACTGGAAATTGGCGTAAATTGTTCCAATTCATAAACCTGGAAAGGATCCCACTTTGCCACAGAATTACAGACCAATCAGTCTCATCTCTAATCTCGGAAAAATAGCTGAGAAGGTAATTCTTACTAGGCTTCAAGATTCTGTACTCCGGTTAAACATCCTGCCTGAGGAGCAGTTTGGTTTCAGACAGTTGCATAGTACCACACAACAAATACACAGATTGGTTGAACATATCATTACAGGTTTTAACTGGCGTCAATGCACTGGGGCTGTTTTCCTAGACTTAGCCAGTGCTTTTGACAAGGTTTGGCATTATGGTTTACTATACAAGCTTATATCATCCGGTGTCCCAATCGGAATCATTCAACTCATCAAGACGTACCTTTGCGATAGGCGCATGCAAGTGAGACTAAGTGGAGTAGTGTCCTCACAGAAACACATCTTGGCTGGAGTTCCACAAGGGTCCTTACTAGCACCAATCCTATTCTCCTTATACCTGCATGATATACCACATAACCCATTATCTTCAATTAAAGCTCTTTACGCTGATGACACAGCGATATTGGCCAGATCATTAAAGCCTCACTTAGCCATCAAGAAACTGCATGAAAACCTACTGCAAATAGAACAATATTTTGCCAAATGGTGACTCCAGGTGAATCCTCAGAAGAGCGTAGCCGTCTTATTCTCTAGAAGATCAGTGCTTCCCAAAGAAGATATTCTCCTCTTTAACACAAAAATTCAGTGGAAAACAGAGATCAAGTATCTCGGTGTAGTAATGGACAGTAAACTGACTTTCAACTCCCATATCAAGACTCTCTGTGCAAACACATCCAAAATCATAGCCCAGCTCTATCCGCTAATAAACAGAAACAGTAAACTGAGCACCAGAATCAAACTTCTCATATACAAACTGATGGTTCGTCCAATACTCACCTATGCCTCACCGGCCTGGAGCCATACTTCAAACTCAAATATCATTAAATTACAACGCATTCAGAACAAGTGTCTTAGAATGATCCTGGGCGCTCCATGGTTCATCCGAACTGTCCAACTGCACAGCGACACGGAGGTCCCCTATATCTACACCTTCATGCAGACTATAGCAACCAAATTCTTTTCAAAGGCAACTGTGCATCCTAACAGACTGATCCAACTGGCCGCTGACTATGATGCAATGGACTATTCTAAGCACAAAAGACCTAAAGCCATCCTCAACCCCCTCACTGAAGATTAATCTCCTAGCCCACTCAGGGCGAGCAATATAGCTCATAAACTCTTTCTACTCACAGTCTCTGTTAAGATAGCCGGGAATACGAAAAGCTTTTGCTTCACCCGTTAAGCCAGTAATGTTACTAGTTACTAGAATTATATAGAATATAAAAGAAAAAGATATAAATAATAATTATCATATGTGATGTGTGTGTGTCCTATAATTTGCTGGGTAGAGCGAATAGCACGATCCTATAAATTCTAAACATGAGTAAGTGAATTTATGATGTCATAATTAAAAAAAAAAACTTATGAAGAGAGAGAGTATTGCAGGAATAATATGGTTTGATGGAGCAGCATATATATATATATATATATATATATATATATATATATATATATATATATATATATATATATATATATATATATATATATATATTGGTAAAAGTAGAATAAGCTCTGATCACTAATCTCAATATTTCCCCTTAATGCCCAAGGTAAAATACTTTCTACATATGTATATACGTATATATATGGAGCAGTTCAATGTCCACCAGCAGCCAATCAGAGATAGCTGGTCCAAGATTCACTAATTGTACAGGGCATCCGGCGAAGAGAGGCGATTTGGTCATTATGCCTCCAATTTAGTGAAAATAATCAAAACGTGAAAGCTAAGAAGGGGCATATGCGAAACTATAAGGCAGGCGATTATAATATACTGAGAAGACCGTCTGAAGTGTTTCTTTACATGAGGAACAGTATGATAGAGGAATCAAATATGCATGGAAAGAATTAGTCAAACCGCGCCTGAAGGAAGCTATATCTGACTACATCCCTAGAGTTAGGGGAATTGATTGCAGAGGAGGAGTTAATATTGGATTAATAACATTTCAAAGCATAGAAGAGGCTGTTGTGTATCATGCATCATCTTACAAGAATAATGATGAAGAATAATATACAGTGATATAGGTGTTAAAGATGATATTGGGAATACAGAATATGAGGACATTGAAAATTCGTGGGCTGCAGACACTAGCAAACAGTAGAAAGAGGAGAGGGATAATATGAATGAGACTTAAAAACTTCAGAATCGTACAGGATACCAGTTGATGGAATTTTTAATTTTATGGAAGATGGGGAGAGAACAAGAGGGCATCCATGGAAGTTGAGAATGAATGCAGCCAAGAAGAAGAGGATAGATTTTTTTTTTTTTATAGAGGGGTGCATGATTGAAATGGAGGTGAGATAGTGAGTGCAGGTAGTGTGAATGAATTCAAGAAAAGGTGTGATGGCTTGTGTGTTAATATGTGACTTCCCTCATTGAATTACTGACTTCCTAGAGAAAAATGGAAGAGATATTTTAAATCGGCAGTCAAAAATAAATCAGAAACAGTTAATAGTTTCCAGACAACTTTTCATGACTCTAATTTTGCAGGCCTGTGTGATAGACCAATCAGTACCTCAGGAATGTAAAAGTATTGAAAAGTGGGTCAGAGATAGAATTTCGGAATGAGTGAATAAGAACATGGTATTCTGTGGGGAACACATCATAGCTCTGTTAAATGATAAGGCCTCTAAGGCAACAGCAGGCCAGCAAACAAAATGGGCTGAAAAATTACCTGAGAACAGACCACAAAATTACAAATACATATTTTATGCTAATAATAATAATAATAGTGTTATTATTATTATTATTATTATTATTATAGAGAGAGAAATTCAGGGAATTTCTCTCTTTATTTATTATTATTATTAGCATAAAATATGTATTTGTAATTTTGTGGTCTGTTCTCAGGTAATTTTTCAGCCCATTTTGTTTGCTGGCCTGCTGTTGCCTTAGAGGCCTTATCCTTTAACAGAGCTATGATGTGTTCCCCACAGAATACCATGTTCTTATTCACTCATTCCGAAATTCTATCTCTGACCCACTTTTCAATACTTTTACATTCCTGAGGTACTGATTGGTCTATCACACAGGCCTGCAAAATAAGAGTCATGAAAAGTTGTCTGGAAACTATGAACTGTTTCTGATTTATTTTTGACCGGTGATTTCAAATATCTCTTCCATTTTGCTCTATCACCTAAGGATTTTTCACAAAATGGATATCAAGTAAAATAGCTTTAAAATGCATTATATTAAGTAAAATAAGATTATTTAAAAATTTCCGTAAACATTTTTGAAATGAAAGTATTGGAAATTTTTTTAAATTAAAGTAATTAAAGATTAATGTTTAGTACATACTTTATATTTTGTTGTGGTGTCTTTTTCTTTTTCCTTCAAAGTTTCTTTTTGAACTTTTTCTGTGAAATTCTTTTCCTGGGTCATCTCTGTGCAACATCCAGCAATAATCTGCCATCATGTTCACATTCCACCTGCCCTGATACCTTCTTTCCATCTCTTTGATGTCTTGGTGGAATCGCTCTCCTTGCATTTCGCTGACAGTTCCCAGATTCTCAGGAAAGTAGTCTAAATGAAAGTTGAGAAAGTGCACTTTTAAGCTCATGGAGTATCCCAAATCCTTGAATTTCTGTAGCATGTCTTCCACAATCATTTTATAGTTGGGGGGGTCCCTGTGATTTCCTAAAAATTTGGTCACCACCACTTTCAAAGCTTTCCATGCTTCTTTTTCAACAGTTGCCATTTTTTTTTCAAACAGTTTATCCTTCATAAGTTTCCTGATGTTCGGACCGATAAAAATACCTTCTTTCAATTTTGCTGTAGATAATCCCAGAAATTTTGAACAGATGTATTTAAAACACTCTCCTTCTTTCGACAAAGCATTGACAGATTGCTTCATCAATCCCAACTTTATGTGAAGCGGGATAAAAGGATTTTTTCCCGAGCAACCAAAGTTTAGTGTCACATTTTTACTTCCAGGCTCCAATGTGACTCTTTCTGGCCATTCCTTCTTGATCCAATGTTGTTCTCGATCTCAGCTGTCCCACTTTCACAAAAAAGCACGGGTATTTGGTGTATCCTCTTCGTTGTCCCAAAATCATAGATATGACTTTAAGATCACTGCAAACTGTCCATACATGATCACTGTACTTAAATTTGCTGAGAATGAAGACTAAATTTTTGTATCGTTCTTTCAAATGCATGGAATGTGCTACTGGTAGTGAAGAATACTTATTGTAATTATGGAGAAGCACAGCTTTGAGGTTTGAGGAATCGATAAACAACTTCTAATAGATGACTTCATATTTTACGTTGAATTTGCTTATCAGTCCGGGAATATCGCTACAGTAAACTAAATCACCTTCCCCTGAAAAGTAAGGAAGGGAATCTCTTTCTTCTTAGAAAATATGCCACCTTTCAGAAATATGATAACCTTAGTAGTCAATGACTAAAGTTCAACTAAAGAATCACACAAGAAAATATGACTGTGACAACAGGAAAGTCATCCATTATCTCAGCGAATTAGATTCAAAGTAGCCACCTGCACTTTTATCTGCACCCCCCCCCCCAACCTAGTTGCGCCCGTGGCGAGCACCTCTTTCGCCATGCCCTCGTTACGGCACTGGTGTTTGATATAATTTGTAGTAAAGATGGCAGTGCGGCCACCTCTATAGTAAGCCTGCCAGTTATGTATAGGAGATATCCCCTCTTATTTTGGGGCTGTCCGAGGGTCTTAGATGTGTCTCGCTTAATAGAATAACATCTGGCTGATATCTATGTGTAAAGTCTTGGAGCTCTAAAATTTTGATTCTGAGGCCATTTGCATTCCATGCAATGATCCAAAGAGAGGCCGGAATTAGTTTGTTTCTATTCATCTATAAGTGCTGTGAGGATGGGTTTTGCATAGGAATCTTTTAGTGGAGGTTGCTGAAGGGTTTGACATGAAGTCTTGTAGCATGTTTGCTAGACAGGTAGTAATAACAGTGGTCAGGTTTGTAGGTGCTGTTTGCTGATTCTGTTCTGGTGTTGACATGTTCGAATGGACCACATCTGCATAACTTCTTATTTGCCTTTGGTATACTCGATTCTTGAAGACCTCTGAGGCTGTGATGCAGGGGCCTCTGGTATTTATGTTTTAGAGGAGGAAGACTGTTTAGCTGTCTCCAACCGTCTGTTCTTCAGGTGTTGAGTACATCCCTTATAATTGGCTGGATGAGAGCCACTGCAGTTGGCACATTCAGCCGGGGTGGTTTACGGCTTTGTACAGATGTTGGTTGGGTGGCTACCTCCATATTTCAAACATTTATCCTCAGCTTTACACAGTTTCTGGGCATGGCCAAACTTTTGCCACTTGGCATTGCCCTTCTGGAGTCGCTCTGGTGTGATGATGAGCCCGCAGATTGATTTTAAGTTGTAAATATTTTTGTCTATGTTGTGGATCTCTACAAGGACTAACAGCATAGGATTCTTGTCAGATCTATACATTCTGCTGACCTTTATAGGAGGCAGATCCTGTAAGTTAAGATCAGCAGCTATCTCTTCTTGATCAATGTCTTCAGAGATGCCACGGAGGACCACTTTTAAATTTTTTTCTGAACTAAGTGAGATGGTATGGTACTGAATACCTCTGACGTCCGTTTCCTTTGTTAATTTTCTATAATCTGTCACCGTGGCGAGTTGTATCTTGATACCCCTCAAACACATTTTTGGCCGTTGTGTAATCAATTTGTAAACAGGACATAATCGACCTTAGAGCTGACCATCGGTATTTTTCTATTAGTATGATCGGAGACACCTTTTCTTTGGGAAAGCAGTGAAGTCTGAAACTGGACCGTCTTGTTCTATTTCTTTATCTTTGGGTGGTTCTACGGTTGTTTTGCACTTCTTGCGTGCACAGACGTCTTCGAAATCTGAGGGAGTTCGAAGACGTCCGTGCATCACCGATTCTAACTGTTCCTCCATTTTATTGGCATCATCACCTGTGACGCTTGCACGGGGAAACGTATCGTAAAGTTTCACCTTTCCTGGCCAGTTGTTATTAATCAGCTCTCATGAATTCACGATATACTTCCTCAAAAATATCGTCTCATCTATTTATTTTTCGATGTCTGTCAATGTGAAGTGTCAAAAGCTTAATAAAAAAAAAAAAAAAAAGCTTACCGCGCAGTTGTAGTTTGGCCAGTATTTTTGCAACTCTGAAATTTTAGGATAAAAGCACTAACATAAAATGGCGAGATCTTCAAAACTCATCTGCAACAAGTATCATGTCGTTGTCGTCTGGTAGCATCCTGTAGCAAGAGGGTTGCAGCAGATGAGCAGCTCTTCATTTCTCTCTGTCTGTCACCTCCGTCATTCTTAAACCAGTCCATTCCACAATGTCATTGAACCACTCTCTGGTTGGTCTTCCCTTCCCCTTGTAATATAGTTGTTGTCAGGTGTCCCGAAGAACCTCTCAGAAGATGTCCTGCAAATCTGGTCTTTCTTTGCATAATATTCTTGAGCAATGTTCTTTCCATCCCAACTTTTCTTAAAATCCTGTAAGTATCATGTACAAAACTAAAATTTTAGTCCATTAAGATCTCATTCCAGACACAGAAAAGATATATTTCCATATATATAAGCAGCCAAAAGGTGTCACACTTTATTACAAAAATACTCTAGATTAGAGAGAGATATTGAAAGTTTTTCCATTTTGTTATACTATAAATTAAAGATGCCAAGAAATTGTATTCTTGATTTAATCATTTAACCAAGTGTATTGCTTCTGGTTATGGTTCCCACTGATGAGACCTCAATAAAGGTTGACACCAGTCTGGTTAGTGAATCTTCCTCTAATGCATAGCATTATACATGCCATAAGGATATGTGCTTTGATGCATTATTGAACACTAAGGCAAGCGATGTGATGTCATTTCTCTCTATATTGCCCTTCATCAAGTTATACTATAAATTTAGGTTTTCGTTTCTCCAAAAAACATATTTCTACAGATATAAAAACTTGAAGATATCCACTGCTTTCTGATTTATTTTCTTATTTATTGGAGCTTTGGAAAATTTAACAGGGCTGGAGTAGGAGTTCTTATCTTGTCCTTCATTCTGTGGAGGGAATTTAAGGAGAAAGGTGACCGGTAGGAACATGAATGGTATAAAGCGCAGGCCAGAAGGGTAACGAGTGTGGTTAGAAAAGCAAAAACGGATTATGAAAGAACATATAAGCCATGCAGGCTAAAGAGAATCCCAAACAGTTTTTTCGATATGTTGCAAGTAAAAGAAAAAATGTATATGACAGAATGATTTTAAAGAATGCCGATGGTAGGGAGATAACCGAATCAGTTGATATAGTGGAATTACAGAGCGAGCACTTTGCAAGAGTATATCATCCAGGTGGTGACATTGTAGGAATGAATGAACCAATAGCTTATACAGGAATTGTGACGAATGAAGTGGAGGTGAATAGTCTATTACAAAACCTCAATGTCAATACATCTGTGGGATTGGATGGTATACCAGCTCGTGTCGTACTTGAAGCTGCTAAAGAATTGTCAGTGCCCTTGACCATTTTGTTTAATTTGAGTCTCGGGTCGGTTGGTCCCGAGGGGGTGGAAAGAGGTGAAAATAGTTCCACTGCATAAAGGAGGTTCCAAGACTGCTGTTGTAAATTAGCGACCGATCAGTATATCAGGAATCGTTGTCAGGTCTTGGAGAAAATAGTCAAGAGGAAAATATAGGATTGGATAGTTGAAAATGGGATACTGTATGGGGGACAGCATGGTTTTGTGAAGGGTAGATCATGCCTCAGTAACTTGCTCACGTTTTATAACACAGTGATGGCTGAACTAGATAAGGGTAATGGGTTTACAGTGATTCTACTGGACCTTGCTGAGGCCTTTGACAGGATACCACATAGAATTCTAATCAGTAATCAGTAAAATGCGGCATATGGGGTGGATATAAGGTTGGTGAGATGGATAGGAGGGCGGTTGATGGAGAGATATCAGAGAGTGGTTTATTCAGGAGTAGAGTCCAAAAGACGGCCTGTGACTAGTGGTGTGTCGCAGGGTTCTGTTCTGTTCTTGAACCACTACTGTTCAATTTGTTCATTAACCATATAAAAAAGGATCTGAGAGGAAGTGTTCATTTGTTTGCTGATGATACAAAGTTGGGTAGAGCAATAGTGAGTGCACAGGATGTCAAAAGTTTGCAAGATGATTTGGAGGACTAGGCTAAGGAGAATGGATGTCAATTTAATGTGGCAAAATGTAAGGTTATGCATTTTGGGGTGAAAAGATTAGCAGCAGTATATCACACTGGCGGAACTTTATTCCGGGAGATTGAAGGCCAGGGATTTGGGAGTGTTGGTGGATAGGGAGTTGAAGTTTAGGGAACACATCGCAAAATTGGCTAAATCAGCTCATCAAATCACTTGGTTGCTGATAAATACTTTAACAAGCAGAGACAAGCAGGTTATTGTTCCTCTGTATTCAGCCTTGATAAGACGCAATCTTGACTACTGTGCCCAGATGTGGGTGCCAGGGTTTCTTCTTGATGGGGAGGAGGTCGAGAGGATCCAGAGATGAGTGACCAAGATGATAGCAGGTGTATGGAATGAACTTTATGAGAACAGGTAAGATTTGTCGGTTGATAGGCAGAAAAGGGGTGATATGATTGAGACATTCAAATTACTGAAGGATTTCTATAAGATTAATTCAGAAGATATTTTTGAGAATAGGACTTGTGGTGGGTGGACTAGGGACCATACATGGAAGCTGGGCAAGAGTGCGGTTAGCAAGGGTGTTAGAGCCAGGTTTTTTACTTGGAGAGTGGTGAATGAGTGGAATAAGCTGCCAGAGTCTGTGAATGAGTTCAAGGCGAGGTATGATAAATACTGTGCGAATGTCAAATAGTTGTTCTTGACATGATGTTAGGGCCTCCATCGATGAGTCTATGGACTGCTTGGAGTTGCATGGTTTTCATGGTGATGAGGATATGTTGGAAAGGTTACGGAGAAGATTCACAAAGGTAGTCAGTGGTCTTTAGAATGTGGAGTACGAGGACAGATTGAGAGAATGTAATTTGCAGAGACTCGTGAATAGGATGAAGAGGGGGGGATATGATTGAGACATATAAACTGGTCAGGGGGTTGTTATCAGGTAGACATGGAAGAGATTTTTCATAGAATTGGAGAGGGAAGTAGAACAAGAGGCCATTGGTGGAAACTGTATAAGGAGGGTGTGAGCAAAGGAGTGAGAAGCAGGTTCTTTGCATGGAGGGTGGTTGGTGAGTGGAATGCATTGCCTGAATGTGTTGTGGATGTGGACACATTGAATCAGTTTAAGATGTAGTTGGATGAGCAATGTATGCAATAGTGAGTACGTCCCACGATGAGTCTCTGACTCCATGGAGGTCAGGTGTTGATAATAATAAATTCAGATGAGATTATAAAAAGAGTGGAAGGTGGGAGGGTAAAAACTTGAGTCATCCTTGGAAGCCATGTAAGAGTGTGGTGAAGGGGTGCGATATGAGGAGTAGATTTTTTACATGGAGAATTGTCAGTGAATGGAATGCATTATCAGAATGTGCTGTTATGCAATGAATGTTAAGGATTTTAAGATTCCATATGATAAATATGCTGTCAGTTGAATGAACCTCCCACAATGAGTCTGCCAACTCCATGGAAAGTACCATAATAATAATAATTATTTTATTGATTTCGAAAAGGTTTTTGATAAGGTCCACCATAATAAACTCATGAACATCTTGACCAACTAAGCCTAGATGATAAGGATGTTAGAATCATTAAAAACCTCTACTGGGACCAGATTGCATGTGTCCTAATAGACAAAATCAGGACAAGCAATATCAAAATTGAAAGAAAAGTGAGGCAAGGATGGGTACTATTTTCACTTTTGTTTAACATCTACTCAGAAGTCTTATTTCTTGGCCTTAGAAGGAAGAAAGGAAGGAGTAACCATAAACAGACAATTAATAAATAACTTACGCTATGCAGATGATACTGCTTTAATTACAACATATATTCAAGATCTTCAACTACTCCTAGAATGTCAACAAAGAAAGCACAGAAAGGGAGCTGAAAATTAACACCAAAAAAAAAAAAAAACATACGATAATAAGCAATGGCCCTTCAATAACAGCTGACTTAATTCTAAATGGAAATAAAATTGAACAAGTGAACAAATTCAAATACCTGGGATCCTAGTAAATGAAAGTTTGGGCTGTGAAATGGAGATAAAATCAGGAATTGAAATTGCAAGACAGTCACTTTATCAACATGGAACCCATTTTATGTAACAAGTTAAACATTGAAATTTGAGTATGAATGATAAAGTGTTACGTATGGTCAAGTTTACTGTATGGAGTCGAAACACGGACGTTAAAAGGCAAATATCAAAAAACTGGAAGCCTTTGAAATGTGGATATTTAGAAGGATGCTCAAGATCCCATGGACAGAAAAGGTAAAGAATGAAGAGGTGCTGAGAAGAATACATAAAATAAGATAGAGGCCAATACATTCTTATGTATTGACCTCTATCTCATACCAGATAGCTTCAAATGACCCATATCCATGAGATCTATAATCTTCCTTAACTTCTATTTTTGTTGATTGAAGTTCTTCTGCTATCATTCATAATACCCCTCCTCCTGTTCTATTTTCTCTGGAAATACTACATCTGTTATATTCTATTCTAGAATGTAACAGATGTAGCATCAGAAGTTGTAATAGGTACAAATGACTTGACTGCAAAAAGGACACATTAGATTGGATATCAGGAGGTTGTTGAGATGGATAAAAGAGAATAGTGTGATAGGAAAGGTATTAAGCATGTTGCCCAGGTATGACAGTGGTGAGATGAGGCGGAGAGCAAGGATTATGAATGATATGTTAGCAGAATGTGTAAGGAGAAAGGAATGCAGTTTTAATGTGTGGAATGAGTTTGAAGGACAAAGTGAACTGTATAGGAGTAATGGACTACATTTGAGTGGTTTTTGTGTGAGTCACTTGGAGAGACTGCTGCTGGAAGGTAGAGAAGTGAGTACAGAGAATGAATCTGATCAAGTGGTAAGTGATGCGGAAGAATGGGAGAGTAAAACAGGAGAGATTGAAGAGGTAGTTGTAAATGAAGAAGTGAGCAGCATGAGTTTAGAGAATGAGAGAACAGGTGCAAGACAGACAGTGAAATGGGAAGACTCAGGGTGGACAGAGGAACACAGTGTGAGAAAGGTAGATGCTCCAAGAGGATGTGAATGCATGTGTAGACAAAAAGGGAAGGGAATAACCTGTGTTCAAGAGAAAACAGTTGGATCTGAAGAAGGCTCAAAGATGAATAAGGAGAAGAGAAATGGCTCAAGTTAAACATGGAGAAGTCACATCAAATAAGGTGTCAGTGGAACTAGCTATAGATCCAGGAATAAGCTACTGTGTTTGTACACAAATGCTAGAAGAGACAAGGCAAATGAAATGCTTACATTGATTGAGTCTGTTCACCCAAAAAGTTTTGTAATAAGTGAGACATGGGTGGATGAGGATGACATCCTGACAGGAATAGAGATAGAAAGGTATGATGTTTTTCATGAGAATAGAAAGGGTAAAAAGGGAGGAGGAGTGCTATTTATGATAGAGAAAGAGTTATCTTCATACAAAGTAGAAATGCAAAAGGGGGAAATAGTGCCAGTGGTTTTGAAGCAGTATGGTGTGAGATACAGGTGAACAGAATGAAATACTTAGTTGGATGTTGTTATAGACCTGGTAATGTGGATGGTAGTGACTATATATAATCAAATTAGCCAAGCAAATATGAAAAGGGTGATTATAATGGGTGGTTTTAATTATGGCAATATAGACTGAGATGATGAGATAGCAACTGGAAGTAAAGAAAATGAGTTTCCTGAGTTTTTGAGGGACAACTACCTGACAGTATGTAACAGACAGCACATGAGGATTGAGGGTCTTGGATTTGATCATCTCATCAGAGGATGTAATTATAAACGAGGTGTCAAATCACCCTCCAATTGGTCAGAGTGATTACCTGGGTGGTTGCCAGCAGTACGAGCACCCCTGTGAGAAAAGGGTATATGTGGAACTACAAGGGGGGTGATTATGAAGAGCTCAGGAGACAGCTTGCAGGTGTAGCATGGAATGAGGAGTTAACTGGAAAAGAGATCAAAGCAGCTTGGGAAATATTCAAGAACTATCTAGTAGAAGCAATGTCTGAATGTATTCCAACAGCCAGACAGTTAAATAAGGTAGGTGTGAAATGGATGAATGAAGAGATTAAGCATGCAATACAGAGAAAAAAGACATTATGGAAGCAGAATAAGAGAAGTGGTAATAATCAGTTCCATGAGGATTACAAAGACCAGACAAGGAGGGTGACTTGGTTGATAACAGTGGCAAAAGTGAAATATGAGCAGCAGTTAGCTAATGAAACCAAAAAAAAAAAAAAAAATCCTAGGAGGTTCTTTCGATATGTAGCGAGCAAAAAAAAGAATGATTATGGAAAGATGAGATTGATTGGAGGAAATGTTATAAGGATAACTACTGCGAGATACTTAATGAGCAGTTCATAATGGTCTTTCATTCTTGTGAATATGACATCATGGAGAGACTGAGAACAGTTGATGATAGGAAGGAGAGACTGACTGTAAGTGAGCAAGAGGCATATGGGGAATTGAGCAAACTTGATGTTAAGGCAGCAGGACTTGATAATATATCACCATGTATTCTGAGGGAATGTGTCAGGGAGTTGACATCTTCCTTGACATATTTTTTTAACATGAGTCTTGCACTGGGTAGAGTTTTAAAGAGTAGAAGGAGGGCAAGATTATGCCGCTTCATAGGGAGGTGATAGAACTCAGGCATCAAATTATGGGCCTATCTCTGTGTCAAGTGTTGTGGTTAAGTTGTTGGAGAAGCTAGTGACAACTAAGATCTAAAATTGGTTAACAATGGTATTATCTTTGATGGAAAGCATGGATTTGCAGTAATCTACTTACTTATTACAATAAGATGATGGCTTCCTTGGACAGAGGAGAGGGATACACAATAGTATACTTAGATTTCACAAAGCCTTTTGATTGATTACTGTATGATAAGTGGATAGTCAAACTAGCGTGAATGGAGTTGGATGAATTAGTGTATTGGATCAGAGACTGGCTATCTGATAGGTATCAGCAAGTTGTTTATGGGGAAGCAATATCCCAGAAGAGGAAAGTCACTAGTGTGCTTCAGGGTTCTGTTTTAGGGCCATCGCTGTTTAACCTGTATGTTAATGATATTGGCAAAGATTTGGTTGGGGATATTCAGTTGTTTGCAGATGATGCAAAGTTGGGATGAAGAGTAGAAAAGATTATTATTATTATTATCAGACACCTCCAGGGAGTCCAGATTCATAGGGACAAAATAGGGAGGGCACCTATTTTGCAACTCTCCGTCTCCACCATTCAACCTCATCCACCAACTGCATCATCTACTGTCCACCACCACTAGTATTTTCACAGACAATCACAAACATCCATGCCACAGTGGGATTCGAACCCGCAGCCTTTTGGCTGGAGAGCGGATATGCTAACCATTCAGCCAATCAGGCTGGCCAGAGGCTTAGAAAAATTTCTTCTAGTCGCCAACTAGACTCAAAACCAAAAAGTCTTCCTTCGTGTGGTCAAGCGCCATGGTGTGCAAACGCCACATCCACTGAGCTACACATTGAGATGTTGTGGCCTTACAAGAAGACTTGTATAAATTGAGTGAATGGGCACAGAAATGGGGATGCGAGTTGAATGTTGCAAAATGTAAGGTTTTCAAATTTGGGAAACAAAGAAGGGATGTAGAATTTATGCTTGGTGGGGATATATTGTTGGAGATAGAGAAAATAAGAGATCTTGGGGTGATAAGAGTTTGAAATTTAGGCGACACATTGCCAAAATTGTGAGGACAACACAAAGATTCTGGGAATGATGTGGAGGACACCAACTTGCAGAAATAAGGAGATTCTTTAAGTTAAGGGGATAAAAATCCCTTCTTGTTTTTCAACCAGTAAGCGAACAAGAAGGGATTTTTATCCCCTTAACTTATCAACCTCGCCAGAAAAATAGACGTTTTGGCTTTTCATCTTAGTTAAGGAGATTCTTGTTCTGTTGTATAAGGCTTTGATTAAGCCACACATGGTCACTTTGTTTTTCAGAAGGACGAAGAGATGTTGGAAAGGGTCCAGAGATGACTTACTAAGGTAGTTTTGATCTCTGGAATGTCAAATATAAGGAAAGGTTGAGAAGTTGCAATTTACAGAGTCTAGTGGATAGGAGGAAGATGGTTGATATGATAGAGACCTACACATTAGTAAGGGGTTGTTATAGGATCAATGTTGGAGAGGTTTTACAGAAATGGTGGGAGATAAGGGGAGAACCAGAGGAAACCCTGGAAGCTGTATAAAGCTGTATATGGAGGTTATGAGCAGGAGAGTGAGAAGCAGGTTTTTTGCATAGTTATGAATGATTGGAATGCCTTGCCTGAGAATTTGAGTGTGTTTAAGGCATAGTATGATGAGCTCTGTATATGACAAAAGGACCTCCTAGTTGAGTCTTTGACTCCACACAGTCTTGGGATAATAATAACAGTATTAGAATGAGTTACATTCTATTGCAGGTTTTGATGATGCCAATAAGTTTTGGCTAAGTCAAACTGATCAATGACAAAAAATCTTCTCCTTTATTTCTGATACTTTAGGCATTCATGTATAGGCATTTCAACACCTCCTTGGGCTCATAGTTACACTTACAAAATGTCATTATCTGCCCATTCAATTTGAAATCTGGGATACTGCACTTATCTATCCCAGGGGTGACTATTTTATGCACTATTTTATATTGTATTCCTACACATTCTTCAATTCTAACTGCAAGTACACACCTTAAGTATAGGGCTAATAGTGATCTGCATAATATCCTGTTTCATTTTCATCAATGTTAATGCATCCAATACCAATAGTGTCCAGTGCAATTGTCACCATTCTTTGCCATTCTCCTTCTGTCTATTGCCAGGTGGGCTCAAATCCTCCAAACTCTTTCAACACCACTCCTTCACACCATCTTGGTCATCCTCTTTCTACTGATACCATCAATTTTATCAAACATCGAGGTTTGATTCTTTTGCTGTCATCCATCCTGTAGATATGTCCAATAAGCTTGTTTCCTTTGAATTATTTTCTCCATTTCAAAGGCATTAGATTGCCTTTGAAATTTACTTTAATATGTAGTTCTTCATTCTTACCTTTTGCATACATCCAATTTGTAGAAACTTTCTAATAAGAGTCTACAAATTGAAAGATCATAAGATTTTATACATTCAAAGCACTGCATATGTAAACATTCATCTTGCAGTGTCTTTGATCATTATCTTTGTCTCACAATCATAGTGCTTGTAAATATGCATGTTTTTAGCATTTTTAGCTTTGTGGCAAGGTTTCTAGATTTGTTTTCCATATCTTGTACAGTGCCTGTAGGTTTACTTTCACTTCCATTATATAAGATCTTATATCTTTTTTTTTGTTTTTCAGTCTAAATTGTGTATCATGTTGCTGCCTAGGTATATAAAGCTTCTAACCTCTTTCAACTTTTGTCCATTGACCTTTATTTGCGTTTTTCATCTTCTTCTCTCTAAATATCCTGTTTACTTCATATAATTTTAGGATTTCAAACTTTTCTCTTGGTATCCTTTCATACATCCTTTTTCAGATCTACAAAATTAAATACAGTTATATCATATTCTCATGATTTCTCCACTATTTATCTTACAGTAAAAATCTGATCCTGACAATCTTCCTCAAGTTTTTCTTACACAACTAGGTTGCTAATTCAAAATCAGTATTAACATATTATTTTATAGGTATATCCATAGAGACAAAGACCCAATACGAGAAGCCAAAACTATCTACTATTATTATTATTATTAATCATTATTATAATTTGCACAATACCTGCCATATTTCTTCTTGAATTCATTCAATGACAAAACACTCACTATTTCTGGTGACCCATTCCATTTTCCTTCATCACTCTGACAATAAAAAATGATGTGCTTACAACTCTCACAACTTTCTGGGATGTGATTTCTTGTTATCTCCATACTTGTCATGTATTAAAAAATTTATTCTGCATGAATCTTATAAAAGCTTTAGCAACTTATCATTTTCTATCACATCTTCTCTTTTCTTCTTATTAATTAACTTTGCAAACTACACAATTTCAATTTATTTTCAAAGTGAGATTCAACACATCTGATTACCTTGTTGTTTATATTCCTTCTACAATGCTTTCTTTTTTTTGCAGCTCCTGCTTTATATTGCTTATCATCTTGGTCATTCACTGGATCCCCTCTACTACCCTTCATCTCAGAAATACAGGATCAAACCTGTGCAGAGAAAGCAGTCAAGATGCAGACATATCACAGCCTTATAAAGAGGACTAATAATTTAATGTCCCTGCCTATCAACGTGTTCTTCTATGTCGAAGTAATAGTAGGTAATGTGTTCTTCTATGTCGAAGTAATAGCCTGAGCTATTTTGCTTGCCACTTTTGCAATTATGCCTCTGAACTTCATTTTCCCCATCTACAATTAGGTGTGGACTGGAAGCTGAAGTGATCACTCATCAATTCAGGTCTACTGCATTATTGTAGATATGGGAGCTGAATTTCAGGGACATATTGCCAAAGCAGGCAAAATAGCTCAAAAGGATTTAAAGATTATGTGCTTCATCAGTTTCCTCAAGTCCAGTACTGTCATGTAATGTACAAAAAAGATTACATAATGTACAACATGTAATCTTTTAATCTCCAAGTGCATAACCTTACACTCTGCCACTTAAACTGAAAACTATTATCCTTTGCCCACACCCACAGCTAATCTACTTAAATCATCTTGCAGATCTCTATGTCACCCTTATTACTGTCCTCTCCAGTTTTGCATCATCAGCAAACAACTTGATATTCCTCTTTAAAATCTTTCTCTATATCATTATATACAAATTAAGCAGCAGTGGTTCTAGTATGGGGTTCCGTAATACTCCACTGATGGCAAGCATAGAAGATTGCAGGTGATTAGTGGAGTGACACAGGACTTTGTATTGGCCTATTGTTACTGCTTAATTTCTCTATCAGATATTTTTGCAAAATCTAGTATTATTGTAGTGTAGCCATTTCATTTATTCGACACATCTGTCACTTTATTATAGTGAGTAAATTACTACCCTCCACAAAACTGTGCTGCTGGCTATATCAGAAGTAGTGAATGATAGAGAGTGGAATGAAAGGGCGAAAGAAGTGGCTAAAAGTAATGTGGATGATGAAGTGATGGTAAGGAGTGAAATAGCACATTTATGTTGCATCCTTCACATAACAAAAGGAGCTAGAGAAACTGGAGAAATGATTGTACTGTGGTACAGCAGGCAGGAGAATGAAAGAAAATGTGATTCAGAAAGTTTGAAAATGCAAGAAACTAGAGATAAGGGTAAAGTATTGTATGAAGATTCAATGATAAGAGGTTTACTTGTTGTAGAGGTATATTATCATTATCCAGGCCTCCATACAGTCAAAAGACTCATCGTGGGAGGTCGTTTTTAGGAAACACAAAGTTTATCATACCACTCCTTGAACGCATTGACCGTTCCCACTCCAACCACTCTCTCAAGCAATGCATTTCAAGGTTCAACCACACTCCACACAAAGAAACCACTCCTCACCCTCTTGCACACAGCCTCCTTTCATAACGTCCAGGGATAGCCCCTTGTCATCGCTTACCTAACTTCCATTCCCTAGGTATCTTTCCTTCAGCCAGACTTTTATTGAAAAGCCAGGTCAATGGAGCTGTCAGTTCTTTAGCACATTCTCTCAAAACCCATGGTGAAATACCATCCAGTCCAACAGCTTTATTGGTATCTAGAGTACTCAGTATTTGGAACACACTCTCCTGTTGCACCTCTAAACCCTGATCCTGCCCTATCCCTCTAATATTAAAACCTCCTCCAGGATGAAATACTCCAATAAAGTGCTCATTGAACAACTCCACTATGTCCTCTGCATTAGTCACTCTATTCCCATTTTTATCCCACAATGTCATTCTTCCACAATCGTTTCTCTGCCTACTGGCCACATAAAATTCTAGGGAATTTTATGTGGCCAGTAGGCAGAAAAATTCTCTTTTCATATTCCAGTTTTGCCTTCCTCACCATTCTGGTCACTCTCCTGGCCTGCGTTTAATATCCTTCGTGTATCTGTCCTCCGCCCTCTCCATGTATATCTTCCATAATCTCTTTTTCAACTGCAGTTCCTGTTTGATATCATTTGTCATCCACTTTACACCAAATTGTGTCTGCTTCTTCACTTGTGGAATACAGCTTACTATTGCTGCTAACAAATATTCTTTCACAATTTCCCAAGCACTAATGATATCCTGGCCTTCCAATTCTGCCCTCCATGGAACTGTCCCTAGTTGATACCTAAGACTACTATATTTTTTTTTTCATGCAGAGTTGTGAATGATTGGAATGCCTTGCCTGAGAGGGTGGTGACTGCAAGGAGTTTGAGTGTGATTAAGACACGGTATGATGAGACGTGTGTGTCATAAAAGGACCTCCCAGATGAGTCTTTGACTCCATGAGGTCTTGGGAAATAATAATAATAATCACCTGCCTTATAATTCCACATACGTTCCCTTTTCTTTGATACACCTGCATGGCTGTTCATCTTCCAAATCAAAACCACATGGTCACTCTCTCCAACTGGTGGGAGAGATGTCATCTCACTTATTATCAGCTCTTCTGATGCTATGACCAAATCCAAAACTCTTGAACCTCTTGTTCCCTCCATCACATGATGCCAAAGACATTTGTCACTCAAGAATTCCAGAAATTATATCCCCTTCTTACTACTTGCATTTTCCTCTTCCAGCTTATACTGCTGTAGTTAAAATCTCCCATAACAATCATTCTTCTTGCACTTGCCAAGATCAACTGCCTAAACATCTCCTGGTCCCCACCCTCTGTGCTCCCTGGTTTATAGCAACACCCCAATAAATATCCTGTCATGGCCACTTCTACCTCACACCATATGCTTTCAAAACCATTTGTGTCACTGCCTTCCAAAGCCTCTACTCTAAGAGGACATAAGTCATCACTTATCATAAACAGTACTCCACCACCACATTTTCCTTTCCTATCCTGCTGAAAAATGCTATACCCTGCCACCTCAGTTCCGTTATTATATCATCCTCCATCAACCACGTCTCAGAGATCCCAATAATCTTTGGCCAGATTGATGCTATCAGCGCCACTAATTCATTTCCTTTATTTCAGATACTCCTGGCATTAGTATAGAGCATAAAAATGTCACTATACCTATCATTGTCCCCTCTCAACCCCCCCTGGGCTCAATGTTTCCTGACATTGTCCACCCTTCCCCCCAAGCACCCATTCCCACGAGGCCATCCCTGCTACCATCCACCCTGGGAATTATAGTTTCCCGGCATTGACACACTGATTCGTTCAGAAAACAACAATCTTTCCAGATGCCTTCATCCTTCCTCATTTAAATGCAAGCAGTCTCTAGCATACAGTTCCCTTCTATCTTCAAACGCCCTCCAAGCATCCACATATTCCAACCCTCTCTTCTCACACATTCTGGCTATTATGTGATTCAGTATTGCTGCTCTTCTGCTCAGCTCGTCACTATCATACCTGGGCAACACACACACAATCTTCCCTGTCTGCGTTTTCTTTTGCACAACTTCAAGCAAGAATCTCAGATCTCTTGCCACCCAATTTACACTGCCTCTCAAGTTATTCGTACCCACAATCATTTCATCCATCCTTTCACCCCTCTTAATTGCCATAGCTACATTCTCTATTGTTCCTCCAAGCAAACACTCCTCATGCATCCTATCTTGTACACTACGGATCATTGAGTCACCATACATTACACCTCTTACCATTCCCTCTCTCCTACTGTTTCTGTTCAACCACTTCTATCATTCCCATAACTCTCTCTCATTCCCTCTCTTCCACTTATCCTATTCTCTCCTCTTGTGTTATTCCCATAACACTCTCTCATTCCCTCTCTTCTACTATTCCCATTCTCTCCTCTTCTATCATTCCCATACATCTCTCTAATTCCATCTCTTCTACCACTACTCCTATACCTTCAGCAAGTGATGAAAACATATTTCAAGATGCAAAAATCAAGGATATTAGTGATACTATTAGTTTGCAGAAGGGAGAAGTGAAAGAGATGATAGTTATGGCAGGAACAAATGATTTGAAAGGGAAGAAATATGCAATGAGAGAAGATATGAAAGATTCATTCACCCATTCTTGAATTTTCTTTTTTATCAATTTTTTTCAGTACCTTTTCTACCACACCCGAGATACTGATTAGTCTATAATTTGCTACTGCAGTCTCAGGCAAGAAAGGTGACCAGCATGGCAAAGAATGCAAAATTAAATTATGAGAAGAATTTTGCTGAGCAGACCAAAGGAAATCCCATAATAATTCCCTTGCCTTATGCAAGGGCATTATTTTGCCCTCTTTCCAGCCCCTTGGATCTCTACCAGAGCTGAGACTTAAATTAAAGAGCCTAGTCAAAGGCATTGCTAATTTCCCTTGCACATTCTCAGAAAACCCTAGCTCATATCCCATCCTCACAGTTGTATTTACATTGATATTCTGCAATATCCTAAGAACCTCCAGTTCAACCACCTCTTTCCTACATTAGTGTCTGTCACATAGGTTAAAGCAGTAACCTCACTAGGATGATACACCCTTGCAAAGTGGTCATTCAGTAACTCAACTATTTTATCTGCTTCTGTCACTTCGTGAACATCATCACTCATTAAAGTTAATCTTCCATACTTATTCTTTTTCTTACTTGCCACATAATGAAAGAACTCTACCTAGGATTTCCTTTGGCCATACATATATATATATATATATATATATATATGTGTGTGTGTGTGTGTGTGTGTGTGTGTGTGTGTGTTGTGTGTGTGTGTGTGTGTGTGTGTGTGTGTGTTGTGTGTGTGTGTGTAGAAAGCTTTTACATTGGGTATATATTAAGTTAAAGATACCAAGCAATTTTATAAGCCAGGTTTTTAATCCTTTTTCCAAAGTAAGCAAACAGACAAGTAAGTGTCGAGTTTGCGGCTGCACGTAGTGCAACACTAGGTAACGCGTTGTAAAGGTGGAGTAAGCTCTGATCACTTTCCTTAGAATTTCCCCCTAACAAAGCACATTTCCTTGTGGAGATGTATTCTGCTATGCATTAAGGTAATGGTCACTACCCAGACCGGTTTCGACCTTTATTGAGGTCTTGTCAGTGGGAGCCAGACCTAAAAAATGCGAAGGGTGAAGTAATACAGAGCTTATATAAATTTTACCTATACAAGAGATGTATTAAGGTAATGGTCACTACCCACACTGGTTTCGACCTTTATTGAGGTCTCGTCAGTGGGAGCCAAACCTAAAAAATGCCAATGATGAAGTAATACAGAGCTTATATAAATTTTACCTATACAAGTTGCCATAAGGTGCTTTGACCTCATTAAATAAAAATCTCAGCATGAGAGTAAGATGTAGAAAGTTTTTTACCTTGGGTATATATTAAGTTAAAGATACCAAGCAATTTTATAAGCTAGGAAAAAATGCGCTTTGCATTAGGGGAAAATTCTAAGGAAAGTGATCAGAGCTTACTCCACCTTTACGAGTTGCCTAGTGTTGCACTACGTGCAGCCACAAACTCGACTTAGTTGTCCGTTTGCTTACTTGAGAAAAAGGATTAAAAACCTAGCTTATAAAATTGCTTGGTATCTTTAACTTAATATATACCCAAGGTAAAAAACTTTCTACATCTTAGTCTCATCCTCAGATTTTTATTTAATGAGGTCAAAGCACCTTATGGTAATTTGTATAGGTAAAATTTATATAAGCTCCGTATTACTTCACCCTTGGCATTTTTTAAGTCTGGCTCCCACTGACGAGACCTCAATAAAGGTCAAAACCGGTCTGGGTAGTGACCATTACCTTAATGCATAGCAGCATACATCTCTGCAAGGAAATGTGCTTTGCATTAGGGGGAAATTCTAAGGAAAGTGATCAGAGCTTACTCCACCTTTACAACAAGTTGCCTAGTGTTGCACTACGTGCAGCTGCAAACTTGACTTACTTGGGAAAAAGGATGAAAAACCTAGCTTATAAAATTGCTTGGTATCTTTAACTTAATATATAACTTAATATATACATACATATACATACCCAAGGTAAAAAGCTTTCTACATCTTACTCTCATCCTGAAATTTTTATTTAATGAGGTCAAAGCACCTTATGGCAACTTGTATAGGTAAAATTTATATAAGCTCTGCATTACTTCACCCTTGGTATTTTTTAAGTCTGGCTCCCACTGATGAAACCTCAATAAAGGTCGAAACCGGTCTGGGTAGTGACCATTACCTTAATGCATAGCAGCATACTCCGCAAGGAAATGTGCTTTGCATTAGGGGAAAATGATCAGAGTTTACTCCACCTTTACAATGAGTTGCCTAGTGTTGCACTATGTACAGCCACAAACTTGACTTGTCTGTTTGCTTACTTGGGAAAAAGGATTAAAAACCTAGCTTATAAAATTGCTTGGTATCTTTAACCATATATATATATATATATATCCACTATCATCAGCAGTATTTCTCTTCTCCATCCTATCTTCCCTGAAAATACTAAACCCTTCACATGCTGTCTCTATAACTACATTATTTGATGTTAGCTGAGTCTCACTGATGCCTATAACTTTTGCTGAGGTAGCACTAACCAATACCCAAAACTCCTCCCTATTGTTTCTGATACTTCTGGCCTTAGTATATATAGAAACTGCAGCAGCTCTTTAGTCTCCCACCTACCTTTACTTCCTGATTTGACTACCCTGTTTAATATTTTTGCTTAAAAGAGTAGATTCTGCACTTGGTCATTCTCACAGTCACTCGCCTCATGGGTGCTTTCACACAAACTCTCCTGCTTCCACCTTAATTGCTTAAGTTTTCCTGAATTTGCACTTCAGCATGCTCGGTGAACAAAGCTCTCAGACACGTACCACCGAAACAATTTAGATGCAGTCCATCAGCATTGTACAAATCCTTCTTTACATCAAACACAGACTACAGATCCACAAATCCTATATTATTCCTTCTGCACACCTACATATTGATTCAGTTGCTACCAACACCCTCCTCCTCAGTTTGCCTCTATCTTAGCATGGCAGGAGACTTACATTCTTCACTTTCTCACTCTTCAGATTTGCTTCTTATAACAACTCCTTTCCATCCTCCCTCATAGAATACTTCTGGCCTCTCAAATTATTTGTGCCAACTAAGACAATTAGTTCTTTCATATTACCTTTTGGCATACAGATGGCATGAGTAATATCATGAATTTTTGCACCAGGGAAACACGATTTTGTTACACTTTCATTAAGTACTCCTCTGATCATCGAATCTCTGTACATAATTTTTTCTTAACTTGTTTTTCTCATTTGTTCACTTGGTATTTATTATTACTTCAAACCACCTACTTCTTTTTCTTCTCAGCCCTGGTAATCTCTTGCTGCTTCTGCAATTTTTCAATTTTGTGCTTTGTCCTGTGAAGGATAATATTCGAGCATGCTATTTCTTTATTTATGTTCATTTCATTCTCCTGTATTTCCATGGTTGCATAATTTCTGACATTTTTCATCCTAAATTCTTATGTTGAATTATAAAGCTAGTAATTACAAGAGACTTAGGAGTCACCTTGGAGCAGTGCCATGGTTTGAGAAGTTACAAAGAAAAGATGTCAGTAGTTCATGGGAAGTGGTCAGAGATTGTTTGAGAGAAGCAGTATCAGACTGCATACCTGAGATCAGGAGGACAAATTAAGTAGATGACTGGAGATATAAAGCAAGAGCTGCAAAGAAAAAAAAACACTGTGCAAGAGAATATAACGAAAAAGGTGATCAGCATACTCATGAGCAGTATAAAGTACAAGTAAGAAGGGTAACCAAGGGTGAATTCTCCATGCTTGTCCTATCAAGCTCATTAATTGAGAAAGAAGTAATATTTATTTGTTAATAAATGCATGCATTTATAAGCATTTCATTTAGGCTTTCATTTTTGTAGACAGAAGACGTCTTAAGCTTGCGCGGCGATAATTGAGCTTTGCGTTGTGTATCGAAGGCCAATGCTTGCTCGTCTAGTCAAAGCTACCTTGGCTTGCTCGGTTGTAGGAGCTTACAGGTCCTCATTGCAGCACTGCGATTTCATGCACGCACACATAGCCATTTCCGATCCCTTCACGTCATCTTGAACACAAGGCCATATGCAGTCAAAGTAGTTCTAGCCAGTGAGCTTCAGCCAGCCTTTACAAGTGTGCGTGTTGCTTGGAATAATTAAGTTACAACCAACTTTTTTATGACGATGTTATTGACCAGTTCATAAAGAAGAACCATAGGGTAGAATTTGTATTCAAGTAGCTAAATTAAAAAATATAAAATATCATTTGTAAAATAAATGTTGTATTTGTATGATTAAATATACATAAATTTCGAAATATATAATTTTAAATGGTCAGCAATTCATCATTCCGCTAATCAGACATCAATCACCACTCACTCTGTGAATGATAACAAGAGCAAGTGTGAATTTCAAGACCGGCATTCACCCCTGAGGGTAACTAGTTTGGTAAGAAAGGCCAAATCAAATTATGAGAGAAAATTAGATAAGCAGGCAAAAGTAAACCCAAGAGAGTTTTTTTTTTTTTATTATGTTGCAAGTAAGAGGAAAAATAACTATGGTATTATGATGACTTTAAACAATGCTCATGGTAGTAAGGTGACAGAGGCAAAAGAAATAGTTGAGTTGCAGAGTAATCATTTTGCAAAGGTATATATTGCAGTTGCTGATGTGACAGAGATGCATATCAAAACTGAGGTAGAGGGAGTTGGAAGTTTTTCCACTTGGTTATACTATAAATTAAAGATACAAAGAAATTATATACTTGGTTTAATCCAAATTGATCCAAGTGTAAGCAAACAAAGTCTGTGCCTTAAGTATTTTCAGGAATGGGGCAACTCATATATAGAAGTTAATGACTTCACATCACTTGCCTTAGTTCTAAGTACTTTCCTTAGTAATAAGGCAAGTGATGTGAAGTCATTAGCTTCTATATGTGAGTTTCCCAAGTCCTGAAAATACTTCAGGTGCAAACTTTGTTTGCTTATACTTGGATAAAGGATTAAACCAAGCATATAATTTCTTGGTATCTTTAATTTATAGTATAACCAAGTGAAAACTTCCAACAACTATCTCTAATCCAGAGTAATTTAATAATAAGGTGTGACACCTTTTGGCAACTTGTATATGAAAATATGACTTCTGCATTACTTCAACCATGGTATCGCCTCTGGGTCTGGCTCCCACTGATGAGACCTCAATAAAGGTTGAAACTGGTCTGGGTAGTTTCTTGTACCCAGGTACCTTCTCATATAGTGCATATCATTATACATGTCCATAAGGATATGTGGTTTGCGTTATGGGATACCAAGGCAAGTAACGTAAAGTCATATATGAGTTTCCCCAGCCTTGAAAATACTTCAGGCACAAACTTTGTTTTCTTATATTTGGATAAATTATTAAACCAAGTTCATGACTTATTTTTCACGGTATTAACAACACCACAAACACTTTTAACAACAAATATGTTTTATTAACGCTTATATTTCGCTGATTTTCAACGCAGCATCATCAGAGCACAACATACATGTAATGAATAAGTCATGAATAACCATCAACACCTAAGCTTATCTGTTAGATTGATGATTCTGCACGGAGAAGATATTATTTACAAAGCGCGACGGTTCGGTAAGTTGAAACTGAAATTGTCCAGAAAATTGAACAGGTTAGCCTTCCTTAAACGATGCCGCGACAACGATATAATTCCATCTTTTCTGAAATTCAAAGAAAAGTTGCAATCGGCAAAGGCACATCGTATTTATCGACGAGCGAGTTTAGCCCTTCTTCGAGAACAAATCGCCGCTACTCGCATAGAGCTTAGTAAGCTAAATAGCTCTACAACAAGAACTAATAAACGTGTTAAATCCTGAAATATGGACTGTTAAACACATCTCCAAAGTTGCAGCAAAAAAATAATTCACAAAAGTAAAAAGCAAACACCTAAAGAAATTTGAACTCCTACAACAGCGCCAACATACGAAGCCCCGACCGCAACTTCGACGAGACCACGTGGTCGTAAACCTATCGTCGGAAACACTCTGAAGAAGCCAAGAACGCTCTCAGTCTAGGACATAACTTTGCCGTCACGCCCAAACAAATTCCTAAACTAGAAATTATGATGAAAGTAGAACGGGGTATCCACGATCTTCCGCCAGCAATAGCCAATAACGTGCGACTAGATATAGCAAGTATTATAAACAAGGCTAAGCCTCCAAAAAGCAATATGCCAAGTAAGCAAATAACTGCCCTTAAAAAAGTTATATAATAATAAAAATATTATTATTACAAAAGCCGATAAAGGAAATGCAACAGTTATCATGAATAAAGAAGAGTATAACAAAAAAAAAAAAAAATGCAAGATCTCATATGTGACAGTTCCACAAATCAAATTATAATCGAGACCCTACGATGTCTCAAAAGAAAAAAGTCCGAAAATTACTGAAAAAAGTGACATCATGGCCCAAAGAAATCATCAGGAAAATAAAACCAATTCATGTTAAACCACCCTGTATTTATGGATTACCAAAAATCCACAAAACTAATATTTCCCTACACAGTGGCGCACCCAAAGGGGGGGGGGCAAGGGGCCCGGACACCCCCAAAGAAAAGGAAAAAACACTAGAAAAATTTCCAAAAATCTTTTCCTAATTAAAATTCATTTTTTTTTTTTTATTTATGTTGTGTGCTACTTATGAATTAGCGATCACTGCAGATGCTCAGTTATAGGTCGTATGCAATGTATAGTGCGTATTCGCAAAACGTCTACTGAACTCCCCCCCCCCCCCCCAAAGGTTAAATCCTGAGCGCTCGGCCCCCTCCAAGATTAAATCCTGAGTGCACCACTGTCCCTACGCCCCATAGTTGATAGCATAGATAGTCCCACATATAAACTGGCCCGGCATTTAGCCAAGTCGCTTGCCTCCCTTACTGGCAACTCCTCTACGTTTGTAAAAAATTCAATCCATTTCAAAACACTGGTTAAAAATCTAATCCTAAAAGATTCAGACATAATGGTTAGTTTCAATGTCACCTCCTTATTTACCAATGTACCACTTATAGACACTCTTGATTTAATCAAGTCTAAATTTCCTGCAGATATTTTTGAATTATTTCAATTTACCATGAATGCAGGTTACTTTACATGGGGGGGGGGGAATTCTACAAACAGATTAATGGTACTGCTATGGGTTCCCCCCTCTCTCCCCCGTTAGCAAATTTTTACATGGAACACTTTGAAAACAAAGTGCTTACCACAGCTACATACAAGCCACAAGTGTGGTTACGCTATGTAGATGATGTGTTTGCCATCTGGCCCCATGGACAAGACACTTTGGATGCTTTTGTCACCTACCTAAACAGACAACACCCCAAAATTCACTTCACAGTAGAAAAAGAATCAAATAACTGTTTACCATTTCTTGACACATTAGTCACCTGCCTTTCAGATGGATCACTATCTTTTTCTATTTACAGAAAGCCTACACACAGGAAGATACCTACATAAACAATCACATCATCCAGTCCAACAGTACGGCATTTTAAAAACACTTACACACAGAGCCAGAGCCATTTGTTCTATCGATACAGCTCTGACCACTGAACTCCAATACCTGCACCATACGTTCTTAGCCAACGGCTACAATCCCTACAAAATAGATAAAATACCACATAGGCCCATTACTCTGCCCTCCCCTAATACACAAGAATACAACATGACCATTTCTATTCCCTATATCAGAGGTACATCGGAAAAGATAGCCAAAGTATTGTTGAAACATGGCCTTCACACCACTTTCAACCCTCATGTCAAGCTGGCAACTCTGATCCACTCGCCTAAGGATAAACCTCTAGCTTTTTGGCCTTTAGCCAAAAAGTACTAAAGGGTGAAGCACACCTAAAGGGTGTGCTTCACCCTTTAGCACACCCAAGAGTGTATGAAGTTCTGTGTGACTGTGGTTTGGCCTATTATGGGCAAACAGGAAGATCAGTGACCATCCGCCTGGAAGAACATGAAAGATACATCCGCTACTATTACTATGGCAAGTCGGGACTGGCAGACCACGCTTTGGACACTCCACACAAGATTAGATGGAAGAAAACGAATGTGCTATTTAGGAGTCGTTATAGATCTGAAAGATTATTTTTTGAGTCAGCAATGGCTTTGAAGAATTCTCCCAACCTTAACAAATATGGTTGCATTAATTTGCCAAAAATTTGGGAGACGGTTATCCTAAGAAAAACCCCTGGATAATTACTGTTTGTTTTTTGTTTTTTTCTCATTAGAGGGTGCCAAAAATAGGACTTTAGATCTTTTGTCTTTTGTTTCACTCACTCACTGTCGTGTTTACATGTGTGTTGTGCTCTGATGATGCTGAGTTGAAAATCAGCGAAATATAAGCGTTAATAAAACATCTTTGTTGTTAAAAGTGTTTGTGGTGTTGTTAATACAGTGAAAAATAAATCATGAATAACGATCAATACCTAAGCTTATCTGTTAGATTTATTAAACCAAGTATATAATTTCTTGGTATCTTTAGTTTATAGATGAACAGGAGATTATCAAATGAGTGGAAAGGCTTATGTGGTGTTCACAGGACATGTTATTTATTTTTAACAGTATCGATGACAACATCAGAAAGACAAGACAATATTATTTATTAATTTATTTGCTGATACTTCTCTGGTATTATATCCAGCATCTTCAGAGCACAAAAACAGTTGGTCACAGTATTCAAAACAACAACAATTTGGGACTAGTTTAAAAAAATTGTAATGGACAACATAAGGAACTAAAGTCAATTAATTAGGCACCATCTATGTTGGAAAAAGAGAGAAAACAAATATTAATTAGATCTTAAAATGATTGTTTCCCAGATTTTTGGTAAATTTATACAACCATACTTGTTGAGGTTTGGAGTATGTTTCAAATCTTCTGTTGATTCCAAAAACAATCTCTCTGACTTATGACTTCTCTGTAACACAAACTGTTTTTGTGCTCTGAAGATTATTATTATTATTATTTGACACCTCCAGAGAGTCGAAAGACTCATTGAGGGAGGGCACCTGTCTCCACCACTCAATTCTCCAACTGACCACTACTACACCACTGCCACTACTGCCGACCACCACTAGTATTTCCACAGACAATCACAAACATCCATGCCCATGGTGGGATTTGAACCCGCAGCCTTTTGGCTGGAGAGCAGATACACTAACTACTCGGCCAACCAGGCTGGCAAAAAAAGTTCCTCTAGTAGGCGACTAGAAGCAAACTAGTGACACTCTTTCTTTGAACGATTTAGCGCTGAACAGTGTAAACACCACTTCCTCTAAGCTGCACAAACAAGATGCTGAATATAATACAGCAAAATATGCAAATAAGTTAATAAATAATATATTTTCTTATCTTTCTGTGTTGTTATCTATACTGTTAAAAATAAATAACAAACAGGTGTTTAGCATTGAAAAACATGAATGTGAAAACAGAAATGGGACTGTATGGTGTCAGCCCATATACTACATCAATTTGCAAAGGAACTGGCATTGCTTCTGATCAAGTTGTTCATCTCTGGCAGAGTTCCAGGGAAGAGGAAATAGGGTAAGATAGTTCCATTATGTAAAGGTGGCTCCATGACAGAGGTAGTAAACTACAGACCAATTAATATAATACAGGCAGTCTCCGGGTTACAAATGAAATACATTCCTGAGAATTCTTTAAGTCAGATTTGTACATAACTTGGATCCCTGATGAACAGCGCATATGCGGTAGTAATAATAATAATAATACTATAATGACTCATATGTAGCAATAATAATACAGTATAATACTGTAATAATAATAATAATACCCCTGTACTGTAATAATAAGTTACAGAAACTGTTGTGCTCTTTCTTTCAAACAAACAGAACATAAAAACAAACTCATCCAAAACTTTTAGATGATAGCTAAATTTCAAAAAAGAATATTAAAGGTTACATCAATGTCTTGTTTACTGGAAGGGACATTTCTGAGGCAAGAAGGTAGGCTAACATTAATTGGAAGATAATGATGGAGATAGTGCTAGAGAGGATGGACTTGGTGCTGGAGATTCAGGATTTGATTCTGTTTCTGGAGGAGTGGCACTTATCACTTAAGTCATTTCCTGAAACATGTATCTAGGATTGTTTGCATAGCCTTTTTCTTTTTTTTCATCATAAATAGCCTTGTAGAAGCTGATGTTCTCACTAATTGCTCGATAAGCCTTTGTAAACTGCTGAAAGTTAGGATCTTGCTCCTCGAGCTTAGCAAATGCTGCTTCAATGAGACAAAAGGCTTCAGCTAATTCTTTTGTCGTAAACTTTGTTGGCTCTGGATTTTCTGATTCTTCATGTTTATGTGTTTCTGTCAGTTGCTTCTATATCTCCATAAGGTCTTGATTGGTTAATTCTTGTGAATGGGACTCTAGTAAGTCAATGATATCATTGACTTACTAATTACTTACTAAGCCACAAAAATCATCACAGAATTGAGGGCACAGTTTGTTCCACATCCCATTAATTGTTGATTGCTTCACTTCCTCACAAGTATCAGCAATGTTTTTGATGGCATTATGGATGTTATAATTCTTTTAGAACTTTCTCAAAGTCATCACATCATATTCTGTAGCCTGACTGCTTGCTGAAATGTATGCCATAAGTAATAAGCCTTGAATGCAGAAATAACTCACTGGTCCATTGGCTGTAGTAATGATGTAGTGTTGAGTGGTAAAAATACGACCTTTACATTAGGGTGAAGGTCATCTAAAGATGTTGAATGTCCAGAAGCATTGCCCAGCACAAGTAGAATTTAAAGAGAATTTTTTTACAAACAATAACGTTCCATAGGGGTCAAGCGCTACGAACGTGTTTTGAAGAGCTCCTGATTCAGATAAGTTTTACTAGGAATAATTAAGTATATATGCGTAATTGTTTAAGTAAGAGCGGCTGTAAATGTTGTACGCTACCGATATTATTAGTGTGGGGGTTTTTTTCTTGCTTAAACTAAATACGAAAACGTTAATATTAGACCTAGTAACCTGCAGAGAAAAAAAAAAAAAAATGGCGGCGGCATTGTCATTCCATGATTTTAATTTGGATTTCAGTCGGTTCGTTAAGTGTGAGGTCTGTTATATGTATTCCTTCGATTACATAAATGATTTGTGGATGTTTAGTGCGGATGGAAGAAGGGTGTGTGCGAAATGTGACCTGAACGAGGAATTGATGAATGCGAATATGAAGTTGATGACAGAAAGTGCTAGTACCGATTGTGTCGCGAGTGCACGTTTGAAAGAGAGGGGATGGTGAGAAAGACAGGTGAAAAAATGTTAAAAAATCAGGAAAAAAGAAAAAGAGCGATTTGACAACCGTAACGGATGTTAAAAGGGACGAAAGTGAGGCGGAAAGAAACGAAATTGAGAGAACGAATGAAAGTAGAAATGGCGTGGTGCAGAAATCGCAAGTAAAAAAAATCGAAAGAATGAATGGTAGCGAAAAAAGAATGACTGATGGCGAAAGTTGGACGCATGTTGAAACGAAAGTACTGAACCAAAGAAAGATGAATGACAGTAAAAGTGAGAAGAATGATAGCGAAAGTTGGACGCATGTTAGTCCGAAAGTACGGAAACAAAGAAAGATATGTGAGAGTGAAAGTGAGAAGAATGATAGTGAAAGTTGGACGTATGTTGGACCGAAAGTACGGAAACAAAGAAGGATGAATGAGAGGGAAAGTGAGAAGAGGGGGTCGAGAGTTAGAAAGATTTAATGATAGAGTGAATGTGGCGCGAGGTTCAGAAGGTGAATTGGATTGGATGAAGCAAGAAATGAAATGGATGCGGAATAAAATTAAGAGAATTCAGGTCAAAACTATTAAAATAAATCATGATGGCATGAAAGAGTTAACAAAAGATGAGCGAGTGGCGTTGTATGGCGACTCCATTATTAAAGGTGTGCTAGAGGATAAAATGCACAAGTTATGTTTTCCAGGTGGTAAAATGAGTAGAGTGATTGAGGCATTGAATATGAGGCGGGAACGAGCAAAAGAGTTAATTGTATTAATTGGTACGAATGATTTGAGAGAGAACAAAGAGCATGTCAAAATGAATGTCAGGAGACTGCTTGGAAAGATAAAGGAGAATAGTGTGACAGGAAGGGTGGTCAGTGTGTTGCCTAGGTATGATTGTGGTGAAATGAGGCGGAGAGCAAGGATTATGAATGATATTCTGGCTGAAATGTGTGAGGAGATGGGAGTACAGTTTGTTAATGTGTGGAATGAGTTTGAGGGACGAAGTGAGCTGTATGGGAGTGATGGACTGCATTTGAGTGGTTATGGTGTGAGTCACTTGGAGAGACTGCTGCTGGAAGGTAGAGAAGTGAATAGAGAGAATGAATCAGATCGAGAGGGGAGTGATGTGGAAGAGCAGGAGAGTAAGACAGGAGAGATTGAAGGAGTGGAAATGAATGTGGAAGTGAGTGGTATGAGTATAGAAAATGAGAGAATGGGTGTGCAAGAGGAGCAGGGAAACGGCGAGGCTCAGGGTGGACAGGGATACACAGCGTGAGAAAGGTGGATGCTCCAAGAGGAGGTGAGAGAATGTGTAGGCAGGAAAGTAATGGGATGATCAGGGATCAAAAGGAAACAGATGGAATTGCAAAGGGTTCTAAAATGAAGAAGCAGAAAGGGAAATGGCCCCAGTCCAGCATGGAGAGATTACATCGAGTGAGTGGTATCAGTGGAACTAGCTGTAGATCCAGAAATGAGTTGTTGTGTTTGTATACCAATGCTAGAAGTATAAGAAACAAGGCAGATGAAATGGTTGCACTAATTGCGTCTGTGCACCCAGAGATTGTCGGAATAAGTGAGACATGGTTAGATGAGGATGACATCCTGACAGGAATAGAGATGGAAAGGTATGATGTGTTTCGTGAGGATAGAAGGGGTAAAAAGGGAGGGGGAGTGCTATTGATGATAGAGAAAGAGTTATGTCCATACAAGGTAGAGATGCAAGAGGGAAATGGGGCCAGTGGTTTTGAGGCAGTATGGTGTGAGATAGAGGTGAATAGAATCAAATACTTGGTGGGATGTTGTTATAGACCTGGTAATGTGGATGGTGGTGATAGTGAAATGTATAGTCAAATAAGCCAAGCAAATAAGAAAAGGGTGATCATTATGGGTGATTTTAATTATGGCAATATAGACTGGAATGAAGAGATAGCAACTGGAAGTAAAGAAAATGAGTTTCTTGAGTTTTTGAGGGATAACTACCTCAGACAGTATGTAACAGAGGGCACAAGAGGATTAAGGGTCTTGGATTTGGTCATCTCATCGGAGGATGTAATTATCAATGAGGTATCAAATCATCCACCAATTGGTGAAAGTGACCATGAGGTGATTACTTGAGTGGTTGCCAGCAGTGCAAGGACCCCTGTGAAAAAAGGGTATATGTGGAACTACAAGGGGGGTGATTATGAAGAGCTCAGGAGACAGCTTGCAGGTGTAGCATGGAATGAGGAGTTAGCTGGAAAAGAGATCAATGCAGCTTGGGGGATTTTCAAAAAATATTTAGTGGATGCAATGTCTAAATGTATACCATGGGTGAGAAGGTTAAATAAGTTAGGTGTGAGATGGATGAATAAAGAGATTAAGCATGCAATACAGAGAAAAAGGGCATTGTGGAGGCAGCATAAGAGAAGTGGAAGTAACCAATTTCATGAGTTCTACAAAGACCAGGCAAGGAGAGTGACTTGGTTGGTGAGAGTAGCTAAAGAGAGGTATGAACAGCAGTTAGCTAATGAAGCTAAAAAGAATCCTAGGGAGTTCTTTCGATATGTAGCCAGCAAAAGAAAGAATGATTATGGAAGGATGACATTGATTGGAGGAAATGGTATAAAGACAGCTGTTGCAGAATGTGTGGTGGAGATACTTAATGAGCAGTTCATAAAGATCTTTCAATCTTGTGAATGTGACTTCATGGAGAGATTAAGAGCAGTTGATGATGGGGAGGAGAGACTGACTGTAAGTGAGCAAGAGGTGTTTGGGGAGTTGAGTAAACTAGATGTAAATAAGGCTGTGGGACTTGATAATATATCACCGCGTATTTTGAAGGAATGTGCCAGAGAGTTGACACCTGCCTTGACATATTTTTTTAATACGAGTCTTGCACTCGGTCAAGTCCCTAAAGAGTGGAAGGAGGGCAAGATTGTGCCACTTCATAAAGGAGGTGATCGAACTCAAGCATCAAACTATAGGCCTATCTGTGTGTCAGGTGTTGTGGTTAAGTTGTTGGAGAAGCTTGTGAGAACTAGGATCCAGAGTTGGGTTGACAACAATGGTATAATCTTTGATGGACAGCATGGATTTGCTAAAGGGAGGTCATGTTTTAGTAATCTACTTACTTATTACAATAAAGTGACTGCTTCCTTGGACAGAGGAGAAGGATACACAGTAATATACTTGGATTTCGCAAAAGCTTTTGATAGAGTACCTCATGATAAGTTGACAGTCAAACTAGAGCAGATGGGGTTGGATATTAGATTAGTGCATTGGATTGGAGACTGGCTATCTGATAGGTATCAACAAGTTGTGTATGGGGGTGCAATATCCAGGAAAAGGAAAGTCACTAGTGGAGTGCCTCAGGGATCTGTTTTAGGGCCATTACTATTTAACTTGTATATTAATGATATTGGCGAAGATTTGGATGGAGATATTCAGTTGTTTGCAGATGATGCAAAGTTGGGACGAACCATAAAGAGTAGTGAAGATGTTGTGGCCTTGCAAGAAGACTTGAATAAATTGAGTGATTGGGCAAGCAAATGGGGATGTAAGTTCAATGTTGCAAAATGTAAGGTTTTAAAATTTGGAAAACAAAGATGGGATGCAGAATTTATGCTTGGTGAGAATATATTGTTGGAAGTAGACGAAATAAGAGATCTGGGAGTGATAGTGGATAAGGATCTAAAATTTAGGGGACACATCGGCAAAATTGTGAAGACAACACAAAGACTTCTGGGAATGATGAGGAGGACACTGACGTGTAGAAGTAGGGAGATTCTTGTTCCATTGTATAAGGCTTTGATTAGGCCACACATGGACTATTGTGCCCAGATTTGGTCACCTGGTTTTCAGAAGGATGAAGAGATGTTGGAAAGGGTCCAAAGGCGACTGACTAAGGTAGTTTCTGACCTCTGGAATGTTGAGTATGAGGAAAGATTGAAAAGATGTAATTTGCAGAGTCTAGTGGAGAGAAGGAAGAGGGGAGATATGATAGAGACCTACAAGTTGGTAAGGGGTTGTTATAGGATCAATGGTGGAGAAGTTCTACAGTGAATAGTGGGAGATCAGGGGAGAACCAGAGGTCATCCCTGGAAACTGTATAAAGAGGGTGTGAGTAGGGGAGTGAGAGGCAGGTTTTTTTCGTGCAGAGTTGTGAGTGATTGGAATGCCTTGCCTGAGAGTGTGGTGTCTGCAAGGAGTTTGAATGTGTTTAAGACTCGGTATGATGAGATGTGTGTGAGATAAAAGGACCTCCTAGATGAGTCTTTGACTCCATGAGGTCTTGTTTGATAATAATAATGATAATAATAGTAGGAACATTATTGTTCGTAAAAAGTGCGAAGTGCGGATTTGTTTACGTGCGTGAAAGAAACTAGTTCCTGAATTACTAATTTAATTATTTACTTATTAATTATCCTTATGGGAACCCTTGGGAGCCCGTTCATAAGTATGGAATGCCATAAGTCGGGTTGTCTGTAACCTGGGGACTGCCTGTAATATATATTAATATATATAGGATTGCTTCTTAAAATTAAATTGGTTCTTAAAGGGTCAGGTTTGTCTTAGTAACTTAAACTTATTCACATTTTATAATAAAGCAACAACAGAATTGGATAAAGGAAATGGCTAAACCATGATATGGCTGGACTTTGCAAAAGCATTGGACAGAATACCATGTGGAAAACTGTTAGAATGGTTGGAGCAAATGGGAATGGATATGAAGGTGGTAGCATGGATGAGAAGGGCTGACAGCCAGAGAACAGAGAGTAGTATATGCTGGGATAGATTCTAGGTGAACGAGGGTGACTAGCAGAGTATCTCAGGGTCCTATAATAAGGCCACTCTTTAATTTTTTACATCAATGATATAGGGAAAGATTTAAGAAGGGATATTCAGTTGTTTGCTGATGATATAAAACTGGGGAAAGCAATAGTTGATAAAGGTGATGTAGATATCCTTCAGGATGATTTAAATAAATTGCATTGTGGGGAATGAATAACAATTATCAGTTTAAAATTGCATAATATAAGGTTATGCATTTTATGTTGAAAAGGTTGCATACGATGTAATATCAATGGTACTGGATTGCAGGAAATTGATGAGGGTAGGGATTTGGGGATAAGTGCACAGTGAATGGAAGTTCAGAGGGCATGTCGCAAGAGTTGGTAAAATAGCTATAAGGATTATTTTCCATAATCTAAACATTATAAATTAAAGATACCAAGAAATTATATTCTTGGTTTAATCCTTTATTATTATTATTATTATGTGACACTTCCATGGAGTCCAAAGACTCATCGAGGGAGGGCACCCACTCCATAGCTCTCCGTTTCCACCACTCAATCCACCAACTACAGCGAACTGCAACTACAATCATTCACCACATTAACACCATCTAACACCCACCACTACTAGTATTTTCACAGACATTCACAAACATCCATGCCCACAGTGTGATTTGAACCCGCAGCCTTTTGGCTGGATAAAGCAGATATGCTAACCACTCAGCTAACCAGGCTGGCAAGTGTAAGCAAACAAGGTTTGCATGTGAAGTAACTTCATGACTGGGCAACTTGTATATAGAGGCTTATGACTTCACATCACTTGCCTTAGTATCCCATAATGCACAGCACATATTCTTACGGACATGTATAATGCTATGCATTATGGGAAGGGTCATTACCAGACCCTTCTCTTCTGGCTCCCACTGATGCAGAAGTAATACCAGGGTTTAAGAAATGCAGACGTCATATTTCCATATCCAAGTAGCCAAAAGCTGTCGCATCTTATTACTAAAATACTCTGGATTAGAGACAGATGTTGAAAGTTTTTTCAATTGGTTATACTATAAATATATACTGGAATGTCGAGTATGAGGAAAGATTGAGAAGATGTAATTTGCAGGGTCTGGTGGACGGGAGGAAGAGGGGAGATATGATAGGGACCTACAAGTTGGTAAGGGGGATGTTATAGGATCAATGCTGAAGAAATTCTACAGAAAATAGTGGGAGATTGGGGGAGAACCAGAGGTCATCCCTGGAAACTGTATAAAGAGGGTGATATGATAGAGGGTGAGTAGGGAGGAGTGAGAGGCAGGTTTTTTCATGCAGAGTTCTAAATGATTGGAATGCTTTGCCTGAGAGTGTGGTGTTTGCAAGGAGTTTGAGTGTGCTTAAGACACGGTATGATGAGATGTGTGTGTGTGTGTGTGTGTGTGTGTGTGTGATAAAAGGCCCTCCCAGATGAGTCTTTGACTGCACGAGGTCTTGGGTAATAATAATAATAATAGTAGTAAATTAACGACCAAGAAATTATATTTTTGGTTTAATTCTTTATTTACTTACAATTGGATAAAGGATTAAACCTAGAATTTTCTGGTATTTTTAATTTGTAGTATAACCAAGTGGGAAAACTTTCAATATCTTCCATAATCAGTGTTACTCTGACTACACAGAACTCTTTGGGATTTCCTTTAATCTACTTTTCTTGTCTGTGCTTTGTATTCCTCATGAGCATGTTCAATAGCTTTTCTTTATGTTTTTTTTTTGCATCTCCTGCTTAAGGATGTTGCTGATTCATTTAGCTCCCAAATGGTTTATTCTTCTGGCCCCTGGCATGCGGTCTGATACTGTTTCTTTAAAAATCTTTTGACCATTTTACATTCACAACTGCATTCTTTCCACAATTTTCCTATAGTATGGCACTCCTTCTACCTCTTGAGTTTATTTTAATCATTGGCTATGTGGTTCTACTTAAATCCTTTCTTAACTAAAACTTCTATAGTTAGCAAACTCTCAGAACAAGATATGAGAAAATATGTTAATATTTTCTCTTAACTGGGGCAGAATATTACTTTTGTTATGACTACATCTACAAATGTTGGCCAGGTCACTTGCTGTTCAGATAATTATCACTTTGTAACCATATAAATTTCATTTCCATCATGTACTTTTTTTTCTCTCTCTAATCTATGTCCCTATAGTTGAAGTCCCCTAATAATTTTATACCTGTAGTAGCAACGAACTATATATATATATATATAATCCCCCCCCCCCCTTCAAACTTTACCTGATCTCATCAAATGAATTTTCTTTCTCCATCCTGAATTCCTACTAATTAACTTCAACTTTTGAACTCCAACTATTTTGAACTTTTGATGATAGTAGAAGAAACACCAACCAACAAAATTTTGGTTGGAGTTCTGTTATCATCAGTAATACTCTTTCCATCTTGTTCTCTCTCTCTCTCTCTTGTCTGTCCTCCATGAAAATATGATATTTCTTGCATTCTATATATATTTCATCTTCTGCAACAAAGTTTCACTTTATTTTATTTGTATGGAGTTTCCTCCCTTTTTCTCCCCCATCCCTATTGGGGCGAGGTGAGCCCCCTCGTGGGTGGTTGAGTATTTATGGCTGTAGATCCATGTGTGTTCACGGGGCCGGTTTGCCTGCTTGCGGGATGAAAAATGCCAGATAAACTGGCGGGAAAAACCCTACTACCAGCGCCCAAGACTGGCTAACTTGGCTATGGCTGAGGAAGATCCTCAAATTCCTCATGTCTTTGATGGAAATCGAACCTGGGACACTCCTTTCCCAGTCATATGGTTGCGAAGCACACAGTCACTAGGCTAATCGCACGGACAAAAAGTTTCACTAAAACTCCAAGTTAAACTGACCAGTGTTCCCAAACCTCCAATCTTATTCTCAATGTTTCTAATATTCGTGTACATGAATTTCAGTATCCTCATGGGTCCACACCTGCTCTTGTGCCCAGTAATAATCAGCCCATAGCGCATTCAATTTTGACCTACTGTATTTGGCCTTGCATTAATCATTCCCTTGCATAAGGTATTCTCACATTCACATTTGTATTGGATCTGCCTGGACACACTTGGCTCTGCTTTTCCTAATAACTCTAGTTCCAACCTCTCACTAAAAACACTTTCTCCAAAACCATTGAAATTCAATCCATCAATCACATACAAACTGTATTTAACCAATCATCTGCTCCACATATTTGCATGCATCTAACAAATTCACTCCAAACTACACACTAATCCCTCCTGGACAGTTTTGACTCATTTTTTTTTCCCAGTTCACTCCTATTATATCATGGAAACAGTATGCAATTTTTACTCTCTAATTCATTTTTACTTTCTCCAGGAACTCTTTTGAATCTTTCTCATTCCATATTTTTATCTTTCGAATCATTAGTGGCTGTCAAAACATTCAACTCCTTTACCTCTCGGTCTCTGCATTCTAATAGCTTCTCAAACATCTTTACATCCAAGAAACACAATTTCATTATGGTCTCCTCAAGCACACTTCTTATCATAGAACTGCCATGCAATACTTTCTCCTTATTTTCCCTTTCCTGTTCTTTTATACTCTTCTCACTCACTTCTCTTTTTATTCCCTCTCTGCTGCACCACATGCCAGGTGCATCTTAAGGTCATTTTCATAAAATGTTTTATGATGGACTTCAAATAAACTTGCCATTTCTGTTGGTAATGTTTTCACTTGGTTAGACTATAAATTATATATTTAGCTTAATCCTTTATCCAAGTGTAAGCAAACAAAGTTTGCACCTGAAGTATCTTCAGAACTGGGGGTAACTCGTGGCACAGGTGGACTGACTTCACATCACTTGCCTTAGTATCCCATAATGCAAAGCACATCTCCTTGTGGACACATAATGCTATGCATTATAAGAAGGGTCACCATCCAGATTGGTTTTGACCTTTATTGAGATCTCTTCAGTGGGAGCCAGATCCAGATGTGATACCAAGTTTGAAGCAATGCATAAGTCATATTTCCATATACAAGTTGCCAAAAGGTGTCACACCTTACTCTTAAATTACTGGATTAGAGAAAGATGGAAGTTTTTTCACTTGGTTAGACTATAAATTATATATTTAGTTTAATCCTTTATCCATGTCTATTTAGAAGTAATATTTGCACCTGAAGTATCTTGAGGATTTTTTAAACTTTGTTTTTGCTTACACTTGGATAAAAGATTAAACTAAATATATAATTTATAGTCTAACCAAGTGAAAAAACTTCTAACATCTTTCTCTAATCCAGAGTAATTTAATTATAAGGTGTGACACCTTTTGGCAACTGTATATGGAAATATGACTTCTGCATTGTTGCTATAACCTTGGTATCACGTCTGGGTCTGGCTCCCACTGAAGAGATCTCAATAAAGGTCGAAACCAGTCTCAGTAGTGAACCCCTTCTCATAATGCATAGCATCATACATGTATGCAAGGAGATGTGCTTTGAACTATGGGTTGTTAAGATAAGTGATGTGAAGTCAGTCCATCTGTGCCACGAGTTGCCCCAGTCCTGAAGATACTTCAGGTGCAAACTTTGTTTGCTTACCCTTGGATAAAGGATTAAACTAAATACCAAATGATCCAAAAGTCACAGAAAAAGTAAAAATTCGATAATTCGAAAAGTATAGACAGTAGCACGATGCGGTTTTCACAGAAATGCACAGAAAGACATGGGATTTTTTTAATAACGAAACATTTTGCCAGAATAGTTATATTTGTCACTGACAGGTGGCGCTGTAGCGGTCCCAGAGCTGCTATCTGTCACTATTTAAACTGTGAGGTATAAATTTCCGATGTAGTGAATACTGAAGTTAAACTTTCAGCATTTAATGTTCTGCCAAGGTGAGGCATGTTATCGTTACGAGATAAAGCACTTTTATTTAAGCTGTATTATCAGAACTCCGAATGTGCAAGTGTGGCTTTGCGCACTTATCGTTCGATGCGGGATATTAGAAGTGGAAAGGGACCGATGTCTTGTTCCTCACTGATAGCTATGATGAAAAGGTTTGAGGACACTGGCAGTTTGGAAGCACGTGAAAGAAACGGGAGACCCAAAAAAACTATTGCAGTTGTGCACAAGGTCGAACACAAGACCGACACATTGGCAGCTTCCGTACATGGGGAATGCAGTGCACGTGAAATTTCAAGATGAACTGGCATTTCATACAGGACTGTGTGACGATCACTCAGGATCATCCTCAAGAGGTATTTACAAAAGGAACCGCACGAATGACCACCAAGATCTCCAGACCTCACACATTGTGACTTTTGGTTATGGGGCTACATGTACAGGAACTGAAACCAACCGATTTTGAGAGATGTCATGAATTTGCAAATTGGGCTTTTCAACAGATGGAAAACAATGCGGACTGGCTGTCAAATGTCCTGTGTACAGAGAGATTTTGAGAGATGTCATGAATTTGCAAATTGGGCTTTTCAATTTGCAAATTGTGTACAGAGAGATTTTGAGAGATGTCATGAATTTGCAAATTGGGCTTTTCAACAGATGGAAAACAATGCGGACTGGCTGTCAAATGTCCTGTGTACAGACGAGATGCACTTTTCGCTTAATGGAAGTGTAAATGCACACAACGGCTGCATCTGGGTGAGAGAGAACCCACACGCAATTGTGGAAATCCCTTTGCATCAGCCAAAGGTGACAGCATGGTGTGGGTTCACTGCGTCATTAATTATGGGTCCCTGTTTCTTTGAGGAAGTCCACAGCAGTATAATTCTAACTATTTCTGTCACAGCGAGCATTATGCAGCACTTTTAAGAGACAGCATCATTCCCTCCTTGCAAGAGAGGCAAGTGCACCATAGAGTAACATTTATGCAGGATGGAACACCTCTGCACATCACAGGTCCTGTCCAGCACCTGCTGCGATCGACATTTGGCGATGACCGTGTTCTCAGTTGCTCTTTCCCGCACGAATGGCCACCAAGATCTCCAGACTTCACACTTTTGGTTATGGGGCTACTTGAAGTCACAAGTGTACAGATGTCGGCCGATATCATTGGCCATGTTGAAAGAAGCTATTCGCCATCATATGACAGGAATTACAGCTGAAACCCTCTTCGATGCTGTGCAGGGTGTCATACCACGTCCAACATCTATTCTAATGAATGACAGCCGTCACATTGAACATTTATAATCCTAGCTGTGTTGTGAACTGTGCTGTGCCACTGCACACACTAGTGACACAACTGAAGCACCACCTGTCGGAGGCAAATATAACTATTCTGGTAATAAAATTTTTCATTATTCAAAAAAAATCCCATATCTTTCTGTGCATTTCTGTGAAAACCACATCATTCTACTGTCTATACTTTTCGAATTATTGAATTTTTACTTTTTCTGTTACTTTTGGATCACCCGGTATATAATTTATGCCATTTCTCTCAAGCATTTAACATCTTATCATTTGCATTACCTTCCAACACTTTCATATTTCATTTACTATTGCTCACTCCTTGCAACTATATTCTCTGTGCTATCACTTTCCCACTTTTCACCTCTGACTTTCAACACAATCTTTATCTAATATTAATACATTTATTACTACTGTTAATACATTAACAGGAGGAAGAGAGGAGGTAAAAAAAAACAAAGTAGCACATCCTTAGCCATGTGACTAATTATCCTATGGATCGGCCTTCAGAACACATGCAATTTACAGGCAAAAAATGCTAGTGGTGGTGGTAGAGGGCAGTAGATGCTGTTGGTGTGGATGATGATGGTAGCAGTTAGTGTAGTTGGTGAATTAAGTGGGCGATGGAGATTTGTAGAGTAGGTGCCCTCCCTTGATGAGTCTTTATAGACTCCTTGAGGGTGTCATGAAATAATAAATAATAATAAATAAACATGATAATTTTTCTTTTTTTTAATATATTAATCAAAAATTAAATTAAAAATAAATTTTATGTGTTTCAGTTACTTACAATAGACTTGGGGCTGGAGTTAATAACATAAGCAAAATGATAAATATTATCTGGAAGGATACAGAGGGGGGAAAGGAAAAAGAGATTATTATTTTAGCTGGTACTAATGATCTGAAAGAATTGCTAGTACAAGGTAAATGTTGAGATGGAGAGCTATGATTGTAAATGAGTCAGTGCACAGATTATTCAGGAGCAATGGTGTGGTGTTTGTGGATGTGTGGGATGATTTTTATGGAAAGAAGGACTGAATGCAGATGATTGCATTTGAATAGATTTTGAGTTAGGTATCTTCAGATGTATAGTAAGAGTATGCAAGTGCAGAATAAGGGAACCAAGAATGTTTTTTTTTTTTTTTTTTTGAGGAAGGGGAAAGCAGGTTAGTGTGGTTCCAGGCATCCCAAAGGTGAATAAATGGAAATCTGATCATGTGATGCTGAATGTAGCCCATAGGTTCTTAACTTTATTGGAATAATTAACCCAAGGTGTAAGGAATGTTGTGAAATGAAGAGGGCATTGCAATTTATGTATACTAATGCCAGAAGTATTCAGAATAAGGAAGAGGAGTTTTTGGCTTTGTTTAGCTTTGTTTGTTTTGGCTAAGCTTCACCAAAAATCTGGCATTAGTGAGAACTGGTGGGAGTCAAAGGGATAGTATTGGGTCTTGAGGGTAAACATCTTGCTAATAGATGTCTACTATAACTCAGGGAATGCCATCTATTCCTACTAAGTTTTATGCATGTATGTCCTCATCATTGCTCCTGGGCAATGTTTATGTAGCTAAGTTATGCAAGGGCAAAAAAAAGCAAGTTCCTGAAGCTTTCAAGGGACCAGTCAACTAAGGGAGACTTTAACAGAAAACATCAGTCCTTCAGGATATCTGAGGATTAGGCATGGGAAAAAAATTACCTTGTCATGAAATTTGAGAAAATAATAACTCCTGAACTGTATAAATGATGACAAAATGGCAAATGTTTTAAGGATTTAAGAACTGGATCATAGAATGGACTTTCTCTTGCTAGTCTGGAGTCCTAAGAATGCTACTGAAGTAGTTGGATAAATACAAGAAATATATATGTAAGTATTATTTCTGGGAAAATTCCCATGTTACTCCTCTAAAATAAATTATCATTTTAATAATGGCTAATATAGCTATTTTCATTTAGGAGTCCCCCTTTTTTTAACAATGTCATTTGCTCGTTACTCAAATCTTAGGGCATTACTGAAGTGTTATAAAACTAATATATGAAGAATAATGTATTGAAAGTTTATTTTTCACTTGGTTAGACTATAATAAATTTAGTTTAATCCTTTATCCAAGTGTGAGCAAACAAAGTTTGCGCATGAAAGTATCTTCAGGACTGGGGTAAGCTGGTAGAACACTCCCACTGAAGAGACCTCAATAAAGGTCGAAACTAGTCTGGGTAGTGGCCCTTCCCTTAATGCACAGCATTATACATATCTGCAAGGAGATGTGTTTTGCATTATGGGAGATACTGAGATAGGAGTGATGTTAGCTTGCTCCACTTTTGCAACGAGTTGCCCAGTGTTGTACCACCTTACCCCAGTCCTGAAGATATTTTCAGATGCAAGCTTTGTTTGCTCACACTTGGATAAAGGATTAAACAAAATTTGTTATTGAAGAATAATATAGGAGGAAAAAATTTGGACATACCTTTTTTTGAATATTGTTTTCTGTCTCCTTATCCTGGTGATATGCATTCATCTGCTGTTAAAGAAAGGGATTTTGGGAAAGATGGGGAAAAAATCACTACCTGATTTTTTTCCCATCAATCTCTACTCTTCCCCAAAAAATAATTTCTATCTTCAGATCCATCTCTCACCCCCCCCCTCCCAAACGCTCTCACCTACCCTTAATAATAATAATATACATATAAAAAACCTGTTTTTTTTTCAAATAATTCCCCCACATTATTATTATTATCATTCAGGCCTCCATGGAGTCAAAAGACTCTCCGTGGGAGGTTCTTCCTAAGAAACAAAGTCTATCAAGACTCATCGAGAGGAGCTCCCCCCCCTTGAGAAACACAAAGTCTATCATGCCACTCCTTAAACTCATTGACTGTTCTCACTCTCACCACTCCATCAGGCAGTGCATCCCATGTTCACCCACCCTCCATGTAAAGAAACCACTCCTCACCTTCTTGAAAACAGTTTCCTTTTGTAACTTCCAGGGATGGCCTTTTGTCATCAGTCCTTCCCATTGTTCAACCAAGCGAAAGAACTCCCCAGTGTCAACCCTGTAACCATCTCTCAACAGTTTAAAAGTCTCAATCATATCACCTCTCCTTCTTCTATCCACCAAACTCTGCAGTCCACATTCTCTCGATCCTCATAACTATCCTTGTACAGTCCTGAAACCATCTTTGTCATCCGTCTTTGTATCCTTTCCACAGTTAATTTATCCCCTTCAAATCCTGTGCACCAAATCTGAGAACAATAGTTTAAGTGTGGTCTGATCAGAGACTTATACAAAGGAATGATAACCCTTTTATCTCTGCAGGTCAGTGTCCTTCTCGTTATTGCAGCAATCCTCTGTGTTACCTTCACCACCTTTGCAATATGTCTCCTAAATTTCAGGTTTCTATCAATCATCAACCCCAGATCTCTTGTCTCCCCTACTTCCTCCAGTATAACTCCTCCCATAGAGTATGCAGCATCCCATCGATGTTTCCCAAACCTCAAGACCTTATATTTTGCTACATTAAACTGACAACCCCCATTCATTTGCCCATCTATCTAGCTTATTCAAATCCTCTTGCAGGGCTACCACATCTGCACTATTACTAATAATCCTTCCCAGCTTTGCATCATCAGCAAACAACTGAATATCTGAATATCCCCTTGCAATCCACTGACAATGTCATTGATATAAAGGTTAAACAATATAGGTCCCAGTACTGAGCCCTGTGGGACCCACTTGTAACCCTCTGCCTCCTTGAAACTGTCCCACCATACATTACCTCTTCTTTCCCAAAATCCTCTTCCTTTAACAGCAGATGAATGCATATCACTGGGATAAGGAGACAGAAAACATCCAAAAAAGGTATGTCCGAATTTTTCCCTCCTATATTTCTTCATATATTAGTTTTATAAAACTTTAGTAATGCCCTAAGATTTGAGTAAAGAGCCAATGTCATTGTAAAAAAAGGAGCACTCCTAAACGAAAATAGGCTATATTAGCCATTAAAATAACAATTTATATATTTTTACTATACAAGAAATGAGATGAACTGGAGAAGCAATCATAAATAAGAAGAATCATATTATATAGTTACAATTATATATATAATTGTAACTATATAATTGTAACAATTATATATATAATTGTAACTATATAGTTACAATTATATATATAGTTGTCAAAAGAAAGATCACATGTTCAGAACAGGTAAACATTGAACAAGAGGATAAAACAGCTTATCCTGGACTTGAAAGCTAATTAGTAAACACTTAGAATGTATAGATTACGAATGCAAGGATGGTTTTTAACCGAAGAAAAGAATGATGCAGAAAAGGATCTCTTTTATGATGATTTTGATAAGATCTACAGTGAATTCCTAAGAAGTGATATTAAAATTATTATTATAGGTGATTTAAATGTTAAGATAGGCAAAGAGGATACATACATCCAACCATTGGGAAATACAACTTACATGATGAATCAAATGATAATGGGAACAGACTGATCAACTTTGCTTCTTCAAGAAACATGGTTCTTGGTAGTACAATTATGTTTAATCAGGAAAACATTCATAAAATGAAACTGAAGTCTTCTGATGGAAACATCTTCAACCAAATCGATCATCTCTTAATAGATGCAAGACACTCGTCCAGTTTGATAGATGTCAGATCCTATTGAAGAGCAAATATCAACTCTGACCACTATGTAATTATATCATAGTGGTCAGAGATTACAAGCAGAATCTCAAATGCAAGGAAGTATGTATGGAAGATGTATGGAACCTATGCCTGAAAGTTTAATAATATAAGGCAGAAAGAATCAAAAGCCAAGAACTAGATATAACGAAAAAATTAGTGAATACCTCAGTGAGAGTGTTAGCTTTACATACTTGGGATAGAAGTTAACTGTAAAAATGTTGAGATTGCAAAAGGTATTCTTTCTGCAAATAGATGTCTCTATGGACTTAGAAAACACTTAAAGTTATATTTAACCTCAAGAAAAACAAAAATACAAATTGCTTAAAAAAGCAGTAATATCTTATTCCTCTGAAAACTGGGTAATATCAATGGCAGATGAAAGACCACTAGGTATATTTGAAAGAAGGATTCTCAGACATATTTTTGGAGCAGTACAAGAGAATGAGATGGAGGGAAAAAGATACAATTATAAATTGTACACATTGTTTAATGAGTCAGACATTATTAAGTACATTAAAATGAATAGATTAAGTTGGGCAGGACATATTATATGCATGGATTATTAATAATAGAGTAGTTAAGATGCTCAGTGACAGACCAGAAGGAAAAAGAGTGATCTAGGATATTAGGGTTTTGGGAATTAAAAATTGGAGAAACTTAGCAATGAATAAGGAAGGCTGGCAGAAGTTTCTGAAGAAGGCCAGGTCCCACATAGGTCTGTCAAGCTAATGATGATGAGACTTAATTGATCCAGGATGATACAATCATAAGGATAGAATGCAAGGGATATAAAAGTTTTGGATAGAGCAAGCAGAATGGGAGGAGGTGATTTTGTTAATGATAGTAGAAGAATTGAAGCCAAAAAGAATAGAAATATATTAGGAGGATGGGGATACTTCATTTTGAACCAAATGAAGTCATTTGGTTCAAAATAGAGGCCAACAAGATGAAATCTATAATTGGTTGCTTGAAGGCCAGGAGAGAATGCAGATGACATGCATTTGCAAAATTAGCATGATGAGTGTGGGTGGAGTGATTATTATGGGGATTTCAACTATAGAGATATAAATTAGAAAGAGAAATGATGACAGGGAGGGAAAGAAATGGAATTCATATCTGAGATTAGATATAGGGGACATGAGGCTTGAGAGTGCTGGATATGGTTATAGCATCAGAAGAACATAGCAGAAATTAGTCTAGTCATGCTACCTCCACTTCGGGAAAGTAATCATGTGCTGTTAAACTAGGAGAGTGCAAGAAATGCATAATTTTCTGTTAACCTTTTCACTGCTAAGATCGAGTTATCGAGAGCAGTTTAAAAATGCCATCCTTGCTGAGCTTGAATATACTTGAATTCAATTTTTCATTTAAAAAATCTCCACTGAAATAACTTTTAAACATTTTTGAATTTTGTGGACATGTGGAGATATAAATATAACTCAGTTAAACTCAAGTACTTCTCTGTCTTCATCTGCTATCTGGAGGAAAGAATATTTGCACTTTTGCCAACAGCATGAGAAATCTCCCAGCTGTGCCACATGGTCATTTTTCCAGGTATGAAATAATCAGGAATGAGATGAGTTAAAAGAATCAGCTAATAATGAAGTCCTATTGTGTAACAGAATACAATAAGAATATCATGAACAGTTGGCATTATGAGTAGTACAGGTTTTTGTTAAGACTTAAAGTGGTACATAAAGCTTTGTTTCTACCTCCTGCACATAACAGTTCTAAATTCTTAGACATTGTATGAAGTAAATACAGCAAAAAACATAATATTTGCAGATTTTCAACTGGCTTCCATAACAGAAGGTTTTCAAAATTCTGTACAATGAGGAGAATGAGTAAAATGGAATGTACATCATCGGGTGGTGACCAACACCCATTATTGAAAGGAATACACTTTCCAACTCTTGCTCTTTCTGTTTGTAAGAAAAATCCTACAAGGTATTGCCATATGTGCTCAAACATCTTATTTGAAGAAAAGAAAAGTAAAGTAAAGAGAGAGAGAGTAATATATGTGTGTGACAACCACCTCTCAACAGTTTAAAAGTCTCAATCATATCACCTCTCCTATCCACCACTTTGCAGTCCACACTCCCTCAGCCGATCCTCATAACTAACATTGTACAGTCCTGAAACACAGTTCCACAGTTAATTTATCCTCTTTGATCAGAGACTTATACAATGGAATGATAACTCTTTTATCTCTGTAGGTCAGCATCGTTCTCATTATTGCAGCAATCCTCTATGTTATCTTCACCACCTTTGCAATATGTCCCCTAAATTTCAGATTTCTATCAATCATCAACCCCAGATCTCTTGTCTCCCCATGCTTCCTCCAGTATAGCTCCTCCCATAGAGTATGCAGCGTCCCATCAATGTGTCCCAAACCTCAAGACTTTACATTTTGCTGCATTAAACCGACACCCCCCCATTCATTTGCCCATCTATCTAGCTTATTCAAATCCTCTTGCAGGGCTACTACATCTGCACTATTACTAATAACCCTTCCCAGCTACTGGCCTTATGCAATGGCACTATCTTACCATCCTTCCATTCCCTGGACACCTTTCCCACAGCCAGACTTTCATTGAAAAGCCAGGTCAAAGGCGCTGTCAGTTCTTTAGCACATTCTCTCAAAACTCGTGGTGAAATACCATCCAGTCCCACTGCTATACAGACATCAAGAGTACTCAGCATTTGGAACACACTCTTCTCCTGCACCTCTAAACCTTGAACTTGCTCTATCCCTCTAGTATTAAAATCTATTCCTCCAGGATGAAATACTCCAATAAAGTGTTCATTGAACATTCCACTATGTCCTCTGCATAGTGGAAAAGTCACTCTATTCCCATTCTTATCCAGCAAAAAATTCCCTAGGATTTTCTTTGGATCTTAGGGCCAATCTCTTCTATATTCCAGTTTCTCCTTCCTTACCATATTAGTCACTCTCCTAGCCTGTGTCTTATATTCTTCATGCATCTTTTCTTCACCTGTCTCCTTATATCTCTTCCATAGCCTGTTTTCATATGCAGTTCTTGTTTAATATTGTTTGTCATCCACTTTATTCCAAATTGTGTCCTCTTCTTCACTCGTGGAATACACTTACTATTGCTGCTAACAAATATTCCTTCACAATTTCCATAGCACTAATGATATCCCATCCTTCCAATTCCTCTATCCATGAAATTTCACCAAGTTGACGTCTAAGACTATTATAATCACTTGCCTTATAATTCCACATATGTTCCCGTCTCTTTGATACTCCTGCATGTCTATTCATCTTCCAAATCAAAACCATATGGTCACTCTCTCCAACTGGTGGGAGAGATGTCATCTCAGTTATTATCAACTCTTCTGATGCTATGACCAAATCCAAAACTTTTGAACCTCTTGTTCCCTCTATTACATGCTGCCTAAGACATTTGTCCCTCAAGAATTCTAGAAATTCCATTCCCTTATTGCTACATGCATCTTCCTCTCTTCAATTTATACTGCTGTAGTGCTACCTCCTTAATTTGAAAATATCACATAATTGCTAAATTTTGCAAGAATGAAGGAGGTAAAACAGAAAGTTCTGTATTGTATAAAAATACTGGGCGATATTTTCAATAAAATATAATTTATGTGCCACAACTTTGGTTAACCTAAAGATTTGCATGTGATTTTTTAATTTTAATTATTATTACTATTATTAAGAGAGAGTCCTCTAGGGAGTCAGGAACTCCCTGGAGAACTCTCTAAGATTTTCTTTGGATCTTAGGGCTAATCTCCTCATATTCCAGTTTCGTCCTCCTTAGTAGTCACTCTTCTGGCCTCTGTCTTATACTCTTTGTGCATTTTCTCTTCTCCTGTCTCCTTATATCTCTTCCACAGCCTCTTTTTCTCATGCAATTTCTGTTTAATATTGTTTCATCCACTTTACTCCAAATTGTGTCCTCTTGTTCACTCGTGGTATACAACTTACCATTGCTGCTAACAAATATTCTTTCATAATTTTCCATGCACTAATGATATCCTGGCCTTCCAATTCCTCCCTAAATGAAACTTCCCCAAGTTGACGTCTAAGACTATTATAATCACCTGCCTTATAATTCCACATATGTTCCTGTCTGTTTGATACTCCTGCATGTCTATTCATTTTCCAAGTTAAAACCATATGGTCAATCTCTCCAACTGGTGGGAGAGACGTCATCTCAGTTATTATCAACTCTTCTGATGCTATAACCAAATCAAAAACTCTTGAACCTCTCATTCCCTCTATTGCATGTTGCCTAAGACATTTGTCCCTCAAGAATTCTAGAAATTCCATTCCCTTATTGCTACATGCATCTTCCTCTCCCCAGTTTATACTACTGTAGTTAAAATCTCCCATAACAATCATTCTTCTTGCACTTGCCAAACTCAACTGTCTAAACATTTCCTGGTCCCCACCCTCTGTACTCCTGGGTCTGTAGCAACACCCCACTAAATATCCTGTCTTGCCCACTTCTACCTCACACCATATGCTTTCAAAATCATTAGTGTCACTGCCTTCCAAAGTCTCCACTCTTAGAGGACATAGGTCGTCACTTATCATAAGCAGTACTCCACCACCACACTTTCCCTTCCTATCCTGCCAAAAAATGCTGTACCCAGCGACTTCTATTCCTGTTATTATATCCTCTGATGTCAACCACGTCTCAGTGATCCCAATAATTTTTGGCCAGGCTGTTGCTATCTGTGCCACCGATTCCTCTCCCTTATTCCAGATACTCCTGGCATTAGTATATAGCATATAAATGCCATTGTTTCTATACCCAGCATTATCCCCTCTAGACTCCCCCAGACTCAGTGTTACCTGATGTCGTCCCCCTTCTCCCAAGTACCTATTCCCACAAGAGGCCACCCCCCTGCTACCATCCTTCCTGGGACACACTGACTTTTTCAGAACAGCAATCTCTCCAGATGCCTACGTCCTTCCTCATTCAAATGTAAGTGGTCTCTTGCATACAATTCCTCTCTATCCTCAAACGCACTCCAAGCATCCACATATTCCAGTCCTCTCTTGTCACACATTCTAGCTATTATGTCATTCAATATTCCCTCTCTAGCAACCGCTCTATTACCTTATGCAACAGACTTCCATGCTATAATTAGTTAAAAGCCCTAGAAAAATCCAAAAGTATCAGGGTGTAGCCGTTCCCCTTGTCTAACTCATTGGTAACATTATTGCTGTAGGTGAGCCTAACCAACTTTCTAAAATATTCACTACCACTTCAGAGATACTGATACGTCGCTAGCTGATCAGTCTTTCCACCACTCCTGTGCAATAGGATTCTATACATTTTTTCTGCTCCTGTGAAATCTGGTCTGTTCTGAGACTCATATTATATAGCCTGGTTGAAGGAATAGCCACTTCAGCTCTCTTTTAGTGTCTGTGCTTATATCCCATCAGTCCCTATTGCCAAATTATTATTCAGTTTGTGCAACAGCTTTGGTATCTCAAACTCATACACCTGAGTTTTTTCTTCATCCAGTGAAGAGAGTGCACTGAGCACAATGTTGCATATACCAGGTTGATAGCTTTTATCATGAGGAGGAGGAGAGACTGACTGTGAGCGAGGAAAACATATATAGGGAATTAATAAAACTTGATTGCAAAATAAGGATGCAAGGTTTGAAAGGTAAGTTGGTGAAGATAAGGTAGATACAGAGTGAAATGAAGAGAATCGTAGATATGTATGGAAGAGTGAAGAAGAAGACAAAATCAAAGAAAAGATCAGCGACTGGCATTGTAGTGATTCAATTATTAGAGATGTGGTAAACAAGAAGATGCACAAGTTTTGTTTTCCTGGAGGTAAAATGAATAGAGTGATTTTAGCATCGGATATGAGGACTAAGTGAGCAAAGGAGTTGGTAATGGTAGTAGAGACAAATGACTTGACTGGAAACAAGAAGAATGTAAGATTGGATATCAGGGGTTGTTGAGAAGGATAAAAGATAATAGTGTGATAAGAAAAGTAGACAGGCTGTTGTCCAGGTATGACAGGAGGAGAGCAAGAATTATTATCATTTGACACCTATAGAGTGTCCATAGACTCTTCGAGGGAAACATTAGCACAAATGTGTGAAGAGAAAGGAGTATAGTTTGTTAATGTGTGGAATGAGTTTGAAGGAAGAATTAAACTGTATAAGAGTATGAACTGTATTTGAATGGTTTTGGTGTGAGTCATTTGCAGAGACTGCTGCTGGAAGGGAGAGTAATGAGTGCAGAGAAGGAATCTGAACAAATAAGAAGTGATGTGAAAGAGTGAGAGAATGAGAGAACAAGTTTGCAAGACAAACAGG